>NC_081415.1:45230516-45895516 GCF_030272615.1 Cryptomeria japonica | reverse complement strand
CAACTCAAATCATATCACTATCGAGAGTTGCCATCAACATTTTGTACGTAGAAAAGCAAGTAGGAATTGAAGAGGAACAACTCCAAAAAGTTATTGAGATACCAAAATGAAAGATACCTACACTTAGGAGACACAACAATGTCCACTATTACATGTGTCCAACTCAGAGTTCTTTGATTGAGCTAAAAATTGAAGAGCATCTTTTCCTAAGCCTCTCAAATCTATTTTTGGCATAAAAAATTAGTTCAATTTCATATACATCATCTCCATGTTGTATTTATTTTATATAAATTAGTTTAGTTACATTTTGTATTTCTCTAACTCTTCCTTCGTTTGATTCTTTAATTTGATTGTACTCTATAAGTAGGGAAGACATTATGAAATTAATGTGAGTCAATGAAAATTTTAGTCATCATACATCTAGACACTAGCATTGACACAAATTTAACTAAATTATAATGTGTTTCTCATAGAAAAATATGTATATATTTATTTATTTGGTGTTTTAGATCACACTCTACAATCTATCATTAGAAAGAGGAATGAAATGAAGTAAAATTATAGAGAAATTTCATTTAAAAAGGTGAGAGTAAGGATTAACACAAAATTCAAGAAGCCTAAGCAAGAGGCAAGAGTCAAAGAAACCATGGCATAGGCCAACAACAATTCAACAAATTCAAAAATTATTAATAAATAAAATAATATAATATAATATATAATGAAGATAATAATAATAAAAAGTGATAAAGGATGGGAGACATAAGGAAAAAATCTAAAATTATGAGATGATGTATCTCAACACAACATCCAATTAACTATTAACATTCAAAAAATAAACAAGTACAAAAATCTCAAGACATTCAACAATGTCTCTTTTTATTACTCTACTCTCCAATCTCCTTGCAAATAAAAATTAAAAAACTTATATCTCCTATAATTCCCTCCAAAATCTACCTTAATGTGAACTTACAATTTTTAGTAGATTTGCTAGTTTTAGTAAGTTTGCATGGTTATTTGCATGGACATGAAATTGTTGCAATTAACAATGTCTCTTTTTATTACTCTACTCTCCAATCTCCTTGCAAATAAAAATTAAAAACTTATATCTCCTATAATTCCCTCCAAAATCTACCTTAATGTGAACTTACAATTTTTAGTAGATTTGCTAGTTTTAGTAAGTTTGCATGGTTATTTGCATGGACATGAAATTGTTGCAATTTTAGGCAAAATGAGTTGTTGATGTGTTGTCATTGATGTCAACATGCTTTGGTTGTCATTAGTGTTTGTTTGGTATAGTTGATGTCAAGTTTCCTATGTAGTTGCACTAAGATATTTTATCTGCATTTCTTCTATATTGTACATCTATTCATGCGGTTTGGATATGTTGTTAAGAAGTGTTTAGAGATGTTATATTCAAGATTTGGTGCTCCCAGTTGCAATGCTAAGCAAGTTGTATTCACCAGTGTGTGGTGATGTTTGACAATGTTTATGTGTGAAATGTATGCTCTGCATTTCTCTGTGTTATGGTTTCTAGTGTTGTGGTTTTGGGAATAAGTTGATAATATCCTTAGCTTCATTTTATCCAATTGGCAAGAGTTATTGGTCTTTAGAAGCATAGTTTCAAATTTCAATGGTTTTTACTCCAAGCATGGCTGACTTCAGGTGTTTACACTTCACATTATTGCTTTGATGATTATGGATCAATGTATAACATGTATGATGTTTATTTTGGTGTTAGTTAAGACATGGTGTGGTCCACTTTATCTTCTTTTCCACCACGAGAATGTTTAGTGCCGACCTAATTGAATTGTGTTCGGTTAAGATGCTTAGCTGACCTTGGGAGATTTTGCATAAGTGAGGATGATATAAATAAAGGATAGTTTGTTGAGGATGGTATATGTGTGAAATGTGCTATGGGAAAGAAAGTGTGAGTAGTGGCATATGTATATGTGATGAAGGTGTGTGAAAGAGGATCTATCTCCCTAATTGTTTGAGTTGGTGATAAGTGTTGTTTGAGTTGGTAAAAAGTGTTGAGTAGAGTGAACTTTTATATGTTAGCTATCAGAAGCGGTGAAATGAAGGTATCTATAGATCTTACAATTGTAGAGGAGTATCAGTGGTGGATTCTTTCTCATTTATTCTTCTTCATCTGGGCAGTGAGCCCTCTGATAGTGAGCCTTTCTTTCTTTCTCCTGGGTAGTGAGCTCTTTGGCAGTGAGCCTTTCTTATTTTATCTCATTTAGACTCTCAAGTGAAAAGTTATGACCTACAAAAATTATGCATCATGAGATAAATAAAATTGTAAGAGAAATTAATAAAATGGAAATTATAAAGATAAAAATTATTAATGAGTTACAATAAAATAAAGAAAAAAACTACAAAAATAAACATACAAAAAATATTGGGAAGATAATATAGTAGTCAGTTTACATGACCTTAATATTGAACCCCTCATCCTCAATATTATAAAAAAATGTTTTTAGGTTTGTTATTACTTTTTCATTCATTTTGAAAGTATATTTTCTAATTTAATTGAAATATTTCTAAAATTGTTACTTATGTCACAAATAATGAGGTTAGGAAAGACTATGTTTTTTTCTCTTTAGCATTCTAAAGCTCTCAAATAGAATGTCTCGAAATACAAATTCATTTCTTATAATCCTTATAAAAATAAAGACATTAAATTATTATCAAAGCAGACAAGGGAAGTGCCATGAACATTATAAACAAACTAGACTATGCCAAAAAATTACTTAACCACCTTAATAATAAAGGTATCTCTTTAGCTATAAAATCCTTTTGAACAATCTGATTTTTAAAATATTTAAGAAAATGAGTTGTTTTGAACCATTCCTCTTTAATGATAACACCAATAAGTGTGTCATATCCAACAAAGAAATTACTCAGATCTATGGTGCACAAAAAGTTCATAAATCCAACATTCTTCTAAGGTTTATTATTGATTCCATGAATTCTCTCACTTATAAATGTGCTACTTATTTGGCCAAGCTAATCACTCCTCTAACTAAAAAGTATCCTTCCTTCAAAGACTATAATTTTTTGATTCATCAAAGAGAAAAAGGTTGACGATGATGGTGTAATATCAATTCTGGTAGTGTCTTCCTTTATTAAAATTCCTTTATAATATTTTTCTAGGTTAGTTAGAATAAAGAATAGTGAGAAAATTATGTCCCTAGTTGGTATTTTCTTAAATTCTATATTTTATTCACATTTCAAGATCTAGTGTATTAGCAATTTGATGTGGTTGCCATGGGTCCCCGTTATCCCTAGCCATTGCTAATCTATAGATAGAATACTTTACAGAAATGACATTGAACTCATTTCCCCTTAAACATTAATGGAGGAAGAATTACATGGATGATGCCAATATGTGCTAGTCCAATGTAGAAGATCAACTTTTATACTTCCATTCTCACCTAAATAATATTATCAATTATATCAAGTTTACCAAAGAACTCAAAACCAATAATAAACTCTCATTCTTTGACATATATGTCATCAATAAATGAGATGGTTCCCTTCATCATTATGTCTATAAGAAATCCACCCACATATACCTCTACCTATGTGCTTTCTCACATCATCCCTACCGAAGACACAAATTTCTTAAAGACATTAGTTGCAAAGGACTTCCACATCTACAATGAAGATAACATCAACCAAGATCATTTTCATTGTTCTAATTTATTTAAATTAAATGAGTACTACAATAAGTACATCACAAGAGTCTTTATAGAATCCAAAGTCCAACTTTGTTCTAAACTTAAAAATTGAGGCTTTTATTTTTCCCAAGATGCCACTCTCCCCTGCATACAAGGCATATATAACAAGGTTAACAAAAGCCTTTGTTAAAAAATTATTAACCATTTCTTCAAACCCTTTACCACCATTAGAAACTCATCCCATCCTTTCTAAACAAGTGTTTGTCTAGGCCCTCTTAATGTTATGCTTCATAAGTTTTCTACATTGCCCCTAATTATGGTCCATCAATAATGATCGATCTGAGAAATATTATATGGCTCACATTCATGTTATTATCCCATTTATGTTTATACTATTATATCATTATTATTATTTGCATAATTGGTTATATTATAAAGTTTACCTACCCCTTATTTCTATTAGTTGATTTTGAGTGGGGAAGGTAAATAATATTGTTAAATAATACTTACCTCATTTTCACACATGGTAGGTATAATATATAGTTTATTGGATTTTTCTAATTGGTTAGTTGATTTCTATGGTTTGGAGACAAATTTTCTATTTAATTAGATCTTCTGTGTGCTGCCATGGTTCTCCATCTCTGCAATTTTTGGTTGATGCTTTTGAATCTTGGTTTAAACTGTTGGAAGTAGAGATTGAATATTGTTGATTGGAGTTGCCGGATTTTGTCTCCTCTTCACCAATTGTTTCTTCATTTGGTTGCAATTTCCAAGTTCCAACTTTCTTCTCTCTTTAATTTAATTTGAAAGGATTGTCTACTATGTTTATGTGGAAAGATTGATTGGGGAATGGATATTTATGATTAAAAGATTTCTATTTGATTTGGGAAAGAATTTATGAATGAATGATTATGTAGTTGAAATATTGTTAAGTTTGGAATTTGGGGAGTTTCTAGAAATGTACATTTTGCATGTATGTTTGTGTAATTCCTTTCCTATGTGATTTTTGATTGAGCTTAAACATGCTCTTGAGTTGAATAATGCTCTTATGTATCTTTTTGTATCACCTTAGTAGCATTGCCCAAGAATCACTTTCAAGAAGTCTTGAGGTTGCTTTTCCTTCATTGTCCACCCTATAGGTGCCATGAGTGTTTTTGGGTTATTTTTATGCCATATAGAAGGGTATTTTGTATTTCTTTTTTTTAAAACTTTTATCTACATCTCTTTGAGCTCTGTTCAGATTTGATGAAATTTTGGACACATTTGAGTGTGATTGTGATTAATGACTTATGCCAGTTGTTCTTGCACCTTCATCATGTGTTGTTCATGTGTTTTCTTAGTGTTATTTCATTATTTTGTATCTTTTGGAAGTGTCCCTTGATCACGTGTGTGATCATATGTCAACCTAGGCAAGTCTCATACCTGTTTTGCACCTTTTTCTTGCATTTTTGGCTTAAAAATCAAAATGCTAATCTTGAGACCTAGAGCACCATTCCTAAGACCTAAAATGCCAATCTAGCTTCCAAGAATGCTAATATGGGTTCTGGGAACATTGAACTCCTCCGGGGTGCAAGGAATTGCCATTTGGTCATTGTGTTTGAGGAGTCTAATTCTGTGCATTTACCAAAGGTGTTTTGTGATTTCATTGAGTTCCTCAGAGGTGTTAATGATTTCATCTTGATTTTCACATATTGATTTTGTGCTCCGGTAATATTTTTTGTGACTTACCATTGAGGGGATTGTTCATATGATGAGTTGCTCCAGCGAGAGGAAGATTACATCACTCTTGAGGAATGTTTATGATAGCTCTAGTAGGATGGTATTGCCTCACTATATAGGATTGGTATTTATTTTGGATTAGCCATTGAACTCATATTTATGTTTTGGTGCATTATTCCATTATGATGGTGAAGGCTCTTATTTGTATTTGGACATATGAATCTTGTTATGCTTCAGTTTGCCTTATTGATGTTGTGACTATGTTTAAGTTATCTGTGAGCCTTCATGATGTTGTTATGATGTTATTTTGGTGTATGTTTTACCCTAAGGTTATGGTCCATGATTGGGAGAGTGGGCTCTTGCATGTGTAGGACCAGGGTCATGAGCAATAGACTACTAGGAAAAGGTCTAGACCTTTCATGGGACCACATGGAGGGTTTTTGATTAATTGCAAGTGATAAACTTAATAATTTGATTAGTGGGTTTGGATAAATAGGAATTCACTTAATCAAGGTAATAAAATTGGTTGTTGGTGCCCCACCTCATAGCCCTTGAGTGGAGACTCGGGATGAGCTTGGGAAGACTGTGGAGATGGTAAGACGAACTCCCTTGATTGCTCATAGGTTGAGTTGGCTCCACATGTCTATCAGGGGAACAAGTGGAGATCTCATAGTGTCGGGTGGAGATCCCGATATTTACATATTATGGCTCTTCTTTGTGAGGATATCATGTGATGACACTCTTCCCTACACGTGTCCATCATCCTTATGCATTTTGTTGATTATGCCTCTGGGAGTTTATTGATTTATGATTAGCCTTATGATGTGATGTGATTCATGGTTATGGTTGTTGTCATATGGATTTCATGTTGAGTCCCTTGGTTTTTAGGTGTTATCCTAGGTTTTGAGTGTGAGTTGGAACCCCATGTCATCTCCTAGCACGGGGGTGGTTCCTATTTGGTTCCACATGGTTGAGTGGTTTGATGCCTTCTTCCATTGGGATTTTCTTCATTGGATGCTTGCGTGCATAGACATGGATTTATATTATCTCATCATGAAGATGGATTTTTTGGAGCATAATCTATGTAATTGGAATTGATATCACGTGTTTTGGTGTTTCAAGAAAGGTGTAATAGTAAAGAAAGCTATGTAATTGATATCTTGTGAACACATGCATTAGGACTTGATTTCAGAATGAGATGTATTGGGCAAGATTGTTTTAAATAGATATTCAATGTGTATGTCATTTTAGATTAGTAAGGTATTAAATGATTGAGTGATACGGTTGGATTATCTTGTGTATATTTTGTAGATGGTAGTAGATGTGTTAATGATTATGTGTGCATTGATTTGAAAGATATTAATCCTTAATGTTAGTTATCTATGGAATATGGGAAACAATGAGTAGTTGTAGATTGGTTTGGACTTAATGATTCTTCTTTATGCGGAGTAAATTTCTATGTACTGAGATAGTATATTGAATTATGATAACATTGAAATTGTATGAGATTATGCACTTGTACCATGTATTCTTATGTGATAGGACGTGAAGATGATGTAGTTCAGGCTATGATCTTTGAATGAAATATGATATTGTAAGAATGTTCATCAGGTAGAAAAGAGATAGAGATCTATATGGAATAAGATTTAAAATGTCAAGCTATGTGTGTCCCTATAGTAGATATGGTTCTTTTAGATAATCTTGTTAAAAGTAATCACATTGGAAAGTAACTACCATTGTTGTATGGACTTGTCAATGATTGTGTATATATTATCTTGATAGGATGTATGATGAAATTAGAAAAAGAAAATATTTGAATTTTCTTATATATTGATAGTGCTATTTGGATTCATATTGAGTTATATGGTTAGAAAAGAAATGGGGGATTAGGAACATTTGGAATTGGTGTATTAAAATGAACTCAAAGAGATAATGATAAAATGATAGGATAAGTGTTTGAAAATTCATGATTATCATGATAAGAAAGTTAGTAATGTAAATTTTATAATAAATGTTAATGTTTTTATGATATTGACATTTTATGTGTTATTTCTAGTAAGTAATGGCATTAAAGTACCCTATGGAATGAATGGATGAATGAATATAGGTACACATTGAGATGATAATTGTTATCATGCTATTTTCACTTGCGTTGTATGAGCTTATGGTTATCTTCATGATGTTTTATGAATTCATGTTATGTTAATCTATGATTTGGAGTGATGATAGTTTACTATGTTGCATTACTAGATGTTTTTAAAAAAAAATCTCTATTTGTTAGTTAGTTTAGTTATTTTCTCTAGGTTATTTTGGCAGGCATTACATCTATGAAGTTTTGAGACCTTGTAGCTTGTTGAGAATCCTCATCTTGGTCTGAGTAGTGTGGGATGGATTTTTCATTCTTTTCCATGTACGTGGGTTGATTGTTATCCTATCTGAAGCCTTGTCTCTCTGTCTGAGTTTTGGCCTTCTATGTTAGTGTCAGGAGTCGTATTTGTCTTATGAGAGAAGCATCTCTCATGCTTTTGATTCTTATTTGTCTTTGTTAAGTTCCTTGAATTATTAATGTTAATTTTCCCCATTGGATCGGTCTTGGCACCATGTTGAAGTTTTGGTAATGTTTTAGTATTGTCGTAACTTTGTTTATCTTTGTATTTTGAGTTTAACTATAAATACACTAATTCTTTGTATGAAAGTAGTAAAATAACATAAGCACTATTATATTTGTCATAAGCGCTAGAAGTAATGTGATGTTCTGGATAGTAGAAGCGTTGTTGGTGTAGGAGCACCTAGCACAAAGGTACAACAAGAGGTTAAAGATCATGCCATGATTCATTTCACTCATATTTGATTTTATATGGCCATTTTAATGTATTTGAGTCCATTGAGTCAAAATGTAAAGGGCTATGAGCCATAATTGTAACAAGTTGTGTAAAAGTTGCATAGTTGTCCTAATGGGTCCTAGTTGGGTCAAGAAGGTCCAAAATATGTAAAATACCCAAGGAAGGGTAAAATGGATGTAATATGTTATGTTTAGTTAATTTTTGAATATTTAGAGGGTCCATGTAAATTTTGGAATCATTCTCGCAAAAAAACTGTAAAAGTTGCACAAACAACATTGCAAAAATGCAACAAAAATGATGAAGAGTTGGTTTCCATTGGTCTTGGAGGTAGTTAGGAAGGTAAGAATGGTCAAGAGGCTTTAAATACCATTGTATTATCAATCCAAGTCGATATTTGAGGAAGGATAACATTTTGGTATATTTTGGTGCACTCAATTCTTGTTATTTTGATTGGTTTTAACTATTTCTAAGTTGTTTCCAAGCCTTGTGCGACCTGTACAGCCTGGAAACAATGTATCAATAGTATTATTAGATAGGGGAATGAATAATCCTTCCTTTGGTTTTGGTTTGGAACATTTTCATTGTGAAATGAATGAGACATGAGGATTTTACTAAAAACTACCTAGAAACCCTCATTAACAGTGTTAGTCACAAGGATTTGTTGATATCTCACAATGTAACCATCCAAAAATTGTAATATTCTAGATTTTAGCAGTGGATTTGATTTAATTTAATATGGTTTTGATTTGGTATTGAATGGTTTGGTATTATGTGAGATATTTGGTGCCCTAGGCAGACTAGGCATGCACATTTCTTGTTTTTCTATAACAGTCAAAATGGTCTTGGTACAAAGGGCATAAATCTCTAATGAACTGTTGGATCTTTACAATGTTTGGACATGTTTTAGAAAGACTAGTTATCCATGTCTCCACCAGAGAGATTCTAACAATACTGTCTGGGTTAAAAGATATGAATAACAGAATCAGAAATATCAAAATAGGGACAGTCAAGTTTGTCATTTTCATTACTAGTCCAAATCATTTTGCAAGTTGGGGATAAGGTGTTTGTGAATGATAAATGGGATGTAAGAGGCCATTTTTTATTAGGAATAATGCTTGAATGAAGATTTAATTTATCATACATTAAAATGTTGATTGGTTGGTTGTTGGGATAATATGTTAAGGATGTTGATAATGCCTCTAACTGATTGAAGAATTGTGTTGATATATTGGACTTCATGGATGGTTTGGAGTTCTTGGTTGGAATTTCATGATGCTCTACATCAATTGTTCTTTTTTTTACATATGTGCTAAAACACCTATCAATGGTGCTAATCTAATGATCATAAGCACTACTATGCTAGACAGAGGCGCTAAGCAGTATGACATATGCGTTGTTCTGCAAAATAAAAGTGCTAATATATCTTGATTAATGTATTTTGATGCTTTGGTCTTCCAAACTAGATTTTTGAGTTCTGATTTGGTACCTAAGGTATGTTTATGATGTTAATGAGTTTCTCAGATCTATATATTATCTTTATTCTAGTATTTTCTTATGTATTTATGGCTTCGATAAGATGTAGAATGTCGTGTCATTGAGGATTACTATGTTGCTCCAGTAAGAGGATGTATACCTTGATGTAGAGGATGGTCTATATAGCTCTAGCCAAATTGTTGTTGAGGAATTGTCTATGCTTGGCTAAGAAATATGGATTTATACCTTTCTTTTTTATATTGTTTTGTTTTGGCTTACGATGAGGCTCTTGATTTATCTTCTTTGCTACATTGCATTGGCCTTATTCTTATTGTATATGTTTATGTGGAAGTTCTATGATGTTATGGTTGAGCATTCTTTTTTTATCTTGTTGTAATTGTGATTTATGTTTTGTATTACCCTAAAGGTCTTGGAACATGGTTAGGGAGAGTGGGATTCCATGTGATGGATGGGGTCATGAGAGAATAGGCTTTCAAGAGGTTCCTTGTAAGGATTCTTGTAGTCTAGACCACCAAGAACACTTTGGGGATTTTCCTTTATTTAAATAAATGATAACCATAATAATTAATTAGTGGGGTTGGGTAATTAGGACTCACTTAAATAAGATAATGAATTGGTTATGGTGCCCCACCTCATGGTCCTTGAGTGGAGACTTAGGATGATCTTGGGAAGACTGCAGAGGTAGTAAGTCAGTCTCCCTTGATTATCTCATAGGTTGAGATGGCTCCACATGTCTATCAGGGTTGAGATTATCTCCTCTTTGTGAGCATAGCATGCAGAGACATAACTATCAAGGTGTGGCATTATTCCCTTCTATGTGAGGATAGCATGTGATGACACTCTTTCCCTACATGTTTCATTGTTCCTTATGCCTTGATTTTTGTTATGCCTCTAGGAGTTTTATATGTTTTATGATTAGCCTTGTGATAAGATTTGGCTTGTTGGTTACGTGATAGTTCTCGTTGTGGATTCTTGTGTTGTTGTAGTCTCTTTGGTTGTTAGGTGTCTTCTTAGGCCTAAACTGTGTGTGGTACCTTATGTCATCTCCTAGCATGGGGGATGGTTCCTTTGGTTCCACATGGTCGGGTAGTTTGACACCTTCTTCCATTGGGATGTTCTTCGTTGGATGCATGTCTGTGTGGATGTGGGTTCATACCTCTTCAACACATCGATGGATCTTGTAGTAGACTAATGGAATGTAGTTCATAAGGCACTATAATAATGAGATTGGAAGAAAGATGTAATTATTGTTAAGACTATGTATTTGTGCAAAAGATCTTGTAACTCTATGATGTAATAGACTTGTGGTTGTAATCATTGTTGGGTTTATTATGTAGCTTGGATATGGAATTAAATGGAATTATGGTTAGTAGGATGTCATTTGATTATATTGGGTGCATTGAATCATGTGTACTTAATGGAGGAAGTTGGTTACTTCTTAGTTGTGCTTATCTCTTGGTTAGGAGTATGCTTTGGTAATATGAAATATGCATTATCATTCTAAGAAGAAAAGGGACTATGTATGTTGTAGGTGATTATGATTCATGATGGTAAATGATAAGGGATTAGGAACATTTGGTAGTGGTGCTTAAAATAAACCTAATAGAACCAATGGGTAACAAGGTGAGATAGGTTGCATTCATGGTGAATAAGTGAGGAATATTCTTTATGCATTATGGGATGTGGATGATTTAAAGGAAAATGTTTAAGTAGAATTGAATATGGTAAATGATAGTGATGATGACATGTGTTACTTAAGTAATGGCATTGAGATACCCTGGGGAATGTTAGATGTAGAGTTGTTATAATTATTTTCGCTTGCGTATCATGTTCATTTGTTCACATTGATGGACTATATGTGTATTTATTAGATGGTTGGATATTTGCATAATGATTAATGCATTGTAAGTGTTAGATTAGTATGTGTTTTTTTTTTAAAATTATCTCTATTTGATAGTTAGATTAGTCATTTTCTCTTAGGCTATTTTGGCAGGCATTACACGAACAAGAAAGAATATATCATTTTATTTAAGGTATAATAATTTTTAAATCTATTTATATGACAAATTTGCAACTAACTCAAAAGAGCCTCGCAATATATACATGTCAATAATGAATAAAATAATAGTAGAATTTTAAAATTTAACTTTTAAAATATTTATGAAAATTTTGACAAATTCACAAAGAAGTATAATATCTTAGACAATTTTTTCATATTGAAAACAAAAATTTAGAGTTGATGACAATTCTTTTCTTGGTACCAGTTTTTTTTTAATTAAATGACTACATTTTTCATATATGACTTTAATGGAGATTTATTATATAAATTTTGTATCACTATATAACATTTTAAAAAAATATTGAAAAGAGCAAATATAAAAAACAAACTTAAAAAACCCTAGCAAATTAGCACCCAATATTTTATATATAATAGCATGATATATGTTCATCTTTAAAATTTAAAACTTTTAAGATAATATTGTTTCAAAATCAAAGAAAATATATCAAATTTGGGTGAATTGGATACTTTTGAAAAATCTTAAAACACCCAAATTTAAGGGACAAAAGCATAAGATGGCTCATACAAAATGTGTCAAACAATCCAAACTCAAATCTTAACTTATTCATAACTTTATATCAAAAGTGTAAGACAACTATTACAAAATGTATCAAAAAATCTAAATTCAAATCTCAATTTATTCATAACTTCAGACCAAAAACGCAATGATAAGACAACTTGTACAAAATGTATCAAACAATCCAAAATCAAATCTCAACTTATCGACAACATATAAAATTAAACATTTCTAATATACCCAAATATTATATGAACTTGTTTCTAACACCCTTTAAGTGGCAGAGGGTACTAGACCACTAATTATTTTGATTACCAAAAATATAACCTAGGGAAGGAGAGCAATAAGCCATGCAATCAGTGGAGGCCATAAACCCCATTATTTAAAAATAAATAAAAAATTCCTTAAGAGCACGTAAAGTTAAACAAATGGTTTAAATCATCACTATGGTTACTTTTAAGATCTTTTATTTATTATTATCATTGCTTGTAGTTTACACACTAAACAATAAGACAAATAGTGACAATCACATGCATTTTACCAAATGCTTTTAAAAAAACATCCATCTATAACATATCATATTCAATACACATTATGGTTTTAAGGCATTTCTTTGTCACTTTATTGAATGCAAGTTTTGTTTTATATAGTATTATTAAGTGCACCCTTTGTAATCTTGCTGTATGGTTATGATGTCATTAAATATCTTTCATTTTTACAATTAATTTTCTATTAGTTTTTTGGGGGCGTTAATTTTTTCTAATCTTAAATTTGAAAACCCATTTTAGTGCAAAATGGCTATCCACCTAATAGAATGATTGCGATTTTATATTTATTGGATATTTATTAATTAAATAAAAAATTATAAATAATTGTATTATGATTTAAAAAATTTAATATATATCAAATAATTGTCAAAATCATAGTCATTTGAAAATAGATATTACCATTTTCATACTACCAATAAAAAAAAATTAATTTGATTTTCAATGTGACACTTTTGAATACAATCATGTGAAAAAGATAAAAGAATGTGTTATCCCACTTTCCTTGTTTTGTCCATTCAATATCCTTACATTTCTTAATGGAAAGTACAACTCAAATAACACCTCATTTGAATTAGTTTATTTTTTTTAATCATGGGAAGCTTCTTGCTTTATGTGAATGTTTTTGTTGGAAGTATTTCAACCACTAAGACAACTTTAAAGCTTTTAAACTGCTCCTTTCATTAGTTTATGGGGGATTATTTTTTCAAAGTAATTATATTAATAATGAAACATTCAAATGTTTGTATAAGCAATTATAGTTCCAATAAGACATTCAAACTTTATTAGAAAGATTTGTGTGAATCTTTCCTACAATCTTAGTAGAATATTTGATTATAATTTATGGAGGGCATATTCATAACTATTAAAGTATATATATATATATATATATATATATATATATATATATATATATATATATATATATATATATATATATATATATATATATATATATATATATATATATATATATATATATATATATTGATTGTATTGTTTGATTTGTGTTTTTATAATGAATCAACATTAATATATAAATAAATTTTAAAGTGTCTTATATTATATTAAGATTTAAAAAATAATTTTTATTTTAAATATTGTAAAAATAAAAAAATTATTTTTTCAATTATTTGAAATGTGATCATTTATAGTTTGTATAATGTATTATAATATTTTTCGTCGAATAGTGTATATAGTTTTTGTCTTTATGTTTTGGATTCCACTTTAATTAATCTTTTTTTGACAAGTAGGAAGTATTTTCTGTAGCGAGTCAAATTATGATGTTTTATTAGAGTTCAACAATGTAGTTTTTGTGTCAAAATAATTGATTATGCATCAATTAGTCTTTTTCTTTTTTAAAGTTCTAGTTTTTCAATATTCCTAATTATTTTCTCATCTTCCTAATGAGGAGGAGATCAATTAAATGTGATCTAAAACATTGATACAAAATATTTTAGACAATATTTTTCCAAAAACATTATAACACGGTTAATTATTATTATTTTTTATAACTGTTTAATAGATGTAATAAAGTTGTTGACTTTCTTGCCCACTTTAAAATTGACTCCTAGGATTTTATTGTCAAGTACAATCATGGATGGTAGGTTTCATCTCATCAACTTTGTCCTTGTGCACTTGTGTGGGTTCCTTCTTGTACACAAAAGAAACTAAAGACAACTTCAAAAACTAGTTGTCGTATACAAAAAATAGAACAAAACTAAAAAAGGAACTAAACAAACCTAAGTCATTTTCTATTCACGATATGTTCTATTAAACCTATCATTGCTTGAGACATCCATTAATTGAATCATTATCACGATTGATCTCATTATCGATTCCAACTTGATAAGATGTCATTGAATCCCTTCACTTTGGTCAACACTTTTTTGTGTCAAACTAGGGTGGTGTTTAAAGGCTATATGCAATAAGGATAGCTGGGATTCTCATATAAGAGTTATTTCTAATTCTTGAAAACAAAATTTGTACTCACCTAATCAACTAAGTTCAATGGAAATAAATCTAAAGCTACAATTAAATATAAACTTTGAAAAAAATACATATACTTTTGAAGTAAAGTATCTAAAATAAAAACTATTCTACAAATTGAAAGCTTTTATGCATGCAATATTGTAAACAATAATCAAAGATTTTTTGAATTTTTTTTTTATTGAAACATGAAAAATTATAATAGAGCAACTCTTCATGACCATTACCCTACAAGTCAACAACATAACACGTAGCCCACATTTTAATAGCTACTAAACATATAACACTAGATATTAAGCAATGGATAATGAATAATTTACCTAGTATTTAACAAGAAATGACAAGTTTACAATAGTTGTATGCATAATGACAAATAAATCACAATTTTAACAAGATGGATTATGAACAATAACAATAATATAAAATGAACAACATTTTATGTACGTGTATGTATCTACTATAAATAAAAAAAATTATAGATCCAACATAGCCAATTATTCTTCTAGTCAAGTGGCTAGATTGTCTCAAAGAACTATAACTATTTGTCATAATTCTATTATTTTATCATGAAATCAAGAAATTAAATGTTTAACTACATTATATTTGATTAAATAATTGGAAATAAAAAATACATCTAGAGAAAAATTGAAAACTACTTAAGACTAATTAGACTTAAACATATCTCATGCTAGTCCTTTTATTGGTGTCTTTATAAAATTACTAGAAAAATTTCCTATTAAATAGTAACACATTAAATGTGCACATTTGTTAATAAAGTTTGATTAAAATTGAAACAGTATAGATTAACTGAAAAAAATAAATAAATAAATTCATCAATGTTTTAACATAAAAATAGAAATGGTGTTCTTTTTTTTTAATTATAAATGGCCAAAGCCTGAAACATATTATATATATGACAAGTGGTATTGAATAGAAATGGTGTTCTTGATTAATCTACAACTAAGGATTTCACTTCTAGAGGCTATGGTTGACAATAAATATCTTGATGAGGTGGCTCAACTACTATGCAATATGAGGGAGGAGAAGACATAGTCTTGTACAACTAAGGAGATTGAAAAAATAATCTCTAAAGTGTTGAACCCAAGGTAGGAATGAGAGGGGGGTGAATCAATCTTAAACAAAAATTAATGAAGCACATAAAAAATTAATCAGCAACACAAACAAAACACATCAACACCAAGATTTTCAATGTGGAAAACCCAAACAGGGAAAAACCACGATGAGCACTTGCCCACAAAATATATCCACTATTTATATCATATTACAATGAACGAGCTCACTGCTCTAGACTTGCAAACCAAGGCTAACTTCTCTTGGGCAAAGATACAAAAAAGGGGACTTGCAAACCTAATGCTAACTACAAGAGGGCAAGATACAAAAAATATTTGAAAAGAAGGATCTCCTAATCATGAAGTTGTCCTTGAACTTTGAATCAAGCTAACAACATCAACACACAAAACTTAGACCATATAAGTCAACACTTGTCACATGCCTTTGTCACAGTTGCAAACAGCTCACATATCATTCAATCACAACTCTTCTTCTCTAATCTTCATGAAATTTCTCTAACTATCTCCAAATCACATAATTCCTCTCTCTTCCACACATTCTCATCATGTATTCCATACAGCTTAATCATATACATCCTTTATATACAAGATAGATAATCAAAGCTTGAACCAAAACATACATTCCAAACAAAAAACACACACATTGATCCACTCTAGGAGAAAGAGAGGACCAAAACACATCTCCTAAAATCAATCCACCAATCCACAATCATTGGAACATAACTAACAACATACCAACACGCAACACATCCATATGGTCAAAACATATCCTCCAATGCAAATTACACTACTTTGGATCTCCACATGCTATGGTAAGACCTATGACATATCAAATAACCTTCCACAAATCATATTTGGACCCAAAGATAGGTCTAACATATAATATCACAACCTGCTATGAAATATACCACAACTTTTGAAGAACACAAAGATATTGTCATACCACAAAAACAACTCATCCATGATACCAAAAACATAACCAAATAAGATAACAACATTAAACAATATCAACAACATTTTTCGGACCCAAACACTTTTGGAACAACAAATAGAATAACTACAAAACCAACATAGCAAGATATCTCTATACCATAGACATTTTGGACCAACAACTATTCAAAACAAAAAATTTGACATCAATGACAACCACAACAACAAATACTTTTGGCAATCTCCCCCTTTGTCATTGATGGAAACACTTGACTAAACTCAATACTAGACCAATACTTCTCTATCTAAAATACCACAAAAACTAATCTATCTCTCCCAAATAGCTATCTTTCAAAACTACTCAAACTCTCCCATAACTGCTCCAACAATCTCTCTCCAAAACTGCTCAATCTCTCCCCTTTTTCCATCAAAGAAAAAGGCCATGGAACTACTACACACACCACTTCTCCCCCTAAGAGTAGCCAAATTATCAATCTAGGAAAAGAAACAGGCATGAAAGCTCCTCCTAGAAAGATGCACCTCCATAATGCACCTAGCTAGAAGAAGGAGGGGCAATAACCCCAAGCTTCTCCCAAAGAAACTCAAATGTATCCTTTACCAATTCCTTAGTAAAAATATCTTCTACCTATTCCTTTGTAGAAATATGTTCCAATCAAACTTCCTTCTTAGCAACCTTCTCCCTTAAGTAGCGATATCTGATTGAAATGTGTTTTGTTCTTGAATGCATAACTGGATTCTTTGAAATTTTTATTGCACTTGTATTTCCACACATAATATGAATTGATTCATCAAATGTTACCTTGATATATTTAAGAGTCTGTCTCATCCACATTACTTAAGTACAACAATATGTTGTTGCAATATACTCTGCTTCAATAGTAGATAGGGGAGCTAAATCATGTTTTTTACTGAACTAGGAGACAATCTGTCTCCTAAAAGGAAAGCACCACCACTAGTACTCTTCTAGTCATCAACACTTCCAACCTAATATACATTAGTATAAGCTTTCAACATAAAATCTCCACCTTTTTTTTACCAAAGTCCACAATCCATAGCACCTTTCAAATATCTAAAAATTATTTTCACAAATTCCTCATGTGTCACCTTCAAATTTGCCTAAAACCTAGCCACCAGACAAATAGCCTGCATGATATCTGGTCTGGACATAGTCAAATACAATAATCCACCAATCATCGACCTGTACTTCTTTTGTTCAAACTTTGGAGACTCATCATCTTTTCTTAGCTTGCATCCAATAGTTAAAGGAGTTGTAACTAGTTTATAGTCATCAAAACCAAATTTCTTCAACATCTCTTTCACATACTTGCTTTATGAGATAAAAATTCTATCTTCAAATTGAATAACTTGCAACCCAAGAAAGAAGGACAACTCACTAATCATTGATCTCAAATTCTTTTTGCATCTCTTTAGCAAACTGTTTACATGGGTTATCATTTCCTCCAAATATAATATCGTCAACATAAACTATAACAATCAACAACTTATCTCCATCAATTTTAAAATAAAGATTACTGTCTACCATACCTGTCTTGAAATTATGTTGAAACAAATACCTATCTAATCTTACATACCAAGCTCTAGGTGTCTTATTGAGTCCATACAATTCTATCTTCAATCTGTACACCATATCTGGTTCTTTTGTTAGTCTGAATCCACCTGGTTTCTCAATGCATACCTCTTCTTCTAGATCCCCATTCAAAAATATTGATTTGGCATCCATCTGATAAACTCTTGATGCAGAAGCATCCCTGGTCAATGAGCAATCTTTCATCAACCAAAAATATTTGTTTTTCAGTTTTGTTCTTGTTCAGTCTATGTTGCAGTTTCTGTGTTTCTTTTAGCATTCTCCAGTACTTGTTCATTTTCCATTGTGGATTAGATTTTTGGATTCCAAACTTGTTCTTGTTCCTTGTTCTAGATTTTTTAGTTCATTTGGACCCTTTTTCGACAAGTTATCGCTTCTGAATTGTCTGTTCTTAGTTCCCGGAGCAGTTTGAGCTTATCAACTAGTTGGATATTTCTTCTCTTGTGGAGCGTTTTCTTGACTTGTGAATCTAATTGGCACCACACATGATGTTCCTACACCCTTGGCCGACTTTCCTTGTTGGTCTGCACTTCATTCTTGTCCTTGATAGAGGAGATCTTCACACTTTGGGTCTGACCTATTTTACACGTTTCATTTTCCTGTCTTGGAGAATGTAATCTTTTGTGGCTGACCCGAATGTGTTCTGGATGCTATATATATTATTGTATTTGATTATTCGGGGGATAGTGAAGAGATATGATGATAATAGAGAAACTCTTCATGATCATTTATAGTTTGTATAAATGTATTATAATATTTTTTCGTCTAATAATGTATATAGTTTTTGTCTTTATGTTTTGGATTCCACTTTAATTAATCTTTTTTTTACAAGTAGGAAGTATTTTCTGTAGCGAGTCAAATTGGGATGTTTTGTTAGGGTTCAACTATGTAATTTTTGTGTCAAAATAATTGATTATGTATCAACTAGTCTTTTTCCTTTTTTAAGTTCTAGTTTTTTCAATATTCCTAATTATTTTCTCATCTTCCTAATGAGGAGAAGATCAATTTAATGTGATCTAAAACATTATACAAAATATTTTAGATAATATTTTACCAAAAACATTATAACACGGTTAATTATTATTATCTTTTTTATAATTGTTTAATAGATGTAATAAAGTCGTTGACTTTCTTGCCCACTTTAAAATTGACTCCTAGGATTTTATTGTCAAGTACAATCATGGATAGTAGGTTTCATGTCATCAACTTTGTCCTTGTGTACTTGTGTGGGTTCCTTCTTGTACAATCCCCTAGATGTTTTGGAAGCCATTGTGGTCTATTATTTTTCTTTCTCTTCATAATGGTGTTTGATATGACATGAAGCTTGACCTTTTAAAATGACAATATTGGATCTAAAATTTTATTTTTTTTCAATGATTTTAGTGTTGATTGCAACATATCTTGTAAGGATCTCTTTTTTATCTTTCTTTCTTTGAGTTGTCATTATTGAAGTTCAAGCTTGCCACCACTTTGCACAATATGTATTCTAGGAGTAATTCTCATTTCATCAAGTGTGAGGTTGCTAGTGATGTTTCTTAGATAACCCTATTGAGGATCTATAAAGGCACCTAGACCTAAAATTATAGAATAATTATTAATAGTGAGAGTGAAATACCTACATTAACAACCCATAAATGGGCATAGTAAGAAACTAAAGGCAACTTCAAAAACTAGTTGTTGTATACAAAAAATAGAACAAAACTAAAAAAGGAACTAAACAAACCTAAGTCATTTTCTATTCACCATATGTTCTATTAAACCTATCATTGCTTGAGACATCCATTGATTGAATCATTATCATGATTGATCTCATTATCAATTCCAACTTGATAAGATTCCATTGAATCCCTTCACTTTGGTCAACATTTTTTTGTGTCAAACTAGGGTGGTGTTTAAAGGCTATATGTAATAAGGATAGCTGGGAATCTCATATCAGAGTTATTTTTAATTCTTGAAAACAAAATTTGTACAAACCCAATCAACTAAGTTCAATGGAAATAAATCTAAAACTACAATTAACTATAAACTTTGAAAATAATGCATATACTTTTGAAGTAAAATATCTAAAAAAAAACTATTCTACAAATTGAAAGCTTTTATGCATGCAGTAATGTAAACAATAATTAAAGATTTTTTTATTTTTATTTTTATTTTTAACATGAAAATTATAATAGAGAAACTCTTCATGACCATTACCCTACAAGTCAACAACATAACAAGTAGCCCACATTTTAATAGCTACTAAACATATAACACTAGACATTAAGCAATAGATAATGAATAATGCCTAGTATTTAACAAGAAATGACAAGTTAACAATAGTTGTATGCATAATGACAAATAAATCATTATTTTAACAAGATGGTTGATGAACAATAACAATAATGTAAAATGAATAACTTTATGTGCATGTATGTATCTACTATAAAAAAAAATTATAGATCCAACATAGCCAATTATTCTTCTAGTGAACTATTTGTCATAATTCTATTATTTTATCATGAAATCAAGAAAAAAGATGTTTAACTACATTATATTTGATTAAATAATTGGGAATAAAAAATACATCTAGAGAAAAATTGAAAACTACTTAAGACTAATTAAACTTAAAAATTTCTCATGCTAGTCCTTTTATTGGCGTCTCTTCTAAATTACTAGAAAATTTTTCTATCAAATAGTAACACATTAAATGTGCACAATTGTTAATAAAGTTTAATTAAAATTGAGAGAGTATAGATTAACTGAAGAAAAAAAATAAAAATTCAACAATGTTTTAACATAAAAGTAGAAATGGTGTTCTTTTTTTTTAATTATAAATGGCTGAAGCCTAAAATATATTACATATATGATAAGTGGTATTGAATAGAAATGGTGTTCTTGATTAATCTACAACTAAGGATTTCACTTCTAGAGGCTATGGTTGACAATAAATATCTTGATGAGGTGGCTCAACTACTATGCAATATGAGGGAGGTGAAGACATAGTCTTTTACAACTAAGGAGTTTGAAACAATAATCTCTAGAGTGTTGAACCCAAGGTAGGAATGAGAGAGGGGATGAATCAATCTTAAACAAAAATTAATGCAACACATAAACAATTAATCATCAACACCAAGATTTTCAATGTGGAAAACCCAAATAGGGAAAAACAATAGTGAGCACTTGCCCACAAAATATATACACTATGTATATCAGATTACAATGAACGAGCTCACTGCTCCAGACTTGCAAACCAAGGCTAACTACTCTTGGGGCAAGATACAAAAAAGGGGACTTGCAAACATGATGCTAACTACAAGAGGGAAAGATACAAAAATGATTTGAAAAGAAGTCCATCTACTGATCATGAAGTTGTTCTTGAACTTTGCATCAAGTGACCAACATCAACACACACAACTCAAGCCACATCTGTCAACACTTTGTCACATACCTCTGTAACAGTCTCAAACAACTCACATATCATTCAATCACAACTCTTCTTCTCTACTCTTCATGAAATTTCTCTAACTATCTTCAAATCACATAATTCTTCTCTCTTCCACACATTCTCCTCACGTATTCCATGCAACTTAATCACATACATCATTTATATACAAGATAGATCATTAAAGCTTGAACCAAGTCAGCTTGAACAAAAACATACCTTCCAAACCAAAAACACACACGTTGATCCACTCTAGGAGAAAGAGGGGACCAAAACACATCTAAAAATCAATCCACCAATCCACAATCATTGGAACATAACTAGCAACATACAAACACACAACGCATCCATACGGTCAAAATATATCCTCCAATGCAAATTACACTACTTCGGATCTCCACATGCTACGATAAGACCCATGACATATCAAATAACCTTCCACAAATCATATCCAGACCCAAAGATAGGTCTAACATAGAATATCACAACCTGCTATGAAATATACCACAACTTCTGAAGAAAACAAAGATATTTCCATACCACAAAATAACTCATCCATGATACCAAAAACATAACCAAAGAAGATAACAACATTAAACAACATCAACAACAGTTTCTAGACCTGAACACTTTTGGAACAACAAATAGAATAACTGCAACACCAACATAGCTAGATATCTCTACACCACAGACATTTCGGACCAACAACTAGTCAAAACAAAAAATTTGACATCAATTACAACCACAACAACACATACTTTTGGCAATCTCCCCCTTTGTCATTGATGGCAACACTTGACTAAACTCAATACTAGACCAATCTACAAAACAATACTTCTCTATCTAAAACACTGCAAAAAATGCTCTATCTCTCCCAAATAGCTATCTTTCAAAACCACTCAAACTCTCCCATAACTGCTCCAACAATCTCTCTCCAAAACTACTCAATCTCTCCCAATTTTCCATCAAATAAAAAGGCCATGGCACTACTACACACACCACTTCTCCCCCTAAGAGTAGCCAAAACATCAATCCAGGAAAAGAAATAGGCATGGAAGCTCCTCCTAGAAAGATGCACCTCCATAATGCACCTAGCTAGAAGGAGGGGAAATAACCCCAAGATTCTCCCAAAGAAACTCAAATGTATCCTTTACCAATGCCTTGGTGAAAATATCTTATACCTATTCCTTTGTAGAAATATATTCCAATCAAACTTCCTTCTCAACAACCTTCTCCCTTAAGTAGTAATATCTGATTGAAATGTGTTTTGTTCTTGAATGCATAACTAGATTCTTTGAAATTTTAATTGCACTTGTATTGCCACACATAATAGGAATTGATTCATCAAATGTTACCTTGATATCTTTAAGAGTCTGTCTCATCCACATTACTTGAGTACAACAATATGTTGTTGCAATATACTCTACTTCAATAGTAGATAGGGGAACTAAATCATGTTTTTTACTGAACTAGGAGACCAATCTGTCTCTTAAAAAGAAAGGACCACCACTAGTACTCTTCTGGTCATCAAGACTTCTAGCCCAATCTACATTAGTATAAGCTTTCAACATAGAATCTCCACCTTTTTTGTACCAAAGTCCAAAATCCATAGTACCTTTCAAATATCTAAAAATTATTTTCACAACTTGCTCATGTGTCACCTTCCAATTTTCCTAAAACCTAGCTACCAGGTAAATAGCCTACATGATATCTAGTCTGGACATAGTCAGATACAACAATCCACCAATCATCGACTTGTACTTATTTTGTTCAAACTTTGGAGACTCGTCATCTTTGCTTAGCTTGCATCCAATAGTTAAAGGAGTTGTAACTAGTTTATAGTCATCAAAACCAAACTTCTTCAACATCTCTTTCACATACTTGCTTTATGAGATAAAAATTCTACTTTCAAATTGAATAACTTGCAACCCAAGAAAGAAGGATAGCTCACTAATCATTGATCTCAAATTATTTTTGCATCTCTTTAGCAAAATCTTTACATGGGTTATCATTTCCTCCAAATATAATATCATCACCATAAACTATACCAATCAATAATTTATCTCCATTAATTTTAAAATAAAGATTACTGTCTACCATAATTTTCTTGAAATTCTGTTGAAAAAAATACCTATCTAATATTACATACTAGGCTCTAGGAGTCTTATTGAGTCCATACAATTCTATCTTCAATCTGCACACCATATCTGGTTCTTTTGTTAGTCTGAATCCACCTGGATTCTCAATGCATACCTCTTCTTCTAGATCCCCATTCAAAAATATTGATTTGGAATCCATGTGATAAACTCTTGATGTAGGAGCATCCCCAATCAATGAGCAATATTTCATCAACCAAAAATATTTGTTTTTAGTTTTGTTCCTGTTCAGTCTATGTTGTGGTTTCTGTGTTTCTTTTAGCATTCTCTGGTAGTTGTTCATTTTTTGTTTTGGATTATATTTTTGGCTTCTAGACTTGTTATTTTTCCTTGTTCTATATTTTCGGTTCATTTGGACCCTTTTCCTACAAGTTATCATTCCTAAATTGTCTGTTTTTGGTTCCCGGAGTAGTTTGAGCTTATCGGCTAGTTGGAGATTTCTTCTCTTGTGGAGCATTTTATTGACTTGTGAATCTAATTGGCACCACACATGATGTTCCCAAGCCCTTGACCGACTTTCCTTGGTGGTCTGCACTCCATTCTTGTCCTTGGCGGAAGAGATCTTCACACTTTGGGTCCGACCTATTTTACATGTTTCATTTTCCTGTCTGGGAGAATGTAATCTTTTGTGGCTGACCTGAATGTGTTACGGATGCTAAATATATTGTTGTATTTAATTCTTTCGGAGATAGTGAAGAGATATGATGATATTGATTCTTTATTTGTAATCAGAACACCTCTTGGAGGTCCAGATGGAATGTAATCTGGAATGTGTTATTTAACTAGGCCTATAAGGTTGCATGTTTCTGTGCATGTTGTCGGCTAATTTATGATGAATCCATGATATTGTGGATGTCCAATCTTGCATTTTCTCTATTCTATGTTGGTGCTTCTGTGACATTACGCTTGCTACATGCTTTGGATTTTTCTCCTTGAGGACCCTTCTAGTCATGGTTGCATCAACTCTAAAGTTCTTGTAAGCAAAAAATATAAGAAACATATGTATAGCTTCCGTTTTTGCTATTAGAGAAAAAGTTTTTTCAAAATCTATGCCTTCCACCTAAGAATATCTACTACATACCAGTCTCTCTTTATTCCTTGTAACTTACCCTTGCTCCTTTAGCTTGTTCCTGAACACCTGTTAACATTATTTTGAAGTCGTCCATAGGCAGCATTTTGATCGAGTGGTGCCATTTCCTTTTTGATTTTCCGGCTATGCTCCCTATACAAAACACGCAAGCTAGTTGTCATCTTGGCATTGCTTTTGATTGCTCACTTTTCTCATTTGGAGTTGTCACATGGCTCGAGTTTTTATGACATGGCACTCTTCTCGGCCCCACCGTCCATCGCATAAAGGTAAAGATACTTGATGTCTTCGCGTTGCACGATCGAATGATCTCTCGATGCCCATTTTTGGTTCTCCCCCAAGCTGTTGCGTGTCCTTCGTGATAGTTCATGAATCAAGCTGTGATTTAGATCACGATTTTCTTGTTGGTTAGGTGCAGGGGTCGCTACGATATGGTGGAAATAACAACTTTGGGGGTGATTTTGTTGGGTATGATCTCGCGGGGTGCCAGAATAGGTTTTCTAGTCAGAAGCAGTTACTGGAAGGTTGTTGATGCTGTGAGTTGTTAGTTGAGATGGGGGGCTCTATTAATGCTTATGTTTTCCTCATTTAGAGGGTTCAAACTATTAGAGAGTTTTTCTAAAACACTGTCTCATTAAGAAGCATTTATGTTAATGAAATTTAGTGATTGGTAATTGTGTCAGATTGTGCCTATGGCCTTTGTGATGATGTTATTTGGAGCTTAATATATTAACTTATGTGTTGTTTTCTAGTCCATTAACTTTTGTGATATTCACTGTGAGACTCTACGGATTAAACTATGTCACGAGACTTGTTATCTATTAGATGAATGGTTAAATGTCATTTTATGTTAAATGAGTTTTTGTTGAATTACTCTCTCAAATGGTTCTGGGCATGTAGATTGTTGAATGAACTTTAAAACTACATATCTCTGATTTTTATATGCTATTAATATTGTTTTGAAATATTGTGGCATATCTCCTAGGTAGTGTAGATCATTTTCTTTAAAGTTTCTTCTTTCCCCCTTTCTCCCCCAACTATATGAAGAGTCAACTTCTCAAACCTAGAGGTCATTCAGTGAGCTTCGTGCAATCGGTCCCCCATCACTGAATTTCCCATAAGATTGTTCAAGTTTAAGGTAAAATTAAGAGTCAACAGTTCTTTTTCTAGCACACCCGGTGGGATCCAAATTTTGAATAAGATTAAGCTAGTATATGAGCCACAGACCCGTTACTAGGAGCCATACAACTTTGAATCCTAGTTTGCTTATTCCACCCCTGGTAAATGTTCATCAACCTGCCACCTCCTCTTCCCAAAACCCACCCATTTTCCCTATGATTGTTCCTATAATAATAATTGCTCAGATTCCACCTAGAAATTTTGTGACATGAAATAATGGAAGCCCTCTCATTCCTCTAGTCTTACCTGTAGTATGGGGCCCAATCCCTTCTGCCGTTTTGAAAATTGTTCCTAAATTCACTGGAGAATGTCCCAAAACTCCTAGGGAGCACCTACAAGATATAGCCAATGTCTGCATGGTCCATAGTATAACTGAACAAAATGTAGCTTTGAGACTACTTGTGGCATCTTTCAAAGGGAGAGCTCTAGACTAGTACAGGTCCCTTGCTCCAAACTCTATAGGTGATTGGGATCAATTGGGAGACCACTTTTTTCAGAGATTCTCTGACGAGGCTGATAGATCATCCTTGATGCATAAATTGATTATAATAAAGAGAGCCCCTCAGGAAGAGATAATAGAGTTCAATTTAAGGTTTCAAAGAACTTGGTAGAGGATACTATTGTCCACCTGTCCCCCTGCTGAAATGGCATTTGTTTTTTATCTGAAGGCCTTCAACTCTGACATATCAATGATGATTCAATCTCTAGGATGTAATACTCTTCCTCAAGCATTTGACTTGGCAGTCTCCATAGAAAATAATCTAATTGATGCTGGGAAGCTATCCTCATGACCGCTCATTTCTATCTTTCTAAAGCTATCAAATCAACCAAAATGGCCAGATAGTCCCAAAACTAGTCACTCCTAGCTCATCTGCTTACCAATCCATGTACGCATATCCCAACTCTCAACAAGCAAGTCTGCCTCCTCCCTCATCCTTGGTTGCAAAGGTCAGCGATATGAAAAATTTATTGAGATCTTTCTTGAATGAAATAGTCAATCTAAAAAGGTCCCAACTCCCACTAGCTAGACCCCCTTTCCAACAAAATTATCAAGGGAATAGGCCTTCTTATTAGTAAAACCAATATGCAAATAGTTGAACTTCTCCAAATCAGCCAAATGGCCAGATAGTTCCTGTACCCAATCCTTTAAAGGTTTTCTACCCTAACACTAGTAAAGAGTTGATAGTGCGACAAAATAATCTAGCGGATGATACCAATTCTTGGTGTTTTTCATGTAACAATGCACATGCCCCAAGGAATTTTCCAAGAGGCAATTTACAACAAAAGGTTGCGGATCAACATAGCCAAGACATGGCATCTGATGATTCGGCTTACATAGCCCTTGGCATGGATACCACATCTTTCATTGCACAAATGCAAGGCATGTCAATGGAGCAGGAAATGAAGATAGCCCCAAACCATGTTCTATTGTCTTGGATGGAAGAAGAAAATGTCATTTTGACCAATGGTGCAGCCTCATCAAGCTAAGGAGCTCCTCAAGTGCAATCAGATTACAACCTCCAATTGAAGAGGCGCTTTATGGGAGAGAATGTAGGCACGCAAGGGAGGTTCTCTATGGATAAAGTTCCAGAACAACTTGTCGCCACTATTACGTATCCAAGGAAGGAATTTATTCCCTATAAGCCGAGAGAGACAAAGGCATCAGTGTCGTCAGTATTATATGTGGTGGAGTAGTTGAGGAAAGCCCTGACTAACATCTCTTTATGGGATCTCCTTAGTATCCCAGAGCAAAGGAATTTTTTGAAAGAAGATTTATCGGAGGTGGGTAAACCTCCCGGTGGGAATGCTACTACTTCTCCGCAAGTCAGCAAAGAAAGATTTCAGCCTCCCGCAGATAACTCACACTCACCGATGGTGTTGACGAATGAGGCCGTACCTCTGAAATCTCAAGCAGAGGGTAAGCCTAAGCCCAATCCTTTCTATTTGACCCTCATAGTAGGGGATAAAATTTTACATAACTATGATAGACTCTGGTGCCAACAATACCATCATGCCTAAGAAGATTGTTGAGGTGTTGAATATCAAGTATGAACCTTTGAATCGAGGTGTTATGCAGCTAGATGGGAATAAGGTCCAAACCGTGGGTCTTATCAAGAATATTTCACTAACATTGTTCGCATGCCCTAGTGTCACGGTGTCTCAAGAGGTGGTA
Organism: Cryptomeria japonica; assembly: GCF_030272615.1. Lineage (NCBI taxonomy): Eukaryota > Viridiplantae > Streptophyta > Pinopsida > Cupressales > Cupressaceae > Cryptomeria > Cryptomeria japonica. The sequence goes on along the minus strand of NC_081415.1, from coordinate 45,867,000 downwards.
ATTATTGACATTCCCCCCATTTTTGGCCTCTACCTCTCTAGGGACTTCACCGCCAAGATAGGAGGTTAATTGTCTTTAGACTGGTCTCACCTTATCCTTCATACTTAGTGGGGTGGCAAACTCAAAATCCTTTCAGAACCCCTTAATATTGAACATGTAGTGGATCAGGCCATGCTCAATTTCGAGCCCACTCATACCTCCATCTCCAATAAAGAGATACCCACTGGAAAGTTTTTGAAAGCGACGAGCAAATCGCTTTGTTCATTCAAAATTCTAGAGAGTTTGCTGACCAATTGCAACCTAAAGTAAAGGAAGCTTACAGGGATTAGATAATTCAACTAAAATCCAATAAGCTCCCGAATGGATTGATCACTCTAGAAAATTTGTTTGATCATGATGATACTAGGAATGACAAATGAAAGCTCACAATTGATAAGGGTGATTATGTTGAGATTGATAGTTCTGATACTTAATATAAGTACATATCCAATAGCCAACAAGATGAGGGGGGGGGGGGTGAATCATACAAACTTAATCATCTATAAAAACATCAAATTCAACCTCGATAACATATATATCAGTCATATAACCAAAAACTGTCAAACATGCAAACTCAAAAGCATATGAACAATATAAACCTCATAACACCAAATTTAACGTGGAAACCCAAATAGGGAAAAACCACTGTGGGATTTCGGACCCACTAAGAAATATATTGTTCTAGAGTATGCTCGGTTAAAAGAAAATCCTGTTAAAGACTACAAACACATTGCTAGATGTGACCCGGTGAAGGGATTTCCCTTAGATCTATTAGGATCTTCACTTTGCTAGAAGTGACCTTGTCAAAGGATTTCAAACACTCAATCAGAATGTCACCTTGTTAGAGGATTTACATATAAGACTATTCAGTCCACTCAGTTAAGAGATTTCCTGTCACTTTCACAAAATAACAGTAATACAATCTATCTGCAACTTCACATCTAAAATGATAAAGCAGATTCCTATTTATTCAATACAATCTAGGCATAGAACTAATCTTGTCTATCTGTTGGGCATCAATACTCTGTTATTCTAACAAGTCTTCAAGCTTCTGTGCTCAGTAATCACTATGTAGCATCCTCGTGCATACACTTGCCCGCATTCATTGTTTATCAATAGTTTCCTATTTATAAATGTATATGGTGAAAATGGATAACAATGATAATCAATATTGAAAGACTAAAATGGATTCAACCACAAAACCCTAGCCTAACAATGAACAAAGATCCACCATAACATATGAAGATAACATAAGACAATGCAAATAACTCAAAATCACAAAGATTATACCTTCACATGTCCAATAGGGTTTTGATCTCCATTCTTCCTATCTCCATTGATCTTGCTTGATATACTTGCTCTCAGATTTTTATATGCACAAGAGCTCAACAAAGAACGGAATGTGGTTGCAAGTGGTATTGTAGTGTAGCCAAGTACTCCAAAATCAGTCATTAGGATGTGTCATTAGGATATGTCATTAGGGTTTGACAATGAAGAAAGCATCTCCTTAAATAGAAGACACAATGAGAAATGGAGGGTTAAGATTGAGAGGTGTAAAAAGAGAGGTCGGCTAGGATTAGAGGGTAGGTAAAAGAAATAGTAAAATAATGAAAGAGGTAGGTAGTGTAGGAATTAAGAGATGAATGACATGTGTCATGTGTAGAAAAAGATAATGAATTAATTAAATAAATAAAGATTTATTTAATTAATAGAAGAAGTAGGACAATTAAATAAACAAAATATTTATTTAATTTAGGAAAGGGATAATTTAAATAAATAAATGTATTTATTTAAATGAGAAATAAGGCTAGAAGAGGATAAATGAATTAATTAAATAAATAAAAATTTATTTAATTAATAGAAGAATTAGGCTTAGATAATTAAATAAATAAAATATTTATTTAATTAGACATGACAATTTTGGGTGTCTACATTTTGCCCCTCTTTGAGACAATGCGGCTTGTTGCGTTGTTTCAAAGAAGATAAGATGAACTGATACAGAATTGCCCCAAGATGGGAATTATATGCCCCCTCGAGAGATTGGATGAAAATGTCTGAAAAGATTGCAGACAATCTCTCGATAAGAAAGACGGGATAGAATGGACTGATCAGATAAAGTGACAAAGTCACGGGATAAGGAAGACTGACTCGGGAAATGAGAGCTAGGGCAGTCTATAAGATAGACCACGAGGGAAAATACATCCTCATTGTCATCTACACCATCACAAGAGCATAGTGCAAAGCGAAAATAAAGCAGCAACAGTCAGCAACGATGGCTTTTGTTCATAGATTCGACCGCGTTCGCTGATTCCAGAGGCTAGCAGAGGCAGGAGAGCTAGTAAGTACCCGAAAACCTCCTCGTACTTTGATGCATTTATTGTTGTCATTAATGCATACTAGGTAATGTAATAAATGCGTATTTATGTCAAGAAAATGTGTTTGTGTCCAAAAATGCGAATTTGTGTCTTCCAGGTCAAATCGGCAGTTCTGTGATGAACATACGCTGTCGATTGGATAAGCTGCTGAGAGGATACACTCAAGAAGGTCCTCTAGGGAAGACTAAGATAGATCAAGGCACTTTGTGATGAACAATGAGTACCAAGATAGAGTACTTTGTGATGAACAGGGAGTACTAAAATATGAGCAGCACTTTGTGATGAACAGGGAGTGCAAATGTGAGTAACACTTTGTGATGAACAGTGAGTGTCACACACGTAGTACTTTGTGATGAACAGGGAGTACCACTAGGATAATTAGCAACACTTTGTGATGAACAGTGAGTGTCACTAGGATAAATAGCTATATGCATTTAGATAGCGAGTAGCATTTTGTGATAAACAGTGAATGCCACTATGACTGACATGATTTGATTTGCTTGACTGCAGGAGTACTTGCCGATGCTGGAGTCACGAGAGAGATTCCCGTCGACGCAGAGGTTGCGACCTGAGTTGACAGCTGAGGACTGAGCTGCGATTGAGGTTATGGGATTGAGATACATTCTGTATGTGCCTGAGTTTCGGGTGAACATGGTATTGCTGACTGCACTGCCTGAGAGATGGCACTCAGAGACTTGCAGTTTGCATTTGCCAATGGGTGAGATGACAGTCACCTTGGAGGATGTATATAGGATTCTACGGATACCAATTGATGGGGAATTGATTTTGTACGATCGAGATGGAGATAGGGATGCCCTTAGACGAGTGTTCTAGGATCCAGGACTAGGGATGAGGGTGGGACATGTGGCATGGGATACCATGACATGGACAGGATTAGCACTACCAATAGTGTTGACAGGAGTTATCAGTGGGTTCCTCTGTATCAATTTTGTACCATTTTGTATGATGATGTAGACACCTACGGGTGAGTGTAGCCATATGATTTTGACATCATTGTATCATGACACTTTTAATTATATATATGAGATGATTCATCTTTGCAGCAGCTATATGCATGTGTACCTATGTGATGAGATTTTTCATGATGTATGTTTTATGTGATGCTTTTGATATGGATGCAAATATGTATATGATGCAATGCAATATTTTTTTTTGTTCTTTTATGTTTTATATGTATATGCATGATGCAAATGTGAATGTAAGTAATGCAGATGAATATGATAATGTGGATGTAAATTGTGCTAACAGGTGTTGTGTGCAAGATGTGATGCAGTTGTGATATCTATATGTATGTATGAAATGCTTATATGTGGTAATGCAAGTGCAGCTACATGAAATGCAAATGTTTTTGGTGTGTCATTATACTCAGTCATGTGATAGCAGGCTACGCGGACTCGAGAAGGACAATGGAAGTCAATCAAGAAAGGGGGATGGAAGACAGAAGATATGAACGTGAAAGAGCTTCTTGTGCATTATCATCATTGAGCTTTATTATGGCAGAATAGGTTATGACAATCGAGGCATTTGTTCGGCCCAGAAAGTCATTGTACCTGTTTGCATGGAGATAAGACAGTCACAAACAAGGAATGCCCCAGTTCATACTAGACTCACAGTGTCCTCATATCCTTGGACAAGTCATAGCATTACTAAAAGACAATCCACAGACAGCAAATGCAAATAGGTGACGATACCCCATCCTCGCCTTTCTAGTCAAAGACATCCTGGAGATAGAATCTCTAGTCAAAGACATCCTGGAAAAGCTAAAAGACATGTCACCAAAAAGATAAAATCAAAAGAAAACCAAGACTCGACACCAACATCCACTGTAGTCCTCAAGTTTAGTGTCTCTTGTCACTTGTTTAAGTCTTATTTGATTGTGGTCACAATGTTCACTTTCACAAAAAGGATAGATAGCACTGAACCATATGTTGTCTGAGTCTGTTGAAAGATTTGATTTTGTTGAAGCCCATTGTTGCTGCTGTGTCTCATCTGAAACTGACTGAATCCATGAAACTGATACTTTATTACGGAGAAGATGGAACTTTATTGCGGACTGGCGATGCAGATGTTGCTTTATTGCGGATTGTGCGCGGATAGACTGGAAGGAAACTGGAAGAAACTGTACTCCTCGAAACATGTGATGTTCTCAGTTCCACACCCATCACTAGACGTAGGAATTGCCTTAGTCACAGATAGGCTCTGATTTATTATGGATGGAAAGGGAGTGAAAAGGGAGGGTTTATGGATGGCTAACCAATCTTAGGTAGATCAATAACAAGCCATGATGGGAATGGGTAAGTTTATTGTGAACGAATAGGTTGTGAGTGTGTGCAAAGTGAAAGATGAAAGAGAATCCTGAAGGAGGGAGGAACAAAGTCTCTCTACGCATGGCGCTGGTGACCCATTTTTCACCATGGTACTTGCCCAGGGCGCCCCCGAAGTGGTTTTCACCATTGGACGAAATTATTTCTCTTTTTTTTTTTTCGATTTTTTCAATTTTTTTGTTGTCACAAGGCGCCTGTTTGCTAGGTTTTCACCAAGTAACGATTTTTTTGTTTTATAATTTTTTTGTATTTTTGCAATGTTTTTGATTTTTTTTTGTATTTTTGAATTAGGATGTTCCGAAGAGCTTATGTGTAGAAATTGCGAAGGTGCATGCTGTTGATAGGATCCTCCAAGGGTTCACCTTCTGTAGTTGAGAGCTGATATGCCCCAGATCCATATACCGCTGTAATAATGTAAGGACCAAGCCAGTTTGGTTTGAACTTACCCTTCTTCTCTCTGTCTTGCTGATGTTTGGGATTTTCTTTGAGAACTAAGTCCCCTACCTCAAATGTGTGAGGCTTGACTTTGTGATTGTAGCTGCATTGTTCCTTGATTGAATGATGTGTATCTCGAGTGACTGTCTTCCTTGATGAAGGAACTAAGATAGAATTACTAGTGTGTGGACTACATAGGCCCATATGCATGTCACCTGAAGAAGTTTGGACATCCCTGATAACAAAGTCCTTTGAGGAAGCTCCATTAAAGGTCCATGATGTATCACCAGAAGGAAAAGGATGTGTGGAACAAGTGGATGAGTTATGAAGGCTTATGATTGTGAAAAGAAGTGAAAGTAGGATAGCATGATGGAGACTTAGGATCAACAAGTATGCTTTTTGACTTAAAATTTTAGAACTTTTTCCCCCAGTTATTTTGATATTAGGGGATATCAACTCTTGCTCTTTTTCTTTCATAGAATTTTTATCCTTGAATTTGATTTTTGCAGAGTCCAATAGCTTTTGATTTTGATTTGGACTAAAGGACTTTTCTTTATTTTTGACTTTTAGATTTTTCTTTTCAAAGCTTGATTTTTGATCCCCAATTAGTAAGGGTTTTTGTAATTCTTGTTGATCCAAGTTTGGAAGTGGAGTGGAAATGGAATGAGTGGATGAAATGGTAAGGCTATGTGAGTTCTCCAGAGGGTTGGCAATACGCTCAATAGATTCTTTGTTGGAACCACTCTTAGGACTATTGATATCAAGAGTTGCTTGCACCACTAGAGGAGATTTGCATTCAGACTTAGTAGCCACAACACTAGGTGGTTCACACCCAATTCCCTGGTCTTGCATATTGCTTGTAGATTGTTCTTGTTGACTGAATATCTTAGGAGACTATGGGAGTTGATCAACATGAAAGATATACTCACCACATCCCATGTCTTTAATCTTGAACTTTTCTTTGATCTCTGCTTGTTTTGACGTAAAAGCTTTTAAGGATTCTGGATCCACATATGCTGATGAAGGAATAGCTTCTCGATTGATTGGTATTGTGATTTCTAATCGAGGTTGCAGATTGTTGCAATATATGAATGGATTTGGATCCGCTTTAACGGTCACTTCAACTCCATTATGCGGAAACTTGATACATCGATGATATGTAGATGGTACTGCTCTCATCTCATGAATCCATGGACGCCCTAGCAATATGTTGTATGTGAGATCCAGGTCTAGGACTTGACAAACCACATCCTTTGTGACTGGCCCTATTCTTAGTGGTAAGGTGACTGTGCCCTTGGACGAACGTTCTTCATCATCATATGCCTTGATGGTGATTTTGTTTGTAGAATTCACAGCTTTGTCAGAATATCCCAATTGTCTTATGGTACTCAAGGTACAAATGTTAAGACCTGCTCCTCCATCTATCAGGACTCGCTTTATTCGGTGTTTATGTATGAAGGCTTCAACGTGTAAAGGTGCATTATGAGGCTGACTTATGGAGGCGTCATCGGCTTCTGTGAATGTGAGGGAGTGTGGAACGGATAGGTATCCCACCATGGCTTGAAACTGGTCCACGTTCAGATCAGTAGGGACAGCAGTGTCTCTCAAGATTTTGTCAAGGATGGCTTTATGTGCAGGAGATATACGTAAGAGCTCAAGAATGGAGATGAGCGCGGGTGTCTTCCCTAGTTGTTCTACAAGATCGTACTCAGGCTTGGTAGATGAAGGATTGGTACTCTTAGTGGAGGCACCTGGCAATGTAATCTTACCTCGACGGGTTGTAACATGGCATTCAGAGGTAGATGCGGACGAAGATCCCACACCTTTTAGGACAATTTTGGGTCTCTGAGAAGGATTCTCAGGATTTTTGTTTTTGATAGTAATGGTAGAGATATGATTGTCCATTGAGATGTGATTGATGGTAGAATCATAATTGTAAGGTGCTCTGGTGTAATTGGCTTGATCATCTGTGACTTTGCCTTTTCCTTTGTCATGTTTTGGGAATGGTTCCTTAAACACCTCATGTTCTTGATTAGATGAATGTCCCTCAATCTTAATATCTCCTCTATCAATGAGATCTTGCACAATGTTTTTCAATCGATGGCAATTACCTGTCTTGTGACCCTTGCTCTTATGAAACTCGCAATACTCATCATCATTCCACCAATTTGGTTTGACCTTTGGTTCATATGGAGGAAAATCTGGAACTGTGATCACTTTGTTTGCCACAAGCTTTTTGAATACTGATTCAAGTGGTTCTCCCAATGGAGTGTACTTCCTTCGTGGTTTTGAAGTTGTTTGATTGTTCACTTGATTGTTGGTAGAATTTGATCCAGAAAAGATGGCCTTGTGTCTCACTGTGTTGGCATCAACAACACCATCATTAACTGTGTTCTTGTTCTTGTTCCAAAATTTTGGTTTGTCCTTTCCTTTGAAGTCCTCTTTGTTTTCTTTGAATAGTTTGATAACTCCTTGTTCAATTAAGACTCTTTCTGTTGCTAGGCCCTTTTCAATGACATCCTTGAATGTAGACAAACAAGCTTTTCTGAGATCATAGCCAATAGCCTTGTTAACATTTTGTGTGAACATTTCCACCATTTGTTTTTGCGGGATTTCGCAAGAGCATCTGCTAGCTAAGTTTCTCCATCTTTGTAAAAATGTTGCGAAAGATTCTCCTTCCCTTTGTTTCGTATTGCACAAGGTAGTAACTGAGACATCTGTTTCAATGTTGTAAGAGAAATGCTGAATGAATGCTTCTGCCAAGTCGCCCCATGACTTAATACCGGGAGGTAATTGAGAAAACCATTCCATAGCTTGATCTCCTAAGCTCTGTGGGAACAACCTCATTAAGTATGTTTCTTCTGCCGCTACCTCAATGCAAGCTGTGAAGAATTGTCTTATGTGTGCCTTGGGGTCTCCTCTCCCTCTATATTTGTCGAATTTTGGTGTTACAAAGTGCGGAGGAAACGGAGGCATTGGAATGCTCTTATCGAAGGGATAAGGGCATATATCTCTCATAGTGTATGTAGGTTTGGATGTACTCATGTCCTCCACTTTCTTTTGTAGATCTCTAATTTGTTGCTCCAAATTATTTTTGGGAGGAGATTGATTTCTTGTAGCATACCCCATGTTTGTAACACCCATTTGAGGAGGAACTTGTTGCATGTATGGATGATACTGATCGTAGACATGTCCATATGGAGGTCTATATTGATGTGGCATATATGGAGCACTTGGCATAACTTCATGTTGAGGGACCCCATATCTATTTTGTGTATATAAACCATATTCAATAGGCCTTTCATTTTCCATTGTGTTGCCCCCAATTTTGACATGAGGTCTCCTTGTGTCAAAATTTTGAGGATGTCCTTGAGTATCCACTTGTCTTGATTGATCCATACCTTGAGCATGTGTTTGAGCATAAGGCCTCCATGATGGTCTTTGAATGTAAGTATCATATGTTTGAGCTTGTGTATGTGGGATTGCCGGTTTTTGAAGCAGAACTGATGGTGACTCAGGCATCATATTCGGTCCTCTATTTCCTCCACTATTTGGTCTCCTTTGATCCATGTTGGGTTGAGCTTGTTGTGAAGGTCGACTTTCCATAAGTTGAGATAAGTCAAAATCATGTGGTATTTTAGCTCCACTTTGTGCCATCATGTTTAAAAAGTATTGACGATCTCTCCTCATTATCTCTTCAACCAATCTATTGAATTGAGGATCCATTATGAATTCTTGTATGTCTGCTAATAGTATTGAAGAGTTGTCTACGATGTCATTGTGTGTAGCATTGTTGTTTATAGCGTTTGCGCTTTCCACATTTGGATTGTTTCTATAAACATCCATGTCTGGTAATGTAGTGTGCTCAGGATTGTAGAATAGATCATTGTCATACTCATAAGAACTCATGTTTGCGGATTCTTGAGCTTCTTTAGCTATTCTCCTAGACTTTTGAAGGCAAGTTTCAACCATGAACCAGGTGTTTGACCAATATGTGAGAGACTAGATGAAAAATATGAAAAGAGTATGGAAGACCAAGAGTTGTATGGAGTGTAAATGAATCTGAGGTGTACTTGCAATGTCCAAAGTGTAAGACCAAGTATGTAAGTAGTAGAGTAGGTGTGACTTCCAAAGAGAGGATCGTTTCTCTTGATGAGGTAAGCTGACCTTGACTCTAAGTAAGACCAAATGAGACCCAAAGGTAAGAAACCTTGATGAGGGACCACTTAGCAAAGTGTAGTTGTATGTAGTGTGTTGACAAAGTATGATGAGGACAAGCAAGTGACCTTTTGACTCAAGTTTAGACAATTGTGAATGTAAAATGAGATGTGAAGCAATGATGGACTATGTGAGCCCCAAGGACAAGTTGAATGCTAGATGAAACCTGAAGAAACAACCTAGGAAGCTCAAGTATTCCGAAACTGATTTCTTTTATTTGCTAGACTGTGAAATTTTTCCAATTTGTGAAGTTTTTGGTTGTGACCAAATCTGAATGTTTGACTATTTTTCGTGACAAGAGGACACAATGTTGATGAGGACTCAGTGTTTGCAAGTGTTTAGACTGACAATGACTCCAAGAAAAGTGTGTTGTTAGATGTAAAATTGTTTTGCATACACTTGAAGACACAAAAACACAATGTTTTGCTGTTTGGTCTTGATTGTTTGAATGTTTAACATAAGTCAAGCACAATTCTTATGGCTGGCCAAGACAATAGTTGTTGGTCCCACATGGGGTTTTACCCCCGAGGCTACGCTATTCAGAGTGGATACTTAGATGCTTGACCTCACTGGCTCCACCCTCGACACTCACTTCTTGGGTCAGCCAAGCATCAGTCCCCATGAAAACTCCCCATGGTGAACTTTGTATCTCTACTAAGAACCGTATGTGTGTGGGCCGCTACCAGAGGTCCGACCTCCTGCCCCAACAACTAGAAGGATTTGGGCCTCTAAAACAAAATGGTGCTAGTAAGGGCATCCGCTCGTGTGGACATACATGCGGCACTTTCAGCTCTGTAAATACAGAAGGCTCCCAGCCGGTAGGGGTTACGCCCTACAAATGATCAAATAAATTTGATCAAACGGGTTTATGGGGAGACATAGTGTCGGTATGAACTAATCAGCACACGTTATCCATAGTTTTCACCATGAATACATTTGATTATAGTGGTTTGGATGAGGTGGGTTTTCCTCACTACCACTTGGGTCGTTCTCTTCTCACTAGTAGTCCTAATGACCACACGGGAAGACAGGCCCTCTAAAGAGTAAACAAAAAGAGCCTATTGCTCAAGACACAAAAGACAATGATTCAATTTTAGTGCACCAATTGAAGTGTTTGCTAAGCTATGAAAACAAGGCACACAATAAAAATTACAAAACCCTAGCTAAGGCCCTGCAACAAAATTGTTAGTAGTTTGGATTGTTTCAAATGATAACCCCTTCCTGCAAGCACACAAGTTAGGTAAATTTTTAGAAAACCCCAAAAAAAGACTTTGTGAAAAGGGGCCTTCAACAAAAACGTATTTGCCTCCAAAGCAAGCTGCACAAACCAGGTTAGCTAGATCTGCAAAGGTTAGCCGAAAATCAACTAGATCTGAAACCCTAAGTACAAAATCCAAAAACCCGAATCAAAAAAACTTGAAAAATTTGCAAAATAGAATGCACAGACGCTGTTATACCAGATACAGACGCGTCTGTCCGACACAGACGCGGTTCTGTGATTCACAGACGCGGCCACAGAACACAGACGCTTCTTTCTGCTACAGACGTGATAAGATGATGCACAGACGCGATTCAGAATCACAGACACGACTTTCAAAAACCTGCAAAAATAGAAAATGACAGAAACACAGACGCGATCCAAGATATCGCAAACACCTCTGAAATACAAAAGCGCGATCCGAACACTCGCAGACGCGGAAAAAACCTAAAATGTCGTCGAAATCGTCCGATCTGCAACTTCAAAAATGCAAAATCTGCAACAAAAATGTTAAATGCAAAGGGACAAGAGTCCCACCGGGCGTGCCAAAATGTATATGGTGAAAATGGATAACAATGGTAATCAATATTGAAAGACTAAAATGGATTCAACCACAAAACCCTAGCCTTACAATGAACAAAGATCCACCATAACATATGAAGATAACATAAGACAATGCAAATAACTCAAAATCACAAAGATTATACCATCACATGTCCAATAGGGTTTTGATCTCCATTCTTCCTATCTCCATTGATCTTGCTTGATATACTTGCTCTCAGATTTTTATATGCACAAGAGCTCAACAAAGAACGGAATGTGGTTGCAAGTGGTATTGTAGTGTAGCCAAGTACTCCAAAATCAGTCATTAGGATGTGTCATTAGGATATGTCATTAGGGTTTGACAATGAAGAAAGCATCTCCTTAAATAGAAGACACAATGAGAAATGGAGGGTTAAGATTGAGAGGTGTAAAAAGAGAGGTCGGCTAGGATAAGAGGGTAGGTAAAAGAAATAGTAAAATAATGAAAGAGGTAGGTAGTGTAGGAATTAAGAGATGAATGACATGTGTCATGTGTAGAAAAAGATAATGAATTAATTAAATAAATAAAGATTTATTTAATTAATAGAAGAAGTAGGACAATTAAATAAACAAAATATTTATTTAATTTAGGAAAGGGATAATTTAAATAAATAAATGTATTTATTTAAATGAGAAATAAGGCTAGAAGAGGATAAATGAATTAATTAAATAAATAAAAATTTATTTAATTAATAGAAGAATTAGGCTTAGATAATTAAATAAATAAAATATTTATTTAATTAGACATGACAATTTTGGGTGTCTACAATAAACAATCTTCTAACTACTTAATCTCCTTGATCACATTTCCCATGATCAATCATAGCCATTAGATCTTCAATCTTGTCCAGGTTCATTGTATCTTTTGATCTGAAAACATTTTACCCCACCTTGGAACTTGCACATTCACTTTGGAACTTGTGTTAGGGTAATGCAGTTCAATCTAAGCTGTAGATCTTCTTGCCGACTTTCCATTGCCTTAGATTCATTTAACAAACTTCTTCCATAGCTTGCCAATCATTGATCTGCTCCAGCTCATCAGCTTCTTTCATTAAATATCACATGTAAACATTTAATGCATTCTATTATAGCTCGGTTACAACTCACTGAATACTAAACTTCACTCGGTAGACATTCTGTCTTCATTAACTGACTGTGATAACCTTAGGGTTTACCGACTAGGTTCTTTGCTTGATAACATAGTATAGTATTAACCTTTACATTTTACAACATATGTATGATGTTAAAACAATCTAAAACATCAAGATCTCATCATTGTCTAACTCAGTAGTAGTTTCCCATTGAATAACTTATCCCCTTATTCATCATATTCTTTCGTGTGTCTTAACCGACTTCTTTATAATCTTCATATCATATTTCTCAAGATATGGCAACATCATACTGAATTAGAAAATCAATTTCTTGACATCAATGACAAAATAATAATATCAAGATAGTAAAACATCTTTAATCAGTTATGTCCATAATCATCAACAACCTTCTCAATATCCTTATAATGTAATATTGCCAACAATCTCCCCCTTTGGCATTGATGGCAAAACCAATTGATTTGATCTTTAAAAGATTCAGATTGCTGTGATTCTGAAATACTGAAATGCTCTCCCCCATACATTAGACTTCTCTTCTATTTTCAGTCTTTATTTCAATCTGTAGTCTTTTCTTAGTCTTCTCCCCTTTTGTAGGTCTTCTCAGTCTTCTCCCCTTTTGTAGGTCTTCTCCCCTTTAGGTCTTCTCCCCCTGGGTAGGTCTTCTCCCCTTGGGTAGGTCTTCTCCCTGGGTAGGTCTTCTCCCCCTTTGACAACAATGCCAAAAAGAAAAAGAACTAAAACATAATTTCTTTCTGTAAGAAGTTATTGCTTGCTGTTGTGTATCAACTGAATCTTGGTTAGAGCATTTGTCTTTAATTCATGTTCCCTGTATCATTCTCTATATTATCCCAATATTAATTCCAGTACACTTTTAGAAAAATATTCTAAAGTGTATCAATCCAGCATCAGCTCCCCGAAAGATATTTAATAGAGTCATCGAAGTGATGATTTCACCGAACTCGGTCAGTGAGTAAAAGATAGGGGTAGGACCCCTAACTTACTTCTGAGATATTCAAAAGTGTCCTTTGGTAGTGGCTTGGTGAAGATATCAGCTATTTGCTCCTTTGTGTTAACATATTCCAACACCGCTTTCTTCTCTTGAGCTTCTTCTCTAAGATAATGATATTTGATAGATATGTGCTTTGTCTTAGAGTGCATAATAGGATTCTTTGAAATCATAATAGGATTCTTTGAAATATTAATGGCACTAGTATTGTCATAGAATATAGTTACTAGCTCGGTAACTTTCTCATTTATACCTTCCAATAATTGTTTGATCCATGCAATGTTTCTACAATTCAATGCTATTGCAACATATTCAACTTTGACTGTTGACTGAGAAACACATCCTTGTTTCTTGCTAAGCCAACTCACTAGTCTTTCTCCTAAGAAGAAAGCTCCTCCACTTGTGCTTTTTTTGTCATCAATGTTGCCTACCCAATCTACATCAGTATAAACTTTTAGATCAAAATCATTTCCTTTCTGATATACTAAGCCATAATCTTTAGTGCCTTTCAAGTATCTTAAAATTCTTTTGATTGCTGTCATGTGTATTTCCTTAGGATCTATAGAGAATCTTGCAACAATACCTACTGTATGTGCTATATCTAGCCTGCTGTGAACAACATATTGCAACTTTCCAATCATAGATCGGTAAAGTGTCTCATCAACAGATGCAGATTCATCATTCTTTGATAGTTTACAATTGGTAGTCATAGGAGTACTTATTGGTTTTGAATCCACCATTCCAAATTTCTTCAAGATTTCCTTTATGTACTTGGATTGAGTAATGAAAATCTCATTTTTCATTTGCAGTATCTGTAAGCCTATAAAATACTTTATCTCACCGATTAATGACATCTCAAATTCTTTTCTCATTTCATTTCCAAAGTTCTTGCATAAAGAGTCATTTCCACAAAATATAATATCATCAACAAATATGGCTGAGATTAGTATTCCATTTTCATCATTCTTCATGTACATGTTGTTGTTCTCACTTGTCCTTATAAAACCAATCTTAATCAAATAAGAGTGCAATCTCTCATACCATGCTCTAGGTGCTTGTTTTAGACCATATAAAGCTTCGTTCAATTTACATACCTGATCTTTATTATTGTCTTCAAAAAATCTTTCAGGTTGTTCAATGAAAACTTCTTCTTCTAATATTCCATTTAGAAATGCAAATTTGACATCCATTTGATATACCTTGAAGTTTTTGAAAGCAGCATATGCCAACAATGTTCTAACTCCTTCAAGTCTAGCAACAGGTGCAAAAGTCTCACCATAATCAATTCCTTCTTCTTGGGCATAACCTTTGCAAACTAATCTTGCTTTGTTCTGAATGACCTCAACTTTTTCATTTAGCTTGTTTCTAAAGATCTAGTTTTTACCGATTACATTTTTGTCCTTCGGTCTTGGGACCAGTGTCCATGTGTCATTCTTTTTTATTTGATCAATCTCTTCTATCATAGCATTTATCCAATCTTCACTATTAAATGCCTCTTTCACAATTCTCGGTTCAAATTCATATATCAAACATGTGTTCTGTCTCAGTTTGTTCCTTGTCATCACTGGATCATCCCTATCTCCTATAATTTGACTTGGTGCATGGTGTCTTCTAACATGCTTGGCTAATACAGGCTCAGTAGGCTCTGTATGATCTTCTTCATCACTCAATAACTGGATATTTCCTTCATTTTCTTCAACAGTTATCTCGGTAGGACTTCTCAGTTGTACATAGATAAATTCATCATAGTCTTCCAGTTCTTTGGAATTCCCTTCATCAGTTCTTTCTGTAAATTCATCAATTTTCACATTTGCACTTTCTACTATTTTGTTAGATGATTTGATCAAACATTTAAATGCTTTTCTTCTAGAAGAATATCCTAGAAATGTTCCTTCTTCACTTTTCTGATCAAACTTGCCATTTCTATCATCTTTATGAATATAGCATTTACTTCCAAAGATCTTAAAATAACTTATATTAGGTTTCTTGCCATACTAGATTTCATAAGGTGTCTTCATAGTACCTTTCTTCAATTGAACTCGGTTCAAGGTGTAAACAACTGTGCTTATTGCTTCTCTCCAAAATGTTTATGGAACCTTCTTCTCAATCATCAGTGTTCTAGCACAATCCATAATAGATCTATTTCTTCTTTCAGCTATTCCATTCTACTGTGGAGTTCTCGGTGCAGAGACTTGTCTTTTAATACCATGATCATTTCAAAATAGGTTGAACTCATCAGATGTGAACTCTCCTCCTCTATTTGATCTAAGACATTTAAGTTATCTTCCTATTTCATTTTCAACTCTATCCTTGTACCACTTAAACATTTGAAAAGCTTCTGATTTTTCTTTTAAAAACATTACTGACATCATCCTTGAATAGTCATCCACAAATAATATGAAATACTTATCACCATAATAACTTTTAACTTTCATAGGACCACAAAGATCAGTGTGCACAAGATCTAAAATTCCCTTAGAAGTGTAGGACTTACTTGTAAAGCTTGATCTTGTCATTTTACCCATCTGGCATCCTTGACACATAGCATTCTCAGGTTTTTCAAGACTCGGTAGACCTCTTATTCTGTGCTTCTTACTTATCTTGATCAGATTATCAAAATTAACATGACAAAACCTTTTATTCCATAATCAGGTATTATCAATCTTTGCATGCAAACACTTATTGTGAGTTGAGTCAAGGTGAAATGTATTACCTTTTGTTTGTGTCCCGGTAGCAGCTAACTTTCCATTCTTGTCATGAACTTTGACAATTCCTTTCTGAAATTCTATTCGGTAACCTATGTTGTTTAGCTATGCTACACTCAACAAATTATATTTCAAACCTTCAACCCAATAAACATCATTGCATCTTGCTTTATCAAGAAGTGTTATGGATCCTTTACCTCTTACCGGACATGGTGCATCATTACCAAATCTAACATAGCCTCCATCATAATCTTCTAACATAACAAACTTGTGTTTATCTCCTATCATATGATGTGAGCATCCACTATCTATAATCCAAGAATCATTAGTGTTTATGTGAGATATTAGGGCTTTTTCTTGTTACCTTTCTTCATTTGATCCATCCTTGATAGCCACATAAACAACTTTCTCTATATCAGTCTCATCTGATTTATCATCTTCAGATTCCTCATCAGCAATTAAGCATGTCTTTCTATCTCTTCTTCTGAAGTCTCGGTATCCTCTGTAATGATTATCTTTCTGTCTGTCATCTCGGTAATCACTCTTTTTAGTAAAATCTTTGTCAGGACAGTTAGAAGCCATATGTCCAATCTTATCACAATTGAAACATTTCAAAGGTAGTTTTCGTTTATACTTACCTTTGCCTCTCGGTAACCTTTTGGTCAATAGTGCTTCAAACTCTTCTTGCTTTCTGATTTCTTCATACAGTTTGTGTACCTCCTCCATGTTCTTCCGAAACCTTTCACTTGCTCCACTGCAATCTCCTTTAGAGTACTTATACTTTCTTTCATTGTAATCATTAGATTCATTCAGATGAAAAGAACTAAATGTAGATTCAACTTTATTTACCGATGACCCACTATTATCAAAATTACTTAACTCAAATGCATGTAGCTTACCAATAGTAGCATCCAAGGAAGCTGGAATATTAGGTACAGACCTAAATTCATTGATTGTAGAGACTCAGATTGCATAGGCAGGTAGAAGGGTTCTTAACAACTTACTTGTTACATCCTTTTCTTCAGTAGTTCCTCCTACTCCTTTGATTTGATTTACAATCTCCTTTAGTCTTGTACTGTACCGGGTTATGTTTTCACCTTCATTCATCCTCATAGATTCAAGTTGTCCTCTTAAACTATCAACTTTTTCTCTTTGAACATGTTCATCTCCTCCATATATAGATATGAGCTTAGTCCACATTGCCTTTGCATCATTGTAGCCTTCTAGATCATTAAACTCAGAATCGGTCAATGCAAATGTTATTTCAATCATTGCTTGAATATGTTCTTTCTTTGCCTTTATCTCTTCCATAGTCAATGGATAGCTGCTCGGTGCAACAAAATCATTCTCTAGATAGTATATAGCATATTCTCCAACTCCTGATAGATGTAGCTTCATCTTTTTCTACCATGTGGAGAAACTTGACTTATTTAGCTTAGGTGCATCCCTCTTATACATCTTTGGATCTTTAACTCAAGTGCCTTTAAACTTTCCTTCTCAAGTCCAAAGCTCTGATACCAATTGATAGTTTTGATACTTAATTTAAGTACAGATCCAGTAGCCAACAAGATGAGAGGGGGGGTGAATCATACAAACTTAATCATCTATAAAAACATCAGATTCAACCTCAGTAACATATATATTAGTCATATAACCAAAAACTGTCAAACATGCAAACTCAAAAGCATATGAACAATATAAACCTCATAACACCAGATTTAACGTGGAAACCCAAATATGGAAAAACCACTGTGGGATTTCAGACCCACTAAGAAATATACTCTTCTAGAGTATGCTCGGTTAAAATCAAATCCTGTTAAAGATTACAAACACATTGCTAGATGTGACCTGATTAAGGGATTTCCCTCAAATCTGTTAGGATTTTCACTTTGTTAGAAGTGAACTTGTCAAAGGATTTCAAACACTCAATCAGAATGTCACCTTGTTAGAGGATTTACGTATAAGACTGATCAGTCCACTCGATTAAGAGATTTCCTGTCACTTTCACAAAATAACAGTAATACAATCTATCTGCAACTTCACATCTAAAATGCTAAAGTAGATTCCTATTTGTTCAATACAATCTAGACATAGAACTAATCTTGTCTATATGCTGGGCATCAATACTCTATTATTCTAATAGGTCTTCAAGCTTCTGTGCTTGGTAATCACTATGTAGCATCCTTGTGCATACACTTGCCCACATTCATTGTTTATCAATAGTTTCCTATTTATAAACAATCTTCTAACCACTTAATCTCCTTGATCACATTTCCCATGATCAATCATACCCATCAGATCTTCAATCTTGTCCAGGTTCATTGTATCTTTTGATCTAAAAACATTTTACCCTACCTTGGAACTTGCACATTCACTTTGGAACTTGTGTTAGGGTAATGCGGTTCAATCTGAGCTATAGATCTTCTTGCTAACTTTCCATTACCTTAGATTCATTGAACAAACTTCTTCCACATCTTGCCAATCATTGATCCACTCTAGCTCATCAGCTTCTTTCATTAAATATCACATGTAAACATTTAATGCATTTTGTTATAGCTCGGTTACAACTCGCTGAATACTAAACTTCACTCGGTAGACATTCTGTCTTTATTAACCGGCTACAATAACCTTAGGGTTTACCGACTAGGTTCTTTGCTTGATAACATAGTATAGTATTAACCTTTACATTTTACAACATATGTATGACGTTAAAACAATCTAAAACATCAAGATCTCATCATTGTCTAACTCGGTAGTAGTTGCCCATTGAATAACTTATCCCCTTATTCATCATATTCTTTCCTATGTCTTTACCAACTTCTTTATAATCTTCATATCATATTTCTCAAGATATGGCAACATCGTATTGAATTAGAAAATCAATTTCTTGACATCAATGACAAAATAATAATATCAAGATAGTAAAATATCTTTAATCAGTTATGTCCATAATCATCAACAACCTTCTCAATATCCTTATAATGTAATATTGCCAACAGAGATGTCATTAGGAAATGGTAGAATACTCAAAGTCAGGAAGGAGGTTCCCTCAGAAGACAAAGAGAGATTAGCTTGATACTGTGATGAATATATGGGTGTGCTAGCATCGTCTTATGAATATTTGAAAGGCTACAATTCTAGCATCATCCAGCACACTATTGAGCTTGATGATGGTGCTGAGTTGGTCCGGCAAAAGCAAAGACTGTTGGTATTTTGGTATGGTTTTGTCATTGATGTGAACACCTACTAAAACACTAAGCACTTTGGATATCCAACAACATTCACCGGCAAACAAGTAACTATTGCACAGTTATTGGTATATGATTCACCAACAAGATATAATGATCATCGACACTTGGAATGGCATGGAAGACACATGGTTATGTCAAAGACATCATCTGGATATCTTATCTTGGAGTTTTGTTCATTGGTATATTCACAGTTGCATATTTGCTGTTACCGGCAAATAGGTCTAGGGTTACACTGACAGGTTTATCTTTTCCAGATCAGCATGGCATGCTATGGAGATGATTAATTATTGTTGTAAATGCATTAAATTGACATGTTCAATTGGTTATTGCATTGGATATTATATTGTTTGTAAAATGTTTTTATTGTAATATCTTGTAGAGCTGACCTACTAAAATTGGTCTTAGGTTATGGTATAAATGTAAGATCTTATTTGTAAGATCAAATGTGGAATGCGAAAAAGGATTGTGTGAAGGTATATGCGAGTTTAAGTAGAGCTATACATGAAAAAATCATTTGAAGGTGAAGCTAGGTTTTTGTGGAAGCATGTCAACATTACACTGGTACTGAATCTAGCATATGAAGATGCTATTTTGTGTAGTACATTATTATTGGATTTAACCATCCAATTGTAGTCAGTGTGACTCCCATTTTGTGATTGAGCAGTGAGATCTAGGCTGTTGGCCTTTCTGCAAGTGTAGACCCCATTAATGTACACTTACTATCTGCAGTAGTATTATCTAATTGTGGGTAAGGTTTCCCACCATGGTTTTTCCCCTTATAGGGTTTCCACATACAAATGTTGGTGTTATGTGTTGTGGATGACTTTGTGTTTATGTTTCATGCATTAATCCTTACCGGTATAGCAATTAACTATTAAAACTGTCTATCAACATACTTAACTGGTTTACCGATATTAAGCATTAAGTTGGTTAAGTTTTTTTTGGTTTGAATTTATTTGACAACTGATTCACCCCCCCCCTCTCAGTTGTCTCTGGGACCTAACAATTGGTATCAGAGCTTAGTCCTCTTTTGTATAAGTTTAACAACTTGAGGAGATCCAATGTCTACTAACTATTTCAGGAAGGATAGTCCTAAACTTGATGGAACCAACTATGGCATATGGAAGATCAGAATGGAGACACATCTAAATTGCATTGGAAAGGACATCTAGGAAGTTACAAAGAATGGTTATACTACTGCTATACCTGGTCAGCCAGTCTAGCTAACTTGACAAAAGATGAGGAAAATGATTGCAAAGCAAGAGAAGCACTTTTGAGTGCATTATCAGATCAACAAATCATGGGACTATCAGATAGGTCTACTATTAAAGCTATTTGGGATCATTTGGAAATACTGAATGAAGGAGATTCCACTATCAAAATTGCAAAACTTGAAAGATTCTGAGTCAGGTATGAACATCTGAAAATGGAAGAAGATGAAAGGATTTCTTCTTTTATGGAAAGAGTACATTAAATTGTTTTGGGTATTAAATATTGTTGAGGAACCTTAAGTGAGGATGAAATTGTTTCAAAATTTTTAAGAGGATTTCCATCAGCATACAAAATGAAGGTTACTGCTATAAATGAGTTGAGAACAATGCCTAATACATCAATTACTAGGGATACATTGATTGGGAAACTTTTAGCTTTTGAAATTGAAGAATTTGGTCTTGTTGCTACTTTAAAGACATATTTGGCCTTTAAAGCATCAGCATCATCTGCTCCATCATTTGACAAATCTGATTGGAAAGCCTTTTATGCAAGAGAACTTGAAGAAAGTAGGAAAGAAAATGAAGAACTTGAAGCACTATTTGCAAGGAAAATGCCTAAAGGTCCATTTGGAAGTAAGTATGAAGGTAAAGCACCCTTTAATTGTTTTAACTGCAATAAGATTGGTCATATGGCTTCGAGATGCCCTAATAGACATGCTAGACTAAGAGAAGAAGCTAGAAGAACATACAAGCCTAATACTGAATATCAAAGATACAGATTTAAGAAGAATAAAGACAAATCTTGTTATATTGTTGATGAAGGTGTGATTGATGATTCTGATGAGGATTCGATAGACAATGGATGGGTTTTTGTTGCTATAATAGAAGATCAACCTACATCTACTACTCAACCGGTAGTACACGCCCTGACAGCTAAAGTTGAAGTAAAGGATGAATGGATCATTGTTTCAGGATGCTCACATCATATGACAGGAGACAAAGGTAAATTATTGAACTTTCAAGAATACAATGGAGGCTTAGTAAGATTTGGAGATGACAAAGCTTGTTCAATCAAAGGTAAGGGTACAATATCTCTTGATGGTAAGCATAACACTAACAATGTCCACTATGTTGAAGGAATTAAGCATAATCTCTTGAGTGTTGGTCAATTAGTTGAGAAAGGATTTCAGTTACAATTTAAAAATGGAAAATGTAAAATCATGAATAGAACTGGTTTAGAAATTGCAACCGGTAATCAGACTAGAGGTAATATCTTGCATTTGAATAATAGTGAAAAGACATGCTTAATTGAACATATAGATGAAAGTTGGTTATGGCATAAGAGACTCTGTCATGTAAACTTTTATTGCATGGTAAAAATCAGTACTACTAAGGTAGTTAGAGATTTACCTAAAATTGTCAAACCTCAGAATACAGTATGTAAGGAATGTCAATTTGGAAAACAAGTTAGAGCTAGTTTCAAAAGTATTCTAGAAAAATCAAATAATGCTCTTGATTTGATTCACACAGATTTATGTGGTCCAGCTAGAACTAAAAGCTTACAAGGTGATAGATATTTCATGATAATTATTGATGGCTATTCTAGAATGTGTTGGGTTACTTTTCTTAGAGAAAAACTAGAAGCACTTGGAAAGTTCAAACTATTCAAAGCAATGGTAGAAAATGAAACCGGTAATAAAATCAAATGTTTAAGATCAGATCAAGGAGGTGAATTTACATCTAGGGATTTTAATACATTATGTGAAGTGAATGGAATTAGAAGACAACTATCAGCACCTTGGACACCACAGCAGAATGGAGTTGTTGAAAGGAAAAACAAAACTACCTTGGATGCAACAAGAAGTATGTTATCAGAAGCAAATTTATCACATGTTTATTGGAGAGAAGTAGTCAGCACAACATTCTATACATTCAACAAAGTTCACATCAAAGGTGAAACCGGTAAGACCCCTCATAAACTATGGTTTGGTAATATTCCTTCTCTTAAGTATTTCAAAATTTTTAGAAGTAAATGTTATATTAGAAGAGATGAGTATATTGGCAAATTTGATCCTAGAAGTGATGAAGGAATATTTCTTGGTTATTCATCTAAGAGCAAAGCATATAGATGTTTTAACAAGAGATTGCAGAAAATTGTTGAGAGTACAAATGTAAAGATTGATGAACAATTCAGAGGAACTTAAAGGTATATAGACTCTAAACTGGCAATAGAAATTGTGATAAATGAACCTACACTAAATCCACTAGTATAGAATGAAGATCCAGTTACCCCAGTACCATCTGAGGATTCCACAGTAATTAAGGAACAACAGCAAACTAAGACACCTTGGTATGTAAGACTGAATCATTCTGAAGATCAGATAATTGGAAACAAGTTTAAAGGAGTTATGACAAGAGGAAGATTGGCAAATGAAGAGGTATGTCTTATTTCTCAAATTGAACCATCATCTATTAATGAGGCATGTGAAGATAAATTTTGGATTAAAGCTATGGAAGAAGAATTAGAACAGATTGAGAAACACAACACTTGAACATTAGTTCCCCGACCTAAAGATAAAAATGTAATTGGAACCAAATGGGTATTTAGAAACAAACTTAATGAAGATGGTAAGGTTGTTAGAAATAAAGCAAGACTAGTGTGTAAGGGATATTCTCAAAAAGAAGGAGTTGATTACAATGAAACCTTTGCACTGGTAGCTAGAATTGAGGCAGTCAGATTATTTTTGGCTTTTGCAACACACAAGAACTACAAAGTTTATCAAATGGATATTAAATGTGAATTTTTGAATGGAGATCTTGAAGAGGAAGTCTATATTGAACAACCTGATGGATTTTCTTTGACAAATGACAATGATATGGTATGCAGGTTAAGAAAAACTCTGTATGGACTAAAACAAGCCCCAAGAGCTTGGTATGAAAGATTGGATAAGTATCTTTTAAAGATTGGTTTTACTAAAGGAAATGCAAACAACAATTTATATTACAAAATAACTAATGATGACATCTTGATTATAGAAGTATTTGTTGATGATATAATCTTTGAAGGAGAAGATGGTTTATGTAAAGAATTTTCTATTAAAATGCAGCAAGAATTTGAAATGTTTATGATTGGAGAAAAAAAATTCTTTTTAGGATTGCAGATTTCACAGACTGATAAAGGTATATTCTTGAGTCAATCCAAATACCTAAAAGAGTTACTAAAGAAATATGGGATGGAGAACTCTAAACTGATAAGCACACCTATGACTATAAATGACAAATTATCTCAAAGGGATGAATCTACACCTGTTAATCCAACTAGATACAAATCTATGATAGGAGGTTTACTGTATTTGAGACAAACCAGATCTGATATTATGAATGCAGTATGTATTGTTTCAAGATTTCAAAGTAATCTTATAGAAAATCATGAATCAACAATAAAAAGGATTTTTTGGTACTTACAAGGCACTATAAATCTTGGATTATGGTATCCTAGAGATGAAAACTTTGAATTATGTGCATACACAGATGCAAATTGGGTAGGAGATGTGGATGATAGGAAAAGCACCACCAGCAAAGTATTCTTTCTTAGAAATAGACTAATTTCTTGGTTGAGTAAGAAATAGAGTTGTACATCTTTATCAACAGTAGAATCAAAATATGTTGCAGCAACAACTAACTGTACTTAAGTACTATGGCTTAAGGAAATGTTGAAAGACATAAAGGCAAAATGCGAGGAACCTATTACTATATATTGTGATAACACTACAACAATTGATATATCTAAGAATCTAGTACAACATTCTAAAACAAAACATGTTTCTATCAAACTGAATTTTCTAAGGGAAAAAGTTGAAGAAAAGGAGATAAAACTAGTTAATGTGAATACTAAAGAGCAGCTTGTAGATATTTTTACAAAACCTTTGCCTAAGGAGACTTTTGAATATCTCAGAGATCATCTTGGAGTCATACCACCACTGGTAGAGACTTAGACAGTTGATGATTGTCATCAAATGACAGAATTAATAGAGAAATCTTTTATTTCGATCTTTGATGAGGAAGCTACTTTTTAGGGGGAGTAGTTGGTATATTGAATTGATTGGTATTTTGTATATGAACTTGGTTTTATTATAACTTTGGCATTTGATGTCAAAGGGGGGAGAGATATAAATGGAAAAACACATGTTCTTTTGAGGAGAGATTGGTATGAAAAGCTTTGGAAAACACATGTTGCTCCCAGGGGGAGAGATTGTTACTTAGAAGAGATTATTACTCTCTGATTTATGGTTATAATCTTTTTTGGAGATTGTTGGTTTTTGATACTTGGCATTTCTGTTTTGGCGCTTTGATGGTTTTTCCATCTTGTGTTGCCATCAATGCCAAAGGGGGAGATTGTTGGTATTTTGGTATGGTTTTTTCATTGATGTCAACACCTACTAAAACATTAAGCACTTTGGAGATCCAACAACATTCACCGGCAAACAAGTAACTATTGCACGGTTACTGGTATATGATTCACCGACAAGATATAATGATCACTGACAAGATATAATGATCACCGACAAGATATAATGATCACCGACACTTGGAATGGCATGGAAGACACATGGTTATGTCGAAGACATCATCTGGACATCTTGTCCTAGAGTTTTGTTCATTGGTATATTCACAGTTGCATATTTGTTGCTACTGGAAAATAGGTCTAGGGTTACACCGACAGGTTTATCTTTTCTAGATTAGCATGGCACGCTATGGAGATGATTAATTATTGTTGTAAATGCACTAAGCCAACATGTTCAATCAGTTATTGCATCATATATTATATTGTTTGTAAAATGTTTTTATTGTAATATCTTGTAGAGCCAACCTACTAAAATTGGTCTTAGGTTATGGTATAAATATAAGATCTTATTTGTAAGATCAAATGTGGAATGCAAAAAAGGATTGTGTGAAGGTATATATGAGTTTAAGCAAAGCTATACATGAAGACATCATTTGAAGGTGAAGCTAGGTTTTTGTGGAAGCATATCAACATTACACTAGTACTGAATCCAACATATGAAGATGTTATTTTGTGCAGTACATTATTATTGGATTTAACCATCCAACTGTAGTCAGTGTGACTCCCATTTTGTGATTGAGTAGTGAGCTCTAGGCTATTGGCCTTTTTGCATGTGCAGACCCCATTAATGTACACTTACTATCTGTAGTAGTATTATCTGATTGTGGGTAAGGTTTCTCACCATGGTTTTTCCCCTTACAGGGTTTCCACATACAAATATTGGTGTTATGTGTTGTGGATGACTTTTTGTTTATATTTCATGCATTAATCCTTATTGGTATAGTAATTAACTATTAAAACTATCTATCAACATACTTAACTGGTTTATCGGTATTAAGCATTAAGTTGGTTAAGTTGTTTTTGGTTTGAATTTATTTGACAACTGATTCACACCCACCCCTCTCAGTTGTCTTCGGGACCTAACACAGACCTATAAATCCCAAGATCGAGTCCCTCATGGAACAAGAATTGAGAAAGATGATAGATTCCAAAATCAGCTATACCATCAAGCATAGTACGTGGGTGTCTAATTTGGTGCTAGTTAGGAAGAAAAATGGAGATATCTGACTTTGTGTAGACTTTCGAGATCTAAACCAAGCATCTCTAAAGGACCATTATCTGTTGCCACTAATAGAAAAATTGTTGAGCACAATCATAGGGTCAGAGATGTTCTCAATGTTGGATGGTTTCTCAGGCTATAACCAAGTGTTGGTGAAGCCGGAAGATTAGCATAAGACAACCTTTACAACCAAATGGGGAACATTTTATTACTAGAAGATTCCTTTTGGGCTGTTGAACATCGGTGAAACTTTTCAAAGAGAAAAGGATTTGGCTTTCAGGGAGCTCATTAACAAAATCATCCTCATATATTTGGATGACTTGACCATATTTTTAAAACACAAAGAAGATCATTTTGATCACTTTGAACTAGTTTTCCAAAAGTGCTTAGAATTTGGCATCTCATTAAACCTGAAGAAATGCATCTTTGGGGTTTTGCAAGGGAAATTGCTAGGGCATGTAGTGTCAAAAGAAAGGGTCTCCATCGACCCTGATCGATTGAAAGCAATAAAGGAGCTTCCTCTTCCTGTAAACAAAAAGGGCATTTAGTCTTTCCTGGGCAAGGTTAACTTTGTTAGCCACTTTATCTCAGACTTTGTTGGGATGGTAAGGCCCATCACACTAATGCTTAAAAAAGAAATGCATTTTAAGTGGAATCCTGAAGCTAAAGAGGATTTTGAGAAGATCAAAGATACCATTTCTTCAGCTCCCGTGCTCTCCAACCTGTATATGTCGAAAGATTTTATAATGTATGTTTTCTCTAGTGATTTCAGCATTGTTGTGGTTCTCACCCAAAAGGATGTAGATAAAAGAAGTGAACACCCCATAGCTTTCCATTCAAAAACTCTAAAGGAATATGAGGCCAAGTATAATTTTGTAGAAAAGAAAGCCTTAGCCATCATCAAAGGGCTTAAAAATTTCAACCATTTTATTGCCTATGATAAAACTACTGTATATGTCACTCACCCCTCAGTCAGGGAGTATATAATGGAAGGTGACATTACAGAGAAGAGAGCAATCTGGATTACTAAAATCCTAGAGTATGACATTGATGTCAGGCTCACTAAGGTAATCTACGACAAAGGTTGAGTCGAGGAGTCCGAATCCTGAGAAGCTGAGGTTGACAAAGGGGAAGTTGTAATGTTTACCTCCAATTCATCTAAGGCATGTTGGCTAGAAGCTTGGAAGAATTTTATGAGGACTGGTGTTTTTTTGGAAGGTCTCCCTCCTGAAAAGAGGAGATTCTACAAGATGCAGAATAGTGGTTTCCATTTGGTTGAGGGGGTGCTATTTAAAAGAAATTTTGATAGATTTTTGCACCATTGCGTGGACTAAGACCAAGCCAATAGAATTCTAAATGAATTCCATCATGGTCTATCTGGAGGCCACTATTTAGTGCATACCACCATCATTAAGATCACTCATGCTAGTTATTTTTGGCCCTCCATGTTTAGAAATGTGCACACTCTGGTAAGAGAGTGCAAAGAATGTCAGTACTACAATGGTAGGACTAGAAAAGTGGCCATGCCACTCAGGCCTATAATGGTAGAAGAGCCCTTCACTCAGTGGGGCCTTGATTTCATCAGGATGATCAACCCCCCAGGTTCAACCATACACAAGTGGATCTTGACTACGACTGACTACTTTGCTAGATGGTCCGAGGCTGTCCCCCTAAAAAATTCATTAGAAGCCAAGATATTAACACTTCTAGAAGACTTGGTGTGTCAATATGGTCTACCTAAGACCATAATCTCAGATAATCCATGAGAATTTGTAGGCTTCTGGGTCACCTAGTTTGCTCTTGACAAAGGAATCTACTTGAATACCTCCTCGAACTATTACCCTTAGGCGAATGGTTTAGCTGATTCTACTAACAAGAACCTCATAAGGATCATCAAGAGGATGGGCTCTGAGCATAAAAGAGAGTGGCATCACCAAATAAAGAGTGTGTTGTGGGCAGATTGGATAACACCTAAGCAAGTCCTTAAAAATTCCCCATATAAGTTGGTCTATGACAAGGATGCATTGTTTCCTGTGTCTTTGGAGATCCCCGCCTTACAATTTCTCAAATCTACTGAGGTGGTGAAAAATGGTCCCATGAAAGTAAGACTGGTAGAAATTATGGAACTAGAAGAAGCAAGGGAAGCAACATTTTCATCCCTTCAGAACTATCAGCAAACCATCAAAAGGTGGTTTGATAAGAAGAAAAGTTTTGACCCAGGTTTCAAACAAGGTGACCTCATTTTGAAGTACAATGAGAGGGTAGCCAAGCCAGGTCAGCATGCCAAATTTGATGGTTTTTGGGAGGGACCCTTCCGCACTATAAATTGCAAAGATTTCAATGCCTTTGACCTCGAAGATATGTAGGGAATTTCCCTCAGAATCCTAGTTAACGGGTTCCACCTTAAGACTTTCCATTAGTAGATTTTTCTTCCTTATGTGTACATAATGTAAATATGTTTCTCTGTGTGCTTTATTTATTTATTTTTCCTCATTCATTCCCGAAGCAAAGTGAAAATCACAAGATATGCCATAATTAAGTAAAAAAGAAAGTTATTATATTATGAGTATTTTTTACAATTCATCAGTAGGCCTCTGGCCTAATTTTTAATAAAAAGAAGCAAGATGAAGTTTTCACAGATAGGTTGCCATTTTCTCTAGGATCCTCTTCGTCTTCATCATACTCCATCTAGAAATCAGAGTCACCAACGTTGTCTATGGCATCTTCTCCCTCTGACCACTCATGTTTGGAAACGTCGCTCGACTCTTGAGCTATGGACACAAAGAACCAGATTGGGCTGGACATGCGGCGTCGGGACCTATCGGAATATGTAATCCTTGAAGTCGATGTACCATTCGGTTCCCTCCAAAACATGAACTATTAGGTGAATCCAGAGGAGAAACTTTGCAGCGAGCTCAACTTGAAAGTGATGAGAGGACAGCGACATTATTCTCAGACCGCCGACAAGCGGGTGTCAGGTCACCTCTTCACCAGAAGTGATGAAATGCCTCAAATATGATGCTAGAGGTAGGCCTCTGAAAGGGATGTGGTATGCCACGACATCTTCCAAACCCCCCAAATAATCCTCAGAGAAGAGTGCTTTAGTGAGCTCTGAGGTTAGGAGCCCAGTCATCCCAGAATCTAGTAGTGAGGCCATGAAATGCGAATAGATGTCCGTGTTTACACGATATTTGTCCATGTGGTCTATGAAGTCCTCACCAAGCACCCATTGGATGGCAGTGATGATCAAGGGATTCTTTCATCTTGTCATCCTTTGCAACTTTCGATCTGAAATATTTTTGACCAAAGCGACTTGAGCCTTACTGCTGACGAGCCTAACGGGGGTATCCATTTCCTCAAGAAGCTCCTTCGTTGAAGCTGATACTGTGTAAAGGAATGTCTGAAAAGACATATTTATAATGAATTCTCACTCCAGGTGACAATTGATGAAAAAGACCAGTGCTCGCAATTTTTGATGCATCTGTCATTCCTCATCAATTCGCACAAGTAGGTGAAGTCAGATTCAGAGTTAGCAAACGTCCTGCCTGGTACGTCAAAGAAAGAGGCGATGTCCTTAGATGCCACGCATATGTATAGGTACATTTCATTTAAACCATAATCTTTGCAAAACTATTTTAAATTGTGTGAGCACTGCTGGCTACTGATATTCTTCATTAAGGGGAAGATCCATCCCAACAAGAAAATCGCCTCAAGTGGCTCTGATTAACGATGGAATAAGTAGGTTTTCTCTTGGGAAATGTAGATGGTGGCGCTCATCCTCCTCAAAGATTAATTGTGACTAGAAAATGAATTGGCATACATGGAAATGGGCGCTTGTCATTAAATGCCTTCTTTTGCGGAGATCTAGGCATGTAGTGCATTAAAGGAGAAAGATCACCAAATATCTGTTTTATTGCTCATTTGCAACCCAAAGCATCCAAAAACCTTTGAAGAGTTGAGAGAGAAAGGGTCTCTTGCAGAAAATGGAAGTGACAACAACTCCCTCTGGTTATGATCAAGAAAGATTATGGGTGGACGTCTTCGATGAACTCTCCTATTCTTCTCACACCATTCTGCCCAAGTCAGAATATCTGAGGACTAAGGCCAAGTCTAAGTTGGCTACCCGCAACACATCTGCAGTGATAGACTCTCTTAAGAGTGTGGTTGAGATTGAGTTGCATAAACAACCCAATAACCTCACAGAGGCCGCATGTAGTAGGATGATTCATCATAGAGTAGATCTATAATCTACGGCAACAAATTTTTGGAATAGTGGCACCCCTCAATTTATGGTTCCCATGGTTCCATACTGTCTAGAGTTCGTGGCTCCGTGTGCCAATGGGTTTGATCCCATATCTTATTTAGTTAGCGACTCTTTCCTAAAAATGGTAATATCCCCAAAGGCCATAAAGGACATGATGTGTTGTCCCATTTTCGAAGGGACAAAGGTGTTCTCTGAAGCTATCATGGAGGAATTTTGGAACACCATGAGAGATGCTGCCTCATTTTGTCACGGCACCCTCAATCAAAGTTTGTCAGCCGAACTCCCGAGACTCCCCTTGTCTTATAGTGACTTAAGACAAGACAACCTCAAGGATATTCCATCCACTCTTGTATGATTATGCAGTCATGACAATGACCGAGAGATCACTATTGCAATGATAGGTTTCTTGTTCAAATGTCAGAAACATAAGGGGTCTTTTCATTTTGACTTCTCTGTCCTCATGGCCAGAGAAATGGTCAAGCAACTAACTGATTTTTAGAAATTTTAGTATTTCAGATTTTCTTTAGTCCTTCTTCACCTGTTTCTGCATCAAAATGAGGGTTTCTTTGGCCAATACATGCGATTGGCTATCTGTGATGAGTCAGGGAGAAAGATGTCGGTGTTGGCCTGGACACCCATTCTGTTGGCTTCTTATGATGCCTACCAATTTTTTGATTATTTCCTAGCTCTCATCCTTAGAGACCTTGGTTCAATTCTTGATGAACCACTTGCCCATTTCTCCCAAGTTCAAATGAATTGGATGTGCAATGAGCACCCTTCTTGTGACTGGTTCTTAGGTAGTGATTGTTTTGTTTTGTTATCTTAGTGCATAGTTTCTTGGAGGAGCCCTTTCGCCTACCTACCTATGTCACCAAAAGGATCCTTTCCCTTAAAATTGCATGACAGTTGGTGAGAATCAAAAGCGAAATAGGAGCAGGGAAGCATGACATTTCCATTTCACAGGACCACAAAGCTATTGGCCCCATCACTCTTGTCTGGATAAACATTGTAGAAAACATTCTGACATTTAAGCTGGTGCAACTCGGCTTAATAGTGATTGATGACATGTGGAGATATGACCTAGATGCGTGCCTTTCTAGAAGAAATAATTTAGTAAAAGATGAACCACGAAGCTCGTGGGAAGGGCGCACTAACCCATAGGTGGACGACCCAAATCTCTATGTGGGTCTCAATGATTTTCCCATGCTAAAATGACCTTCGTGGTTGAGATTCTACTCTGTCATGCAAAAATACAATCTCACAAAACCCTTCCCCCGGACCATGTTGGAAGCCATGACGTTAGATTCTTGGCCAAGGAAAAGGAGGGAGGATTTCTGGGTATATCAGCAAGAAGTGAGTCAGCCCAGGGCTAACATCGGGAACACTCCTTTGGACGAACATTTTGAGCTTGAATAGCACTAGTACAACAAATTTGATGAAGAGACAGGTGATAGATCCCCATGTAGAGACTCATCCCCTGAGATGGCCCAATGGTAGGACATAGAGGTTATAAGTATTGAAGAGCAAGACAATGAGCCTCATATTCTTCTTCCTCTCACCTGTTCTTCTTGAAGACCCCATTCCCAAGAGGGTAAGAGACAAGTTGAGAAGCAGGTGCCTTACTCCCCTTCTGTAAAGAAGCAATATGTGGGTTTTGCAAAGAAAGGTTCATCTTCTCGAGCTCCAGAGGTTCCCTCAATGGCTGGTGACTTCCACAATTTAGGTACGCCCTTCTTTTCCTTTTCCCTCTACTCAAGCTATTTCTTCTACTGGTACCCATTTCGTATCTATGCATACCCAGATTCCCATCGCCCTCATGTTAGCGCTCGTCAGGGCACCAGTTGACCCTCTAGAAACATTTTCGTATGTCTCTATTTCTTTCCTAGCCCATGAGTTTATTCTTGTAGTATTTTCCTCACAAATTCTTGAAGCAGCCACCATCTCGCGTAGGCTTGGTTTTGGAGAGTCCACTCCTCCCCCAAATGTTGGAGCAGCGTCCGCTGATCCATTTTCTTCAGAAGCCTCTCCCTTCGTCCCATTTTTTTCTCCAACCATACTTGCATGCCCTATTCAGACCTCTTTTGGTGGCCCTATTTCCTAATTCCCCTTTGCAATCCCTCTTGGTGCGGCATTTGCAGGCCAAGCTATTGCCAACCCGGATGATTATCAACAACAGGTTACCTATTCCAAGACTGCTTGTATCAGCAAGACTGGTAAAAGAATGGAAAAAGATGGTTCCAGGCTAGCCCGTCTGCACTTGCAAACACCCTTTAGCGAGGAGAAGGATAGTCTTTTCTTTGCAGCCATGTTCCCCAAGGTTGACAAGCCAGAAGCCCAAATGAGGCCCAACGATTACACTTTGCATGCTATTAGGGTCAACCTCTTGAATGCTACGATGTCTAACAAGGTCAAAATGATAGAAGAAACTTCAAAGGTTGTGTCTTCAAATTTCATCAAGAAGAGTCAGCGTCTGGAGAAAATGCAAGTGGAGAATGCAAACCTCTAATACTCTTTGGATCAATAGAGAAAATAAGATAAAGCCCGGAATGCTGAAATCAACTGCTTGTAGGGATTGTTGACACAAGATAACTTTAAAAAAGGGAAGTTGTAGTCTACCCTTAATAATGTGAGTTCTTAGTTAAGAGGCCAAGAGGCAACAAGAAACCTTGAAATAATTGCAAGAGAAAGACCAAGAAATTCAGCAACTAAAGGCAGCTTTCAGAGATGCCACTCAAATGCATGCACAACTGCATGAGGAGATCCACCTAAAAGAAGCGTATCCTTGGTGACTAAGTGATGCACAAGTCATTCTTTTGGAAGAGAAAAAAAAGTTTGAAACAGAGTTGCATGGAAAAGAGTGTAGCCTAGAGCAAGCCGAGAGGAAATTCCTAGATATAGAAAATTTGCTACGTCAGGAGCGAGATCATATGTCACAACTCCAACAAATTGTGCAAGATGGAAGTGCTAGAATCCTTGCTCTAGAGAGTTGAGTGGTCATTGAACAAGACAAGTGCAAGGAGCTGCAACATGAAATAATGACAAAGGACAAGGAAGTCTCACGGTTGTTAAGTATTCCTCCCCCCATGGAGGTTTCTCAAGATTTTTCTTTGATTTTGGTGGAGTTATATGATTCTGATTGGGAAAGAATTAAGAAGTACAACCCTTTACTATAACCTGTGCTAATAATTCTTAGAGGAGCACAATCCCTCTGTGTCAAGGTCGATACCCTCATTAATAGTTCTATGCTTGTTATTGGTCCTAAGCTCCCATGGCCGAGGTGTTAATCCAGATGCTGTATGTGGCTCAAGATGAACTATTGAGGGAGAAAGGGATTGTAGACTATAGTCAATTGATAAGGAAGACTAATGTCTTCATCAACCAGCATAGAGTGACTATGCATGTATCAGCAGTGCTTGAGCCCTTACAGATTTCAGTTTTGGACACCAAGCAACACATAGAAAGGTTTGTTTCATTGGGCCTACCTTCTCCTTTTCCTGTAGATGGTTCTGTGTTAGGAATTGAACAAGTGTTAAATGAGGTTGAATAGTTGCAGCAAGATAGGACCTTCCTACAATGCCTAGACAATCCTATTTTGCTGGAGGAGGTTGAGCATCTTTTGCATCCTCTGGCCTAGCTCTACACTCTCTTGAAACTAGTTCATGATGTACTGACAAGCTTGCCATTTGACGAGATAATTTGTTTAGATCAACACTACCAGAAATTGGAAGCACAAGTGTTGCCCTTGTTAGGAATCCCACAGATACTAAGAGGTGGGGGTGAATCAGTATCTGACTGGTATATATAATTTCTTAACTTAAAACATGTAGAACATAATATAACAGTGTACCGATATGAAAGAAATAATGCAATAAACAAAATCAAGAACATCCACATGAAAAGCACACCATAACACAAGGTTTTAATGAGGAAACTCGGTGTGGGAAAAACCTCAGTGGGATTTGTGACCCACAATATTCACTCACTGGCCAATAAGAGAATACTACTTACAATAGGGGCTTGCACATGTAGGAAGGCCAACAGCCTAGAGCTCACTACTCAATGGGAAGTCTCACTGACTTACAATGAGGATTATACAAATCCAATATCTTGTACTGCTTTACAATAGCATCTTCAATGTCAGATTCAGTACCGGTTCTTACTCTATTCTTTACATATACCCCTTAACCTATATTTTGCATAATAGGTCTGCCTAATATTTTCCTTAATTCTTATATCTCCTATATCAAATGTCTACAATGATCTCTTTTATATATAAGAGTCATTTTACAATTTGCCAAGTCAGCTTACACATTTTTACAATAATAAACAAAATATAATATAACAAAATCCTGTCGGCCCGCCGGTATACTTCCTTTCTTCTGTGTCAGTGCCAGTGTCAGTGTCTTGAGTGTCGGTGTAGAGTGTGATCTGCTGATGCCGATATAATGCCTTTGTTAGTGCCATAGGATTGCAAGGTTGCCATCAATGACAAAACCTTTAATCACATACAATGTCTCATTGGAGTGTGTATATGCCAACAATCTCCCCCTTTGGCATTGATGGCAACACTCATGAGAAATTTAAAAAATGATCCAAAAAATGTGAAGTCCAAAAATGTTACCAAAAATGTGTGAGCTCCCCTTGAGCGTATGATTCCTATGATTTGAATTTTCTCATCCTACTACTCCCCCTTTGGCATCAATGATAAAGGTTGTCAAGATGTTAGTAGAGTTTGTAGTTTCAACCTTGTAATAGGGTAGTTACAATTTGAAAAAGATCTCCCAAAATCAAGTTTATACTATCCATAAACTTCTTGCTATCCTTAATTGCTATCTCTGTTCTCTTCACTGTACCGATGAGATGCTGCAAATGCTCTACCGATGTTTTCTTTCCCTGTATTAGTTTCTTAGATACTTCCTTCCATAGTGATGCTAGATAGTCCAATCTTAGACTTAGTTTTGATCTCAAATGTTTTACCTTATTCACTATCTTCTCCTCAAAAACTGATAGTGTATTAGGTGAGTTGACAAAACTATCTGCAAGTTTATTGATCTCATCCTGTACCTTGCTCATTTTCTTGTCTATATCTACAGTCAAAAAGTTTATTTTACAGGTATCTTTGTACATATTTTTGTACTCTTTCAATAAATTAAATAATTTTGGTAGAAGTGTGTCAAAATCTCTATTACACTTGTTTATTTGCTCATCAAAGAATTTCTATTTTTCAACTTCTACTTTATCCTTCAATGACTCTTCTTTTATTTTCTCAATGTTTTCTGAGATATATTTACATAGTATATCAAGTTGTCCTAAAGAATCTTTATTGTCTATATTACAGTTGGGAGCAATTACCTTCAAAATTGGTATGGTATCATCAATTGCTTTGTAAGCTTGTGAGCTACAGTCGGTTATTTTCTTGATTGAGTCTAATAGTACCTCAGTCACATTAATTGATTTGAAGCCTAATGATGAATCAACAATCTGAGTATCGATGGAAGTAACCAAGCTTGTATTGACCTCTAGTAGGTCTGTTTGTGTCTGCATTTCTTTAAGAAATGGTTTTTCTACTTCACTAGTTGCCATTGGTACTGTTTCCTTATGTACCTATTCCTGTTGTTGTTGTTCCTATTTCAGAGCCTTTTTCTCTGCTTGTTCCTTTGTTTGTTGTATTGTCTTAGTCTGTGTCTGAGTCTCTACCTTTTTCTCTTTGACTTCTGCTTGTTTCTCCTATGTGTTATCAGTTTCCTCAGCTACTGAAGGCTCACTAGCCATATCAGTCTTATCAGTTGTATCTTTGTCTACCACAATGTTGATCTTTTGAGTATCAACATCCACAGTATATAAAACTTCAGGATTAGGATTATCATCTTCTACATCCATACTCTCAGCTACCAGTTGATCTTCTGTAGTTGTTGTTTTTATTGGTGGAGTAATTAAAGGAGGTGGGGTAAGTTGTCTCTAACCTTGATACTAGGTGGTCCACCAATTTTACCTTTACCCTTGTCTCTATATTTCTAATAAACTTTTATGGGTTTGGGGTTCCTGTACTCTTCTTGTTTTTCTTTCTCAACTAGGAATATGTCCCATCCATTTTTTTTCTCCTCAGTCACCTCATTAATTCTTCCAACCATTAAAGCAATGTGCTGGTGTGTAGTAGAAAATACTATCCGGCTGGCTTGAGCAATTAGTTCATCAATTTCTTTGGGTGAGTTTACTGGATATACAGCAAGTAGCTTTTCAATCTTTATTTTCTTATCTAGTTCTATTACTGCTTGTCTTCTTGCTTCTAGTCTTTTAAATAGTTCACCTAGAATTTCATTGACTACTTCCATCAAAAACTTCTTGTACATATCCATGTGTAATATAACACTATTTTCAACTTGCTCTTTTTCATCAGCTGTTAAGGTGTCATATATTTTCTCTATGTTCTTCAATTTACCTTCCTCTGTGATTTCATTTAGTAGTATATCAAGAGGGGCCAGTCTTTGTTTGTCCTCTTCTTCTTCTTGGGTGTCAGTTTCTTCTTTGGTGTGGCCTTTCTTATTGGAGATCTCACTGCTTGTTGTTTTTGTCTTGTCCTCTAGGGTGAGGGTGTGGTTTCCGGTGAGGGATCTCTTTTCCTTACAACTCTTTTGAAAGTTGCAGGCATGTCACTCCCTGAAGAAGTACCTACTAGTGATAGGTGAGTTGCAGGTTGTGGAGCTACTAACTCATCATCTATTATACCAGTTTTCTTCAATACATCTTCTTTGATGGATTTTGCTTGTCTGGAACCTTTCCTTACAACTACCTCAATCTTTTTCACTCTTTTCTTTGATTGTATTTGGCTTTCAATGGTTTTTGCATTACCAAATACTTCTTCCTTAGCTTCTCTGGGGGCTTCCAAAAGTGCTTTAGCATATGTTTCAACTATCATCTGTTTCATGCCCATCTCGGTTACCCAAACTATCCTAGGGATGACTGCTTCCATCTAGATTTCATCTTTCTTGATGACAAAGCATATTTCATCTTTGTATTTATCGATAGTCTTTTGTGATAACCTTATGCTTTTCTTCATTTTGGCCTTTAATGCTTGAAAGAAGTCATGAATATTGTTTTCCTTGTTTTCACTCATGTTATTGAATAGTTCTATTAATTGTTTGCCTACCGGTATATCATATCCAAGTTCTTTGTAGCCTATACTGGGAACCTATTTTGTTATATGTAGCATCAGACATAATAATAGATTTCCAAACCTAAAAGTTCCTTTCTTGTCCTTCTTGATCTTTGGAATGTTGTCAATTAATTCATCTCTTTAACCACTCACATACATCAATTTTTGCATTATCTGTGACCATATCATAAGCACTCTTAATGCATAAACTTGAAACTGAATTGAGTCTATTTGCATGAGTAGCTTTATATCCTAATATCATGCTAATAAATCTCACATTAATGTCTATTACATCATTAACTCTTAGGGACCTCTTGTCGAATGTTGCACCAGATAGGTTTGTAACTAGGTCATTGGATACCTTCTTGGTTTTATCTGGTCTTTTACGAGTGGTCGGTAACCCTGTGACAACTTTCATAGCTTCCTTGGTGATTTTGTGGACTGCATCTAACTAGAAAAACTCACCATGTACCCTGCTTAAGACTATCCTAATCACATCCTTGGGAAATTCCAAAATGCAAAGGATCTCTGTAAATCCTAGGGTCTCAATGATCTCGTGTTCATCTTTTACATTGTCAGTTTTATCACATATCACAGTTTTAAACATGGTTTTAATTTCTTCATCTCCTAGTTCCTCAATGTTGCAGTGGATGTACATTCTGGGGTCTTTAGCATAAACAACTCCCTTAGGAATTTGAGAAAAAAGCACCTAAGGTATCATCTTTCTTTGCTACCTTAGGAACTAACTGAAATATGGGCCTAGGTCTTTTTATCACTTCAACAACAATAGGGTTTGCTATATATTCAATTGCAAAGGTAGATGCCATGATTAAATACCTTTTACTGCCTTAGGATGGATGATTTCTTGGAGTGTTCTTGCTTCTTGCTTGAAATGCCTTAGCTCAGAATCTTCACGCTCTTCGTAAGTTTGAAATCTCGGTGAAATGAAATGGAGCCAAAACCTTGATTTTATAGTGTCTTTTCACCATCTACCACATTAATTGCTTTCTGGTTAAGTATTCACTTAACATTGTTTGCCGGTAATAAGTAATTTCCAACTTCTTATCTCTAACCGAGGGAATAATAGCACATGTGTCAATAGATTACCAAACCCTCAAGGAAATTTTCTTCAATTAGATGAAGAACTTCCTACCGGTGGAGCACTGCTCTATCCTTCTGGTGAAGCATCACTTTGTTTTGCCAGTGAAGCATTGGTTTGTTCTACTGGTGGAGGAGTATTCCCAATATTTAGATCAGCTTTTCTAATCCATTGTTTAGAGAATTCTTGCTTAACCTCTTCAACTTTTTCTTTACCTTTCAAGCTAGAACTTTTGTTGTCAGCCAGTGTTCCTTTACTTCTACAGAATTTAACAATATGCCCAATCTTGTTACATGCATAACAAGTTACATTATTTTTCTGAATAGCTTTTCCATAACCTATGCCGGTTTGTGTTCTGCATTAATTAGATAAATGTCCAAATCTTCCACAAACATAACATCTCACATTCATTCTACAGTTTTCAGAATTGTGACCTACTTTGTTGCATTTAGAACATTGACCGGTGGGTGTGTTGATATTCTGATAATTTCTAGATCTACATTCATTTTCTCTATGACCATACTTATTACAGTTATAGTATTTTCCATTGAATTTATAAGTATTAGGTTGTCTTACCGGTTTGTTGTGATCCTGAGTATTTGCAGTACTGGAGCTTTCACCAACTTCAAAGCCAATTCCAAAAGTGTCACCTTTAGGTTTTTGATTCTTCAGCAAGGTGCCAAGTTCCTCTAAGATTTTCTTTATGTTGATTTGCAATTTCTAGTTCTCTTTCTAAGACTTCTTTTTGTCTCATCTGTTCATTTGAGTCATTCTGAGTATGCATCAGATCTGTCTTCAACATGTCATTTTCATAGCTAAGTCTTATGTTCTCATTTGCTGCATCACTTAGTCTTCTGGTCAATTCTTCTTCATTCTTCTTCCTATCCTCAATCTCTTTGCAAAATCTCATAGTCATATCCTGCATCTCATTCTTTGTTGTCATGATCTCTTATTTCAACTTGCTTATCATATTATTAAGTGATTCCTTTTCATCATTCTCATTTTGCAATTTTTCACAAAGTTCTCTTCTCTTATTTCTTGCAACAGTAAAATTTTCTTGAAGTGCTTGAATGATATCTTGAGTTGCCCTTAAATCATCTTCTAGTTTGATATTTTTCTGCATCATAGTCTACAAGAGCTCCTTCCAATTGCTTCATCAGATTTTCCATCTTTATCAGTGTCAAGATCTTCCTCAAGCTATTAGGCTTCTAAAAATAGAGGACCAGGATTTGATACCAATTGTTAGGAATCCCATAGATATCGAGAGGGGGGAGTGAATTAGTATTTGATAGGTATATAGAGTTTCTTAACTTAAAACATGTAGAACATAATATAACAATGTACCGGTATGCAAGAAATAATTCAATAAACAAAATAAAAAACATCCACATGAAAAGAACACCATAACACAAGGTTTTAATGAGGAAACCCAGTGTGAGAAAAACCTCGGTGGGTTTTGTGACCCACAATATTCACTCATTGGCAAATAAGAGAATATTACTTACAATAGGGGCCTACACATGCAGGAAGGCCAACTACCTAGAGCTCACTGCTCAATGGGAAGACTCATTGACTTACAATGAGAATTATACAAATCCAGTATCTTGTACTGCTTTACAATAACATCTTCAATGCCAGATTTAGTATCGGTTCCTGCTTTATTCTTTACATATACTCCTTAACCTATATTTTGCATAATAGGTCTACCTAATATTTTCCTTAATTCTTATATCTCCTATATCAAATGTCTACAATGATCTCTTTTATATATAAGAGTCATTTTACAATTTGAGAAGTCGGCTTACACATTTTTACAATAATAAACAAAATATAATATAACAAAATCCTATCGGCCTCTATGCCAGTATACTTCCTTTCTTTTGTGTTGGTGCTGGTGTCAGTGTCCTGAGTGTCAGTGTAGAGTGTGATCTGCTGATGTCGATATAATGCCTTTGTCGGTGCCATAGGATTGCAAGGTTGTCATCAATGACAAAACCTTCAATCACATACAATCTCTCATTGGAGTGTGTATATGCCAACAACCCTTAGAGGATGATTGGTTTCCATTGCAACAAGTCTTTGATCTGCTCTGCCCTATTCTGACATGAGGTTTGGTCTTTGAACTAGCAATTTTGGGTTCTAGCATTCCGCAGGTAGAATTCCCCATTTAGTCGCCAAGAAATGCTAACATTATTTAGAAGTCATCCATAGGTGGCATTTTGATCGAGTGGTTCCCTTTCCTTTTTGATTTTCCAGCTATGCTCCTCGTACAAAACACATGAGCCAAGTGTTGTCTCTTTGTTTCTTTTGATCACTCGCTTTTCTCATTCAGAGTTTGGAGGAATGCAGAGTTGTCATGTGGCTCAGGATTTTATGACATGGCACTCCTCTCGGCCCCACCATCCATCATGTAAAGGTAAAGATACTTGGTGTCTCTGTGTTGCGTGATCGGATGATCTCTTGGTGCCCATTTTTGGTTCTCCCATGAGCTATCATGTGCCCTCTGTGATAGTTCATGAATCAGGCTACGATTTGGATCACGATTTTCTTGTTGGGTAGGTGCAGGGGTCACCATGATATGGTGGAAATAACAACTTTGGGGGTGATTTTTCTCGATATGATTTAACGGGGTGCCATGATAGGTTTTCTGGTTAGAAGTAGTTGCTAGAAGATTGTTGATGTTGTGAGTTGTTAGTTGAATCGGGGGGCTCTATTTATTCTTATATTTTCCTCATTTAGAGGGTTCAGACTGTTAGAGAGTTTCTCTAAAACATTGGCTGATTAAGAAGTCTTTATGTTAATAAAATTTAGTGAATGGTAATTGTGTCAAATTGTACCTATGGCCTTTGTGATGATGTTATTTAGAGCTTAATATATTAACTTTTGTGTTGGTTTCTTGTCCATTAACTTCTATGATATTCATTGTGAGACTCTACGGATTAAACTATGTCATGAGACTTGTTGTTTGTTAGATGGATGATTAAATGGCATTTTATGTTAAATGAGTTCTTGTTGAATTACTCTCTCAAATGGTTCTGGGCATGTAGATTATTGAATTAGCTTTAAAACTGCATATCTCTAAGTTTTATATGTTATTAATATTGTTTTGAAATGCTCTGGTGTATCGCCTAAGTAGTGTAGATCATTTTCTTTAAAGTTTCCTCTTTCCCCTTTTCTCCCCCAACTATATGAAGAATGGGCTTCTCAAACTCAGAGGTCATTCAGTGAGTTTCATGCAATCATTCCCCCATCACTGTCATAAGACAATTCAAGTTTAAGGAAAAATTAAGAGTCAACAACACCCATTTAGTTCCTATCACATTCTTGTCCACCGGTCTAAGTACCAGTTCCCAAGTCTTGTTCTTCTATATCTAATTTAGTTCTTCTTCCATTTCTTTTATCCAACTCTCATCTTTACTAGTTTCTTCATAAGTCTTTGGCTTAGTCATTGATGGAAAACAATAATTAACTTGTTCTTGAGCTTCTGCAATCTTCCTTTTCTAAACACCTTTTTTCTTGTCTCCAATTATCTAGTTTTTCAAATGATGCTTCTGAACATATTTAGCAAGAACTTTTGTTGAGTCTCCAAGTAATGTTGAAATGCATTAGCAATAAGCTATCATGGATCTAACCAAGTAGACTGTGCTATTTGCTAGATCATTCACTTGTTGATTACTCACATCTTTGACAAGTTAGAAACCCTTAACCGGGTAGGCCCAGAAAAGCCTTTGTAAATCCTCTAACAAGGTGATTCACATCTATGGATCTAAAATCCTCTCACAAGGTAGTCTTTAATCGGACTTATCTCCTAACAAAGATTGAGATTCCTAACAAGATCTATTCTAGTAAAGAACATTGTATGACCTTAATCGATCTGGTTACTATTCTGCAGATAGTTACTTGTGAGTTTCATCTCACCGTGGTTTTTCCCATTTGGGTTTTCACGTCAAAATCTCTTGTGTTATGGTGATTGTGCTTCTGTGGGTGAATTCCTTACTTGCTATTTGGTTTGCATTTGTGTTAACCAATTTATTAATTAAACTGTTAGACCGATTTACCGCTAGACTGATAAAGTGCTTGAGTACATTAATTTTTAGTATACTAATTCACCCCTCCTCTTAGTATTCATCAATTGGTATCAGAGCCAACCTTTCTATAAGTCTAACCACTTGGAAAGAGATATGGGGGAATACACTGTGAGGGAACTTACTCATCAGCTCACTCAGACTAAGAAAGCCTATGATGAACTTAAAGTCAAATATAAGGCCTCTCAGGGAAAAAGAAGAGAGCATGCTGAAAAACTGATGGAGCTAACTGAAAACAATTCTTCTGATGAAGCAGACATTGGAGCCCTAGTTCGAGAAGTTGAAAAACTAAATGAGTCCAATGCCAACCTAAGAAGGGAACTTGAAGGACTAACTATTACAATGTGTTAAGAACTTGAGAACTGGAGGAAAGCTGAAGATCTAGTAAAAGACAAAGATCATGAGATCTCCAAGCTAAAGCAAGAGATCACTACACTTACTGCTCATATTCATGAAAATAAAATGGAAAAGGAAGAAATGCAAGGTGAACTACACATGGCTATTTCTGAGAATGCAACCTTGAAGGAATCCAATGCTGCTATCACCAAAGAACTTACTGACTCAAAGGAAATACTTGCCAAATTCAATAAGAGCACTATCAAGCTAGAGCAAAAGCTTGAGTCAGCTAAACCGGTAAAGAATACCAATGGACTTAGTTTCTCTGAATATGAGAAAGGTGAGACCTCTAGAATAAAAGATGGAGCATCAAAGAAACAACCAGCACCAAAGGATAAAGGTAAGCAACAGTTCAAACCTGTTTACTTTAATTGTCTCAAGGAAGGATACACTGCTAATGTACGTAGAAGTAAGGCTTACAATAACTTTCCTTATTTTCTAAACGATAATCCTAGACCCAATAGATTAAATGGTAATTTTTATGCATGCAACAAGTTTGGGCATAGAGCATTTATATGCAAGTCTATCATGCACAATACCGGAAGGTATCCTCAAAGGCGTAAAGGAGCTTTTTCTGAACCCTCTGGGAACTGGAACCCAAACTAGTTTAAATCCTATAATTATCACTCAGGAAGCAGTGGCTATCAAGTAGCAACTA
The DNA here is from genome assembly GCF_030272615.1 of Cryptomeria japonica. Lineage (NCBI taxonomy): Eukaryota > Viridiplantae > Streptophyta > Pinopsida > Cupressales > Cupressaceae > Cryptomeria > Cryptomeria japonica. Next base: position 45,823,187 of record NC_081415.1, on the reverse strand, counting down.
GATGGAGAGCAACCTATTTGATCTATCATGGTAATGGTCACACTGCTGCAACATGCAGAAGGAAGAATGGAAACATGAACAATGGACCTTGGAGAGCATTTGGAATGATTTGCTATCATTGCAACAAATCGGGTCGTACAACAAGATTCTGTAGAATGAGAAAGAATATATAGGATGATATACTGGTAATTCCAGAAGGAAAGATAGATGTTGAAACCATTCAAACGGATATGAAGAAAACCTGGAAGAAGAAGCCAGAAGAAGTGATTCAAGAAGAACTAGTTTCTGCACCTAGTGTGGAAGTCACTGAACCAGCAAACTAAGCATCAGAAAAGCTTAGGGGGAGCAAACGGTGAAATATCTCAAACCCCCAGTTTAAACTAGTAAAAGACCTTAATCGGTAAGTGATACCTGTCAACTGGGAGAAGACCAGAAATGGTAAAAGACAAATTAGGGTTTACGTCGTAATAGTGGAGCATTTATTATGGTAGGTGGAAAACTTGTTTAAAAGGATTTTTCAAGTCATTTTTCACTTATCAGTTCTCAAGCGAAGAAGTTTTTTTTAGGCACTGAGCGACAAAAAGCAATTTGGATTGCGATTCAAAGAATTCTCAAAATATTGAAGAAGAATCAGAAGTGAATATCAATCGGTCAAGTGTAGAGCACAAAGCAGTATTTCAACAATCGAAGGAGTGAGTGACGAAGTGTAATTTGCAAGCCCTAAATTTTGAATTATGAAGGTATTTCTCAAAATCTCTCTATTTATTATGGCTTCTATATCACACTCTAGCCCTAGTGCATCCGTTGATCCAGTAGACTTCACTCAACGAAAGGCAAAATACAATACCCTATCTCAAATACTCGCTAGTGTTATAGTGGAGGAAGGCATTTCCGATTACATTGACTATAAAATTGAAGACTTAGGATCTCTTGTAATCCATTCCCAGTTGAGTTTATTCTACGGAAAGGACAAGAAGATTAAACTAGAATTTAGTATCCTGGAAAAGAAGAAGCTTCACAATGCAGTCTATTTCCTTGAAGAGTTTTTAGATGATCACATCTGCATCATTCTGAGTAGAGTGCATGGTGATAAAATGTACTTAGAGCAGACACATGACATCACACCGAAAGTAATTCATGCCATCACCAGTTTCTGTAACGTCGGTGAAGTGCCAGCCCTAAGGAAGATCAACAAGACAAAAATGACCAAGCTCATCGGTTCTGTGAGCGACTCATGGGGAATGACTATCAATTCCATCAAGGATGATCTGGTTAAATATGTGTGTATGGTGATAGGATACCGAACATTCCATGCCAGCAGAATCAACTCTATCTTTGTTGTAGTGATAAATGTTGCCTACCAAATGATCATGGAAGATACATCATTTGACTTATGCACCTATATGCAAAGGCAAATTCTAGTGAACCTAAAGGTGATTAAATAGGATAATTCCTTGAGATTTAGGTTTGGAAAACTATTGGTTGGGTTGTTCTTCTACTTCCAATGTTACTTCCCAGGAGTCAGAGATATTTAGTGGTCTGTCGACCAACTAGTTACAAAGAAAATCAAGGAAAGCCTTCAAATGGTTGGAACCGGTTATCCAGAAGTTCTAAACAAATACTTTGATGAGTTCAGATGCAAAATGAGCCAAAGAGTGAGAATATTAGGTGATATTCTCAAGAAATATGAAGATGACATCTACTTCACCATCGAAGTTGATGAGTGCATAATGGAGGTGGTTGAACCTAGACAGGAAGAAGTGGAACCGATGGGATATGAGGTAATGTATGACATGCTAGATGGGTATGCCTCTACCCTACTCACCTTGTCCCTTGATCCAAAGGCAAAAATAACCAGCACCTATTTGGAAAGGGTTACATTGGTTGAAGAACTATTAGTAAACAAGGGAAAGGTAGTGCCTTCAGTATTGGCACCTGTTACCACAACAAGTCCCAAAGTGACCAAGTGGTCACCAACAAAGAAGAAATCAGAAGCTGCACCTGCCAAAGTCTTTGAGAGAAAGGAGAAGACAAAAGACACCACACCATACTCAGAGGACACTAGAACAACCTAAGAAGACTAGGCAAACGAGGAAAAAGACAAAGTGAACCAACAACATCTGCACCAGTAAATATTGACATTTCCTCCTACAAACCTTTGACACATTGTCAAAGAACTATTAAAAATATTAGAAGAAAAGTACTTGGTGATTTGAAAGAGTGCTTTGATGATTTTAATGATGATGAAAAGAAGGAAGTTGAATAGGAAGTTATCAATTATTTATGTATTAATGACCAATGGCCATCAGAAATTAAATCTGAGACACCTGATTCTATGTATAATTCTTTAGATAACAAGTGGTGCATTGCCATAGAGAAGGAATAGGAAATAAGAGAGGAAGTATTTGCACAATACTTTCCTAATGTGCCTAAAACTGAAGTTTATGAAGTAGTGGAAAGATATAAGGGCCTCTTCTTCATGAGAAGAAGGAGACTCTTGTTGCTAGAAGGAAAAGTTCCCCAAGTGGTAAAAGATACCCACTCTCATGCCCAAGCCACTTTAAGGTTGCATCAAGTGGCTGTAGCCAATAGGAAAGCTAAGCAAGAACCAGAAACCAATAAATCAGATGAGGTATATGACAATGAAGGAGAATAGGTTACTGATCAAATGGACCCTATTGATGTTGATTCCTTGAATGGTGAAAATGCCACTCTGGGTACACCATCAGAAGTGGTAGGACAAGAAAAATAGGACAAAGAAAAGGTTGCCAAGGAGAAAGTAGAGAAAGAGAAGAAGCAATAGGAAGAAGAAAAGAAGAAACATGCATAAGAAGAGAAAAAGAGAAAAGAGGAAGAAAAGAAAAAAGATGAGGAGAAGAGGAAACGAGAAGAGGAAAAGAAAAGAAAAGAAAAGGAGAAGAAGAAACAAGAGGAAGAGAAGAAGAAGAATGAAGAAGAAAAGAAAGAAGAAGAGAAACAATAGGAAGAAGAAAAGAGAAAGGAAGAGGAGAAGAAGAAGTAGGAAGAGGAGAAGAAGAAGCAGGATGAAGAAGAAAAGGAGTGGAAAGAAGAGAAGAAGAAGGAAGAAGAGGAAAGAAAGCAAGAAGCAGAGGAGCAAAAGAAGGTAGAAGAAGCTAAGTTAAGAGCCAAAGAGAAGGAGGAAGCAGCAAAGAGCACATAGGTGGACACCCCAAAGGCAACTGATAGTCAAGTCAAATCGACTGACTTTACCAGTCCAATTGACCTCCAATCTGCTAACAAATCGGAGCTGCTACAAAGCGTTAAGCTTGCTCAAGAACACCTAGAGGTGATAAGAAGGAAGAAGGAACAAGATGTGATCCAAGCTGCAGTGGACACTCTTACCAGTTTGATACCCGGTACCAACCTCCCCAGTACCAATTCCTCTTTGGCCCAATTGAAACTCTTATGCACAGTTGAGGAGGACCAGGTGTAAAGCCTGGAAGAGGTTGCCTAAGCACATGCCAAGAAGGAGCATGAAAAGGCTTTGAACACTACCTTGGTAAAAAAGTTACATGAGCGCCGGTCCGATTTGCAAAAGGCACAGAAGGACATTAGAGATGCAATGGATGAGGGAAAATTGCTGCTCAGTAAGATATGTCTACCCCATCTATTTTGTGATGATGTGCTTGCCCAGAATGACAAACTCCAAACTAATTTGCAGATATTCATAAGCACCTTCAAGACCCCATATGACTCCTTTACCACTTTTGGGCAAACCATTCACCGGTTTCAACTTCAGGTTGCAAGAATTGATTTGGAGATCAGCAACCAAACCAAGGATTTGTAGGAACTACAACTGGTTCTACTACCAAGACTACAAATACTTCAGAAGTGCTATCTCAATTTGGATACCTTGATGGTTACTCAAGAGATGAGTACTTTGGATGCCATGGAGGAACATGTATCCTAGATGCAAATAGAGAGTGAGGTTTCTAACTCATTACTTGAGTCATGGTCCTTATCCATGAAGCAATTTATGTAGGACTTTAAATCAGTTTTTGACAAGTTTCACTCTTTATTGTCATAAACATTTATTTAGCAAATAGAAATAGGGGTTATTCAGCTATATTTTGTCATTGTTGGCAAAGGGGGAGAAGTATTCTGGTATTTAAAATTTTGATGCATGCTATGTATACTCATGTTTATCTTTGTAAGGAAGTAGTATACATTTTCTTTTCTATAAAGGGATAGTGTATATGCTTAGGGGGAGTTTTTTTTATTATGGCATATTTCTTTTGTAAAACACTTGGACATCAAAAATTTTCCCAAGTGTTGCCATCAATGCCAAAGGGGGAGATTGTTGGCATTTTTTATGATTATGTTGTCATTGTCATTGATGGACACACACTTGCTATGAGATCACTTTTTGTATGTATGAGTTATGCTCAACCAGTATTTGTTTCAAATCGATATTATCTTATAGTCTTTAGACTATCGGTGTCTTGTAGAAAGTGTTTCCCAATCTCAAGCGACATGAGGACCTCAAGCGGTTTGAGGATCTCAAATGGAATGGAGCAAAGGAACTAGAAGCAACAGTTATCATTTTCCCAGTCTTCATTTCTGTCAACTTGTTTTCTACTAAACTGATATTACTATTGAGTTACCAACTGGTAATCGGTAGTTGTATAAACCGGTAATACTTTGTGATGAGTTACCAACTGGTATATCTTTGTGATGAGTTACCATCCACTGACACTTTGATGGTGATTTTGTGTCGTGTTACCAAATGTGTCTGGATACAATGAACTGAGGAACTTGCAATGTAATCCTATTGGATCGACATGAAATTAGATTCCTTTTAAGGACATCATGTCTAGGGTTTTAATGTGTGTGTAGCTGTTAGGGTTTGAAGTGGTTGATGAGTTCTTGAATGTGTGATCTTAATAGAAAAGATCAGGTCTGTGTACTATAACAGAGTGTGGATTTACTAAAGACTGAAGTAATGCTAAAATGCATTAGCAATAAGCTATCATGGATCTAACCAAGCAGACTGTGCTATTTTCTAGATCATTCACTTGTTGATTACTCACATCTTTGACAAGTTAGAAACCCTTAACCGGGTAGGCCCAGAAAAGCCTTTGTAAATCCTCTAACAAGGTGATTCACATCTATGGATCTAAAATCCTCTCACAAGGTAGTCTTTAATCATACTTATCTCCTAACAAAGATTGAGATTCCTAACAGGATCTGTTCTAGTAAAGAACATTGTATGACCTTAACCGGTCTAGTTACTATTCTTTAGATAGTTACTTGTGAGTTTCATCTCACCGTGGTTTTTCCCATTTGGGTTTCCATGTCAAAATCTCATGTTATGGTGATTGTGCTTCTGTGGGTGAATGCCTTACTTGTTTTTTGGTTTGCATTTGTGTTAACCGATTTGTTAGTTAAACTATTAGACCGGTTTACCGCTAGACTGATAAAGTGCTTGAGTACAGTAATTTTTGGTATACTAATTCACCCCCTCCTCTTAGTATTCATCAAATTAATCTCATCTTCAGATGCATGGTCCTCTATAGAGTATAAGTCCTCTCTTCTATTAAATTTGTGCTTCCTAGTTTTATTTCTCTTCTCATCATCATCTGGCCTCTTATAATATTCCCGATAAGTGCAGTGAGAAGCATACTGTCCAATTCTACCACAAGAAAAAAAATTTAAAGGTAGCTTACCTTTGTATTTTCTAGTGCCTCACTACAATATTCTCACAAAGTTTTCTTCAACTTCATCCAGATATCCACTGTATTTTGGATCATCATGTCTTGAAACATAATTGTTTCTTCTTTCTTGTCTCTTTTCTCTTCCTCCATTTTTGAAATTTCAAAGGTTGCTAAGGTACCAGTAATCTAATCAATAGTATACTTTCTCAAGTCATTGCATTCTTAAATGACACACCTTGTTTCTTTGAAGGATTTCAATAAGGTCAACAAAATATTTTGAACAACATCACATTCATCCAAATTTCCACTAGCAACTCTAATAACATCAACAAGATTAGCCACTATATGAATATAGATCTCAACACCTTCATGTTCAATAATTCTCAGTTATTCATATTTCTTCTTCAGATTCATCAGCCTATCTTGTTTTTTCTTTAGATCTCCTTCAAATGCCAAACATATTTTTTTCTACATAGCTTTAGCTTCTTTCAAACCTTTTACTCTTCCAAACACTGAATCACTTATGAAACTAAAAATTATAGCTTTGTCCTTCACATTAGTCTCCTTCAACTTTATCTCATCTATAGTCTGAGGACCACCCTGCGGGGGTATATATCTAGTCTCAATGATTTCCCATATTTCATTATGCAATGTATCCAAATGAAATTCCATTCTCTCCTTCCAATACAAAAATTTTGTACCATCAAAGATTGGAACCTTTTAATACACGTCTTGCGCCATACCGAATCTGCCTCAAGCGGTTAAGCTTACTCAAGAGGAACTTAGTTTTGATACCAATTGTTGAACCCAAGGTAGGACTGAGAAGGGGGGTGAATCAATCTTAAAAAAAATTAATGCAAGACATAAACAATTAATCAATAACACAAACACAACATCAACACCAATATTTTCTACGTGGAAAACCCAAACAAGGAAATACCATGGTTAGCACTTGCCCACAAAATATATCCACTATGTATATTAGATTAAAATGAATGAACTCACTACTCTAGACTTGCAAACAAAGGCTAACTGCTCTTGGGGAAAGATACAAAAAAGAGGACTTATGATGTAGCCATAACCAGTGAAACCCTCAAAAGAGAGCTGATCGACTTATGCAGCAAGAATAACACAATGAAAGCAACTAGAAAACATAACAAGATTACATAAATAGGTCATATTATTGCTTTAGAACTTTCAGCAACCATCCAATTATCATAATATATTAATCAAAGAACATTTGGTAGTTAATCGGTTAGATGCAGGCTTCAAGCCAGATACAATCCAACCGGGACTCTAAGAATCAACTGGATCACTAAATGAAACTCTAAATCCTTATTCTCAATTCTACTTTCTCTACCCGCACAAATGATTACATAATATCATAATTATATGCATTGGAACATATCCGGGTCAGCCTCATAAGATTATATTTACCAATGTAAGAAAATGAAACATGTAACTAGGTCGACCCAAGAATTAAATAAATCCTTCCAGAAAATAACAACCAAGAGGTGTGGGTCAGCAAGAAGGTCAGCCAAACGCTGAAGAATATTGAACAAGATCCCAAATAGGTCCACATGCCAAAAATCACTTTGGTAATGAAGGAAAACCAACCTGTAAGCACAAGAACTATCCCGAAACCAAGAAACAAGTGATAATTGACCAGAAAAGAACCCAAATGAATTGAAAATATAGAATTAAGCAAATGAACCAGCCTGGAAACCAAAAATAAGATCTGCCATGAAAATAAATCAACTAACAATACCGATCGATAAGAACACAAAAAACTGCACAATGAACTAAACAAGAACAAAACTGAAAGGAAATATTTTTTATTGATGCAAGATTGCTCATCGACTAGGGATGCTCCTGCATCAGACACCCCTGATAGAAAGAAGATGTTCTATGAGAGATAACTCATGAACATCTAAAAGGATTTGGGATAAAGACACCATGCTCATTTCTTATCCAAACATCTTCCTTATCTGCCAACCTCTTCTTTAGCTCCTCCAGAATCTCAACCAACTTCTCTAACCCCTGACTCTCTTTATTTATCTTCCTTTGCTTTAGATCTACACATTGTCTATGTTTATTGCTTTCCTTCTTCTGCAACTCTGATTTTCTTCTGCTACAAGACTTCATTCGGTTTGTCTCCACAATCTTTCTATCATCTAGTTCCATCTATCCATCAAGTTTATTTGTCAGATCCTTATGCAAACTAATGTCACCCTTTGGTACAACCTCTACAACTAGTTCTATCAGACCTTTCTACAAACCTTCTGGTATGACCTCTATAACTGTCTTTATCAGATCTTTCTGCAAACCTTCTTGTATAACCTCTGCAACTGGTTTCTCAGTACTGCAACTTTTCTCAAGGTTTAGATTTTGCACCTCTTTCTCTTTCTCCTTCAAAGAGGTCAATGTAAACTTATTCCCATCTTTCTCAATAGTGATTAGGTTTCTTCTATAGTCATAAATAGCTCCTCTATCAAACTGCCAAGGTCTTCCCAACAAGACATGACAAGCACTCATAGATACAAGATCACACAAGACCTCATCCCTAAAAGGCCCAATATTAAAATTCACCAAACACTGGTCCTTTACTTCTACCTTTTGATCATCTTGTAACCATCTTACCTCATAAGGACAAGGATGCTCAAGCCTCTTCAATCCAAGCTTCACAACCATCTCCTCAGATACTAAATTATTAGTACTCCCAGTATCCAGAATAACATTGCAACACTTACCACCTGAATTACACACAGTCCGAAAAAGATTCTTCCTCTAAGTAGATCCGGTATCCTTTCTTCTAAACATAAGGGATTCTCCTTGCTCTGGTGCATAGTTAGATCCGGTACCTTCACCTTTCGGTTCCTCATTTGCCACACAACTTCTTGCCATTCCCTAGTTACATTCATAGAATCTATGTTTGGTTTCTCCACACTTGAAACATTTTTCAGGAAATTCTCTATCAGTATTGCTACTACCTTTCCTCTATGTTTTCTATTTCGGTTCTTTACCCCACTTAGGTTTTGCTTCTTCCTCAATATTATTCTTCTCTGCACTCATCTACTCTTTGAATCTCTCCTTCCCTCTAGGGTTATTTGGTTGTCTTCTTCTCACCTTCTCCTTAGCCTTCAAAGCATACTGCTAAGCTTCTTCAACTGTGGAAACTCTCAACATACTCATCTCATCTTGAATGTTAAATGCAAGTCCATTTATGTACCTTGCCACCTTTTCTCTATCCATCTCTCTATGTCCACATCTAATCATCATCTTGTAGAATTCCTTAGTATATTATTTCACAGACATGTTTCTCTATTTCAGGTTCTGCAACTTCTTAACCAATTCCAACTCATAGTCTCCCAGTATGAACTTGGCCTTCAATCTTGCAACCATTTATCTCCACCAGGTGATCTTCAATTCACAATTCAGATGACTCAATGATGAACAATAAGTACCAAATTGGTACAGAGAGGGGGGTGAATCAATACAATCACAAAACTTTTCCTGAACTGATTTGACTGCAAACACTGTAAATGTCTGACAGATGGTGACACCGGTCTGAAACAAAGTGCAACTGGTAAAGATAAGAATGACTGTTACAAGCATTAATCGGTTAATCACTTAGCTTTCCACTTAACTTAATACTACACTTCCATTTCACCCTTATGCATGAATAGGTAATCTATCATCAGAAATATAATAACAGCTAGCTCAACATGATTTACCTTCAGACACAAATCACTTAAATCATCACATGAAAAATATTAAAAATGACACATAGATTTTTCATGTGGAAACCCAACAAGGAAAAACCATGGTGGGGATGAATACCCACAAGTTGCTTTTGAACTCTTTAGAAGTCTGCTTTGTTAGGAGCCTAGTCCGGTTAAGATTGTTACAACAGGTTCTACTAGGAATCGATCCTGTTAGAGATCACCCGGTTAAGGGATGGCTAAACACCCTGTTAAGGGTTAAACCCTGTTAGAGGTTACCCTATTAAGGGATGGCTAAATACCCTGTTAAGGGTTAAACCCTATTAGAGGATTTTAATAAGTCAATGAGTTTGAGTCACCCCGTTAAAGGATTTATAGAAAGCTGGTTAAAGCTACCCAGTTAAGGGATTTTCCATCTATTGAAGTGGTTAAAGATCAACAAGTATTACAATGATCTGATAATAGCTCTCAATGCCTAGTGCAGATCCGCTTAAGTTCCTTCCTTTTGCACACACACTATGCAGGAATCAATCCTCTTATCTCATCTGGTCTGGCAAGAATCACGTATCTCTACACTTAGATACACACACACAATTTTCCAATAATCTCAGTATGAAACACAACATCAACCTTATAGGAAACAGGTGGGTCGGTAGCATAAACCCTAAATCCTAAACATTTAGGTTAAGAAATTTAGGCTATTCAATCCTGCCCATTGAACATTTTGCATTTGAATACAATGGTCTTGAACATATCTCAAGATATTCTCCATCATTCGTTCTTCACCATTTCATGGAGGTGACAACCCATCACATGTTATCCACCATTTATAGGGACTTGGCACATTCCTGAGGCAAATAGGATCAATCTCCTTCATGCAAGATCCTTTGCACGCACAAGGTTGACGTGGCAACATGATCTGATCTTGATTACAATGCTAGCTCATCACACAATGTCATTGGTTGAATCACATAGGCTTGGAACACTTCAACCGGAAACCCTTAAGCTAAGACTACCAACCGGTAGTCATACCACATTAAGCTTTACTAGAAAACATTCCATATGCCGGTTCACATTCCATCATACCGGTTCACTTGGACAAACATACCGCTTCACCTATTGCTCATATACTGATTTATACTGCTATACTGGTTCTCTTTGCCAACTGCTTAGCTTCAATATACCTATACACTCCTTTGCACATATACTGGTTCACCACATTATACCGGTTCACTTTTCAACATATTGCCAGTTCACTTTCCTGTATATTGACATCAATGACAACATAATATCATTATGTCAACATGCCAACAATCTCCCCCTTTGGCATTGATGGACATATACAAAGATATTACCTAGCATCACATCTACTACTATAGATATCTTCTTCGCTTCACATCTTCTCCCCCTTTGACAACAATGCCAAAGTGGAGGCACACGTTTTCCTGTTCCACTATGCTACTCCCCATGAGGAGTAGCATTTGTCAACACATCAATCCTGAAAAATATTGGACACTGCAATATCTGACTGATGTGGAGCACATACTTTCAGTTCACCTCTTGAAGGGGCAACACCCCTAATTCACCTCTCAAATAGGTAAATATAGCCTTTGGTAGAGGCTTGGTGAATATGTTTGCTAACTGCTCCTTACTGGAAACATGTTCCAACACAACCTCCTTGTTCTGAACCTTCTCCCTCAAGAAATGATACTTGAGCTCAAAGTGCTTGGTTCTTGCATGCAAAACTGGATTCTTGGAAATGTTAATTGCATTTGTATTGTCACAAAATATGCTTACCAGTTTAGATACAGGAACTTTGAAGCCATTTAGTACATGCTTCATCCAAATGGTCTGGGTGCAGTTCATAAAAGTTGCAACATACTCTACTTCTACTATAGACTGAGAGATACAACTCTTCTTTTTACTCATCCATGAGACCAGTCTACCACCAAGGAAGAATGCACCACTGGTTGTGCTCTTTTGGTCATCTACATTACCAACCCAATTAGCATCTATGAACACTTTTAGGTTGAAATCATTATTGTATGGATACCATAACCCATAGTCAATTGTTCCCTTCAGATATCTAAGAATCTGCTTGACTGCTACTAAGTGGGAGTCTCTTGGGCTTTGCTGAAACCAAGCGGTAATACCCATTGCATGTGCAATGTCCAGTTTGCTATGCACTACATAATGCAACTTACCAATCATTGATCGGTAATCCTTCTCATTTACCAATGTCGAGTCATCCTCTTTTGATAATTTACAACTGATCACCATTGGTGTACCAACTGGTTTACTCTCTTCCATGCCAAAGGTCTTCAACACCTCTTTGACATACTTGGACTGAGTAATAAAGATTCCTTCTTTCATTTACTGAATCTGCAATCCAATGAAGAACTTAATTTCCCCTATGAGTGACATCTCAAACTCCTTTTTCATTTCATCTACAAAATCATGACTCATCTTGTCATCTCCTCCAAAGATGACATCATCAACAAATACTTCACAGATTAGAATCTGATCTCCTTGTGATTTCAAATAGATATTGCTATCTTCACTTGTTCTTTCAAATCCAATCTTCAAAAGATGGGAGTGCAAGCATTCATACCATGCTCTAGGTGCCTGCTTTAGTTCATACAAGGCTTTATGTAGCCTACACACCATGTCACTATCTTCTGGCAGGGCAAACCCATCTAGTTGTTCTATGTACACCTCCTCTTCAAGTATTCCATTTAGAAATGCAAATTTTACATCCATTTGATATACCTTGAATCCTTTAAAAGCTGCATATGCAAGAAGCATACGCACTCCTTCCAATCTTGCTATTGGAGCAAAGGTTTCTCCATAGTCTTCTCCTTCTTCTTGTGCATATCTTTTACACACTAGTCTGGCTTTGTTCCTTACCACTGTGCCATCCTCATTTGGCTTGTTTCTGAAAACCCATTTGGTTCCAATGACATTTTTATGCTCTAGTCTGGGTATCAAAGACCATGTACCATTCTTCTCTATCTGATCAAGTTCCTCCTCCATTGCATTGATCCAGTCTTCACCTTTATGTGCCTCTTTGAATGATTTAGGCTCAAATTCAGAGATCATACATGAGCTTTCTCTGACCTTTCTTCTTGTAAGAATTCCTGCATCTTTGTCTCCTATGATCTGCTTTGGGTCATGACTGAGTTTGACATACTTAGGTATGTTATTAATAGATTCTTCTTGTTTTTCTCCTTCATCCTCATCTTCGTTAGAATCAACATCCACCGGTGTAGGAACACAATTACTGGTACTGGGCTGATTTGAAACCGGTTCCCAGAAGCTTACTACTGGTTCATCTCCTACTTGCTCACTATCAATTTCCTCAGGTTTCCCATATTTTTCATCAACCCTAACATTGATGCTTTCAACAATCCTCTGAGTCCTATTGTTGAAACATTTGAGAGCTTTACTCTTGGTGGAATATCCTAGGAATATTCCTTCATCACATTTTGCATCGAACTTGCTCTGATGTTCACTACTCTTGATATAACATTTGCTACCAAACATTCTAAAGTAGCTTACCGCTGGTGTCTTACCAGTTTAGTACTCATAAGGAGTCTTACCCTTTCCCTTTTTGATGAGTACCCTGTTCATTGTGTAGACTGTAGTGCTCACTACTTCTCTCCAAAAGGTGTGAGCAACTTTTCCTTGGATCAACATTGTTCTAGCCACTTCAACCACAATCTAGTTGTTTCTCTCTCTAAGCCATTCTGTTGTGGAGTCTGGGGGGCAGACAGTTGCTTCTTAATGCCATTCTCTTCACAATATTTGTTGAATTCACCAGAAGTGAATTCCCCTCCTTGATCAGTTCTAAGGCATTTGATTCTTTTACCACTTTCCTTTTCTATTAGTGCTTTGAAAGCTTTGAACTTTCCAAAGGCTTCAGACTTGTCCTTCAAGAATGTGACCCACATCATTCTTGAGCAATCATCTATAAGAATCATAAAATACCTATCTCTCTGCACACTCCCAGTTTTCACAGTACCACACAAATCAATATGCCTAAGATCAAGTAAGTTGTCAGCTGTGAAAGATTTACCTTTGAAGGTTGAGGAAGACATTTTCCCTAGTTGACATTCTTTGCACAAAGGATTTTTTGGTTTGCTCAGCATCGACAGTCCTCTAACTACCTTGATCTTACTGGCCTTCACAATGTTATCAAAGTTTACATGGCAGAGTCTCCTATGCCATATCCAACTATCATCAAACTTGGCCATAAGACATGTACTTATATTTGCATTTAGATAAAATAAGTTACCTTTGGTCTGCATACCGGTGGCCATCAAATCACCATTCTTTCCTTTGATTTTGAACACTCCATTTTTGAATTCCAGAGTGAGTCCACTATCATTCAGCTGAGCAACACTCAATAGATTGTGTCTGAGACCTTCCACCCAATACACATTGTCAGCATTTCTCTTTCCATTCAGAGAGATGGACCCTCTTCCTCTGACCATACATGGTGTATCATTACCAAAGCGAACCATGCCACCATCATATTCTTCCAAAGATAGAAACTAGTCATATGATGAGAACAACCACTGTCAATAATCCACTTATTTGAATTATCAAAGTAGGAGACAAGAGTCTTCTTGTCTGACACATCTTCCTTTACTACAACAAACATAATATCTTCATTCTCTTCATCTTTCGATTCCTCATCTGTGACACCTTTATCAACTACAACAAAATAGTTTCTTTTGGTTTCCTCCTTTGAATTTCTTGAACCTTTCTAGTTTGTCATTTTTGTCACCATTCAGACAGTTTATAGCAATATGTCCTATCTGGTTACAAGAAAAGCATTTCAAAGGGAGCTTACCTCTATATTTACCAGTTCCTTTAGGAAGTTTCCTGGCAAGAAGAGCTTCAAATTCCATCAGGATCTCCTCATCATCCATTTCTTTTCTCTATCTTAGTTCACCACTGGTGCTTGCTTCTTTTCCTTTTCTGGATGGTACAACATGTCGTGCCCAAACTTTAGGGCACAAAAATGGAACAATTTTTTTTTTTTTTTTGACGTCATGAACTCGCAACATATTCTATAATATAATAACTTTATTAAAGTTTTGCCTTATCTAGGATGTAAATGAGCTTACTTCTAAGGTTGGGTAAATTAACCAACTTGAGCGAGCGACTTGTTTGGTGGAGATTAATTAGCATCGCGGATTAGTTAGCTAGCTCAATTACCTAAGACAAGTTGTCGCTAATTAAATCAAGGGATAATTGGTTATCTTAATGTATTAAATCATTCCCAATCCATATAGGGATGATGCTATTAATTAATTGATGCACATGCGAAATTTATTATACACCTCCAACTGATGAGGGTTCGAATTACTACAATGTCATTTGCCCACAAAAACCGACAATAAGCTAAAGCCAATTCTAATTTTCCCTAACCTCTTAATTTGACGATTAAATTAAATTTGGCCCAAATTGGTCACAAAGGCTTATGGTCCATAAAATTGATTCTACAATTTCTCCTTTTAAATTTTCCTAATGTCCAAATATATTGAGGGAAATCTATTGATTAATTAAATAAATAAATCGATTTAATGTATGGTGTTTCCAACTATGATAACCCCTTCATTTTTAAATCCCTTTAATTTTACTATAATAAAATTTTAATCTCCTAAAGAATAAATGGACATATAATAATTCCATTATTAAAATAACCCCACTATATATATTAAAAATCAAAGTTTAAAATCCCAATTTAAATTTCTCATATATATAAATTCTTAAATGCTAACCCTAACCCGAAATTGGGCTAGGGTTGCATTTCTATATATTACACTTTGTCTTATTATTTTATCATTTTATACCCTAACCCGAAATGGGTTAGGGTTTATTAAACCCCTTTATTTTATTGTTTGTTTTCTTTTGAGTGAGGGAGATTGCAGGTACGGCGGAGGGTTTCCAAGTGTGAAGAGGCAGAGGAAGTGGGGAGGTATCCGGGTGCCACTGTGCATACACACAGTGGCGGACGGCATAGCCGCCGCCCACTGTGTATACACACAGTGGCGGGCGTCGCTCACTGTGCATAGCACAGTGGCGGCCGCGGCCGCTCCACTGTGTTACACACAGTGCGGTGCCTGTCAGCGCCGCCCACTGTGTGTAGCACAGTGGCTCAGCCGTGGCCATCCACTGTGTTACACACAGTGGCCCACGTTTTCCCATTTCTTTTTTTTTTTATTTAAAAAAAAAACATTTTAATATATTTCGTGGTGGTAAAATATTATGTGATGTGTTTTTTTTTTGAATATCAAATGTATATATATATATACATATATATATGTATGTATATATATATATATATATGTATATATATATATATATATACATATATATATATATACATATATATATATATACATATATATATATATATATATATATATATATATATATATATATATATATATATATATATATATATATATATACGGTGCACAATATCTTATATGAATATGTAATATCTTTTTTTTTTCTACAGGCATCCACAGAGTATGTTTTTAGATGCAGAATATATATATATAGAGAGAATTAAGAAGTTTATTCTGCATTATATTTTAAACACAACAGTATATAATCTTTTATATATTCTGTAACAGGGATGCACAAGTTCAGAATATATCTCTTCTTTTGTTGTTGCAGGGGTATGCACATATAGCAGTTTACATATATATTTATATATATATATAGGTATATATTTTTCAATATATATACTTATATATTTATAGATATATATAAATAAATGTTGATATAATAGGGCTGAAAACCCTTATATTGTTTGAGATTTTAACCATTAAACATACTGTTCTTAGGCCTCTATCAGCATTAAGAATAGGTCTTTTTTTTTTTTTTTATCTCCTTATTTAGCAGTCCTACATACTACTTTCTACAGCAATAAAAATACTAGTTTTCTTTTTTTTTTTAACAGTCATAAAATAACAGTAATTTAAACTATGCAAGTAAATAATGAACCCTAATGCATTTCTTTTTCTTTTCTTTACTAATGCAGTAAATAAACAGGTTAACAGACCAGATTTAGATGTAGTCTACAACAACACAATAGACATCAAAATATAAATAAAAATTACATTGTTTTCCAGAATGATAAGTTACAATAGCCCATATATAAAAATGGGTGAATAATCTAAATAGTCATCTCTTTCTAAATCTTTACACAGAGAATAAAGGAATACATTTATTTTAACAAAAAAAGAATCAATTTAAGCCCTATAATTACATATACATTTTCTCTATTTTTTGCTACAATCATAAAGATACATTTCCTTTCTTTGCTTTTCTACATTTAAATAAAAATCTGAGTCTGAAACATCTGCAACCAAACAAACTGCAACTCCTAGTCTTTTTTCCAAGCCACTTGCATGTAAAATTTAGGACTGTGACCATGGGATGCTCACCTCCCAGCCTAGGCTTACCAGAAGCCACCCCCGAGCTAGGAGAATCAAGACCTAGACGGGGTTACAACCAAGCAATACAACACAACAATAGGGCAAGTACTCAAACATACACTTTCCCATCCCAAGCTACACTTTCACCACATTTTGTGGTGATCAATCTACGGGTGGAAGTGGACCAAGTACCATTGGGGAGACTGCAGCCAAAATACAACTCAAGCCACATCATGGCAACACAAAATACACAACAGATTCATCCCACACACCTTATGCCCCCCAAAGGCTCAAAGCCATATTCTCTCCCCTTATGACCCCCAAATGCATACACAAGGCTATGCAGCAAGGGTCACAAAGGACACCCTTGAGATCACTCTCCTTAAGGAGAGCCTCTCACCCAAGGCTGTCATGCTTCTTCCACCCCAAGATCATCCTACTCCCCCATGAGTAGGAGATCTTGGACACTCCCAAAGCAAGAACACATAAACACAAAAAAAAAAAAACATAAAAATGAAACTTACATTTCTCTTTTTTTTTCTACAACAATCTACATATACACAACTCTTTTCACAAGCATTTCTTTCAAAAGAAGGAACAACTTAAACAATAGAAACAAAGAGAATACAACCAACCTTAATCTGCCAATAGGTATGTTCGACTTAGTTGGAGATGAGCTGCCCAATCCACACAACTTTTTGCAATTCCTTGGCCCCCAATTCCTCTATTCCTAAAACTGTTTTTTTTTTTTTTCTCCAAAGTTTTTCTCAAAAATCTCCAAGGATGGAGAGTGGGTGATTAGCTCACTAAGCTTCCATTCTTAGCCTAAGAAGGCCTCTCTCACTCCTTCCAACCTCTTGGATAGAGTGAGGGATCCCCCATTGGATTGGTCTTCCCTAGGTCTTACACACTCCCTAACCTAGGTGTCTAGAGAAGGGAAATAGAATGGGGAAGAGGGATTACTATCTCCAAGAAGGTTATCCTACCAAGGATGGCACTCCTATAGATGGAATTCGTCCATCTTGGGAAAACCACTTTTTTGGGTGGTTAAACAAGTCCTAAGGGAAAGACACATGGCCAATTTTGGCCTTCACCCATAGGTACCCCATGAGGCCTAATAGAAAAGCTCTAAAATTGACTCTAGGAGTTGATTTGACCTTCAGAAAGTCCACCTGAAGTTAACCTACGGGTCAACTCTGAGTTGACCTTCCTTGTGGCTCACTAACCTAGATTTCTTGGTTCCTTCAAGGATAATTAGGAGATATAACAATTAACAAAAATGAAACTTCTCCAAAAAGGTGACATGACAATTTGTCAACACAACATACTACATAGGTGTCAAGTGACACTACAAAATAATTCCACATCACAATATACACATGGCAATTGTCCCTTAAACAATTTAAATAATCCAATAAATACAAATTACACTCATGCAACATTTTACATTTATGAATAAAATACAGTACATACGGGGTGTTGTCTCTCCAAATAGACAACCCCTGGTTTTACTAATGCACATTGGCCTAGGCTTGATTCTCCATAATATTTCCATGGTCACATGGATAATTTCCTGCACATCTCAATTAAAACATTAGTACTTCCCAATAGCCTCATATAATATACAACACATAATCAGAATACAATACATTCATTCTGCAAAGACTTGTTATTATAAAATACGATTTATCACAATTCAAAGCAATTTATTATAATCCTCAAAATTTGATCCATCTACATGATATGCAAACATATTATAACAAATCCTGAAATTCAGATAGTAACCTGCATCATCACAATATTACCCTAATCTAGAATCATATAATATTCTATAATCCACAAGGCATAGAAATGAAGCATCCATATATATCAATGTTACCAAAATTGTGGGACCATGTAAAGTTCTCTATCCATAGTGTGTCAAAACTAGCATCCAAAATAGTTCCAAAATAAAAATAGCTGAAGAGATAGGATGGGTCAGGGTAGGGCCTCACACAACAGAAGCTCTAAAAGTTGATTCAGTCTTTTGAACACTACCATCAAAACTATTTAGCTCATAGGCTGACAACTTTACAATAATGGAGTCTAGTTATACCTTAGTCTTGTCTATTGATCTCAACTCCTAAATAGCAGCAACCCTTATTGTATAGACCGGGAATAAGGATCTCAGAACTTTTCTTACCATAGTAGAATCTTCCATTTTACCACCTGCACTCTTGATATCTCCAACAACAATTTTGATTCTTATTCCATACTATTGAATGGTCTCACCTTCAACCATCCGCATGTCTTCAAACTTCCCTCTAAGGCTTTCTTCCTTAGCTTGTTTTACATGCTCATCACCGTCATAGATATTCTCAAGAGTGTCCCATACTTCTTTGGGATTATCTTTATCCTGGACATCAATAAACTCAATGTCAGATAAGTTGCTGATTAGGGGTTCCATGACTTGCCCATTCTCCTATATTTTTCTCTTTTGATCATCGATGAGGGTACCAGTCGGAATAACAAAAGCATTCTCAACATAGATTCAGTGTTGAGCACCCATTCTTCTGATGTAAATCTTCATTATGTCCTTCCATATTTTGAAGTTATCTATGTTGAACTTTGGACCTTCCCTCTTCATCATTACAATAGGATCTTTCCCTCAAGCGGTTAAGCTTACAACACAAAGGACTTGGAGGATGCTCTAATACCAATTGATGACTCAATGATGAACAATAAGTACCAAACCGGTACTGAGAGGGGGGGGGTGAATCAGTAAAGTCAAAAAACTTTTCCCAAACTGGTTTGACTGCAAACACTGCAAATGTCTAACAGACAATAACATCGGTCTGAAACAGAGTGCAACCGGTAAAGCTAAGAATGACTGTGACAAGCATTAACCAGTTAATCACTTAGCTTTCCACTTAACTTAATACTACACTTCCATTTCACCCTTATGCATGAATAGGTAATCTATCATCAGAAATATAATAACAGCTAGCTCAACATGATTTACCTTCAGACACAAATCACTTAATGTTAGGAAACTCACATATACTGAGAGAGGGGGGTGAATCAGTATCTAACCGATAACTAGAATTTCTCAACTTAAAACATGCAAAACATATTGTAATAGTGTACCGGTATGCAAGAAATAATGGAATAAATAGAAATGAAAGAAACCACATGAAAATCACACCATAACACAATGATTTAACGAGGAAACCCAATGTGGGAAAAACCTTGGTGGGATTTGTGACCCACAATATTCACTTACTGGCCAATAAGAGAATATTACTTACAATAGGAGCCTGCACATGCAGGAAGGCCAACTGCCTAGAGCTCATTGCTCAAATTGGAAGTCTCACTGACTTACAATGTGGATTATACAAATCCAATAACATGTACTACTTTACAATAGCATCTTCAATGCTAGATTCAGTACTAGTTTCTGCTCTGTTCTTTACATATACTCCTTAACCTATATTTTGCATAATAAGTCTACCTAATCTTTTCTTTGCTTTTTCGCTTACATCACTTACTTACAAAATGTCTACAATGATCTCTTTTATATATAAGAGTCATTTTACAATGATATCAAGTTAGCTTACAAATTTTTTCAAATAATAAACAAAATATGATATATCAAAAATCTTGTCGGCCTCTGTGCCGGTATGCTTCCTTTCTCTGTGTTGGTGTTGGTGTTCTGAGTGCTGGTGTAGAGTGTGCTATGTTGATGCCGATGTAATGCCTTGCCAGTGCCATAGGATTGTAAGGTTGCCATCAATGACAAAACCTTCAATCACATACAATGTCTCATTGGAGTGTTCATATGCCAACATTCTCCCCCTTTGGCATTGATGGCAACACTCATGAGAAATTTCAAAAGTGTATCCAAAAATGTGAAGTCCAAAAATGTTACCAAAAATGTGTGCTCCCCCTGAGCATATGATTCATGTGATATTTGAATTTTCTCATACCACTACTCCCCCTTTGGCATCAATGACAAAGGTTGTCAAGATGTTAGTAGAGTTTGTAGTTTCAACCTTGTAACTGGGTAGTTACGATTTGAAATAGATCCGCCAAAATCAAGTTTATACTCTCCATAAACTTTTTACTATCTCTTATTGATGTCTCTGTCCTTTTAGTTGTACCAGTGAGATGCTGTAAATGCTCTGCCAGTGTTTTTTGTCTCTGTATTAGTGCCTCAAATATTTCCTTCCGCAATGATGCTAGATAGTCCAATCTTGGACTTAGTTTTAATCTTAGATGCTTTGTCTTATTCACTATTCTCTCCTTTTCTCTTTCTAATTTAAATAATTCTTCCTCAAAATTTGTTATCTTTTTCTCAAAAACTGATAATGTATCAAGCGGGTTAACAAAATTATCAACAAGTTTATTGATTTCATCTTGTACCTTGCTTATTTTCTTATCTATGTCTACAGTAAAAATTTTTGTCTTACAGGTGTCTTTATACAGAGCTTTGTACTCTTTCAATAAGTTACACAGTTCTGGTAGAAGTGTGTCAAAATATATGGTACACTTCTTTATCTTCTCATCAAAGAATCTTTGTTTTTCAATTTCCAATTTATCCTTCAATGCCTCTTCCTTTATTTTCTCAATGTTTTATGTGATATATTTACACAAGGTATCAAGTTGTCCTAAAGAATCTTTATTGTCTATATTATAGTTAGGAGTAATTACCTTCAAAATTGGTATGGTGCCATCTATTGCCTTATAAGCTTGTGAGCTGCAATTCATTATCCTTTTAATTGAATCTAAGAGTACTTCAATCATATTAGTTGATTTGTAGCCTGATGATGAGGAACCTACATTTAGGGTACCGCTAGTGGAAGTAACCAAGCTTGTTGTTTTTGTCTTGTCCTCCTAGGTGAGGGTGCATGGTTGTCGGTGAAGGATCTCTTTTCCTTACAACTCTCTTGAAAGTTGCAGGCATGCCATTCTCTGAAGATGTGCCTACCGGTGATAGGTGAGTTTCAGGTTGTGGAGTTGCTAACTCATCCTCTATTATACCAATTTGTTTCATTACTTTATCCTTGATTTCCTTTGCTTGCCTAGAACCTCTTCAAACAACTGCCTCAACCTTTTTCACTCTTTTATGGGATTGTATTTGGCTTTCAATAGTTTCTGCACTACCAAATACTTCTTCCTTAGGTTCTTTAGGGGCTTCCAGAAGTGTTTTAGCATATGTTTCAATTATATGATTATCTGTTTCATAGCCCATCTCTATTACAGATTGTCCTAGGGATGACTGCTTCCATCCAGATCTCATCCTTTTTTATTACAAAACATATTTCATCCTTATATTTGTCAACAATCTTTTGTGATAATTTGATTCTTTTCTTCATTTTGGGCTTAAGTGCTTGAAAGAAATCATGGATATTGTTTTCCTTATCTTCTCCATATTATTGAATAGTTCAGTTAGCTGTTTAACTCCCAGTATATCATATCCAAGTTCTTTGTAGCCTATACTGGGAACCTATTTGGTTATATGTAGCATCAAACATACTAGCAGATTTCCAAACCTGAAAGTTCCTTTCTTGTCCTTCTTAATCTTGCCTAAGTTGTCAATTAATTCGTCCTTCAACCACTCACATACATCAATCTTTGCATTATTTGTGACCATGTCATAAGCACTCTTAACGCACAGACTTGACACTGAATTAAGTCTGTTTGCATGAGTTGCCTTATATCCTAATATCATGCTAATAAATCTTACATTAGTATCTTTTACATCATTTACTCTTAAGGACCTTTTATCAGATGTGGCACCAGTTAGGTTCATAACTAGGTCATTGGAAACCTTCTTAGTTTTTTCAGGCCTTTTATCGGCGATCGGTAACCCTATGATAGCTTTCACAACTTCCTTGGTGATTTTGTGAATTGCATCTAACCAGAAAAATTCACCATGTACCCTGCTTAGGACTATCCCGATCACATCCTTGGGGAATTTAGGAATGCTAAGGATCTCTATAAATCCTAGGGTTTCAATGATCTTATGTTCATCTTTTACATTATCAGATTCATCACATATGATAGATTTAAACATGGTTTTAATCTCTTCATCTCCTAGTTCCTCAATGTTGCAGTGAATGTAAATTCTGGGGTCTTCAACATAAACAACTCCTTTAGGAATTTGAGAAAAAGCACCTAAAGTATCATCTTTCTTTGCTACCTCAAGAACTAATTGAAATACGGGCCTAGGTCTTTTTACAACTTCGACAATAGTAGGGTTTGCTATATATTCAAGTGCAGAGGTGGATGCCATGATAAAATACCTTTTACTACCTTTAAGATGGATGATTTCTTGAAGTTTTCTTGCCTCTTGCTCGAAATGCCTTAGCTCGGAATCTTCATGCTCTTCGTAGGTTTGAAATCTCGGTGAAATGAAATGGAGCCAAAACCACAAATTTATAGTGTCTTTTTGCCATCTACCACATTAAATGCATGCTGATTAAGTATTCACTTAACATTGTCTACCAGTAATAAAGTAATTTCCAACTTCTCATCTCTAACCGAGGGAATAATAGCACATGTGTCATTAGATCGCCAAACCCTCAAGGAAACTTTCTTCATTTTGATGAAGAACTTCTTGCCGGTGGAGCATCACTCTGTCCTATCGGTGAATCATCACTCTGTCCTGCCAGTGAAGTATTGACTGGTTCTACCGGTGGAGGAGTATTCCCAATATTTAGATCAGCTTTTCTAATCCATTGTTTTGAGAATTCTTGCTTAACCTGTTCAACTTTTTCTTTACCTTTCAAGCTAGAACTTTTGTTGTCTACCAGTGATCCTTTACTTCTACAGAATTTTGCAATATGTCCAATCTTGTTACATGCATAACAAGTTACATTATTCTTCTAAATAGATTTCCCATAACCTATGCCGGTTTGTGTTCTGCATTAATTAGATAAATGTCCAAATCTTCAACAAACATAACATCTCACATTCATTTTGCAATTCTCAGAATTGTGACCAACTTTATTGCATTTAGAACAATGACCGATGGGTGTGTTGATATTTTGATAATTTCTAGATCTACATTCATTTTCTTATGACCATACTTATTACAGTTAAAGCATTTTCCATTGAATTTATAAGCTTTAGGTTGCCTTACCGGTTTGTTGTGATCTTGGGTGTTTGCAGTACTAGAGCTTTCACCAACTTCAAAGCCAATTCCAAAAGTGTCACCTTTAGGTTTTTGATTCTTCAGCAAGGTGCCAAGTTCCTCTGAGCTTTTCTTGAATTTCTCTTTATGTTGATTTGCAGTTTCTAGTTCTCTTTCTAAAACTTCTTTCTGTCTCATCTGTTCATTGGAGTCATTCTGAGTGTGCATCAGATCTGTCTTTAATAGATCATTTTCATAGCTAAGTCTTGTGTTCTCATTTGCTGCATCACTTAGTTTTCTGGTCAATTCTTCTTCATTCTTCTTCCTATCTTCAATCTCTTTACAAAATCTCATAGTGATATCTTGTATCTCATTCTTTGTATTTATGTTCTCCAGTTTCAGCTTACTTAACATATCATTAAGTGATTCCTTCTCATCATTCTCATTTTGCATCTTTTCAGAAAGTTCTCTTCTCTTATTTCTTGCAATAGTAAGATTCTCTTGAAGTGCCTGAATGATATCTTGAGCTGCTTTTAGATCATCTTCTAGTTTGATATTTTTCATTTTTTCTGCATTATAGTCTGAGAGAGCTGCTTCAAGTTGCTTCATCTGATTTTCCATCTTTACCGGTGTCAAGATCTTCCTCAAGTTGTTAGGCTTCTAAAAATAGAGGACCAAGCTTTAATACCAATTGTTAGGAAACTCACAGATATTGAGAGGGGGGTGTGAATCAATATCTAACTAGTAATTAGAATTTCTCAACTTAAAACATGTAGAACATATTGTAACAGTGTACCGGTATGCAAGAAATAATGCAATAAATAGAAATGAAAGAAACCACATGAAAATCATACCATAACACAATGATTTAACGAGGAAACCCAGTGTGGGAAAAACCTCGGTGGGATTTGTGGCCCACAATATTCACTTACTGGCCAATAAGGGAATATTACTTACAATAGGGGCCTGCACATGCAGGAAGGCCAACTGCCTAGAGTAATGGGAAGTCTCACTAACTTACAATGTGGATTATACAAATCCAATAACTTGTACTACTTTACAATAGCATCTTTAATGCTAGATTCAGTATAGGTTTCTGCTCTATTCTTTACATATACCCCTTAACCTATATTTTGCATAATAGGTCTGCCTAATCTTTTCTGCGCTTTTTCGCTTACATCACTTACTTACAAAATGTCTACAATGATCTCTTTTATATATAAGAGTCATTTTACAATGATATCAATTCGGCTTACAAATTTTTTCAAATAATAAACAAAATATGATATATCAAAAATCCCGTCGGCCTCTGTGCTGGTATGCTTCCTTTCTCTGTGCCAGTGCCGATGTTCTGAGTGCTAGTGTAGAGTGTGTTCTGCTGATGTCGGTGTAATGCCTTGCTAGTGCCATAGGATTGTAAGGTTGCCATCAATGAAAAAACTTCAATCGCATACAATGTCTCATTAGAGTGTGTATATGCCAACACTTAAATCATCACATGAAAAATACTAAACATGACACATAGATTTTTCATGTGGAAACCCAACTAGGAAAAACCACCGTGGGGATGAATACCCACAAGTTGCTTTTGAACTCTTTAGAAGTTCACTCTATTAGGAGCCTAGTCCGGTTAAAGACTATTACAACAAGTTCTACTACGAACCGATCCTATTAGAGATCACTTGGTTAAGGGTTAAACCCTGTTAGAGGTTACCTTATTAGAGGATTTCAAGAACTCAATGAGTTTGAGTCACCCTATTAAAGGATTTATAGCAAGCTGGTTAAAGCTACCTGGTTAAGGGATTTTCCAACTGTTGAAGTGGTTAAATATCAACAGATATTACAATGATCTGATAATAGCTCTCAATGCCTAATACAGATCTACTTAAGTTCCTTCCTTCTGCACACACACTATGCAGGAATCAATCCTCTTATCTCATCTGGTCTAGCAAGAATCACGTATCTCTACACTTAGATACACACACATAATTTGACAACAATCTTAGTATGAAACACAACATCGACCTTATAGGAAACAGGTAGGTCGGTAGCATAAACCCTAAATCCTAAACATTTAGGTTAAGCAATTTAGGTTGTCTAATCTTGGCCATTGAACACTTTGCATTTGAATACAATGGTCTTGAACAGATCTCAAGATAATCTCCATCATTTATTCTTTACTGTTTCATGGAGGTGATAACCCATCACACGTTCTCCACCATTTACAGGTTCTTGACACATTCTCAAGGCAGATAGGATCAATATTCTTCATGCAAGATCCTTCACACGCACAAGGTTGACATGGCAACATGATCTAATCTTGATTACAATGCTAGCTCATCACACAATATCATTGGTTGAATCACAGAGGCTTGGAACACTTCAATCGGAAACCCTTAAGCTAAGACTACCAACCAATAGTCATACCATATTAAGCTTTAGTAGAAAACATTCCATATGCCAGTTCACATTCCATGATACTGGTTCACTTGGACAAACATACCGCTTCACCTATTTCTCATATACCGGTTTATACTGCTATACTAGTTCTCTTTACCAACATCTTAGCTTCAATATACCTGTACACTCCTTTGCACTTATACTAGTTCACCACATTATACTGGTTCACTTTTTTAGCATATTTCCAATTCACTCTCCTATATATTGACATCAATGACAACATAATATCATCATGTCAACATACTCTCCACAAATGCCAACACCTTCTCAACTCTATCTTTCTATAATTCTTTCCACCATAAGGCAACATGCCCTTTCAACTTAGTCTATGCCAACCAGACTCTCTGTGGGTCCCTAACATCCTCAAACTTGAAGTAATCCTCCAACTCTCTAATCCAATCAATCAGATCCTCTGGGTTCAGTGTTTCAAAAAAGTTGGAAACTTCAACTTTATGAACTTTATTCGCTTGTGCCGCTACTCTTAGGAATCTTTCCTCTCTTTCATCTTCCAGTCCTTCAGCCTCTTCAAGTTCTTCACCATCTTATTCATACTCATCCTCAGATTCAGGGTTCCTTTGCCAACCAGAAAAAGTGTTCTATATTTCATTCCTCACTTCATTCTTGAAGTCCTCCATCATCTTCTCTACCCTCCAAGGGTTTGTCTTTCTAGGCGGCATCTCCTCTTCCACTTTGGTGAACTACCTCAATTCAGTGATCTAACTATCAGTTTTAATTGCCTCTCCTTGACAATCTATTGAACACACATGCAGCCTGCCTCCAATAGTGATCTATCCACCCAAAGGAATGCCTTAGGTTTTGTAAACAACTCTTCCACCAACCAGTTCATAACCAGTTTTGATGCCATTTGATGTAGCCATAACCAGTGAAACCCTCAAAAGAGAGCTCACCGACTTATGCAGAAAGAGTAACACAATGAAAGCAACCAGAAAACATAACAAGATTACATAAACAAATCATATTAATTCTTTATAACTTCTGGCAACCATCCAGTTATCATCATATACTCATCAAAGAACATTTGGTAGTTAACTGGTTACATGCAAGCTTCAAGATAGATACAATCCAACCAGGACTCTAAGAATCAACCAAATCACTAAATGTGAGTCTCAATCCTTATTCTCAATTATACCTCCTCCACCCTCACAAATGATTATATAATATCATATTTATACCCATCATAACATATCTAGGTCAACCTCATAATATTACATTTACCAATGTAGGAAAATGAAACATGTAACTAGGTTGGCCCTAAGAATTAAAGAAATCTTTTCAGAAAATAACAACCAAGAGGTGGGTTTAGTAGGAAGGTCATCCAAATGCCAAAGAACATCAGACAAGATCCCAAATAGGTCCACGCACTAAGAATTGCTCCGGTAATGAAGGAAAACCAATTGGTAAGCACAAGAACTGTCCCGAAACCTAGAAACAGTCAACTAGAAGCAATAATTGACCAGAAAAGAACCTGAATGAACTGAAAATATGGAATTAAGAAAATGAAATAGCCTAGAAACTGAAAATAAGATCTACCATGAAAAGAAAGCAACTATCGGTTAGAACACATAAAACTACACAATGAACTAAACAAAAACAAAACTGAAAGGAAATATTTTTAGTTGATGCAATATTGTTCATCGACCGAGGATGCTCTTGCATCAACTTACAAACTTGAAGCTAACTACAACTATGCAAGATACAAAAATGATTTGAAAAGAAGGATCTCTTGATCATGATGTTGTCCTTGAACTCTGCATCAAGCGACTAACATCAACTCACAAAACTCTTCATGAAATTTCTCTGACTCTCTTCACATAACATACATCCTCTCTCTTCCACACATTCTCATCCTATATTCCATATAACTTAATTGTTGGAATCCAAGAACACTGAGAGGGTGGGGGGGGGGGGGTGATTCAGTGTTCTATTGGTATGATCAATTTTAACCTTATTAAAACATGCATACACGAACCGGTATACCGGTGCATATAGAATTAAAAGAAGTAAAGCAACCAATAATCCAATCACATAAATGAATACCATAACACATAGAGTTATACATGGAAAACCTCAAAGAGGAAAAACCACGATGGGATTTGTGATCCACAATATCAATCCACTGACCATATAAAGAGATATTACAAAATAGAGGGGCCTACACTTGCAGGAAGACTTACAGCCTACAGCACACTACTCAATCACAAAAGGAGCCTCACTGACTACATATAAATCTAGACTACAATCTAGAGAAACGATTGAACTACTAAGATAGCATCTTCTATGCCAGAATATAGTTCCAATTAAGCTCTGTTTGTTCCAATTTGAGACTCTAAACCCTTTACCAGAATATCCCTTACATAAATATCCTCACATACATGATCTCTCTGATATATTTCACATCTCCTTTATTATTTCCTTCCTAATACATATTCACATCATTTCACATTCACATCTATCAAAATGATCTAATCCAACTGACCTATATACCCTATACAATTTATCATGCCTTATGTTAGCTTACAAAGATAATTACAATGTCAATATACATGTCGCTAGATAACATAAATACATGAATATTAAAAACAATTACTAATGCTGGATCCAAGAGATGTCAGCCTCCAACATCGATAACTTGATTCTAAACCATGTTAGCCTGCATTGTCAGTAACCAAAGAAATCCTTTCATCCTACAGGTGCCAGTGTAGTGTCTGCCAGTAGACAACTGAACCAAAAAATGAAGCCATAACAAGATACCATGTTGCCATCAATGACAAAATAGTGAAACCAACCAATTGAGTGTCAATTTCCAAAAATCTCCCCCGTTGGCATTGACGGCAACACTCATGTGAAAAATGGTCATGGTTTCATCTATTAGTTTCATCCTACCTTCTCCCCCTAAACTAAATATCCATCAATACAAAATACTCCATATCTTCATATCTTCAACTATACTCCCCCTAATGTATACAACTCCCTTTTTATTTTTCACATCTATATCACTCCCCCTTTGACATCAATGCCATCAAAAATTCCAAAAAGAATGCCAAAGATCCAAAACCGAGATGAAGAATGTGTGTGGGAGAAAAAGTGACACTAAGCAAACATGCCCTAATCTCACTTTCAACCACACACTTGCGGAATACGAAAGAGCCTAGAGGTATCACACAATTGGCTACTTCTTTTTGTGGAAGAGAGAGCCACGGGATACCTATTAGGATTTCTATTCCCTTGTTGCAAATGATAGATAAAATGATGCAAGTTCAATTCCTAACCCAAAGTGCAAGTATGAACTAATAACAAGATTACAGAATTGAACTTAAATGATGGAAAGCTGTAAATACAAGGATGAGATAAGAATGAAAATGCGTACCCAGAGTTAAAATATGAATGAAAATGTTTGGGATGAGGGCGCGGGCGCCACTGTCCTGATTCTGCCCCTGAAACTGCTCCGGAAACTGCTGTTTTTGCACTCTGGAAAAGCTATCAAAAATGCTGAAAATGCTGTCTGTCAGGAGGACCAGGGCGCCCAGTGCCCCTATCCCAGGGACCAGGGCACCTAGCGCCCCTTTCCTGGCAGGACCAGGGCGCCCCACGCCCCTGTCCTGGTCTTTTGCTCTAAGATTTGGTGGGAAGGTCGGTCTCAGTCTTCTTCTCTCGGATTTGCAACCTGCAGCGTCATCCGAGTCCCGAAACCTGCACTTATATCTGAAAAGGTGTTTGGGCAGCTATATAGGGTTTTGCCTTAGTCAAACCCCCACTTCGGTGATTTCCACCTCCACGAATAGCCAAATTGTATTGTAAAATGTATTGTGTGTGCAGACCTAGTGTGTGTGCAAGGTCCTTAAATGCAAGAAAGCAAACTAGAGCAACCTAGCAAGTAAACCCTAATTGCTTGTAAATGATAATGTAAATGCTCTAAATCAAGATGCAAAGTGATCTAAAGCATGAATAAAGGATATATTGAAGCTTATGCAAAGACATGAAAACAACATGAAATCATACCCAACCCTCAAGGGAGGAGTACAAGCCAATCTTCAGTCGGTAATCTTCTATTGTTCTTCAATGTCTTCCAAGCCCTAAGTGGATGAATGAAATTGATAGATGTTTGATAGAAGGATGTTGAATGTTGTTGAAGTCTTCAAAGATCTGCTCTTTTTCTGCATAGAAGGTCCCTGAAAGCCAAAATCGGATCCTTTCAAATGAAGAAAGAGAGCTCTTATATAGGAAACCCTAGATCGTAATTTCGTCTTTTGGTCGACCTAGAGATTGAATTTCTCACCAATTTCTTGGGGTTAAGCTTTATTTCATGATTGGATCATGCTCCCAAAATTTTGGGAAAAATGTCTGGGACCATGTGCACTCCGGGCGCCACGGTCCTGACAACTTTTCACCAAAATTTCAGGGCCGTCGGATATGATGATTTTAGAGAGAATCCCGAAGTTACAGGTGATTTCGAGATGTTTTGACCCCCGAAACCAAGCCCCCAAGTTCGAAATAGGACTTAATTAGGGTTTTTGATTAAATGATGTATTGGAGGAATGAAATGAAAAGGGCACACTTTAATGAAAGGGCCCAACTTTATGATGTGTAAGATGATGAAATAGAACCTTAGACCTAATTAATTTGATTAATTAAGTGCTAAAGGGGAAATGCAATGCAAAATACAAAATGCGCCAAGGCGGGTGCTAAACTAGGTGTGAAATTGTACCACCCTAGCAAGTGCGTACAATTTACGACGCTACAGAA
Source organism: Cryptomeria japonica (assembly GCF_030272615.1). Lineage (NCBI taxonomy): Eukaryota > Viridiplantae > Streptophyta > Pinopsida > Cupressales > Cupressaceae > Cryptomeria > Cryptomeria japonica. Next base: position 45,791,995 of record NC_081415.1, on the reverse strand, counting down.
TGAAAAGACTGTACAATGAATATCCAAAAATACTTTACTAGAGCTTAAAAAATTTGAAAATTTCCAAATATGCCTTCTCCAATAGCTCAAGATATGTATCCCAACCAGATTTGAAAGTGCCAGAAATAGATACAAGTCCATTTAGTATATGAGCAAATGACTCTTTCTCACTTAACTCTGCCAGTGTGGGCTTACCAACCATATCCATACACTCCTTCTTATGTACACTGAGTGAATCCAACAGGGGACTCACCAAGCCTCTAAGACTTCTGGCTCTTCTTATGATTTTGTCTTTTTCTTTCTCAAGAATAGAAATTTGGGCTTCCAAAACTAAAATTTGACCATTAATGGATGTAGTCAATGAATTCAATCCATCAAAAGAATTGGCTATACTTGCAATTTTCTCTTGAAATTCCTTTTACTTCTTATCCAAATTAACTATAAGTACATCTATGTTACAACATACTCTATAAATATTTGTACACTGCTTTAAAGAATTGTCTATTAATTCAACCTTTCATCAATCTTCTTCCTCTCAGACTCAATCACTTGATCAAATGTAGCTCTTTTTGTCTGTGTGAACCTCTCTAGTGCTTGCCGGTTTGAAATCTACTGCAAGGATTGAAATTCCTTTGAAATGTGCTTAGTAATTGTCTTAAGCTTGCTAGAAGGGCTTGCTTCTCTGTCATTCTTGCACTCTGAGACTAGTCTATGAAAAACAATGATAGGCTAATCAATAATTCCTTTATCCATAAATCCTTCCTTCATCAATTTATGTGTAGCCATTATCATAATTTCAGTAGGACTCATCTCAGTTATGTTTTTCTTTTCAACCTACGAGGTGTCAATTGACAACAATGATGGACTCACTATCAGTTCCCTATTGGATTCCTCTTTCTTCTCTTCTGATGATTTATCCTTTATAGCTTCCTCACTTGCACCAGTGGCTTTGCCACTTGGTGTAGTCCTACTATAACTATCGGTTCCTCTATAGGAACTGTAACCTAATCCTATACATTTATATTCAGAGGACTATTGTCCTCAACATTAGTATCATGTACATTATCAACCTTTACAATCTTTGTATTTGCAAGTATCTCAACATTTTCCTGTACATTTGTATCTATCGGGGGCTTAATTTCCACTATCTTAATGTCTTTCAAAATTGAGGGTGAAGTACCCATAATACCTTTTCCTTTTCTTTCAACTGGGATGTCTACAGTATCTTTCTTAGATTTTGGTGAAGTATAAAAGCCATGGTTCTCTTAAAAGAATTTAACCCATGCCTTGTTGGTCTCCTTGATTATCTCAATTACCCTTCCTAACATAAGACCGGTTATTCTATGTTTGTTGTTAAAGATTTTCCTATCTGCCACCTCAAGTGTCCTATCCATTTCTTCTGAAGCAATAGAAACACAAATAGATAACAACTCCTATATCTTAATATGCTTGTCCTCTTGCATTGCCAATAGTCTCCTAGCATCTAAAATATCATGCAATTCTATCGGTATTTGGTCTTCAATTTCTATCAAGGCTTTCTTATAGATATCCAAATATAACAATATTGCTTCCTTTATCTCTCTTTGTTCGTCATCCTCTAAATTTTCATAATAAAACTATACATTCTATAACATACCATCCTTAGTAATCTCATCAATTAACTCTTCACAAGTTTTTGGTGGAATGATAGTTGCATTACCAGATTCAATTGCCAGATCAATCTCAGCCTTCTTCTTCCTTCTTCCAGTATCGGATGGAGTTGAAGGTGTTACTTTTGGTGCTTGCTTCTGTACCGGTAACTTGAACGTAACTTTCCTAACCGGTTGCTTTTTAGCCTCTACCTTGGTTTCTTATGTTTTCTTCCTTATAACCCTTTTGAAAGCTAGGGGTGTGTCATCCTCAAATGTAGACTTTTCTATAATAGACTCAATGAGTACTTCTGGTTCTTTTCTCTTTCTTCCTTTCTCTAGAACAACATCAATTAATTCTTTGATGTTCTCTAAAAATTTTTCTACAAACTTACTTGCCTTACCTTCCTGCTTCTCTCTCTTCTTTCAGTTGAACTCAATTTCAACCTCTTGTGTCTTCTGCTTAGCAGTACCATGGGGCTTCTTAGCTTCATCAATAGGTGCATCAATCAACATTTTTGCATAAGCATCTTAAATCTATGTATCCACTTCATAGCCTATTTCCTCAATCCAAATCTTCTGGGGTTTGACCACTTCCATGAGTGTTTCATCTTTCTTCACCATGAAGCATATGTCAGTTGAGTATTTTTCAACAATATGCTTAGGAACCCTTTCTCTAGATTTCATAGCCTTTTGGAATGCCTTAAAATATCCCCATACTTTTTCATCCCTTTGACTGTCCAATGTAGCAATTGACTGTTTCAGTTGCCTCCCTAGCAAGATATCAAATGCCCATTGTCTCTTCCCAAAACCAGGAGTCTCATTCATGAAAAATAATATTAAGTAGACAATTAGGTTACCATACTGGAAAGTCCCTTTCTTTTCTCCTTTAATCTTTCCTATCAAGAGTTCATCCAACATCCAACCACATAGATCCAATTTCTCATTTTCTCTCATCATCTTACAAGCTGCAAAAATGCAGGAGCTAGAAATAGAATTTTGTCGGTTTAATTGTGTTACCTTATAACTGATGACCATGCTACCGAATCCGATGTATGTGTTGGTGATAGTTCTTATTCTCATAGATCGCCTGTCTGAAGTTATGCCGGTAGTCTTGTTGACATAATAATTAGAAACCTTCTTATCCGAACGCTGCCCAACTTATGGTAAAAAAGTGATTGCCCTGATATCCTACTTTGTAATCTTATATGGTCTATCTAACCAGATAAACTCTCCATGCACTATGCTTAAAACATACCTAACGATTTCATCTTCGAATTCTAGAATATCCAGAATGCTAGTAAACCCTAAGTCTTCAATGTGCTTGTATTTAGGCTTAATCTTTCCAGAATCTCCCATTAGCTCACTCATTTACATTCTCTTGATATCAGACATTCCCAAATCCTTAATGTGACAATGAATGAAAGCCCTTACATCTTTGACATATACAACTCCTTCCAAGACATGGGAAAAAGCTCCAACCGAATATTCTAGGGTAGCCACATGTGGCAACTGCTTGAAAATCAGCCTGGGATGGTCCTTGACCTCAACTACAGTCAGATTTGCTACAAAGATAGGTACAAATGATGATCCCACTTCCATGATTAAAGATAAATACCTGTGAATTGCTTCCGATGAGAAACCCTAAAGACTTCTTCCAATCATTGGTGAAATCACTCAAGAAGATATCTGATCAGACTGAATCACCTTTAATCACTCTGAATTGCTCTAATTCTCTTAATCTCTCTTAATAGCTCTAAATGTAAGGTGATAAAAAATGAAGTAGATTTGATATTTTATCCTCCAAGAAAAACCCTAATCTTTCATTGACGTCAATGACTTCTGGTGAAAGATACCAGATCTCAAACAAAACATATCCATTCTAGATAAGCATCTCCAATGTCTGGAACATCTTCCAGAACCTCTTCTCAGGGCATATGCAACATCTTCATGAATTTTGCCTACCCCTAAAACATCTACCTTAGTTATTAGATGAGCTACCTATCGGTGCAGGAGCAACCTCCTCTATTGGATAAGTAATTGGTGCATTCCCATCTGTTGATTGTTCTTCATTCTTCTTGACCCATCTCTGGGTATGATCTTGCCAGATTTCATTAACCTTTTCTTTTCCTTTCTCATTTGATCCTCCACTACCAACTGGTGGATTTCTGCTTCTACAGAATTTAGCAATATGGCCAACCTCATTACATGTATAACATGTAACATTGTTCTTTTGAATTGCTTTGCTAAAACTAGTATAATTGCTTGACCTGCACTGATTAGCCATATGTCCAAATTTTCCACATGCATAACATTTTGCATTCATTCTACAATCTTTTGTCTTATGACAATACTTTTTACATTTAAAATATTGTCCAAGAGCATAATTAGGGTTCTGATTTGCTCTGTTTCTACATTGCCTAGCCATGTGACCAAATTTATTGCAAACAAAACATCTACCATTAAATTTATAAGCATTAAACTATCTTATCAGTGTTGTATGGTTTTTATCTTCAATAGCGGCACCAGAACTCTGTCCTTGCTCAAATCCAAGTCCACTGGAATCTCCATTCTACCTTTGTCTCTTCAATAACTCATCTAGTTGTGCTGAACTAATCTTGAATTTTTCCTTATACTCACTCGCAATACTAAGATCTTCTCTTAGAATTATCATTTGTCTCTCAAGCTCTTGTTAATTACTCTGGGATTGTACTAAATCAGTTCTCAACATATCATTTTCATGAACCAATTACCTACCACATTCTTCAAATTTTTTCTTCAAAGATACAACAAGATTTTCTTCCTTTTTCTTTTGGTCTTCAATCTCCTTAGAAATTATCATAGTTATAGCTTGCATTTCATTTCTCATATCCATGTTCTCCTAACTCAGCTTCTGACACTATTCCTTAAGTGCATCTTTCTCTTCATCATCCTGATTTTGCCCAAGTTGCTTCCTCCTAGCTTGAATAGATGACAACCTCTCATGTAGAACAAGAATGAATTCCTAAGCAGAATTCAATTCATTTTGTAACTTTAAGTTCTTCATCCTTTCATCATCATAATCTTCAAGCACAATCTCAAGTTACTTTTCCAAACCCATATCCATGGATTCTAGATTCAGGATCTCCCTCAAGCTGTTAAACTTCCTCTGAGGTACAAATCTTTGATGCCAATTGTTGGAATCCAAGAACACTAAGAAAGTGGGGGGGTGAATCAGTGTTGTACCAGTATGATAAATTTTAACCTTATTAAAACATGCATACACCAACCGGTATACCAGTACATATAGAATTGAAAGAAGTAAAGCAACCAATAAGACAATCACATAAATGAATACCATAACACATAGAGTTATACGTGGAAAACCTCAAAGAGGAAAAACCATGGTGGGATTTGTGACCCACAATATCAATCCACTAGCCTAATGAAAAGATATTACAAAATAGAGGGGCCTGCACTTGTAGGAAGGCTTACAACCTAGAGCACATTGCTCAATCACAAAAGGAGCCTCACTGACTACATATAAATCTAGACTACAATCTAGAGAAATGATTGAACTGCTAAGATAGCATCTTCTATGCCAGAATACAGTTCTGATTAAGCTCTATCTATTCCGGTCTGAAACCCTAAATGCTTTACCAGAATATCCCTTACATAAATATCCTCACATACATGATCCCTCTGATATATTTCACATATCCTTCATTATTTCCTTCCTAATACATATTTGCATCATTTCACATTCACATCTATCAAAATGATCTAATCCAACTGACCTATATACCCTCTACAATTTATCATACCTTATGTCAGCTTACAAAGATAATTACAATGTCAATATACATGTTGGCTAGATAACATAAAAACATGAATATTAAAAACAATTGCTGATGTCAGATCCAAGAGATGTCAGCCTCCAATACTGATAACCTGATTCTAAACCACGTTCGCATGCATTTTCAGTAACCAAAGAAATCCTTTCATCCTGCTGGTGCCAGTGTCAGTGTAGTGTCTATGAAGTGCCTATCGATACACAAGTGAACCAAAACATGAAACCAAAACAAGATACCATGTTTCCATCAATGACAACATAGTGAAACCAACCAATTGAGTGTCAATTGCCAATATTAATCACATACATCCTTTATATACAAGATACATCATCAAAGCTTGAACAAAGTCAGCTTGAACTAAAATATATATTTCAAAGAAAACACACACATGTTGATTCACTCTAGGAGAAAGAGGGGACCAAAAAACATCTCCCAAAGATCAATCCAATGACCCATAATCACCGAAGCATAACTAACAAGATACCAACACAACACATCCATATAGTCAAAACATATCCTCAAAGCAAATTACACTACTCTGAATCTCCATATGCTATAGTTAAACCCATAAAATATCAAATAACCTTTGACAAATCATATCTAGACCCAAAGATAGGTCTAACATATAATATCACAACTTTTGAAGAACACATATATTTTCAGACCACAAAACCAAGTCATCCATGATACTAAAAACATAACCAATGAAAGTTCCAACATTAAACAACATCAACAACACTTTCTGGACTCAAACACTTCCGAAACAACCAATAGAATATTTGCAACACCAACACAACAAGATATCTCTACATCACAGACATTACATACCAACAACTATCTGGAACAATAAGTTTTACATCAATGACAACCATAACAACACATACTTCCAACATAGAGTTGGTAGACTCTAACATTTAAGCAATGTGTCTCCATCATTTATGAAAATACCTTATTTTTGGAATATCACACTTTTTTATAATTCTTTAGTAGTTTCAACTTTCATAAATTAGGAAATAGTTAAAAAAATACATAACATGTTTTTACTTCAATTAAACAATTATTAATTCCTACATGAAGAGGTTTTAAAATCAAGAAAATTGATTACTATTATAGGAATTTTATGAGGTGAAAAGAAAAATCATCACAACTCATCAAAATTCACCCCTTTAATCACTTATTATCACTTGACCAAGTATACAATAATGGTATTCTTTAACCATGGCAATGCATATCTACTAAAAATTCTAGCACCACTTTCGATGTGATACTTCCAAATTCTTTATAGTCATATGTATGCCTTGGCACAAAATATTTATTAAATTTTAAATATCCTCATTTTTTATATAAAGGTTTGTGCAAAAAAGATCATAAGAAATGACATCAACATACAAATCTAAAGTAAACACAACAACAATAAAAATAAGAGATATTCTTGGTATAGGAGATAAGTTAGAGGATTGTCATAGGTTGTTTTAGAGGACAATATAATTAAGCCCCTTCATATCATATATGAAATCTATGGAGGGCATGAAGTCTTATAAAATTTTAAAAGTTTCATTAAATCATACTACTTGGTAGCAGTATAAGCATTAGCTAAAGAAGATACTTAAAAAAATTTAGTAAGACAATCATAAAGTCAAGAGAGGTCATAGTGATAGAATATATATGATGACTTAAAAAAATATTATCAACCAAGGAAAACACCTATCACTTTTCCTTCAAAGCATGATCCTAAATGATAGGAAATGGGTGAACAACATAAGTGGTTGCCTAGGTTTAGTTTTGGTCGTAGTTCTTGTTGTTGTAGACTAGCGATTGTAACTAAAATAGCTTAGTTATTTCAAGATATGAGATATCTTTGTAACTCAAACTTAGTTTTTAGACTAAGAGTGGTATATTAATACATTATTTTATGATAAATAAGAAGCATTTTAGTCACATGCTATTGTAAGTTTATCTTTTATCAATCAATTCGAGCTATTTTCCTTCTCATATGTTGTTCTATTGTGTATAACTTAATGATTTATGTATGTTTTTGTGATTTTCATAAAAATACTCTAATATATTTCTCATCCTAGCATCTTTAAGTAGAAAAAACACATATTTTCTTGTAGGTTGTAGCTTATGTAATGAACATGAATGATTTTACTTGTGATAAAAGCATTTTTCCTTAAAAACTATGAGACACTAAACCTTCTTATGAAACATTGATACATAAATATATGAAAATTATTGAGTTGTGTGAGAAGTAGACTAATCATTGAATGACTGGGTATCAAAGTAGTAGTATAGGTCCTGAAATCATTTTGGTGCATTGCCTTTTAGTATTAGGTTCATTTCATGTTATTTTTTATCCTTTCATTTCCTAGATTAGGTGAGCTCCAAGGGAACCAACCTATGTTGGAGGTTCATCTCAACTATCACAACCCACACTCTGTGAGACCATCCCATGTTTCACTAGGTCAATGATTTGATATCTTAGCAATGGTGTAAAATTTAGTGATAGCAGTTTTTGGTATGCCTTATGGGATAGTTTGGACTATTATAGTCCATAAATTTTCCATTCATTGCTAGTATCCAGTCTGTATATAAATAATTTTGTTGGCATTATGGATGAATTGATTATGTGTTGCATTGATGTCAACACTAGGTGTTATGATTGGTTACTGTCAGACAGGTTTTGGTTACTAGTAGAAGATCTAGTGTTACTGGCAGAAGAGACTATCTGTTGGACACTTTTGACATGTTTGGATCAATGGAGTGTGTTTGATTTTATGTGTTACATGTTCCTTGAGCATGTTTTGGTCAGTTGGTATTGACTTGGTAATCAGATGCTATCATAGTCTCTTGTAAACCCTTACCGACAATGGTTTAAGGTTTAACCGGTAGAGCTTTCACTGAGGAATCTTGACAGGATGCATAAGTGGTGTTGGTGTGGCTTCTGGATGGATTTCAGGATGTTGAAGATGTTCTTTGTTCATGCTTCAACTGCTTGAAGACATTTCTTTGGCGTGTTGGACCTAGAATAGGTTTGATACCTATCTAGGTTATGGACCAATATCATGTTAACATGTAATCTACACATTACCGGGATGTTCTATGGATTGGTTATTATTGTTTTGGTCTTAAGCCGACATGGCATATCATTGTAATATGGATTTATGTAATGATCTTATTATGAAATATTTTAGGTGGCCGACCTAATTGGTTTAGGCCTTAGGGTTGGTATAAAATGATGTAAGATCTCATTGTAGATCATAGGATGGAAATGTAAATATGTTCATGGTCATGAAATGTAATATCATATGTGAAGGAGATTTGGTTGATCATAGGTGATCAAATTGGGATTTTGGAAGAGGTCAAAGGCCTTCGGTATTGAGCTTAACTAGGACTATAATCAGGCATGGTAGATACTATCTCTAGAAGTTCATTATTCTAGATTATTGTCCATTTATCTTGATGTGGTTATAACCTCTCTATGGTCAGTGAGACACTTTTGTAATGAGCAGTATGCTCTAGGCAATGTGCAGACCCCTCATTGTATAACATACTTTCTATAGAAGTATCATCTGACTATGGGTAGACTTCCCACCGTGGTTCTTCCCTTTCAGGGTTTTCCATGTACAAATCATGGTGTTATGTGGTATGGTTGCATTGTGTTGATTATATGTTTCATTGTTAAGTTTTATTGCTTACCGATATTTGTTTATGTTTTACCAGTACTTAATCTAGTTAAAGGTTATTAAGTGGATTGAATGATATAATTTGTTAACAATTGATTCACCCCCCCCCCCCCCCCTCAGTTGTTCACTAGGTATCCTAACAAATTTATGCTTTTGGATGCAATTTTTACACACACCCGGTGACTCTAGAAATATAAAGTGTTGGAAGTATGTGTTGTTGTGGTTGTCATTGATGTCAAACTTTCTCTTCTATATAGTTGTTGGTTTGGAATATTTGTGGTGCAAATATATCTTGTTGTGTTGATGTTGTAGTTATTCTATTGGTTGTTTCAGAAATGTTTGGGTCTAGAAAGTGTTGTTGATGTTGTTATCTTGTTTGGTTATTTTTTGGCATTATGGATGAGTTAGTTTTGTGGTCTTGAAATATCTATGTTCTTTGTATGTTGTGTTATATTTCATTTCCAGTTGTGATATTGTATGTTAACCCTATCTTTAGGTCCAAATATGATTTGTGAAAGGTAATTATTTGATGTGTTATGGGTCTCATCGAAGTGTGTCGAGATCCAGATAAGAGTTATTTGCATTGGAGAATATGTTTTGACTATTATGGATGCATTGCATATTGGGATGATGAGATTTTTGTTTTGGTGATTATGGATTGGTGAATATAGCTTGGGAAGATGTGTTTTGTTCCCCTCTTTCTCTTGGAGTGTTTGGATAAATCTTGGAAAGATCTATTTGTTTTTGGCTCATAAGGTATATTTTATTTTAGGATGACTTAGTTAAAGATTTGATGATCTATCTTGTATACAAAGAATGTATGTGACCAAGTTGAGTATGGGAGATGATGAAAAATAAAGAAGAAAGACCAAGAGGAACTATGAAGGAAGTCAAAAAAAATTGGTGAAGAGTAGAGAGGAAGAGTTGTGATTGAATGATATGTGAGTTGTTTGAGACTGTGATAGAGGTATGAGACAAAGTGTTGATATATGTGGTCTGAGTTGTGTGTGTTGATGTTGGCCACTTGATGCAGCATTCAAAGACAACCTCATGATATGGAGATCCTTATTTTCAAATCATTCTTGTATCTTACCCTATTGTAGTTAGCATCAGGTTTGCAAGTCCCCTTTTTTGTATCTTTCCCCAAGAGCAGTTAGCCTTGGTTTGCAAGTCTAGAACAGTGAGCTCATTCATTGTAATTTAATATACATAGTGGATATATTTTTTAGGCAACTGCTCACCATTGTTTTTCCTTGTTTGGGTTTTACATGTAGAAAATCTTGGTGTTCATGTGCTGGATATGTGTTGTTGATTAAATTTTTATGTGCTGCATTAATTTTTGTTTAGATTGATGGACCCTTCCTCCGAGTCCCGCCTTAGTTCAACATAAAGCACTAGTTTCAAGAGGAAAAAGTACTAGTATGTGAAAAACTAGACCCAATTAGTCTTGTTTTAAAAGTATTTCAATGAATTTCTAACTTGTTTAGATGTTTTAATATGTCTACATTTCATGAAAATTTTGTCTATGTACCTTTTTACTTTCCATATCAAACTAAACAAGTTGCTACTCTCATCTAAAATTCACCATTAACAATAATCTATTATCATTTTCAATATGCTTACCACCCTCCCACTGTTAGGCCCAATATGGAAAGCTAATATACTAAGAGGGGAGGGGTGAATCGGTACTTCAAATCTTTTCTTCAACACTAAATTTACCATTAAGCATAAACTGAAACTATTGTAACATAATATAATGCTAAAACAAATAAATAACAATCATACATGATTCACTCCATAACACAGAGATTTTGGTTATGCAGAAACTCTTGGTTAGAGAGAAAAACTACGGTGGGGATGACACCCACAACTTCACTACTGCAATAAGAAAGGTTGCTTGGTTAGAGCTACATGTTTAGATATTTTTGATAGCTTACCCTGTTAGGAGTATCAAGATCTTTAGATCTATCTTGCTAAAGGATTTTACAACACTTATTCTAAATGTTGCACCTAGTTAAAGGCTTTACAATTTATAGACTTTGTTAGAGTCTTTTACCCTATTAAAGGTTTCTCTTACAACTCAAAATATTACATTTAAAATCTTACCAAATATCTGCAACTTCACATTTGAAATGTTATAGCAGATTCTATGTGCTCAAAATGAAATTACCTTGCTTATACCATACCTCGATAACCCATAAATTAACTCGGTAAACCTTTTTGTTTACTCTATTCCTTGATTGTTCTCTGAAATCCTTCTCGGTGACCTCTGTGTATCTCTGTCAATCGTAACAGTCATAACACTCAGTGCTTTCCCATGATTTTTCTTTTCACATATGTCTTGCTTCACACACACACATTGATCCTCAATTCATGTTGTATAAATAGATCTCTTGTAATGGTGATCTTGTTCATGCTTCGATCTTACAAACATGATTCATTAAATGAATAACCATACAAAAATATTTCATTGGACGGATGTCCTCAAAATCATATAAAATCTATAAGTGCAATTTCCAATGTGTTAATGATTTCTTGTTCCTTGATCTTTGTAACACGTTTCCCATATGTGTCTAGGTTCAATGAATCTGGTAACACATTTTACTTAGTGTGTATTAACTTGGTATACCATCTTTGTTGCTCAATAGTCATAGAACATTATTCGATAGACAGCTCAGTCTATACTAAACTTTGTGACATGAACTTCTGTAACCGACTGCTTTGTGCTTACGGACTGAATATTTCGATAGTAATAACTGACTAGAGTATATAGAATGACTTTGGACATAAAAATAATGGCAACTTAGTAAATAGTAACAATCTCCCCTTTTGACATTAGTTTTGAAATGTTTGACAAAACTTCTTTCAAAGTCATAACTCAAAAAATCTATATACTTACAAAATTTGACTATACTGATAGTATATACAATTGTCAATAAAATAGTATACTAAGATATACTCCCCTTATCAATATATTGTACATAACTCTGATTATGCATGCATTGTGATCAATATTCTATATTAACTGCTCAGTTCACTTCTCGGTGATCACTGCTCAGTGATCATTGCTCCCCCTGTCAAAATTATCTGTATACTCAAATATGCTGATCTGGTCGGTATACTCCTCTTGTATACACTATACTCCCCCTTTTTGACAAACATCAAAACTAGTTACCATTCGGTGGAGGCAACTGGTCAAAAATGGATTTATACTTTGTTCTTGCATTAGTGAGAGCGGCAGAGAGTGCATCCTTAACACTATCCATGAGTGAATTCTGAGCTATAATATTAGCTAATAGTGAAATCAGACCATCTAAAGTGCTTCTCTCTGGTTGAGTGGATAAGGAGGTAGCCTTTTTGATCTTTTCTTGGATGGAGGACAAGTGTGGAATGAATAAGGTTTTAAGAGTCATAATGTCCATCCTTATTTTATGCTCTTCATTCCTAAGTTCCAATTGTTGATCCATGAGCATTTGTAACTTGGTATAGAAATTCTGAATAGAATTTGGCTTAGTGGTCAATTTATTTGAGAGATTATTGATCTCTTTCTCAATCACTTATGTTTTATTCTTGATATCTTTAATGAATAAAGAAAATGTATAGAGTTTCTGAAATAAATAAAGAATGTGCTTGAGTTGAGGGGACAACTCAGCAATAAATTTGACAAGTTTTACTTTGCCGATAGAAATGGCTTTATGTACCTGTTCAATCATTTTTGTAGTGAGCTCTTTGTCCTTCAACTTGCTCAGGTATTCAGATGCGTCTACTCCAGATGTCTTGATCTGATTGAGGAGTTCATCTAGTTGAATATGGATGGCTGCATCTTTTGTCACTGTAGCTTCAGGTAGCATTTTTGTTAAGAGTGCTTTGACATTCTGAAGTACTCTATTTTTCTTTTGTATAGCCATTTGTTTCTCTTGTTCAGCTTTGGCTTTGCATAGTTCACCGAATTCAATAAGTGCTTGCCCTTTTAATTTGGATATGTCTACATTTGGCGACACAATTGGTTTTGACAAATCTGACTTGAAACTATGCTTTTTCATTTTCTTTTCTTTAGAGGAGGAGGCTTTCACCGGTTGAACTAATACAATGGCTTGGGAGACTTGTTCACCCTCAGTAGGTAGCTCGATAGAGGCAACACTTTTGTTAATTTCTTTAGCCTCAGATGTATCCTTCGGTGAATTCTTGCTCAGGGTCTCAGTTGTAACATTGTTAGTACTTGAGGGGGCTTGAGAAGTCTATTCCCTGGTGGCCTGAGAAGTAGCTTCTCCTTCTATAGACTGGTGACCCTCTTTTCCTTGTTTAGTATCCTGAGGTGTCTCAGTTGAAACATGTTGACTTACCGGAGGATAGGACTTGACTTGTTCCAAAACTGACTCACTTGATACCGGTTTTGCATAAGCATTCCCTTCTATCATTTCTTGTTCTTGTTCCTCGATATCCATGACATCCTCATCAGGTTATATAGTTTTAGTGGGATCTTGCTTGATGATATCCATTACTTCAACTTCACCTTGCTCATCAGCACTCTTGATTCAAAAAATTTCTTGTCATTTTTCTTTTGTCTCTCTCTCTACTTCAAGATAAAGGCCATTCATCAGTTTCAAGGCTCTTTGCTTGACTAGGAAGTTTGTCTAGTAGTTTTTCAGATGTTCACTTATCTCATCTACCGACATGTCTAGAAAGAGATGTACCCGACTTCTTTCTCTCATCTTCTTTTTCGAGTCCATAGCATATTTCCACCTATTATCAATGTGTAATTACAATGCTTTTGGAAGAGAATTTGATCGCCTTTGAATCACTTCACTTTGCCTTCTGAAAACTTGGTAAGTGTAAAATGACTGCGTAAAAGCTTTAAGTACACATTTTACCTTATTGGGCTCCATGTAGTTAGGTTAGAAAACATTAAATGCACTCGGTTCTACTAAACCAATTTACCTTCCTTTTTATGCTTTTATCGAGTAGCCAGACTTCTTGCTTTTACTGACTTGACAGACTTCCTGCATATACCAACTTGACTAGTGCTCCAAAAGACTTGATAAAATTTCAAACTTGCTAATGCATCTTAGCTATGTAGATTTTGGAATTAAGTACATGATAAAATAGGAACTGTTAGTATTTAACCTTGAGAGAATGCAGTCCCTTCATACCTTTACCAATTAATTTGGAATAGATGCACCTAACTTAGTAGGTAAGGTGCTTTCTTCATTTGACACAATTTCCTTCTTTTTCCAACTCATCTGGAATTTTCTTTTTATTTTTTCAATGTCTCCTCTAGGTTGATCTCTGCAATCTCTAGCCAAGTGTCCAACCTTGTGACAATGAAAACATGCCATACCAAGATTTCTCCATGATCTTCGGTTGTTCATTCCAAACCTTATAAAGCAATTGGCACTTATATGTCCATATCTTCCACAACATTCACACCATATCCTTGTATTGTAATCCCATGGTACTGCAGTATACTGTTGGTTAAGATCTATGTGAGTTCGGTAGCCTCTAGTATTTGCTCGGTGTGCAGACCACATATAGGTCTTCTGCTTAAACCAACACTTCTCGGTACTGTGTCCATATCTATTGTAGTTTTTACAAAACCCTTTGAATTTTTCCTTCTGATAGTTGCTAGCAAACTTTGTCCTACATTGGTTAGATGTGTGACCATATTTATTACAATTGTGGCAATAACCATTAGACCTAGTGACATTCAGTTGCTTACCTTTTCTGATTTGGCATATTTTGGCAGTATGTCCTTGTTCTCCATAGTAGTTACAAATAGGCTTCTTTCCTTTGATGTTCTTCTTGTTTCCATCTTGCTTTGATGATTATCGTCTCTCGGTAGTGTGGATTCCCTTCTCGGTAGAGTCTTTTCCTTTATAACCGAGTCCTGCATCTTTGTTGGGTCTTCTTGTAGTTAGTTGCTCATCCAACATCCTTATGCTTCATAACTTTTCTTTAGTGTTTCTTTTGACTTCTTTTTTGCTTCAAGTTCATCGGTCAATCTTGATATTTCAAGTTTCAATACTTGATTCTCATTTTCTTTCAGATTTGCTTCATGATGTGCATAACCCAATTGATCAGATAGATTTTGTTGAATTCCTATCATCCTTGTGATTTCATCATTCTTTTCAAACACTAATGCTTCAAGCTGTTGTTTTTCTCTTTCTATATCTCTTATATTATTCTCGGTTGTCCTCAATGCATCAAGATTTTCAGTCATCTATGTGTTGAAATGTTCATGTTCTCTTTTCATTGCTTTTAGTTGATTAGTCGGTGCTTTGTTCTTTTCTTTTAATGCTCCAATCATTTCTTCAGTCTCTTCAGATATATTGTTCTCAGATGATGTCTCAATTTGTTCCACTAGATCTTAAGAGTCCTAAAAATCATCAAACAATCTTCTGCTAACTTTCAGTGATCTTTGCATTTGTTTCTACATGTCTGCAATCACTTGATTAGCATGATCCAATTCATTTTGAAGATTCACAATTCTTCGAGATTGTTTGTAGCCTTCCATTGATAAGATCTTTCTCTTTAGGCAGTTAAACCCTTTTCCAAGATTAATGCTCTGATACCAATTGTTAGGCCCAATATGGAAATCTAATGTACTAAGAGGGGAGGGGTGAATCAGTACTTCAAATCTTTTCTTCAACAATAACTTTACTGTTAAGCATAAACCAAAAACTGTTGTAACATAATATAATGCTAAAACAAATAAATAACAATCATACATGATTCACTCCATAACACATAGATTTTGGTTACGCAGAAACTCTTGGTTAGAGAGAAAAACTATGGTGGGGATAACACCCACAACTTCACTACTACAACACTTATTCTAAATGTTGCACCTGGTTAAAGGATTTACAATTTATAGACTTTGTTAGAGTCTTTTACCTTGTTAAAAGTTTCTCTTACAACTCAAAATATTACAATCAAAATCTTACAAAATATTTGCAACTTCACATCTAAAATGTTATAGCAGATTCTATGTGCTCAAAATGAAATTACCTTGCTTATAGCATACCTCGGTAACCCATAAATTAACTTGGTAAAACTTTCTATTTACTCTATTCCTTGAATGTTCTCTAAAATCCTTCTTGGTGACCTTTGTGTATCTTTGTCAATCATAACAGTCATAACACTCAGTGCTTTCCCATTATTTTACTTTTCACATATGTCTTGCTTCACACACACACATTGATCCTCAATTCATGCTGTATAAATAGATCTCTTGTAACAGTGATCTTGTTCATGCTTCGATCTTACAAGCATGATTCATTAAATGAATAACCATAAAAAGTTATTTCAATGGACATATGTCCTCAAAATCATGTAAAATCTATAAGCGCAATTTCCAATGTGTTAATGATTTCTTACTCCTCAATCTTTGTAACTTGTTTCCCATATGTGTCTAGGTTCAATGAATCTGGTAACATGTTTTACTTGGTGTGTATTAACTTGGTATACCATCTTTGCTGCTCGGTAGTCATAGAACATTATTCGGTAGACAGCTCAATGTATACTAAACTTTGTGACTTGTAACTTCTGTGATTGACTACTCTATGCTTACCAACTGAATATTTTGATAGTAATAACCAACTAGAGTATATAGAATGACTTTGGACATAAAACTAATGACAAATTAGTAAATAGTAACACCCACCACTACTCAAACTCCATGGTAGCCTATATATACTCATAATCATCCTGAAAATAGACCATTTTATTTCAAGCTAACATTATTGTTCTCATAATCAACTTCAATATGTTGATTGAATAAGCATAAGAGATATAATGTCAAGCTTTCAAGATCTATTGAGGGTTGTTGTAAGGGGGTAGGAGTTTAACTTGAAAAATGAAGAGTTGACTTACCAAGCTTACCAACCTTAGAAAAACATGGACACATAAAGGAAGATAAATGAGGAATTTATTACAAGGGAGGTTGTTACAAAAGAAGAGTAGATGAGGCTACTACCTACCCAAGCTCAAAGGCTAGAGGACCAATCAACTCCTTGTATTCCTAGTTTTAGACAAGCATAATTTTAAGAAGTAAAGTAGCCTATGAAGGAAGAGGTCCTCAAATATAATTTTTTGATCTTCAAACAATGTAAGCCTTCTGAATTCTCAAGTAAGGCCCCTAAATTTGAAACTCCAAGTTTTAGGAGTTTTCACTCTTTGCAAGAACCTATTCTTGAGAAAAATTAGTCCATCACCCCTCAATAGTAGCCTTTTCAATTACAAAAATCTAAATATGTGCAAATTCAAACAATGGTTATTCAAGAGAAACATTCTCAAAATCTTTTCCTATCTCAGAAAGTTCCTCAAATGCATCAAAATCTTCTACCAATTAGCCTTCTTATCCTGACACCATTCACCTTTATCTAGGAGGACCTATTGTCCATCAAGAAAGTTGGTTTGGAGAATAAAAAAGAGAGTTTTGTGAGGTAAAAGAGGACAAAATTATAGTTTATGAACCTTCATGTGATAATGAAAAGGAAAAACTCATTTTTTTGCAGCAAGGTGACGAGTATAATTCATTAGAGCAACTAGATATTGAGAAAGAAAATGGTGCCCAAAATGAAGTTTTGGTTGATTTATGTGAATAAATTTCATTTATTGTTAAATATGAGGAAAGAATGTTAGTACCAACATCAGTTGAAGAGTTGGGACAACAAGAGAAGAAATGAGAAAGAGGTAATGAAAATGAATATTTCACATTTTTATTTGATGAGCTTCCTTACTTTCTTGATAAGGATGAAGAGAGAATGCAAATTTCAACACCAATAATAGTTTTGGAGCATCTTGAAGATATAAATAACTATGATGAGGCATTGATCTATGTGGAGGCAATTGAACCTTATTTTGTAAAATTGATAAATTAACACACAACAATTTACTAGTCAAGATAGACAAGAAATCAAATCAAAACTTACCCTTGAAGAATATGACTAATATTTTATAACCCTTCAAGGGAGCTATAATGATAACAAAATAGTCCTCTCATGCAAAAAATAAAGGAAGATTTTGAAGAAGACATGTTTTAGGATGATTTAGAGGCATTTTGTTCAAATTTGGATGTCAAACCAGTGCTTTTTGAACAAGGGAATCATAATGAGTCAGAAAAAATGTGAAAACAACCATAATTCCACTTGAACCATGCGAATCAAGTTATTCTAGTCAGAAAAAATACATCAAAAATATATTCCACAAGGAGATCAACATTGGAGTTTCAAATATTTTCCAGATAAGAGGATGTCCTATCAAACATATAGCCAAGATGGAGATCACACCTAAGCATGAAGTTATGGTGGAAGGTAAAGAAGAATAGTTGAAGGAGAATATATTCAACTTACTTATCCACTCAGAAGAAATAGTACACATGGTCAACATGTAGTGGTAAGTGTTTTTTCTTGCATTCCCTAAGAAGTATTATAGTTTTTTTTTTTTATTAAGGAAAATTAGGTTTTAAGGGACCTAAAACCCGCTTACAATATGAAAGATGAGCAAGAAACAAACAAGAGAAGATAAGACCAAGACAAAACAGCTGCAAGAAACCAGCACAAAAACCAGCAACTAGGACAAAAGGACAACAAGGAGCCAATGATAAATTGGCATCCAAAACCCAACATTACATGTCAAATGAAAACTTTTATAGACTCCTCAGCATTCTGAACCAAAAGCATCATGGCCTTAGTGACTTCTCTTGGATCATTGCACTCCTGTTTCAGCTAGATGTCTTTCATTTTGGTCTCCATATCAGTGGTGGTTTGCCCGGTGCTTCGCCTAGAGATCTGATGGGTGGAGCTGGAGGTTGAAACATCTTCAATGATTACCAAGTTCTTATCCCAATTTTTCCTCTCTGAGTGATCCACTAAGGCATTCATATTATGTGAAGAAACTCTTAAGACCTCAAGACTGTGGTTCATGAAGATTTTCAAAGCCTTCTCAGTTTGAGCAACCCGAGTGATGATGTTATCTTTATCTTCCTCAATCTTTTCTTTTACAATTTTGATAACATCCTCCAATGTTTCAAATCCCCTTTTATCAAGTCTTTTTCCGATGAGTCCTACATCTCAATTTCCTCCTCAGCTTCATTGGTTTCCATCTCCTCACTCTTTTTCCCCAAATTTGTTTCCTTAATCAAATTGTGTATCTTATTTTCCAGGTCCCTCTATTTGCTCTGAATGCTTGTTATGTTGTCAATAACCTACTTCTAGAGATTGGAAGACTCCAGTGTGCAATTTCGGACAGTATTCAAAATAGT
This sequence comes from Cryptomeria japonica, assembly GCF_030272615.1. NCBI lineage: Eukaryota > Viridiplantae > Streptophyta > Pinopsida > Cupressales > Cupressaceae > Cryptomeria > Cryptomeria japonica. Next base: position 45,772,590 of record NC_081415.1, on the reverse strand, counting down.
ATTTGTCGAATCCCTACCCTTCTCAGTGCTCATGGATTTAGGGTTGTCTTCATCCATTGAGTTCGAGGTGACATTCCTGCTATCCCAACCCATAGGGTTAGAATAAGGGTTTTCAGAATTAGCACCTTCCTCCTCTTCTCCAACATTCTCTTCCTTCTTACTCTCCATTTTTGTCTCAATATCCTTTCCCTTTTCCTCCTCCAAATCATAATGAACCTCTGTTTCCACAATATCAATATCAACTCTTCATTTTTTATGGGTAGGGGCATTAGACAAGTCATCATCAGACTCAAAATCATTACAACTCTCATAAACATGTGCATTATTTACCAGGTAATCATCCTTGCTATCCCTATCTTTTTCCTTCAGGTATTCATAAATGAGAAAAATAAGCCCCTGATGGGCTATGGGGTAAGAATTGGGCTTTTTAGCATGGTCAGCCAAGCTCTTATTCAGAGAAGAAGCTAAGTAAAAGGTTAGAGAAATCTTAACCCCATGGTGGAAATATTAAGAATTGCAAAATGATAATTGCAGATTTTAGTAAATCTACCATCAATAGTAAGGAATTCCATCAGAACCCTTAACACTTTTTGCCAAAAAGACTTTACCAGTTGGGGGAGGTAGTAGGAGATGTTGTCTTTCTTGGCAAGCCATGCCTTCTCATCCTCAAATTTTGAGAAGTTTTTAATTCAGCATCAAACTTCCAGTCTCTATAGAATTGTGTGCCCTCCTTCTGAAGACCCATGACCTCCGCAACCAGATCCTCATCAATATTCTAGGTCTCCTCAAACAAGGTGACTCTATTGTTGTTCCAGCCCCTAGCAAAGCCATGAGACATCAAATTTCTGCTTCCATGCAGTTTTTCCATATAGTCAGTGAATCCATATCTATGAAGCCTCCTCCACACTTTCTGCTCACTCTTCCAGTTTTCGCAACTAGAGGGCTCATTCCGGTTTAGGTTACCTCCCATATTGAACAACAAATCAAAGTACCCAAAGTTGTATCTCACAATCTGCAAATTTAACCCTAAGTTCTTGAGCAAACTTCTAGAGTAACAGAACAAAATCCCATCCGTGGTTTTAAAGATAATAATAATGGCCGCACAAAACCAACACTTATTATTATAATCCCCAACACACATATGATCATAAAACTGATGCCTAATAGAAATCATTAACTGATAGTTCATTTGCCCCCAAACTATGTCTTTGATTTCCGGACCCCAAAAGATAATCATTGCTCTCTAACATCCCATTTACAATGGGTCTCTCTGATATATTTAACCTCCACCTCTTAATTGACCCCTTCATTAGCTAAAAGGCACACAACCTTATTGCCTTCCCCTAGAGTGTGAGTTATGAGAATACTAACATAGTCATTTAATAACTTTTTAGCACTTTCAACTAAATTAGTAATATTCCAAGATAAAGAACTAGTACCTTTAATAAGAGCCTGGATGATGTTGAGGGAGTCCCCTTCCAACCAAATTTTTTTAAATTTGAATCTGTGAGCAAGCTGGAGGCTTTTTAACATAGCCTGAGCTTCAGCCACATGATTATTTTGGACCCCAAAAGGAGAAGCAATAGTAGCAATACAGACACCTTGAGCATTTCTGATGACTCCTCCACCACCAGACTTCCCAGGGTTGCCTTTAGCCGCCCCATCAAAATTCACCTTTATCCATTCATGATAAGGAAATCGCCAAAAAATATTATCTCTCCTTGCATTATTGTCAGATCTACAAACTTTGTGGATTAAGTTCCATTCAGTAACAATGCCTTTTTCAATTTCATTCATATCAGTAAAAAACTATTGTTTATTGTTCCTATGAGGAATATTTATGTTTTCTTTTATAGCCCTGCAAACTTTTTCAAAGACCACCTGAGAGGTGCACTTAGCTTCCCTAAATATTTTGTTATTTCTCTCTTTCCAGATTCCCTAGCAAGTCATGGGGAGGATTAGGGACCAAAGGTTCTTGATAAGAGGAAATTTGGTGGGGAAGGTCCATTGCCAAATAATTTCCTTGAGACTCTTGCGCATGACCCAATCAACTTTCCAATTCACCCAAAACTTACTCTAGATTTCCCAAGTGAAGGAATAATGGATAAACAGATGATCAACTGATTCTTCCTCTTTCTAGAATAGCTCACACCTATTAGGGAACATAAAACCTCTTCAGACCAAGTTATCAATAGTAAGGATCCTATTGTGAGTAGCAAGCTAAAGAACATATTGACTATAGGGATAAGAATTATGTTCCAAACTTTACCCCATATAGGGTTACTGATTTGAGTGAAAGTGTTTTTGTAGGCAGAAGCAACCATAAATTCACCCCTTGGATTACTCTTCTAGAGGAAAACATCATCATAATCTTTGTTAATAGAAAAGGACAACAGCTCCTGCTAGGGTAGGGAAAATCCAACATATATAACATCAAGCCTAACCCATCTGTTCTCCTTCTAGTAGTCACACACCATAGACCCAAACCTCCTTTTACATTTTGCAATAAATTGACTACTGTTTTGATCAAAAAGAGGTTCATTGTTCATCCAATGATCCTCCTAGAACCTTATTTTGTCATCTTTTCCAAGGACCCATCCAGCTTCAGCTTTGGCCACTTTTATGGATTTTATAATACTATTCCAAATGAAGGACCCAACAGGGATGTCTTTAGAGTTGAGGAGATCTTGGAGAGGTTGATTTTGAAAATAATTGTCAAACCAAATCTGGTTCCAATCTTTCTTAATGTCATAAGCTCTCCATATTTGTTTAGCAAGGAGAGCTTTATTAAAAGTTTTTAGAGCTTTAATACCAAGCCCTCCTTTTCTCTTTGTCTTACCCACTTTGTCCTAAGCAACCAAGGATAGTCTCTTTTTTTCTTCAACCCCTTACGAGAGAAATCTCTTCTGGATCCTTCCTAAGGCTTCAACAAATTTAGCCAGGATACCAAATAGACTGAGAGAATATACAGGGAGATTCTGGAGAGTAGCTTGAAGAAGCTGCAACTTTCCAACCTGAGATAAAATGGATCCTTTCCATCCAACAAGTTTTTTGTTGAGTTTGTCAATTAGTATTATAGTTATTTGTTGAGTATCACTCTTTTCTTCATTTTCTTTTGGCTGCTCATAAAAATGTGAAGCATTGAAAATTGAAGAGAAAAGGCAATTGTTTCATAGAACTAGTCAATAGTTTTATTTGAGTAAGTTTCACTCTTGGTTAGTGTATAAGATAGAATAGGTTTACTCATTTAATAAGTGTTGATGCATAAAATTGTAGTTATGTCTTTTTTTTTAAGCGTTGAGGTATAGTAACTTTAGGTTAGTCATAGTGGTAGTTTTTTTTTTTTCTAATTCCCATTGTTTTGAGGTGTTAACAACAATGTTCAAGTCTAAAGCTAAGTTAGTTTAACATTGTAATGATTCTAGAAACTAATAAAAATTCAAGGTTGCTAGTCCTAGATGTTTTAGCAAGAAAAATACCCAAAAAGGTAACCAAAGATGTTAATATTTTATGCCTTTAGTAAAAAATATGTCATTTAGAAAGTTTAAAAGGTTTTTATGAAGACTTAGTGCCAAGATGTAAAAAGGAAAAGAAATTTCAATTTTACTTATTCATCTTTTTGGCATTCACGTTGAAATATTATTTCTAGGAGTTTAGGGCATGCACCAGTTCAAAGATTTAACCTTTGTGTTGTTTGCATTGAAGAGGCCTTATTTGTTTCATGAATAACAACACCTTGTTGCCCTATCCAAATCCATGTTGTAGAGATCAACCAAAATATTATTTCATGTTGTTGGATTAATAAAAAAGCATGGTGTGTGGCATTGAAAAAAGAATATTTTCAAGGGCCTTTGTATCCCATTCCCACATAATAGATGCCTCCTAAAATAAAGATCTACCTGGTTAGCTTCTATAGAACCCTAGGTATGTTTGCTATGAGAAAGAATTTAAGGAACTTTCTTGTGATGTTTACATTTAGAGTTTCATTTGACACACACATCCATGATCAAAGTAGTTAAATAAGATGGAATTGATGTTTTAGCTACTACTAAGTTTTCTATGTGAATTTAGAAATATCCTATAAATAATTTTAAACACTCAAATATGTTTTTATAGAGGAAATTGTTGGCAATTTGGAGGAATTGATTATGTATTGCATTGTTGTTTTGTCATTGATGTCAACACTAGCTTCTTTGGTTGTTTACTGGTATCTGATTGGTCCCGATAGGATGTTTGGCTTCTGGTTGGATAGATCATGTTGATCCGGTCTACTCTGGTATGCTTTGGCTTATGGAATTGGCTTAGATATGCTATTCATGCTACTTAGATATATGTTCAGTCAGGTTGTATTGATTTGGTGATCAGATGCTATCCTATATGCTGGTAAGCCTAGTTTATTGATTTGGTGAGGGTTTCACCGGTAGAGCTTTGTTGAAGATCTTTTGATACTATGCATAAGTGGTGTTGGTGCAACTTCTAGTAAGGATTCAGGATATTGATGGTTATCATGCTCATGTTCCAGTTGATCGGTGGTGTTGCATTTAGAACCAGACCAATTCTGTGTTATCTAGGTTATGGACCAACTTAATGTAACGTGTTGTTGGGACTCCTCGATGTATTTCCAAGATGACTTATGGGTTGGATGATATTTGTTTGGCCTTAGACCAACATGTTTTATAGTTATGTAATAGGTTTTATTGTCTTGGTGGCCAACCTAATTGTTTAAGGTTGAGGGTTTGTATATATATATGTGTATGATCTCATTATAGATCATGGTATACAAGCGAATAATATAATAATCATTCATGTAGAGGTTTTGGTCGATCATAGGTGATCAAGTTGGGTTTATGGAAGAGTTTAAGACCTCTGGTATTGAGCTTAATCAAAACTATAATTAGGCATAGGAGATGCTATTATTGCAGTTCATTCTTCCTTCTAGATTGTAGTCTAGATTTCTTATGTAGTCAGTGAGACTCCTTTTGTAATTAGTAGTGTTCTCTAGGCTATTGGCCTTCCTGCAAGTGCAGGCCCCTCAATTTGTAATCACATACTTACTGTAGAAGTATTATCTAATTGTGGGTAAGATTCTCACCATAGTTTTTCCCTTTACCAGGTTGTCCACGTATAAATCTTGGTGTCATGTGGATGGTATCTATTCTCTAATTGTTGGTTGTGCTTAATTGGTATATCTGCTATTTTGGTAACTATTTTATGTATTCTAGTATTGATCTCACGTGTTTAGGTAATAAAGTTTTAGATGCTTAATGTTTTGATAATCTGGTGACAACTAATTCACCCCCCCCTCTCAGTTGTCCTCTAGTTATTTGAACTATCTAATAATTGGTATCAGAGCTCTGGTCCTCTCTACAAAAGCTTAACTACTTGAGGAAGATCTTATGGTGTCTAACAGTTCAAGTTCATCTAGTTCATCTACAGCTATCTTCTGAAGAGAAATTCCTAGGATTGATGGAACAAATTATAGAGTATGGAAGATTTAGATGGAGACTCATCTGAGATGTCTTGGTAAGAAAATTTAAAATATCATAGAGAAAGGGGTTACTCCTTTTAATCCGGTATCTGAAAATCCTTGTGTGCACTTTCTAATCAGCAAATGATGGGATTGACTGATAAATCATCAACAAAAGCTATATGGGACAAGTTGGAGACTCTAAATGAAGGTGACCCTACTATTAAGATTGCTAAACTTGATGGTTACGGGGTGAGATATGAAAATTTGAAGATGGAAGAAGATGAAAGGTTTACTGCATTTATGGAAAGGGTAAATGAAATTATCATGGGAATTCAATGCTGTGGTGGATCTCTGAGTGCAGATGAAATAGTTTCTAAAGTTCTAAGAGATTTACCACTGGCTTAATTATAAGATGAAGGCTACTGCAATTAATGAATTGAGAACAATGACAAATACTTCTTTCAATAGGGATACCTTATTTGGGAAATTATCTGCTTTTGAACTTGAAGAATTTGGACCTTCTGGAGCTGTGAAGTCTAAACCTTTTTTTCATGCATTTACATCATCAACCAACAAATAATATTGGAAAGATTTGTATGCAAAGGAATTGGAAGATATGAAGAGGCAAGATGAAGAATTTGAGCAACTTGAAGCCCTACTTTCTAGAAGAGTACCTAAAGGATCGGTAGGAAGTATGAAGGAAAATCACCTTTTAAATATTTTGCATGTAATAAGATAGGTCATTTTGCATCTAGATGTCCTGAAAGGAATTCAAGATCTGAAGAAAGAGATAAAACATCTTTTAAGCCTAACCCTAAATTTTAGAACAAGCATTAGGAGAAACAAAGATAAATCATGTTACTTTGCAGATGAGGAAGGTGTGACTGATTCTAATGATGAACCGACACAAGAATCTGCTAGTCATTCTAGCAATGGAATGGAATGGGTGTTCCCGACTATCAAGGAAGATGATCTGATACTGGAAGAGAATCTACTTGAAGTAAAGGCCCTTTATGCTAAAATTGAAGACAAGGATGAATGGGTAATAGATAGTGGATGTTCACAACATATGACTAGAGATAAAAGGAAGTTTCTATCTTTCCAAGAATTTGATGGCAGTCTAGTTAGATTTGGAGATGACAAAGAATGCATGATCAAAGGAAGAGGAACCATATCATTAGATGGTAAGAACAATACTGATAATGTTTATTATGTTGAAGGTTTAAGGAATAATATTTTGAGTGTAGGACAATTGGTGGGTAAGGGATTTAAATTACAATTCAAGGATGGAAAATGCAAGATCATTAATAGATTAGGATTGGAGAATGCAATCAGTACTTAGACAAAAGGTAATATATTTCATTTGAATTCTAGTGAGAAGACATGTTTGATTGCACAAATTGATGAGAGTTGGCTTTGACATAAAAGGTTATGTCATGTGAATTTTGATTGCATGGTAAAGATCAATCCAACTAAGGCAATTAGAGATATACGTAAGATTGTAAAGCCCTATAATCCAATATGTAAGGAATGTCAAATGGGAAAATAGGCCAGGACCTATTTTAAAAGTATACAAGACAAATCTAATGATGTTCTTGATCTTATTCATACTGATTTGTCTGGTCCTGATAGAATCAAAAGTTTTCAAGGTGATAGATATTTTATGCTAATCATTGATGACTATTCTAGAATGATGTGGGTTACTTATCTAAGGGAGAAATCTAAAGCTTTTGAAAAGTTTAAAATATTTAAAGCGAAGGTTGAAACTAAGATAGGATTGAAGACTAAGTGCTTAAGGTTAGATCATGGTGGAGAATTCACATCCGGTGAGTTTAACAAATTTTGTGAGAAGCATGGCATAAGGAGACAATTTTCTACTCCCTAGACACCTCAAGAGAATGGAGTTGTGGAAAGAAAGAACATAACTTACTTGGATGTTGCTAGAACCATGATGATGGAAGCTAATCTACCTCATATATACTAGCGAGAAGAAGTGAGCACAATAGTTTATACATTCAATAGATTTCATATCAAAGGAGAAACCAGTAAGACACCTTATGAGTTATGGTTTGGCAATACACCTATAGTTAAGTACTTCAGAATCTTTGGTAGTAAATGTTATATCAAGAGAGATGATTTCATTGACAAGGTTGATCCAAGATGTGATGAAGGAATTTTTATTGGTTACTCTAATGAAAGCAAAGCATATAGATGCTATAACAAAAGATTGCAGAGAATTGTGTAGATCGCTAATGTCAAGGTGGATGAGCATAATAGAAGTCAAATCAAAGTTTATGAGAAAGAACTAGTAGTGGAAATGATCATAACTGAACCGATAACACCTTTATCAGAACATAATGTTGAACTGGTTACTCCAACACTATTAGAAAATTCTACAGTAGCTAAAGATCGGGGAAGAGAAACAGAGAGTCAGAAGACTCCTGGGTATGAAAAGTTGAATCATTCAGAATATTAGATCATTGGGGATAAGAAAAAAGGAGTGATGACAAGAAGAAGATTGGTAGTTGATGAGGTATGATTAATTTCTCAAGTTGAACCTTAATTTCTCAAGTTGAACTGGTATTAGTAACTAAAGCATGTAAAGATGAATGTTGGATGAAATCTATGGAAGAATAATTAGATCATATAGAAAAGAATAACACATGGATTTTAGTTTCCCAACCTAAAAATAAGAATGTTATTGGAACTAAATGGGTTTCTAGGAATAAATTAAATGAAGATAGACAAGTTGTGAGGGATAAAGCTAGATTGGTTTGTAAAGGATATTCTCAGAAAGAAGGAATTGATTATGGTGAAAATTTTGCACCTGTAGCTAGGATTGAAGCTATAAGATTATTTCTTTCCTATGTTGCACATAAAAACTATAAGGTTTATTAGATGGATGTTAAGTGTGCTTTTCTAAATGGGGTTCTTTATGAGGAAGTTTATATTGAGCAACCTAATGGTTTTCCACTTTCAGATGATAAAAACATGGTTTACAGGTTTAAGAAAGCCCTATATGGATTGAAACATGCACCTAGAGCTTGGTATGCAAGGTTGGTCAAATATCTTTTAAAACTTGGTTTCACTAAAGGTAATGTTGACACTAATCTATATTATAAAGTCATTGATGATGATATACTGATTATTGAGGTCTTTGTTGATGACATTATTTTTGGAGGTGAAGATAAGTTGTGCATTGAATTTTCTAACAATATAGAGAATGAATTTGAGATGTCTCTGATTGGGAAAATAAAAAATTTCTTAGGTTTGCAGATTACTCAGACTAATAAATGTTGGGAAAAATGGTGTCTCTACCTTGCATTTATGTGAGTTTACTATTTATAGTAAGTTTTCATTTGAGCACAAAAGGGTGCGAAACTCTCCCTGAAGCTTCTGGTTGGCTAGATAAGCATTCCGGTAAAGTTGCGTCGCAAGGTCACAGCTAGTTTTGAAGATATTAAAGTTTTCGTCTTGGAGGGGTGCAATAAAATGTTTAAACTTAATTTTGGGGACTTTAGAGGCTCCAAAATGCCCTAAAAAGTGGCCATAACCAGTGCAGCAAGTTATGAGGTGATAGAGCACTTCGCGATCTTTTCGGCGCTTCAAACGGTTCGTCAATCGAACACCCGGTTCTCAAGTTATGGCCTCCGGAAGTTTGTACTCTTGAAATAGGAAAAAATAATTTGTATCGGATACATAAATGAGCTGTAAAAGGGAGTGACATGTGTTGATGTGTGCTTTAACATGTCATAGGGCATCTAGAAGGGAGATAAGGTTGGCTACACCTTATTGGGTGGTTTTAGCCCATGGTTTTGTAATACCGTTTGACGGTTTCTTGTATTGTATCTCCTATTTATGAGGTGTGTGAGATAGAGGTTGTGTGTAAGAGTCCTATGGCTATTGAGTTGCCTCTGAATTTCTGATTAGTAGTACTCCTACGAAGAGCTTGCTCTGCAAGTATGTTATAATCTGTTTTTGATTGCTGAATAAAATATTGAGCTGCTTTTGGAGGGTGGGGTTTTTTCTCCCGAAAGGGTTTTCCCCATGTAAATCACTGTGTTGTGGTATGAATGCTATTATATCTATTTCTATTTTTTGTAACTGTTGTAATGATCTGAAAAGTTTTGCATTACCCTCCTCTCAAGGTTAGTGAAGGAAGTTGTTTCCGCTACTTAACTTCCTTACAAGTGGTATCAGAGCCTGATCACCTTTGGTTTCAATTATGGGCAGTTGGGTTTTTTGAACTAATCCAGATTTGAGTGGGAGCTTGTGTAGAAGACACTTTTTGATCTTGTTGCAAGAATATTCAGATGGCGAGTTCTTCAGGAAGATTAGAGGTGGAGAAATTTAATGGAAGTAATTTTGAGATGTGGAAGCTGAAGATGGAAGATCTGCTAATAGATCGAGATCTTTGGGATGCTGTTGATGCGAATGTCCAAAGGCCCTCAAATCCTACTACAATAGCTCAGTATGATGTTATGGACCAAAAAGCCAAGGGTCTAATTAGACTGTGCTTGGCAGACTCTGTTCTAATCAATGTCCATGAAGAAAACTCTGCAAAGAAGCTATGGACTAAGCTTGGTGAGATGTATCAAGTGAAATCTTTATTAAATCAAATTTTCTTAAGAAAGAAATTGTATTCCTTGAAGATGGAAGAGGGTGGATGAATTGCAGACCACCTGGAAGCATTCAATATGTTGGTGGCTCAATTAGTATCCGTCGGTGTTAAGATGGACGAGGAGGAGAAATGTCAGATCTTGCTTTGCTCTTTGCCTGATTCGTGGGATTCTCTTGTTATGGCTATCGGTAGTACTTCTGTTGTTTTGAAATCTAAAGATGTGGTGGGTGCCCTACTCGGTGAAGAGATGCGAAGGAAGGTATCCATCAGTTCAAAGGAAGCCCTAACCATTTGTGGAAGACCTAAGGAGAAAGGAAAGAAGAATGAGAAGCGCGGCAAGTCCAAATCCAAAGGGAGATCGAAATCTCCTGGAAAGTCCAAAGTCATTTGCTGGAATTGCGGTAAACTGGGTCACATCCGTAAGGACTGCAAAGAAGAAAAGAAGAAGAAGAAAAAGAAAAAGTTTGATTCTGATTCTGAGTCTGACAAGGAAGATGGCGATGCATTTATTGCGGCTTTGGTGACTCATGCAGGTAATGATGCCTGGCTAATTGACTCAGGTGCATCTTTTCATATGACTTCCAATAGAAATTGGTTTTCTGAATATGAAGGATTTAATGGAGGTAAGGTGTACTTGGGTGATGATTCACCTCTAGACATTGTTGGTCGAGGTAAAGTTAGAATCAGGTTTTCTGATGGTAGAATAAAAAGGATTAATGGTGTACTGCATATCCCTGGATTAAAACGAAACCTGTTATCTATGAGCAAACTAATAGATGCAAGTGTGCAGGTAGTCTTTTCTGAAACAAGATGTAAGATGATTAAGGGTGCTATGGTAGTTGCTAGAGGTGTCAGGTTTAGCACTTTGTATAAGCTTGAAGCATACACTGTTGAGTGTAATAGCACTTCTATAAAAAGTAAATCTGTGGATACTTCACTAGAAGATTTGAAGGTTTCACCTTCAGCAGATGGAAATGGTTTTTGGGTACCTAAGGGTGCTCTTTCATCTGAAGCAAAGTTACCTGCAGAGAAGACTATGTTATGGCACCAGAGACTTGGCCACATTGGAGAAAAGGGTCTAAGGACCTTGAAAAATAAAAACCTTGTTGAAGGTTTGAATGATTGTAATCTTGACTTTGATTTCTGTGAGCATTGCATTTATGGAAAACAAAACCACGTTCAGTTTTACTCGAGTTCTCATAAAACTTGTGGTGTTTTGGATCTTATCCATTCTGATGTGTTTGGTCCAGTAGATGTCTCTTCGATTGGAAAATCCACATATTATGTTTCATTTATTGATGATTTTAGTAGAAGGACATGGGTATATTTTCTAAAGAGTAAATCTGAAGTTTTTAGTCGTTTTAAAGAATTTAAAGCAATGGTTGAGTTGCAGACTGGAAAGAAAATAAAATGTTTGAGAACTGATAATGGCAGTGAGTTTTGCTCTAATGATTTTGATAGATTCTGTAAAGACTGTGGAACTAACAGGCAGAAGACAACTTCGTATTCTCCACAGCAGAATGGAGTTGTAGAAAGAATGAACAGGACACTGATGGAGAAGGCTAGGAGTATGTTGAGTGGTGCTGGTCTTGAACAAAAGTTTTGGGCTGAAGCTGTTGCCACTGCTTGCTACCTGATTAACAGGTCTCCTACATCAGCTCTTGTTGATAAAACGACTATGGAAGCATCGTCAGGTCACAAGCCTTCATTGAGACATCTTAGAGTTTTTGGTTGCGAGGCATATGCACATGTGCCAAAGGAGAAGCGAACAAAGCTGGAGAACAAGGCTGTGAAATGTATCTTCATCGGGTATAGTTATGGTGTGAAAGGATACAAGCTTTGGGACCCTGTTGCACAAAAGGTAATTCATAGTAGAAGTGTTATTTTTAGAGAAATTAAGTCTCCTTCTGTTACATTGCAGCCAGAACAGACTAAAAAAGAAGATGTGATTCAACTTCCTTCTAAACCTGAAAGAGTTGAATCGAGACCCCTAGATAGGCAAGAATTTGAGGAGAGCTCGTCTAGCTCTGAATCTTCAGAAGAGGAGGAAGAACCTCCAACTCAGCTTGTTCGAAGGTCTAGAAGACATAGACAACCACCTGAAAGGTATTCACCTAATGATTGGAGATGTATTTTTGCTTTGAATACTAGTGTGGATGAACCGAAATCTGTAGAAGAGGCATTAGGTATGAATGATGCAGAATCCTGGAAGATTGCTATGGAGGAAGAAATGGCAGCTTTGAAAAAGAATGATACATTGGATCTTGTACCATTGCCTAAAGGATGAAAACCTGTTGGTTGTAAATGGGTGTTCAAGAAAAAGATTGGTTCAGATGGAAGCATTGAGAAGTATAAAGCAAGGTTGGTTGCAAAAAGCTACTCTCAAGTTGAGGGTGTTGATTACGGTGAGATATTTTCTCCTGTTGCAAAAATGACGTCCATTAGATTTTTGCTTTCTATTGCTACTGCTTATGATTTAGAAGTTGAGCAAATGGATGTGAAAACTGCTTTCCTTCATGGTGATTTGGAGGAAGATATTTATATGACACAACCGGAGCACTATGTGGTGAAAGGCAAAAGTAATTTGGTCTGTAAATTGAAGAAATCTTTGTATGGCCTCAAACAAAGTCCTAGGATGTGGTACCAGAAATTTGATACATATATGTTGAGTTTGGGATTTGAACGTTCTAAATCAGATCACTGTGTTTATTATAAATCTGATGGTGATCATTTCTTATTCATTGCATTGTATGTTGATGATATGTTATTCATTGGTAAAGGGAAAGGTATGATTTCAGAACTAAAGTCTCAGCTCGCAGCTAAATTTGAAATGAAAGATCTTGGTGCAGCAAAGCACATTCTTGGGATGGAAATTAGAAGAGATAGGGTGAACAGAAAGCTATGGCTAGGCCAGAGTAAGTATGTGAATTCAGTGTTATAGAGGTTCAACATGCAGAATTGTAGACCATTGAGTGTTCCTTTTACAATTGGAACGAAACTATCTATTTCAGATTATCCTACATCCCCATTGGAGATGGAAGACATGAGCAGAGTGTCTTATCAGAGTGCGGTTGGAAGCTTGATGTATGCTATGGTCTGTACTAGACTAGACATTGCCCAAGCAGTGGGAGTACTTTCTAGATATATGTCTAATCCGGGTAGAGTTCATTGGGATGCAGTCAAAAGAGTCTTCAGATATTTGAAGGGTACTTCAGAGTATTCTTTGTGTTATCATGGTAATTCAATTGGAAACATGACTTCCCTTGATATCCATGGTTATGTGGATTCAGATTGGGCAGGTGATATTGATAGCAGAAGATCCACCAGTGCTTATGTGTTTACTTTGTTTGGTGGTGCAATTAGTTGGATGAGTAAGCGACAAGCTATGGTTTCTTTATCCACTACTGAAGCAGAGTATATGGCAACTACTCATGCTTGTAAAGAGGCCATTTGGCTTAAGAGACTGTGTTCGGATATTGGAATAAAACAAGGTACAGTGACAATTTACTGTGACAGTCAGAGTGTAATTAGCCTAGCTAAGAACCCGACATTTCATGCCTGGACCAAACATATTGATGTTCAGTATCATTTTGTTAGAGATATGGTCGAAGATGGTAGGGTGAAGCTGGTTAAGGTGGAAACTTTGATGAATGTTGCAGATGCTTTAACTAAGACTATGAGCACAGAGAAGTTCAGATGGTGTTCAGAGTCTATGGGCCTTATGGTCCCTAGCAATTGATTCATTGTGTTGACATTCCCTTCCGCTCATGCAAGGTGTTCGACAAGTGGGAGATTTGTTGGGAAAAATGGTGTCCCAACCTTGCATTTATGTGAGGTTACTATTTATAGTAAGTTTTCATTTGAGCACGAAATGGTGCGAAACTCTCCCTGAAGCTTCTGGTTGGCTAGATAAGCATTCCGGTAAAGTTGCGTCACAAGGTCATAGCTAGTTTTGAAGATATTAAAGTTTTCATCTTGGAGGGGTGCAATAAAATGTTTAAACTTAATTTGGGGGGATTTAGAGGCTCCAAAATGCCCTAAAAAGTGGTCGTAACCAGTGCAGTGGGTTACGAGGTGATAGAGCACTTCGCGAGCTTTCCGACGCTTCAAACGGTTCGTCAATCGAACACCCGGTTCTCAAGTTATGGCCTCCGGAAGTTTGTACTCCTGAAATAGGAAAAAATAAGTTGTATCAGATACATAAATGAACTGTAAAAGGGAGCGACACGTGTTGATGTGTGCTTTAACATGTCATAGGGCATCTAGAAGGGAGATAAGGTTGGCTACACCTTATTGGGTGGTTTTAGCCCATGGTTTTGTAATACCGTTTGACGGTTTCTTGTATTGTATCTCCTATTTATGAGGTGTGTGAGATAGAGGTTGTGTGTAAGAGTCCTATGGCTATTGAGTTGCCTCTGAATCTCTGATTAGTGGTACTCCTACAAAGAGCTTGCTCTGCAAGTATGTTGTAATCTATTTTTGATTGCTGAATAAAATATTGAGCTGCTTTTGGAGGGTGGGGTTTTTTCTCCCGAAAGGGTTTTCCCCACGTAAATCACTGTGTTGTGGTATGAATGCTATTATATCTATTTCTATTTTCTGTAACTATTGTAATTATCTGAAAAGTTTTGCATTACCCTCCTCTCAAGGTTAGTGAAGGAAGTTGTTTCCGCTACTTAACTTCCTTACAATAAAAGTATTGCTACTTGTCAAACTAAGTATGCTAGAGAGTTGTTGAAGAAATTTGGTATGGAAAATTATAAACCGGTTAGTACTCCTATGGTTACAAGTGAGAAATTGACAAAGAAATATGAATCAACTCCGGTAAATCCTACAAGATACAAGTCGATGATTGGAGGTCTATTATATTTGACTCAGACTAGACCAGATTTAATGAATGCAGTTTGCATTGCATCAAGATATAAAAGTGATCCTAGAGAAAATCATGAGAGTGCGGTGAAAAGGATTTTTAGATACTTACAAGGAACATCTTAATATGGTTTTTGGTATCCTAAAGATGATGACTTTACTTTATGTGCATATACAGATGCAAATTGGGCAGGTGATGTTGATGACCGGAAAAGTACTTCTGGTGGAGCTATCTTTCTTGGAAAGAAACTTATTTCATGGATCAGCAAGAAAGAGTCATGTACTTCTTTAACTACTGCTAAAGCTGAGTATGTTGCTACTACTACTAACTGTACACAAGCTCTATGGATGAAGTAAATTTTAAAGGACATAAAAGTGCATTGCAATGGACCAGTAGTTATTCACTATGATAACTCTACTACTATAGACATATCAAAGAATCTGGTATTTCACTCTAAGTCAAAGCACATATCTATCAAGTACAACTTTTTGAAGGAAAAAGTGGAAGAAAATGAAGTTAGATTGGTTTAAGTGAACACTAAAGAGAAGAGTGTAGACATCTTCACTAAACATTTTCCTAAAGAATCATTTGAGTATCTCAGAGACAGATTAGGGGTTTCTGCCTCTTTGATAGAAAACTGATTGATACTATTTAGGCATCAGTCTGATATACATTATTAGAGCTATTATTCATTCCAGATTGATGTGGTGATGCTACTACTCAGAGTGAGTAGTTAGCCTTGTGATTTAGTAGTTTATGATTTTGCTTTGATATTTATGTCAGATATTTGGCATTGATGTCAAAGGGGGAGAGATATTCATGTGAAAAACTTAAGGAGTTATATACATTAGGGGGATAAATTTGCAAAACTTAATTGTGATATCATCTATAGGGAGAGTATGGATCAGAACTTCATGGCTATATTCTTGTGTGGGAGTTTTTTTTGGCATTTCTTAGCACTTTGATGTTTTTCACATCTAGTGTTGCCATCAATACCAAAGGGGGAGATTGTTGGCAATTTGGAGGAATTGATTATGCATTGCATTGATGTTTTATCATTAATGTCAACACTAGCTACTTTGGCTGTTTACCAATATCCAATTGGTCCTAGTAGGATGTTTGGATGTTGGTTGGATAGATCATGTTGATCCTATATACTCTGGTATGCTTTGGCTTATGGAATTGGCTTAGATCTGCTATTCATGCTACTCAGATATATGTTCAGTCAGTTGGTACTGTATACACCTAAAAATGGTCTGAAGATAATTAATTAAATAAGCAATTATTTAATTAATCCTCCTCCCCAATTTAATTAAATTTATAAGAAATTTGATTAAATTTCCCCTTTCATCTACTTATTAATAAATCTAAGGATTTATTTAATAAGTTCATTTCACCCCTTTAATTAATTAATTCGCTTCATCCAAAATCATTTATTCTAAATCCCCTAATTAATTAAAACAAATCCATGTTACCCTTTTCACATTATTTGAATTTTTAAATTCCAATTCTCCTAACTTCTACTACTCCTAAACCTAACCCATTCTACCTACCACCATGTCCCCTTTCATCCAACATCTTCTAGAACCTTGTGACACTTGTCACTAAGTGTTCCCTTTCATCCAACCTCTTCTAGAAGCCTATTGACACTTGTCACCATAGAGATGACAAATGTTCCCTTTAATCCAACCCCCTTTGCCAACCTCCTCCAATTTAACCATTGATATCTTCAGATCAATCTTGACCATTGATTCTTTCCACCTCACCCCTAGCCTTGGGAAATCTTATAAATAGACCTCATTTTGGACCTCAAAGTGTCCCAATTTCATATCATGTTTGCATATCGATTGATTCATCTCATTTACATTCATGCATTGTTACTATAGCCATCTAGCTTATAGTTTATCATTTTTAGCAATGTTATCATGCTCAATTTTAGCTTAAATCTTAGCTTAATCATGCTATTCTTGCTAAGATCATTCATTTTCATCTTTCAAATCCTCCATCTAAGTGTAGTCAAGTCACTAGAGTATGCATAATTAGATCTGAGAGCATTTTCATACTCGCATTTACTAGAGGAAATAAGTCGATTAGCTATGGTTTTGTCTTTCTTTGATTTAAATCTTCTAAACATGCTTGTAATGACTTATTGAGTGCATTGTGGTTGCAGGTACAGGTACACTTCATAGAGCATGATAGGTATTGATTTATTGATCAGATGTTATCTTATATGCCGGTAAGCCTAGTTTATTGATCCAATGAGGGTTTCACCGATAGAGCTTTGTTGAAGATATTTTGATACTATGCATAAGTGGTGTTGGTGTGGCTTCTAGTAAGGATTTAGGATGTTGATGGTTATCATGTTCATGTTCCAGTTGATCGGTGGTGTTGCATTTAGTACCGAACCTATTCTGTGCTATCTAGGTTATGGATTGACTTAATGTAACATGTTGTTGGGACTCCTCAATGTGTTTCTAAGATGACTTATGGGTTGGATGATATTTTTTTGGCCTCAGGCTGATATGTTTTATAATTATGTAATAGGTTTTATTGTCTGGGTGGCCAACCTAATTGTTAAGGTCGAGGGTTTGTATATATATGTGTATGATCTCATTGTAGATCATGGTATACAAGTGAATAATGCAATAATCATTCATTCAGAGGATTTGGTCAGTCATAGGTGATTGAGCTAGGTTTATGCAAGAGGTTTAAGACCTCTGGTATTGAGCTTAACTGGAATTGTACTCAGGCATAGGGGATGCTATTATTGTAGTTCTTTCTTCCTTTGGGATTGTAGTTTGGATTTCTTATGTAGTTAGTGAGACTTCTTTCGTAATGAGCAGTGTGCTCTAGGTTGTTGGTCTTCCCGCAAGTGCAGGCCCCTCAATTTGTAATCACATACTTATTGTAGAAGTAATATCTAATTGTGGGTAGGCTTCCCACCATGGTTTTTCCCTTTATCGGGTTTTCCACGTACAAATCTTGGTGTCACGTGGATGGTATCTATTCCCTAATTGTTGGTTGTGCTTAATTGGTACATCTACTATTTTGGTAATTGGTTTATGTATTTCGATATTGATCTCATGTGTTTCGATAATAAATTTTTAAAAGCTTAATGTTCTGGTAATCTGGTGACAACTGATTCACCCCCCCTCCTCTTAGTTGTCCTTCAGTTATTTGAACTATCTAACAAAAATTGTCTTTAAATTTATATTATTATGAAAAATATTGCAATCTCTTGGATTATGATGTAGGAGCATCTAGTGTGTAAGAGAAATCTTGCATCACCCAAAAAAAAATGTTGCATTTTCCTTTGTTTTATGGTTTCTCCTTTGTTTTATGAAACTCATTAGGTTGGTTGCATTATATAAATTGTCTAGAAGCTAAAAATAGCAAAAAATAGTCACATACCATTTTTCAAGTGTTTTGCTCATTTTTTGTCATACAGACATGAAAACTAGTCCAAAGGAGTGGAATTGAAAAATAAGATGATTGGCAAAAGAATCACCTCAATATCCTGAGTGGTTTGAAAGATATCAAAGTTTTTGTCCTAAGCAATTTCTCCAATGAAGCTTAAAACTCAAAATTGAAAACCTTAGAGGCCCTGAAAAGGTTCAAAACCCTGTCAAATAGATCTTTGATGTTGTAGATCTCTCTGAGCTCTTTGACCTCTGAGAGATTTCTAATGATATATTATAATAGTGAATTGGATGTCCAAGTTAAAATTTATGGCTCCCAGAAGTTGTGCCACTAGAACTCAAGTTTCAATAAAATTCCACCTGAGCAGAAAAATCAGCCGATGGACCAATGAGTGCCAAAAGGGGAAAGTTACACTTCTAGAACATTCTAAGGAGGTTATAAATACTATATAAAGGGGTGAACAAGGGTTATAGAGGATAGTTCCTATAGTGCAGATTGTGGCACTAGTTTGAAAATTATTGTAATGGGAATGGCCATGTGACTATTCGATGATATTTTGTGAATATTGAAATTTCATTTCATTGAGATAATAAGAAGAAAGTGTTTCCTCTCTTGCATTTTTTTTTTATTTCTATATTGTGGTTGTATGTTTGGGTTTATAAGGGGGGTACCTGTAATGCCCACCAAAATACCCTAGAGAAAATAACTAATCCAACTAACATATGGAGATAATTTTTTTTTAAACATTTGCTAATTAAACACATTAATCTACCATTACTGATACACATTTATCATAACATACATGAATGCATCAACAAATCAAGAATAACCATATTATTAACAACATAATATGCAAGCAAAATATCATTACACAATCATCATTTCCCTAGGGTACCTTAACGCCATTACTTACCTAACATCAACACATCAACACAACCTTAACATGATTCCATAAATATCCATTACATTTAATTATATTCATTTCCCAATCAATCAATATCTTCCTTATCATGAGAATAATTAATTATCAATGTGTATCCTAACATATCCCATTAACTCTTAAGTTCTTTTAAAACACCAATTAAATGTTCCTACTTCCCTTTTAAACCATCTAACATGTTATTATTGTTGGCATTGCATGAAGATTGCATTGATGAAGTATAGTGTTGCCATTGATGTCAATAGTAACCGATAATGGAGTTGTATTGCAACTGATAGTGATGCAGTAATGCAACCGGTAGTAGAGCAAAGAAGGAAACTAGTATTGGTATTTGAAGTAGAATGATCAACCGGTAACCCTAACCAGTTGATATGTCGAACCCTAACCGATGGAGCTTGGTGAATCGGTTATGTTGATCTATGATTGAATGGTGATCAGAGAAGGAGATGCCACATATGCATGATGCACATGATGAGTTTTAAAGTGGTTTTCGTGTGTGAAGATAACTATTTATCTTGGGAATGAGCAATTGCATAGCATGAAGTGATAACCATGTGATGAGTTACAGGATTCGATGTGAGGTGATCTAGGAGTGGTTCAAGTTGTCTAGAACAATGTGTAGTTGATTGCTATATAATCCAACGGTCATTATTGAACCGATATGTTTGTAATCTCTATGAGATTTGTAGGTTTTGTGATGTGTTACCGACTTATTATATTTGCTTATAAGGTCGATGAGTTGTTTTGTAATGTTGTTGGCAATCTGGTTAAGTGTGTTAGTGTGATTATCGTTGAACTAGAAGGAGTGTCTGCAAAATGTTTTGAAGGCAGATAGGAGCAGAAAAGGATCTAACTAAGAAAGATAGTGCTATTACCAGATCATCAAAGACCTTGTTGTTCTCTAACCATTACAACAGTAAAATCCCTTAACCGGGTAAGATTTAACAGGCTTGGTGTTGTCTAAATCCTCTAACCAAGTGATCCATTATCTTGGATTTGAAATCCTCTACTGAGGTTACACTTAATAGGGTATTGTAGTCAATCCCTTAAATGGGTGGTCCCTAACCAGATCTGTTCTTAACAGGACATTATTGTATAAGCTTCTAACAAGGCTTGGCTCCTAACAAGGTGAACTTCAGAAGAGTTCAAAATACTTGTGGGTATTCATCCCCACTGTGGTTTTTCCCATTTGGGTTTCCACGTGAAAAATCATTGTGTCAAGTGGTGAATGATTTTGTTGATATGTTTTGATATGGTTGATATGATTAATTGGTAAAGCCACTTAGATATGTTTAGATGACCGGAAGTGATCTAAAATGAGCTATTACTAATTTTAGTCAAGTGGTTTAATGTTTTAGTTAAATGGTATGTGAGTTATAGATCTGTTACATTGTATCATTGATGTTTTGGTGAACCAGTAAATTTTGACAGTGCAGTTGCAGTTTTTGGTACAGTATCTAAACCAGTTAGTTTTGCAAGTTATTTATGAATTGGGATTAAATTTGGTGAAAGTTTAATTTTTTTTCTATCTACTAATTACCCCCCCCCCCTCTCAGTAGTTGACTAGATCCTTATTGATTCATCATATTATAAATTGGTATCAGAGCATTTTAGGCCCTCTTGTGTTTAAGCCTAATAGCTTGAGAAAAAGATCTAGGAGAACATGATGAAGAAATAAGGTTCAAAGTTCAATAGGGAAAACTATAGAATCTAGAGTGATACGATGAAGATCTATATCAAGATCTTAGGAAGTCAATATTGGGAACATGTTGTTACTAAATATAACTTGCCTAGTGGGATATTGTCAGATGATCAAAAGAAAGAGCAACAGGAGAGAAACCAAGCATTGGAGGCCATTATCAGGTCCATGTCTGATTCAGAGTATGTTGATGTCCATGGATTGAAGACTGCTTATGAAGTGTGGAAGAAACTTGAAGATATTTATAGCGGTGATGAGCATATGAATATTACCAAAGAAGAGAGTCTGAGAGGTAAATTTGATGATACGTGGATGGTTGAAGGAGAAAACATTCAACAGTATGGTCAGAGGATCAAGGAGATAGTCGAAGAGATTAAAAGTGTTGGTGGTAGAGTGGAGGATACCATAGTGGTTAGCAAGGTGTTGAGAACCCTTCTATTTGTCTACGCTATCTGAGTTGTAGCCATTCAGGAACTCAAGTCTATTGATAAATCAAAGGTAACTCTTGAATACATCATTGGTAAATTAACTGCATTTGAATTAAATGGTTTTGATGGAAGTGTTCATAGATCAAAATCTAGATTTAGAGCTTCAGTTTTAACCCCACCGGTAAGGAAAAGTAGAGAAGCTAGTTATAGTCATGAGTCTAGATCCAGTAGAGAGGTAGATGATGAAGATAGTTTGATTGAGCTTGAAGCATTGTTGGCCAAGCAATTACCTAGAGGTACTGGTAAGTACAGAGGTAAATTACCTTTGAAGTGTTTTGCATGTAACCGGATTGGACATATTGTTGCTAACTGTCCAAATGGAGATAATGAGCAAAAACGTGAAAAGTATAAGAAGTATACAGACAAAGGTAAAAGAGATTGTCTCATTGTAGTGGATGGAGGAATTACAGATGAGGAATCTGAAGAAGATGCAAATGAGGACATTGTCTTTGTTGCTACTAAAGAAGAGACATCAGATCAGAAGGCATTAGTCTCCCACATGGATATTTATGATGATTGGATTATAGACAGTGGTTGTTCACACCACATGCCCAGTGACCGGAGTAAGTTTCTTAATTTGAGAGAGTTTAATGGAGGTGTTGTGAGATTTAGAAATGACTCACCCGACATGGTGAAAGGAAAAGGATCCATCTCTTTGAATGGAAAGAGCAATGTAGATGATGTCTACTGGGTTGAAGGACTGAAACACAATCTTTTGAGTGTAGCTCAACTCAATGATAAAGGTTACCCACTAGAATTCAAGAATGGAGTCTACAAGATTTATGGAATTAAAGGTGAGCTGATTGCAACTAGAAAATAGACCAAAGGTAACTTGTTTCATTTAAGTTCTAAAGTCAACAATTGTTTAATTGCAAAAATAGAAGATAGTTGGCTTTGGCATCAAAGATTCTGTTATGTAAATTTTGATAACATTGTAAAAGTCAGTAAGCCCAAATCAGTAAGAGATTTTCCACAATTAGACAAACAAGTGAATGCTCTATGCAAGGAATGGAAGTTAGGGAAGATGACATCCTCAACTTTCAAGAGAAAATCTTTCTCAGCAAAACATGTGCTAGATTTGGTTCATACCGACCTTTGTGGACCAATGAGGACTAGGAGTATTCAAGGTGATTGGAATTTCATGATTTTTACTGATGTTTGCTCAAGGATGATGTGGGTCACATTCTTGAAAGACAAGATAGAAGATTTTAGCAAGTTTAAGGCATTCAAAGCCTTAGTTGAAAATGAAAGTGGAAAGAAGATAAAGTTCTTAAGAACTAATCAAGGTGGTCAATTTACTTCTGAGGAATTCACTAGTTACTATGAAAACAATGGAATTAAGAGGCAAATTTTTGCACCTAGGACACCACAACAGAATGGTATTATAAAAAGGAACAACTGGTTAGTTGTCGAAGCTACTAGGACTATGATAATACAAGGAGTTGTAGCTAAGATATTTTGGAAACAAGTATTGAAGACATTTGGAATGGGAGACTGTAAACCAGTTGGAACACCAATGGTTATAGGCTATAAAATGTCTAAGGAGGATGATTATGCATTAGTGGATGAAAAAAAGTATAGGTCTATGATAGGAAAATTATATTATATTATCCACAACATACCGGATATTGCTCATGCAGTAGGATTAGTTGCCAGATTTTAGAAGAGCTCAAAGGAGACACACATGGTAGTGACTAAAAGAGTTTTCAGATATCTAAAAGGCACAATTGATTATGGATTATGGTATCCATATGCAGGTAACTTTGATTTTAAAGTCTATACAGATACAGACTGGGTAGGCAATATTGATGACAAGAAGAGTACAACTGGAGGAGCATTCTTTCTTGGAGGATGGCTAGTGTCTTGGAGTAGCGAGAAACAAATTTGTATATCACAATCAACTGCAGAAGCTAAATATGTTGCAGCGTATATGAATTGTACCCAAGCAATCTGGATAAAACACATTCTGGAAGGTTTCAAGTTGAAGATTATAGAACTGGTAAGGATTTTCTGTGATAATACTAGTGCAATAAATATTTCTAAGAACCTGGTATTGCATGCTAGGACAAAGCATATTGAGCTAAAGTATCATTTCTTGAGAGAGAAAGTGCAAAGTAAAGATGTGTCACTAGAGCATGTATCTACTAAGGAACAACTAGCGGATATCTTTATTAAAACCTCTACCTAAGGCTACTTTTGAGTATCTTAGAGGTAAACTAGGAGTTGTACCCCTACATGAGGTCAATTAAATAGATGTGGAAGACATCAGTCCTGGAGCTTATTGAAAATCTTGAAGTAGGATTGGTGTAGAGTGGAGCTACTCCATAGGGGGGCAGCTTGTTGCAGATCGGTGAAGCAGAAATGGTTAACCTTTACTTTGCCATTGTTGTCAAAGGGGGAGAAGAACTATATATGATTGATAGCTAGTTACCAGCTGAAGACATCAAGATACAGTTGAAGGAGAGTACATGGAAAAATTTAAATCAGTATTCCTATACCTGTGTATGTGTATTACTCTCAATCATCATAATCAAAGGGTATTGATATTTATATTGCCATCAATGCTAAAGAGGGAGATTGTTCGCATTGCATGAAGATTGCATTGATGAAGTATATTGTTGTCATTGATGTCAATAGTAACCGGTAATGGAGTTATATTGCAACCGGTAGTGATGCAATAATGCAATCGGTAGTAGAGAAGTGAAGGAAACTGGTATTGGTATTTGAAGCAGAGTGATCAACTGGTAACCCTAACCAGTTCATATGGCAAATCCTAACTGATGGAGCTTGGTGAATCAGTTATGTTGATCTATGATTAAATGGTGGTCAGAGATAGAGATGCCACATATGCATGATGCAAGTGATTATTTTCAAAGTGGTTTTGGCATGTGAAGATAACTATTTATCTTGGGAATGAGCAATTGCATAGCATGAAGTGATAACCATGTGATGAGTTACAGGATTCAATGTGCAGTGATCTAGGAGTGGTTCAAGTTGTCTAGAATAATGTGTAGTTGATTGATATGTAATCCACGATCATGATTGAACCAATATGTTTGTAATATCTATGAGGTTTGTAGGTTTTGTGATGTGTTACCGACCTATTGTATTTTCTTATAAGGTCAATGAGTTGTTTTGTAATGTTGTTGGCAATTTGGTTAAGTGTGGTAGTGTGATCATTGTCGAACCAAAAGGAGTGTCTACAAAATGTTTTGAAGGTAGATAGGAGTAGAAAGGGATCCGACTAAGAAAGATAGTGCTATTACCAGATCAACGAAGACCCTGTTGTTCTCAAACCATTACAATAGTTAAATCCCTTAACCGGGTAAGCTTTAATAGGCTTGGTGTTGTCTAAATCCTCTAACCAAGTGATCCATTAGCTTGGATTTCAAATCCTCTACCAAGATTACTCCTAACAGGGTATTGCTTTTAATAGGGTATTGTAGTCAATCCCTTAACTGAGTGATCCCTAACCGGATATGTTCTTAATAGGACATTATTGCATAAGCTTCTAACAAGGCTTGGCTCCTAATAGGGAAAACTTCAGAAGAGTTCAAAATACTTGTGGGTATTCATCCCCACCACGGTTTTTCTCATTTCGGTTTCCATGTGAAAAATCATTGTGTCAAGTGGTGAATGATTTTGTTGATATGTTTTGATATGGTTGATATGATTAACTAGTAAATCCACTTAGATATGTTTAGATGACCAAAAGTGATCTAAAATGAGCTATTACTGATGTTAGTAAAGTGGTTTAATATTTTGGTTAAATGGTATGTGAGTTACAAATATGTTACATTATATCATTGATGTTTTGGTCAATTGGTAAAGTTTGATAGTGAAGTTGCAATTTTTGGTACAGTATCTAAACCATTTAGTTTTGCAAGTTTTTTATGAGTTGGGATTAAGTTTGGTGAAAGTTTAGTTTATTTTCTATATATTTATTCACCCCCCCCCCCTCTCAATAGTTGACTGGATCCTTATTGATTCATCATATTATCAATTACCATCTTTCCATATGAAGTATCACCTAATGCACCTCTAGTTCATTTCCATTAAGGATATCTTTTTAAATCTATATCTACTTATTCATATCCACATTCTAGAGATTTTATTAGGAACATATTTTCTATTACCAACATATTCATTTAACACTTTCACCATGATCATAGATTCACATAATATAATTTTAATAACAATACTCATTCCTTTGATTTTCCTTTCCAATCTAGGATTACACATACAATGAATATCCAATTACAATATTTATAATCCATTACAACTCATCATGAATTCAACCTACTAAAATTCCTACTACATATGATCAAAAGATATTGGATACATGATCTTTCTTATAACTACATATTACTCATGATACAAATACATGATATCAATCTCATTTACATAGTTAATGCTCCAAAGATCCATCCACATGAAGAAAAGATAAGATTCCACAATCACACACACTATCAACTAGTGAAGAACATCCCAATGGAAGAAGACATCCAACCACCCAACCATGTGGAACCAAATAGGAACCACCCCTGTGCTAGGAGATGACATGGGTTCCAACTCACACTCAAGACCTAGGTTGACACCTAACAACCAAGGGAATCAACATGACATCAACAAGATAACATCCAAGAAAAATGAATCAAACCACATCACAAGGCTAATCACAAATTAATAAGCTCCCAGAAGCACAATAAACAACAAGGGCATAAGGATCATGGACACATGTAGGGAAAGAGTGTCATCACATGCTATCCTCACAAAGTGTTAGGATTCCCAAAGATACTGAGAGGGGGGGGTGAATCAGTATCTAACCAGTTAGTTGATTTTCTAAACTTATTAAATGAATTTCATGCCAAAATAGTGTACCGGTAAACCATAAATAATGCAGTAAATAAGATTAGTAAACACAATATAGAAAGCACACCATAACACAAAATTTTAACGAGGAAACCTGGTGTGGGATTTGTGACCCACAATATTTTCTCACTAGCCAATAAGTGAATATTACTAATACAATAGGGGCCTACACATGCAGGAAGGCCAACTGCCTAAAGCTCACTGATTAAATACAAAAAGGGAAGTCTCACTAACTTACAAAAGTGGATTATGTAAATACAATGTCATGTACTGCTTTGGTTCAGCATTTGCTATGCCAGGTTCAGTATTGGTTTCAGCTCATACAACTTCCAAAACCCTATTCCAAGGTCTACCTTGATATTCGTATCTACCTATTACATTACTTCCATGTATTCCTCTCTTCTTACAAATGATTTACAAGATCTCATACTTATATGAGTCCTAATACAATTCACCTTGTCATCTTACAAAAATATTTTATAATTAAATACAAAATACAATAAACAAAATCCTATCGGCCAGGGTGCCAGTAAACATCTTTGTCACTACTGCTGCTGGTATATGTGCCTGTGTCAGTGCCTATCAATGCCTAGGATTGTAAGTTTGCCATCAGTGACAATACCTTCAATCACCTACAATTTCTCATTGGAGTGTGCATTTTCTAACAATCTCCCCCTTTGGCATTGATGGAAACACTCATGAGAAAAAGCCAAAAAGTATATCCAAAAGTGTTGTCCAAAACTATCTTACCAAAAACTGTCAATGTGTGCTCCTCCTGAGTAGACGATCTCTTCTATCATACATTTTTCTCATCCTTATTCCTTTTTCTCATCCTCTACTACTCCCCCTTTGGCAACAATGATAAAGGTTATCATTCAATGTCAATTAAGTGTAGTTCCTATTATGATCCCTGTAACTGGTGGGTTACAAAAGCAGCATTCAGACTGTTGTAGAATCTTTCATTATCCTTTAGTGTTGCTTCAGTCCGCTGGATTGTATCGGTGAGTATGTGTATTTTTTCTTCTGGTGTCTTAAGTCCTAGAACAAGAGCCTCATAAATCTCTTTTCTCAAAGAGATGAGGATATCTAGTTTAGGACCTAGTCTACATTTCAGTTCCTTTGCCTTAAACTTTAATTTCTCCTTGTCTTTTTCAACTTTTTCAATTTTCTCTTCAAAGCCAGTAATTTCATGTTCTACTACCGATATTGAATCTGATGAACCTATTAAATTATCAGTAATATCATTGATTTCCTTTTGTGCTCTACTGATCTCTTTATCTAAATCCTCTATCAAAATGTTTATCTCACATGTGTCTTTGTACAATTTCTTGAAGTCCAAAGTTGTCTTTCCTAGTGCCAGTAATAATGTGTCTATATGTTCCTTACTCTTCTTTACTGTTTCCTCAAAGAATTTTTCTTTCTCTTTATTCATTTTCTCTCTCAAAGTCTCTTCATTGATTTGATCAATTGTTAGAAGATTGTCGGTTATTTATTTAGACAATGTGTCTAATTGGCCTAAAGAATCTTTATTCTCTATGTTACACTTGGGTTCAATCATCTTCAAAATTGGTATGGTGTCATCAATAGCCTTATATGCTAGTGCATTACAATCTGTTATTTTCTTGATTGAATCTAATAATACCTTTGTCATATTAGTTGGTCTAAATTTAGTCATGGAGGTTCTAGATGACTATCCAACTACCTTCACAATTTGTAATCCGCCAGTGATAGTAACAACTTTGCTTTCCTCTTTCTCTGGAGGGTTAGTTTGTGTCTGTATTTCATCTACCAAAGGTTTAGGTTTTTCAGTTGTAGCCGGTGGCACTGTCTCTATATGTACCTGTGAATGAACTTATTGCTCTACCTATTTCTTTGTATGTGTCTTTGCCTGTTTCTCTATTCTCTCTACTGTTGGTTTCTCTGATGGTGCCTCTGATGATTTTCTAGTGGTATCCACTACCGGTTTTTCTATTTGCACCTCAGTACTATTCACTATTAGTGACTCAGTAGATACATCAGTATGTACACTAGTGGTATCTACCTTTCTTGTATCTGGGGAATCAGTTTGTTGTTCATTCCCAATTTCAATGTTTCCAATTGTATCCTCAATATTTGTCTCAATAGTAGTGTCTTCTACTGGTAGCTCAGTTGCCACATCTCTCTTCTCACTTGTTTCCTTATCAACCACAATGTTAACTTCCCGTGTGTCAATATTAATCGTAAATAACACCTCAGAATCGAGATTTGTGTCCTCATGTGGTGTTTCCATACTCTCTGTTGCCGGTGGTATATCAACATTTTGTGTTGGTGGAGTATCAGAAAGAGGTGGGGGTAAGTTATCTGTTATCTTTATACTCGGAGGACCACTTACTTTACCTTTCCCCTTATCCTTATCCTTTTCTTTTTGATAGACTTTAAAAGTCTTTGATCTCTTAAGCTCTTCTTGTTTCTCTTTCTCAATAATTAATATATCCCATTTATCTGTTGTCTCTTCTATGATCTCATTAACTCTGCCAACCATTAGTGCTACATGCCAGTGACCAGTTGAAAATATAGTCTGGTTAGCCTCACTTATTAGTTCATCAATTTCTTCTGTTGAATTTACTGGGTGAACTGCAAGTAGTTTTTCTATCTTCATCTTTTTATCCAATTCAACAATTGTTGCTCTCCTTGCTTCTAACCTTCTATACAACTCATTGGGTAAATCATCTACAACCTTAATCAAAAATTTCTTGTAGATATCCAAGTGTAGGATAACACTGTTTTCAATGCTTTCCTTTTTATCACTATTAAAAGTATCATACAACTTGCTAATGTTTGATAAGTTACAATTTTCTGTTCTCATTCAAAAGGTTGTCAAGTGGAGGAACAACTTGTTTTTCTTTTCTTTTCTTTTGTGTTAACTTCTTTGTCAGAGGCCTAACTACCTGTGTTTCTGTCTTGTTCTCTTAGGTGTAGGAGCGGGTACTGGTGAAGGTTTCCTTTTCCTTACTACCCCTTTAAACTATGCCTATATTTCACTATTAGAGGAGGTACCAACCAGTGAAAGATGTGTTTCCATTTGTAATCCTTCCAAGTCACTCTCCTTAATACCAATTTTATTCAATATGTCTTCCTTGATTGCTTAGTCCGCCTTGTTCCTTTTCTAACTATCTAATCAGTTTTCTTTATTCTTTTCTGTGATTGAATTTTTCTTTCAATTGTTTCCACATTTCCAAATATTTCTTTAGTTGGTTCTTTAGGGGCTTATAGAAGTGCTTTTGCATAATTTTCTATTATATTCTCATCAGCCTCATATCCCATCTCTGTAACCCAATAGTCCTTGTGAGTACTGCCTCCATCCAAATCTCATCCTTCTTTATCACAAAGCATATCTCCTTTTGATATTTATCTACTATAGATTAAGATAGCCTTATCCTAGTTTTCATTCTATCCTTCAGTGTCTGAAAGTGTTCATTTATGTTCTTTTCTCTATCATCTCCCATGTTGTTTAGCATGTCCAGAAGTTGTTTTCCTACTAGTATGTCAAAACCAAAATCCTTTCTACCAATACCGGGTACTTCCTTGGTAATATACAACATTAAACATACAAGTAAGTTGCCAAATCTAAATGTACCTTTCTTATCACCTTTGATCTTCCTCAGATTGTCTATCAGTTCATCCTTCAACCATTCGCATATGTCAATCTTTGCATTGTTGTTTACCATGTCATAGGCACTCTTGATACATAAGCTAGAAACATAGTTTAATCTGTTAGCATGTGTAACTTTGTATCCAAGAATCATGTTGATGAACCTTATATTGATATCCTTTACATCATTTACTCTGAAGGATCTCTTGTCAAAGGTTGCACTGGTTAGGATCATTACAGTGTCATTTGGAACCTTTTTAATCTTGTCAGGCCTGCTACTAGTGGAAGGTAAGCCTGTCACTACCCTAACTGCTTCTTTTGTTATCTTATGAATTGAAACCAACCAAAAGAACTCCCCATGAACTCTGCGTAACACAATCCTTATAAAATCCTTTGGAAAATTAGGGATACTAAGAATCTCCACAAAACCTAGGGTTTCAACTATCTTATGTTCTGGTTTCACATTTCCATTAACATCACATATAACAGCCCTATACATGTTTTTAATTTCATCATCTCCTAGTTCTTCTATATGACAATGTATGTAGATTTTAGGATCCTCAGCATAAGCAACTCCTTTGGGTATTTTTGAGAATGCTCCTAGGGTATCATCTTTCTTCACAATTTCGGGAATAATCTTAAATACGGGTCTAGGGCACTTAACAACTTCAATTACAATAGGGTTTGCAATGAATTCAAGTGTAGAGGAGGAAGCCATTGTTATAAATACCTTAATCTACCTTTAGGTATGAGTGCTTGAATGATTTGCTTCACTTCTCGCTATGGATGCCTTTGTTAGGGGTTCCACAGATACTAAGAGGGGGGTTGAATCAGTATCTGACTGGTAATTAGAATTTCTTAACTTAAAACATGCAGAACATAATATAGCAGTGTACTGGTATGCAAGAAATAATGCAATAAACAGAATCAAGAACATCCACATGAAAAGCACACCATAACACAAGATTTTAACGAGGAAACCCGATGTGGGAAA
The DNA here is from genome assembly GCF_030272615.1 of Cryptomeria japonica. Taxonomy (NCBI): domain Eukaryota; kingdom Viridiplantae; phylum Streptophyta; class Pinopsida; order Cupressales; family Cupressaceae; genus Cryptomeria; species Cryptomeria japonica. The sequence goes on along the minus strand of NC_081415.1, from coordinate 45,741,585 downwards.
AACCTCAGTGGGATTTGTGGCCCACAATATTCACTCACTGGCCAATAAGAGAATATTACTTACAATAAGGGGCCTGCACATGTAGGAAGGCCAACTACCTAGAGCTCACTACTCAATGGGAAGTCACACTGACTTACAAATAAGGATTATACAAATCCAATAACTTGTACTGCTTTACAATAGCATCTTCAATGCCAGATTCAATACTGGTTCCTACTCTGTTCTTTACATATACCTTTTGACCTATATTTCGCACATTAGGTCTGCCTAATATTTTCCTTAATTACTTCTACATCACTCCTAAAAATGTCTACAATGATCTCCTTTATATATAAGAGTCATTTTATAATTTACCAAGTCGACTTACAATAATAAACAAAATATTATATAACAAAAATCCTATCGGCCTTTGTGCCGATATATTTCTTTTCTTCTGTGCCAGTGCTAGTGTTCGTGTTTTGAGTGCCAGTGTTGAGTGTGATTTGCTGATGCCGGTATAATGTCTTTGTCGGTGCCATAGGATTGCAAGGTTTCCATCAATGACAAAACCTTCAATCACATACAATGTCTCATTGGAGTGTGCATATGCCAACAATCTCCCCCTTTGGCATTGATGGCAACACTCATGAGAAATTTCAAAAAGTATCAAAAATGTGTAGACCAAAAATGTTACCAAAAATGTGAGAGCTCCCCCTGAGCATATGATTCCTGTGTTTTGAATTTTCTCATCCCACTACTCCTCCTTTGGCATCAATGACAAAGGTTGTCAAGATGTCAGTAGAGTTTGTAGTTTCAACTATCCATAACCTCAACCTTGTAGCTGGGTAGTTATAATCTGAAAAAGATCTCCCAAAATCAAGTTTATACTATCCATAAACTTCTTACTATCCTTTATTGTTGTCTCAGTTCTCTTCACTGTATCGATGAGGTGCTGCAAATGCTCTGCCAGTGTTTTGCTTCCCTGTGTTAATGCCTCAGAAATTTCCTTCCGCAGAGATGCTAGATAGTCCAATCTTAGACTTAGTTTAGATCTCAAATGTTTTGCCTTATTTATTATTCTTTCTTTCTCTTTTTCCAATTTGAGTAGTTCTTCCTCAAAATTTTCTATCTTCTCTTCAAAAAATGATAGTGTATCAGGTGAGTTGACAAAACTATCTGCAAGTTTATTGATCTCATCTTGTACTTTGCTTATTTTCTTGTCAATATCTATAGTCAAAAAGTTTGTTTTATAGGTGTCTTTGTACAAATTTTTGTACTCTTTCAATAAATTACATAGTTCCAGTAGAAGTGTGTCAAAGTCTCTATTACACTTCTTTATTTCCTCATCAAAGAATTTCTATTTTTCAATTTCTACCTTATCCTTCACTGACTCTTCCTTTATTTTCTCAATGTTTTCTGAGATGTATTTACATAATTTATCCAATTTTCCTAAAGAATCTTTATTATCTATGTTACAGTTGGGAGCAATTACCTTCAAAATTGGTATGGAATCATCAATTGATTTGTAAGCTTGTGAGTTGCAGTTGGTTATTTTCTTGATAGAATCTAATAACACCTCAGTCACATTTGTTGATTTATATGCTGATGATGATCCAACAATCTAAGTACTGGTGGAAGTAACCAAGCTTGTATTGACCTCTGATAGGTCAGTTTGTGTTTGCATTTCTTTAAGCATTGGTTTTCCTACTTCACTAGTTACCGGTTGATGTTATTCTGGAGCCTTTAGCTCTATTTGTTTCTCTATATGTTGTATTGCCTTAGTCTGTGACTCAGTCTCTACCTTTTTCTCTTTATCTTCTACTAGTTTCTCTATTTCCCCTACTACTAGAGGCTCATTAACCATATTTGACTTATCAGTTGTATCTTTGTCTACTACTATGTTGATTTTCTGAGTATCAACATCCACAGTGTATAGGACTTCAGAATTGGGATTATTATCCTCTACATTCATACTCTCAGCTGTCGGTTGATCTTTAGTAGTTGTTGTTTTCACCGGTGGAGTATTTAAAGAAGGTGGGGGTAAGTTGTCTTTAACTTTGATGCTTGGTGGTCCACCAACTTTTCCTTTCCCTTTGTCTCTGTCTTTCTGATAAACTTTTATAGGTTTAGGATTCCTATACTCTTCTTGTTTTTCTTTCTCAACCAGGAATATATCCCATCCATCTTTTGTTTCCTCTATCACTTCATTAACTCTTCCTGCCATTAGTGAAATATGCCAGTGTGTAGTAGAGAATACTGACCGGTTTGCTTGAGAAATCATCAATTTCTTGTGGAGAGTTTACCGGATATACAGCAAGTAGCTTCTCAATTTTTATTTTCTTATCCAATTCTATCACTACCTATCTTCTTGCCTCAAGTCTTTTGAATAATTCATCAGGAATTTCATTGACTACTTCCATCAAAAATTTCTTGTACATATCCATGTGCAATATAACACTGTTTTCAACTTGTTCTTTCTCATCAGCTATTAGAGTGTCATAAATTTTCTCTATGTTCTTTAGTTTACCTTCCTCTATGATTTCATATAGTAATATATCAAGAGGGGCCAAGTCACTATTTGTCCTCTTCTTCTTCTTGGGTGTCAGTTTCTTCTTTGGTGTGGCCTTTCTTACCAGAGATCTCACAACTTGTTGCTTTTGCCTTGTCCTCCTAGGTGAAGGTGTGGTTGCCAGTGAGGGATCTCTTTTTCTTACAACTCTTTTAAAAGTTGAAGGCATGTCACTTCCTAAAGAAGTACCTACCGGTGATAGGTGAGTTTCAGGCTGTGGAGCTGCTAACTCATCCTCTGTTATGCCGGTTTTCTTCAATACATCTTCCTTAATGGCTTTTGCTTGTTTGGACCCTTTCCTTACAACTGCCTCAATATTTTTCACCCTTTTCTTTGATTGAATTTGTCTTTCAATACTCTCTACACTACCAAATACTTCTTCCTTTGGTTCTCTGGGGGCTTCCAGAAGTGCTTTGGCATATGTTTCTACTATGTGATCATCTATTTCATAACCCATCTCGGTTACCCAAACTATCCTTGGGATGACCGCTTCCATCCAGATTTCATCTTTCTTGATGACAAAGCATATATCATCTTTGTATGTGTCTACAATTTTCTGAGATAACCTTACTCTTTTCTTCATTTTGGTCTTTAATGCTTGGAAAAAGTCATGAATATTGTTTTCTTTGTTCTCACCCATGTTATTGAATAGTTCAGTCAATTGTTTTCCTACCGGTATGTCATATCCAAGTTCTTTGTAACCTATACTGGGAACCTATTTTGTTATGTGTAGCATTAGGCATACTAACATATTTCCAAATCTGAAAGTTCCTCTCTTGTCCTTCTTGATCTTTCCAAGGTTGTCAATTAGTTCATCCTTTAACCACTCACATATGTCAATTTTTGCATTATCTGTTACCATATCATAAGCACTCTTAATGCATAAACTTGAAACTGAATTAAGTCTATTAGCATGAGTAGCTTTATAACCTAATATCATACTGATGAATCTCACATTGATATCTATTACATCATTAACCCTTAGAGACCTTTTGTCAAATGTTACACCAGTTAGGTTTATAACTAGGTCATTGGAGACCTTCTTGGTTTTCTCTAGTGTCTTACTGGTGGTTGGTAACCCTGTGATGGCTTTCACAACTTCCTTGGTGATCTTATAGATTGCATCTAACCAGAAAAATTCTCCATGTACCCTGCTTAAAACTATCCTAATCACATCCTTTGGAAATTTAGGAATGCTAAGGATTTCTGTAAATCCTAGGGTCTCAATGATTTTTTGTTCATCCTTTACATTGTTGGTATTATGACATATCATGGTTTTATACATGGTTTTAATTTCCTCATCTCCTAACTCTTCAATGTTGCAGTGGATGTACATTCTAGGGTCTTCAGCATATACAACTCCCTTAGGAATTTGAGAAAAAGCACCTAAGGTATCATCCTTCTTTTCTATCTTAGGAACTAACTGAAATACGAGCCTAGGTCTTTTTATTACTTCAACAATAGTAGGGTTTGCTATGTATTCAATTGTAGAGGTGGATGCCATGATTAAATACCTTTTACTACCTTGGATGGATGATTGCTTGGAGTGTGCTTGCTTCTTGCTTGAAATGCCTTAGCTTGGAGTCTTCACACTCTTTAAAATTTGGAAATCTTAGTGAAATGAAATGGAGCCAAAACCTCAACTTTATAGTGTCTTTTTGCCATCTACCATATTAATTGCATGCTGGTTAAGTATTCACTTAACATTGTTTGCTGATAATAAGTAATTTGTAACTTCTTATCTCTAACCGAGGGAATAATTAGCATATGTATCAATAGATTGCCAAACCCTCAAGGAAATTTTCTTCAATTAGATGAAGAACTTCCTGCCGGTGGAGCATTGCTATGTCCTTCTGGTGAAGCATTACTCTATCCTGCTGGTGAAGCATTGGTTTGTTCTACCGGTGGAGGAGTATTCCCAATATTTAGATCAGCTTTTCTAATCCATTGTTTTGAGAATTCTTGCTTAACCTCTTCAACATTTTCTTTACCTTTCAAGCTAGCACTTTTGTTGTCTACCGGTGTTCCTTTACTTCTATAGAATTTAGCAATATGCCCAATCTTGTTACATGCATAACAAGTTACATTATTCTTTTGAATAGCTTTCCCATAACCTATGCCAGTTTGTGTTCTGCATTGATTTGATAAATGTCCAAATCTTCCACAAACATAACATCTCACATTCATTCTACAGTTTTCAAAGTTGTGACCAACTTTGTTGCATTTGGAAAATTGACCGGTGGGTGTGTTGATATTCTGATAATTTCTAGATCTACATTCATTTTCTCTATGACCATACTTATTACAGTTAAAGCATTTACCATTGAATTTATAAGCATTAGGTTGTCTTACCAGTTTGCTGTGATCCTGAGTATTTTTAGTACAGGAGCTTTCACCAATTTCAAAGCCAATTCCAGAAGTGTCACCTTTAGGTTTTTTATTCTTCAGCAAGGTGCCAAGTTCCTCTGAGCTTTTCTTGAATTTTTCTTTGTGTTGATTTGCAGTTTCCAGTTCTCTTTCTAAGATTTCTTTTTGTCTCATTAGTTCATTTGAGTCATTCTGAGTATGCATCAGATCTGTCTTCAACATGTCATTTTCATAGCTAAGTCTTTTATTCTCATTTGCTACATCACTTAGTCTTCTGGTCAATTATTCTTCATTCTTCTTCCTGTCCTCAATCTCTTTGCAAAATCTCATAGTCATATCCTGCATTTCATTTTTTGTTGTCATGATCTCTTGTTTCAACTTGCTCATCATATCATTAAGTGATTCCTTTTCATCATTCTCATTTTGCAATTTTTCACAAAGTTCTCTTCTCTTATTTCTTGTAACAATAAAATTTTCTTGAAGTACCTGAATGGTATCCTAAGCTACTCTTAAATCATCTTCTAATTTGATATTTTTAAATTTTTCTGCATCATAGTCTATAAGAGCTCCTTCAAGTTGCTTCAACAGATTTTCCATCTTTACCGGTGTCAAGATCTTCCTCAGGCTGTTAGGCTTCTGAAAATAGAGGACCAAGCTCTAATACCAATTGTTAGGGGTCCCACAGATACTGAGAGGGGGGGGGGTGAATCAGTATCTGACCGGTAATTAGAATTTCTTAACTTAAAACATGCAGAACATAATATAACAGTGTACCGGTATGCAAGAAATAATGCAATAAACAGAATCAAGAACATCCACATGAAAAGCACACCATAACACAATATTTTAATAAGGAAACCCACTGTGGGAAAAACCTCAGTGGGATTTGTAACCCACAATATTCACTCACTGGCCAATAAGAGAATATTACTTACAATAAGGGGCCTGCACATGCAAGAAGGCCAACTACCTAGAGCTCACTGCTCAATGGGAAGTCACACTGACTTACAAATAAGGATTATACAAATCCAATAACTTGTACTACTTTACAATAACATCTTCAATGCCAGATTCAATATCGGTTCCTGCTCTATTCTTTACATATACCTTTTGACCTATATTTCACACATTAGGTCTACCTAATATTTTCCTTAATTACTTCTACATCACTCCTACAAATGTCTACAATGATCTCCTTTATATATAAGAGTCATTTTATAATTTGCCAAGTAGGCTTACAATAATAAACAAAATATTATATAACAAAAATCTTGTCGGCCTTTGTGCCTATATACTTCTTTTCTTCTGTGTCGGTGCCGGTGTCAATGTCCTGAGTGTCGATGTTGAGTGTGATCTGCTGATGCTGGTATAATGTCTTTGTTGGTGCCATAGGATTGCAAGGTTTCCATCAATGATAAAACCTTCAATCACATACAATGTCTCATTGGAGTGTGCATATGCCAACAACCTTCACTTGGGATTTTGATGCTCTCAGGAAATTTGAATACTTGGTGAATGAAAAAGAGCCAAAACACTTGCTTTATAATGTCATTTCCTTCAACTACCACATTAAATATCTGTCGGTTAAGTGAAACTTAACACATCTGTCGATAAAGAAGTATTTCAACTTCTCACCATCAACCGAGGGTAAATTAGCATGTTTTTCAATTCATTGCCATACCCCCAAAATATTTCTTTTCAGTTAGATGAAGAATCTCCTACTGGTGGAGTGATACTCTATTCTACCAGTGAAGGAATAGCTTCATTAACATTCATATCTGACTTTCTAATCCATTGTTTTGAAAATTCTTTCTTTACTTCTTCAACCTTTTCTTTACCTTTCAAACTGGGTCCTTTGTTATTTGTCAGTGATGCCTTCTACAAAATTTTGCAGTATGTCCAATCTTATTACAAGCATAACAAGTCACATTATTTTTCTGAATAGCTTTTCCATATCCTATACCGGTATGTGTTCTGCATTGATTAGATAGGTGTCCAAATTCTTCCAAAAACATAACATCTTACATTCATTCCACAGTTTTCTGAATTATGTCCAACTTTGTTGCATTTAGAACATTGACCGATGGGTGCATTGGTGTTATGATAGTTTCTAGATCTACTTTGATTTTCTCTATGACCATACTTGTTATAGTTAAAGCATTTTCCATTAAATTTGTAGGATTAGGTTGTCTTACCGGTTTACTATGATCATGATTGTTTGCAGTACCTGAGCTTTCACCAACTTCAAAGCCAAGGCCATTAGTATCTCCATTAGGTTTCTAATTTTCCAACATGTCATCAAGTTCCTCTAAACTTTTCTTGAATTTCTCCTTGTGTTGATTTGCAGTAGCCAACTCTTTTTCTAAGAAATCTTTCTGTCTCATGAGTTCAGTTTTATCATGCTCCAAGTGAATTATATTTGTCTTCAACATATCATTTTCATGACTGAATCTTAGATTTTCATTTCCAGCATCATTGATTATCCTATCTGAGTTATCTTCATTCTTCTTTTGGTCTTCAATGTCTTTACAAAACCTCATAGTCATATCTTGCATCTCATTCCTTAAGGCCATGTTATCCTGCTTCATCTTGCTTACAAGATCATTAAGAGTTTCTTTTTCATCATCATCAATCTGTATCTTCTCATGAAGTTCTCTTCTTTTGTTCCTAGCAATAGTGATATTTTCTTGAAGTCCTTGAATGATTTCATGTGCAGCCTTCATATTATCTTCAAGTTTCATATTCTTCAAATTTTTTGCATCATAATCTGCAAGAGCTGTTTCCAATTGCTTTCTCAAGTTTTCCATATGTACCAGTGTCAGAATTTTCCTCAATCTATTAGGATTTTGAAAATAGAGGACCAAGCTTTGATACCAATTGTTAAGATTCCCAAAGATACTGAGAGGGGGGGGGGGGGGGGGGGTGAATCAGTATCTAACTGGTTAGTTGATTTTCTAAACTTATTAAATAAATTGCATGCCAAAATAGTGTATCGGTAAACCAGAAATAATGCAGTAAATAAGATCAGTAAACACAACATATAAAGAACACCATAACACAATATTTTTAATGAGGAAACCCAGTGTGGGAAAAACCTCAGTGGGATTTGTGACACACAATATTCGCTCACTAGCCAATAAGTGAATATTACTAATACAATAGGGGCCTGCACATGTAGGAAGGCCAACTGCCTAAAGCTCACTGCTTAAATACAAAAAGGGAAGTCTCACTGACTTACAAAAGTGGATTATGTAAATATAATGTCATGTACTGCTTTGGTTCAACATCTGCTATGCCAAGTTCAGTATTGGTTTAAGCTCATACAACTTCCAAAACCCTATTCCAAGGTACAACAACAACAACTATTCATTATCTTGATTATGTGAATCCTAATTACCTATTCCCACTAATCAATTATTATGGTTATCATTTGCAATTAAGAATAAACTCTTCATGTGGTCCCATGATAGGTCTAGACCTTAAGAATCCTCTCTAGGAACCTCTTAGATCCTATTGCTCATGAACCCATTCCTACACATGCAAGAGCCCACTCTCGCTATCCATGGACCAATACCTTAGGGTGAACATGAATCAAAATAACATTATGAAGGCTTGACAAGAGATGAATCCAAAATCACAACATAACTGATGCAATACTGAAGCACACATGAACCATAAAGCCAACACACAAAGCAAGAGCCTTCACCAATCAAAGCTTAATAATAAATAAGAGTAAGGCATGCATTCCTCTTTCTCAAACCTAACCAAAAACATCCTCAATAGTGAGGCACAATCCTCTCATTGGAGTTCACATAAATCATCCCTCAATGGTAAGGTATTTCCTGTTACTGGTGCTAAGAAACACATAAGCACAATCCTCAATGATAAGGCATAAACCATCTTATCAGAGCTCAAACAACCAAAAAATGATCAAGATAACATCAAGAAACATCTCTGAGAACTCATATCAATGACAAGAAGCCTCTAGTAAAAGCCCAATATCTAGCAAAGCAACCACACTAGACAAAACTGACAAAACCAAGCAGTTTTAGCACATATGACCTATCTTTTAGTGCATATGATTCAAAACTTTAGCACATATGATTCATACTGTAGCATAATAAAATTGGGACCCTTGCAAGTTTGACCACATTTTAGGCCCTCACCTTTGTGACTGCATCTCCTTGTTCAATTGAGACCCCTCTCTACATCATCACTCTGAGTCTCCTCCTATTTTAGCCCTGATATCACCTCAGGACCCTGTCCAGACCCCAAAATAGGGTAGGATAGGTTTTTGGCACCCATTTTCCCTTCGATAGGGGTGTAGTGCCCCTATCCTCCCTCTTAAGCTGGCCCTAAGATGGGTCCATCCAACCCTTAAACCTTGTTTTCTCTTTAGGATTCAAATCTCTCCATGTCGGCCTTTGATGAGATGAAAATTAATTCTTCTAGACTAGTATAAAGCAAGATTTAGTCCTCTCATTTTTATATATAAGAATAAGCAAAGATAGGTGAAATTCAAGAGGAGGATTTCATTATCATTGTTAAGAGTTCAAGTCTTCAAGTCTTCAAATATCTCCTTCTTCATGTGTCTTCTTCATTTATCCATTGGAGCAACATTAAAATATTCATTTGCAAGCATGTGTGTATGTTACAATTTTTGTCGCATTACATGCCATTTCATGCAACACTTGTGATTACATTCAAGAAGTAAAGAAACCATCATCGACAAATTACAGATCTACAAGGTATACATTTCCATCATTTACATTTTTGCATTTGCAATTACTTTCTTTCAAGGTTGATTCCTCAACCAGGGTTTGACTAAGGCAAACCCCTATCCACAACCCTTCTTCCCTTATTTTTTGTGTGTATGTTGCAGGTGCATAGCTATAATTGCAGGTTTGGGCTTCATTTTCAGCGATGGAAAAACCCTTTTCGACACGCAGGTTTTTTGGAGGACCAGGTGCAACTTCAACCCGGTCCTGATGGCTTTTCTCCAAATTTGTAGGACAAATCCGTATTAGTCTAAATATATTAGATCTAAAGTTACAATGCGATACCAAATCGATATCTCCTTATTTCACTTATTTTGTCTTCATTTTTTGCATAGTCAATAAGTCAATTCTTCTACTTACAAAAGAGGCTAAATTGCATTGCACCCTTGCAATCCATTTAGTATTCAAATCCTTATTCACTCTAAGGTTTGGATCTAGTGAATTCAACCCCTCCTTTGAATGTAAAGTATCTCCCAAGTGAAAATCATCCTAGTGGTTTCCTTTCTCTCTCCTAGGTGGGGAACCACTATGATCCAATTTTCCACTTTACATTTTGGTGAACCCGACGTCTTACATCTTTATTCTAATTTCTTATTGTTAACTTTGAATAATTTGAATTTGAATTTCAAATTTTCATTTTCAAGTTTGATCTTTTTGCAAATTTTAGAGGTTAATTGCATTAAAATGCTAATTTTTCATTTTGAAAAAATTAAGCTTGTGAACTATAGAATTTACGTTGCTTGTTTCAAATCTAATTTTTATTTCAACATTGTTATTCAAATCTAGCTTTTCATTTTGAAAATTAAGTGGTTAAACAACAAAACCCTAATTTTTAAGAATCTCCTATTTCAACCTTTGACTGCTAATTTGACCGATCTAGACATTTCCAAATCGGCTATTTTTTTGGATTCTACAATAAAATCATAATTTCAATAATCCCTAAAACTTTCAGGAAAATTTGTTCGGATCAAGTACACTTTGCACCTGGTCCCTAGCTTTTTTCCTAAAATTTTGGGAGTCAGAATTGACTATATTTTTCTGCTTAAATCCAGAAAATTGGCACACTTTATCAATTGTAACACCTCTTAAGGTCAACAACAAATTCAAATTTCAACATTCTTAACTTTTAAATTAATTTTCATAAAAAGGTCCTAATTTTAGATCTTCTTTTTTAAGATTTTAATTAAAAGACTTTCAACGGCAATCAATGGATTAGTTTAATTTGACATTTCACATATGATTACATTGTTATTAACATATATTTATTACAATCATGTGTTAGATAATGGTTTCTTTCATTTCATGTTGCTTCTTTTCATTCATAGCACTTTGTCATATTGTGTTGTTAGGATTTCAAAGTCATTTCCTTTTAATCTCAAAGCCTTTATGTATCATTTATGTTGTATTATGGTGATGTTATTAAAAAAATGCATTTCATATGTTAATCACCTTAAGGATTTTGTATATCTTAATCTTAGAGATCCTAATCCTTGTACCTCTCCTAAGGTATCTTGTATGAATGAGATGAGAGCTAATGCTTCAACCAATGATCTTTTTAAAAGAGAGCAAGCATTGGAAAGCAACATGGTCCCATCTTCTTCTCATACACATACCCTTGAGCAAGGGGGGCAAAATCAAAATATCAACATTCTTACATCTTTAGACCCTCCTTATTCTCCTAGGGCCTATCTTCAACATCAAAATATATGTAGAGAGGATGATGTTATGCATTTTTTTCATGATCTTTCCCCTCACATAGAAATAAGTAAAAATGAGCCTTTAGATGATGAAGATGTCCATCCCCAACCTCCTAAAAAGGATAATCTTGATAAAGAAAAGAAGACTATCCTTTCACATGATATTCCTTCTTCATATAAAAATCATTTTATTCCCCCTTACACATAATATTTCAAAGAAGTTCATGATCCTATTCCCCCACCTAGTCATTTGCAACATTCTTATAGTCATGGATTTCATATAATAACAAAACAAGGTTTTAGAGGACAACTACTTGGGAAAGTTGAGCAAGGAATTTGTGTCCCTATAAACCCTCCCACATAAGATACTATAGAAGGCTTAGGAAATGAGACTCCTCTCCCTATGGATGAAAATATTTGACTTCAAAATTTTAAAAACCATCTCCAAAGGCAACAAATCAAAAGAGCCCACAAGAATGCTTCTTCTTCAAAACGTCCTTTTTGCTCATTTCATTAAACACATGATCACAATGCTGATGATTGCCCTGATTTTCAAAAATATACTCAAGAAGGCATTGACAATGGAAAAATTAGAATCATGGACAATGATCCTTCTTCTTCTCATAATTATTCTCCTCCATGTCAAGAAAATTAATTAAAACATATTTATCATCCTGAAGACTAGCCACAAGAATCTATTGGAGATTGAAATATGATAAGAACATTTCCTTTCCTCCAAAACATCAGAACAAAAATCTTAAGGAGGTGAAAGGTGACAAATATTATATTTTTCAAGATTCATATTCACATTCTCTTGGAAAATGTCATGCATTTAAGAAATTTGTTCAAAAGCAATATGATCTTGCATGAATTTGTCTTACAATAGATCTAGTTTTCTTTCTTGGCAAAAACATAGTGCCTTAGCACTTCTTTTCCCTTCATGTTGCTCTTCACCCTATGACATAACTAGCCAACTTAATTGGGGGATATTTATCATTTGTGGTGGTATTATTTCAATTCTAAACACCTTGGGATAGCAGCATGAAGTTCACTTTCCTTCTTCTTTCCATGGATTTATCTTTATCTTTATGCATTATTCATTAATGTTGAGTTGAGTAAATAAATTCATTATTCAAAGAATAATGCCTTTATCCAATGGATAAACTCTTGTGCAAGAGTTAAATGGTTACCTTAGTCAAAGAAATAAATTGTTTGAAGAGACCCATGAGTCAAAAGGATGGTTAAGTTAGAGGAAAGTCTCTAACCAAAGGTAAAAGGTGAGTTAACCATAAATGGTTATGTAAGACTTTGGAGGTTAACCACTTGAAGACATAAAGTCTTTAATGGTTATTGGAGACTTTGGAGGTTTTTGAGAAGTGAATTTCTTTTATTTAGGAATGTGACAATGATTAGGATAGGATTAGGCTAATTAGAAGAGTTAGAAAAATCTAGAAGGGATTTAGGCATGCAAGTGGATTTTGTAGGAGAATGCAAGTGGGAGGAATTTTGGGATTTTCAATTAAAATAAAATCATTGGGGTTTCAATTAAATGGTGTAATTTGCATTAGAATAGATATTTAAATAAATATTAATTTATTTAAATGTGAATGTGAATTTTGGATTTTATTTAAATAAATCTTAATTTATTTATATGAGAAAAAGGAAGATAAAGCATTAAATGCTTGAAAACTTTGAGGAAAACCATTAAAGGCTTAAGAAGACTCTAGAAAGAAGCCATTGAGTTTGAAGACTTTGAGGGAAACCATTAAAGGCTTGAGAGGACTCTAGAAGGAAGCCATTAAGTTTCAAGACTTTAAGGGAAACCATTAAAGGTTTCAAGTGGGTGAGGATAAATAGGATTTTAAATAAATAATTTATTTATTTAAAATAGTTGTGCAACTTGCATTTGTAGGAAAATGCAAGTGGGTGGAGGATAAAGGTGATTTAAAATGTTAATTTATGTAAATGTGAGAGATGGGATTTAGGGGGATTTAAACAAATATTTAAATGTGAGAGAAGATTTAATTAAACAAATATGATTTATTTATTTAATTAATGGTCTGAACTTGGTTAAGTGAATTAAATCAAATAAATTGAATAATTTATTTAATTAATAGGAGAAGAGGGTTAAGATGAATTAATTAAATATTAATTTAATTAATTATTGATTGATGGTTAAATAATCAAATAAATACTAAATATTCATTTAATTAAGTGGACAAATTTATGTGTCTACAGATATCCTTTCTTGCATAGGGTTATTCTTGTTCTTTGGTTTCCCTCTTTGCTTGAAGAGGAGTATCTTTAATGGGTAATCCATTTCTTCTCTTGCCTTCATTCTCATGGAAAAATTACCTCTTCTATGACTTTGATTATTCACAAGTATGATATGCCCCCTAGCATGGAATGATCTCTTGTGAAGTACATGTCCCTTCCTTGAGAGGATTTGTTCCATTAGGAAGGCATATCACTTGAAAATAATCACCATTAGAAGATGTGTAGCGCTTATCCTTGTTCTTCTCACTTGGGGGGCAAGGATTTCTCTCTTTTCTCTTTTTTTCTATCTCATTTATCATTATTTCCTTTAGGAGCTGCATTTTTCATATGTCATTATCATTTCTTACAATGGTATGGTCTTATGACTAATCCCGCTTAGGGAATATGTGATGCTCTTTCTCTCTTCTCTTAGAAGATTACTTCTTGAGATGTGTATTTTACATATACTAATGTCTTTTCTTGCATGTGTTCATGTAATTACATTGTGCATTTTCTTATGTTAAATGTTTCTCTAGAAGATTGTGTAAGCTCTTCTCATTGTCCCTACACTTGGGGGGTAATGATTTCTCTCTCTCTCTCTCTTTCTCTAAGGATTCATTCCCTCCTATGTTGTGGGTAGTGTGAGTTTTATTACTTGATGTCATTCCTTGTGTGAGATTGTTGTTTCTTACTAAAGGGTTCTCTCTTATACAAGAGATGTAAGTCCTTGACTATAACCTCTTTCACACTTGGTAATGTACATCTATAATGAATTCACCCATCACCATTGGGATAAAAGTGAGTCATCCTTCATCAAGAATCCCTTTTACCTAGTAATAGGAGGAAGGATTAAATTCTTGTTCTCTTCTATGCTTTGTTCTAGAAGATGTTATATTTGTCTAAGACAATTCCTCTTGGGGGTAGATGTCTTTTGAGAAAAGATCTCTTCTCCTCCAAGGATATCCTTTACACTTATAACAAGATATCTCTTTTCAACTATCTTATACTAGCTTGAAGAGTATTCTCTCTCTTTCTTGGATTTATGACATTGTTGCATGATGGATATATTTTTGGTGTCGAAGCAAGGTATCCTTGTTCTACTTTCCTTAAGATATCAATGGTAAACTATGTTGACATCTTAAGGGGGGGGCACCCACACTGCTCCTTTTGTATTATATTTCTCTCATGCATTGTATCTCTTATGCAGTGGTTCATTCTCAAAACCAGAGGATAGATGATGCAGAGATTCTTGGAGTTGCTCTAAAACACCTAGTTGTCTTCCTTGCTCTCTCCAACCTCCTAGCTCCTCAAGCCCATCTAATGGTACTTGGTAAAGTTTCTACTAGTTATACCTCCAAGGCCTAATGCACTTTTTCTTGCCTCCTAGGTATAGCCACTGATCTTTATCAATCTAACTTCCTATTGAGGATTCCACCTCAATCTCTAACACCACTCCTAAGGGCTCCAACAACCTCTACAAAGGATCTTACTTCACCAACTTGTTCTATGTGTGTAAAATGAATTTACATAATTTATTTGATGTCTTTTAGGAGTTATATTATCTTCAATCCCATCACCAAGCTTTCCCAACCTCACTTTGTCTCTACCGTGCTCCAAATAGGCCTAATGCAATTAGCCCTCCTATCACGGTTTTCAAGGCCTAGTTTGAAATATTACCACACAAGGCCACAAATAAATTACATTTATGGACACCCTTTTCATAGTTACATACAATATTTCAAAATTCCATCTAGGTTCTTTGTACACATGGGGTTTCCAATACTATCCTATTTTTAAGGGTTTTAGGCCTATCCAGGTGACTTGCAAACATGGCTTTGGAAAGCTTCACCAGTCAAAAAATATGCCAAAATAATCATGGATTCTTTAAGGGAATTCATAGGGGTCTCCGAACATGTCTCAATGTTCTTCTACCAATCCATATATGCCCTGAAATCGCACATCTCTTGTTGTCCTAGTCTCACCAACTCCTAGTTGTGAGCCTAGGGTATCATTGTAGATTCAATACAAAGATCTGAAAAATCACATAACTTATTATAAACATATTTACAAACCCTAACCTAGGATTCCACAAGATTTCAATTGGTGCCATTAGTGGATGCTCAGGTTAGAGCCATTTTTCCTTAAACCCTACTTTATAAGGGTTTTGCACCTAATCACAGAGAATGGTTCTAATCTCTGCAAGGAGACACAACCGAGCTTGGATATCTACCTTGTTGGAAAGTAGATTCACCAAAATCTCATGCCTTGTAATGAAGATTCTTCTGACAAGTCCGTACTGGACTGTACAATGCAACAAAAACAAGGAAAACAGTCAAAAATGATGTAAAACAAAGTTTTTTCTTGCAAACAAAACTTGCCTTCACATTTAAAATCCTCCAATCTATACAATGACATTTTTTTTGGCTTATATCCTCATGATTCAGTTGGTTAGAACCAACTTTTCACTGCCAATAAATAAAAATGCAACAATTTGCCAAAATTGCAAATGTTGCTTGGCAACTTTACATCTTTTCATCCTGAGAATGCAACTTTACACTCAAGTGCATTTCAAGGCTCAAAAAGGCCCTCAATGCACCCTATCCCTCAATGCATCCTAGGAGACCTAAAAAAATACATGACACCCTATTACATGATGACTCTGATTTAGAGTAGTGCTCCTTTGAACAACATCAACATTACATCTTCTAGGATATCAACATCCTGAACACAACAAAAGCTTGGACAACTCAACCATGGCTTCATTGAGTCCCAAATGGTTGGTCCATTTATTACAATTTTAAAGACAACACAAATACTTAGAACAAACCAAAATTCTAAAAGGAGTGGTAAGTGCCCTGCACCATACTCCCTTGGGACAAAGAACTCAAGTCCCTTGAGTTAAGAGGTCTGCAATTTTCACACCATGTTGGAGTATATCTTATTCTAACATCAACATAGCATCTGATTTAGGTAACCCTTCCCACTTGACAAAATAATTTTTGTATACTCCTTTCCTTGTCTTCTTTACAACCTTGGTGTCCAAGATACTTTCCAACTTGACTGGTTGGCTTGGTGGCAAATCTCTCACCCAATCTTCATTAGCCTATGATGAAGTGTCCAACTGATGTGTTTGTGATTCTCTCTAGTATGGATAAAGATAAAATACATTAAAGATAGGGGAAACACCCAAGGTGGGAGGGAGTTCAACTTTATATGCATTTTGTATATATTTATGCACCACCTTAAGAGGCCTAATCTTCTTCATCAATAGCTTAGTAGGCTACCCTTTTGGAAGTCTCTCCTTCCTTAGGTATGCTAGGACCAAATCTCTAATCTTAAATTGCACATTCCTTCTTGTTTTATCAGCATTCATCTTATACTTCTCAGACTTTTGTTATAAGGTCCACCTTACCTTATCATGCACTTCTTTGATTCCTTCTACAATATTCTCACCTTGTGAACTCTTAGGTGTCGTAGAACTAAAATCTCTAAGATGAAAACCATACACTATTTCAAAGGGACTTTTACCTATACTTCGGTTAACTGAGTCATTGTATGCATATTTTGCCTGACCAAGTACCAAATCCCAAGTCTGCCCATGTTGTTTGGTGAGACATCTCAATAGATTACCCAAGGATCTGTTGACTACCTCTATCCAACCATCTGATTTAGGATGGTAGGAAGATGAAAAAGATAATCTTATGCCCAACTTTCTCCAAAGTGTCCTCCAAAAATGGCTTAAGAACTTCACATCCCTATCACTGACTATGTTGATTGGAAGGCCATGAATTCAAACTATCTCTTTGAAGAAGAGTCCTGCAATATAGGTGGCATCATTGGTGCTCTTGCAAGGTATCAAATGTGCCATTTTGCTGAACCTATCAACCACTACATACACACTGTCAAATCCCCTTGGGGTTCTTGGTAAGCCTAACACAAAATCCATGCTTAAACATTCCCAAGGCCTCTGAGGTATGACCAAAGGTTGGTATAGACCTACATTACTTGATGAACCTTTTTCTCTTTTATAGATTGTACATTGTTCTACAAACCTTCTCACTTCTAATTACAACTTGGGCCAATGGTAAAACCTACTAACCCGCTCCATAGTTTTATCTATGCCAAAATGACCTCCTAGACCTCCTTGATTATTTTCTTGGATAATCTTTTGTCTCATAGAACATTGGGGAATGCAAAGGTGTCCCTTGAACAAAAAACTCTCTTATATCATATATTTTGAATGAGACATGTGAGGTGTTAGAAAAATTAGTAGAAACAACATATATCTTTGCAAACTCTTTATTATCCTTGTAGAGGTCTTTTAACTTAGTCAATCCCACATTTTGCAATTGTATATCCTACATAGTCATGACTCTCCTACTTAATGCATTAGCTACCTTGTTTGTAGTGCCCTTTTTGTGCTTGATAGTGAAGGTGTAGGATTGTAAGTATTCAACCCACTTTAGGTGCCTTAGATTCAATTTGTCTTGCCCATTAAGGAAACTAAGGGCATGGTTGTTAGTATAAAATACAAACTCTTTGAACAACAAGTAATGATGCCACTTCTTCAATGCTTGCACCATGGCATACAATTCCAAATCATATGTGGAGTATCTTTGCTTGGCTTCATTCAATTTTTCTGAGAAGAATGCTATAGGATGACCTTCTTGGCTTAAAACAACCCCCATTGCCCTCTGGCTAGCATGACACTCTGTTGTAAACAATTGATTGAAATTAGGCAATCTAATGGTTGGAAACTTTGTTATCTTAGCTTTCAACAATTCAAACCCCTTATTGGTTTCCTCTATCCGCTTAAATTGACATTTAATCCCTCCTTTAATGGTGTTGAGTATAGGAGCACAAACATGGCTAAAGTTTCTCACAAACTTCCTATAAAAAGATGTCATTCCATGAAAACTCCTAACATCACTTATGCTCCTAGGTGTAGGCCAATTAAATATTGCTTCTACTTTACTTGGATCCATCTTTAAACAACCTTGTGAAATGACAAAACCAAGGTAAACTAACTTTGTTTTCAAGGTTGATTTTGAGTTGAGCCTCCTTCAAATTCTTCAAGACCATCTCCACATTCTTAAGGTGTTCCTCCTTGGACCTGTTGAAGACCAAAATGTCATCAAGATACACAATAACAAACTTGCTAATAAACTCAACTAAGACTTCATTCATGAGCCTTTGAAAGGTACTGGGTGCATTGGTGAGGCCAAAAGGCATCACCAACCACTCATATAGGCCTAAATTAGTTCTAAATGTTGTCTTCCATTCATCACCAAGCCTGATTCTTATCTGATGATAACTAGACTTAAACTCCACCTTTGTGAAGTATCATGCTCCACCTAGATTTTCCAATAGGTCCTCTATCCTTGGCGTGGGAAATTGGTATCTTATAGTGATCTTATTAATTTCCTTGGAGTCAGTGCACATCCTCTATTTTCCTCCTTTTTTAGGCACTAAAACAGTGGGAACAACACAAGGAATCAAACTCTTTTTAACAAACCCTTTGTCTAAGAGTTCTTGCACTTGTTTGGCGATCTCTTCATTTTGACTAGGTGTCATTTTATAAGAAGCTTTGTCAGGCAGATTTGCTCCTGGTATCAAGTCTATTTGATGATTTACAACCCTCATTGGAGGAAAATAATTAGGTATATCATCTCCTATGACTTTTGCATATTTCTTAAGTAGACCTTGCACTTCTTGAGGCACTTCACTCATTGGATCTGCCTTAGCTTCATCTTTAGGCTTTAACACTATAACATAGCCCTGATTACCTTCTTATTTTAATACTCTAAGGAACTCTTTACCACTCAGCAACATAACACTTGACCCTACTTGTTTTTCCTCCTTTGGATCAGGTAATGGACCCATTTGGTACTTCTTACCATTTTTGGTGATGAGATAACTATTCTTTTCTCCATCATAACTAGCTTTCACATCATATTGCCATGGATGGCCCAAAACCAAATGACAAGCATCCATAGGCAATATGTCACATAGAAGTTTGTCTTTGTATTCACCAATTTCAAAGTCCACCCATTCTTGTTCATCAACTAAGACATGTTGACCTCGGTTGAGCCATGGCACCTTATAGGGAGTGAGATGAGGTAATCTTTTCAGTTTGAGCTTATCCACCATTTCAATTGAGATAATATTCTCTGTGGAACCAGAATCCACAATCACCTTAAAAAAATTTCCATGTGACTTACAAGTGGTCCTAAATAGACTTTTCTTGTATGGTTTCTCTTGAGCTTGGGGTATCTTTAGCATTGTTCTTCTCATCATTAAATTTTCTTTGTCTCTCATTGGCCCTGCCTTGTTGATTGGAGAGGTCTCGCTTAGAATATCCTCCTCTTGCACTAACTGAGTCCTTCTTTCACCCATGTATGAACTTGTTGAACTTGAGGCTTTTCTTGAGCACCTGCTCATGGTATATCCAACTTGATTACAGTGGTAACACCTACCGGTGAAGACTGTATTTCCTCTCCCTGAGCTTCCAAACCTACCCCTAAAATTGCTTCTCCCTCTAAAGGATCCTCTATACATTCCTCTTTGTGAGTCCCCACTTCCTTCTTGGTTTTGATGCTCTTCATTTCTTGTAGCATTCTGCCCTCTACCAAAGGTTCCTCTCCCTCTGAAGTTCTTACCACCTCTATGCTTCTGATTTTGCTCACTTCTCCTTTTGATATTTTCCTCGGCCCTTAATGCCAACTGAAAACACTTATGAACAGTGTCTGGTGTGAGGATGATTATTTCATCTTGTATGTTTTGCCTAAGTCCATTCATTTACCTTGCCCATTTCTACACTTCATTCTCATGCTTAATAGCCCTCAAACTTAGCTTGTGGAATTCCTCAGTGTATGCATTGACATCTAGTTCCCTTTGTTTCAAATTTTGTTGTCTCTTGTGGATTTGGACTTCATAATCTTCTGGTAGGAATGGAGCTTTCATCCTTATCTTCATACGTTCCCATGAAGTTATCTTTTTCTTACCTACTTGCCCCCTTTCTTCTTGTATCATGTTCCACCAAACCAATATTGATCCCCTCAATCTTTACTTGGCTACATTTACTATTTTCTCCTCTACTACCTCCTTATAATCAGAATGATTATTCAATGCTTCTATCCAATCTAGTAACTCCTCTCCATTGAGATTTTCTCCATAGGTGGGTAATCCATCCAAGTTATCCTTGGACATGGATTTGATTGCATCTAAGAATATTTTTTGGTCTTGAGGCATTGCTAATATTGTCTGGTCCTCCTCATCTTCCACTTCTTCATCTGTCTCATCTCCCCATTCTGTCTTAACCTTCCCCTTCTCCTTCTTAGCATCTTGGGTTCCTTTGTTGCCTTCCTGATCCTTCTAGCATCTCTCTCACCATCTATCAAATAGCTTTTGGAGTCATTTCCTTTGGAGGCATTGAACTTGCTTTTGATTCCTCACAGTCTGCCATACACCAATGTTTCAAAGGGTGGCTCTGATACCACTCTGATGAAAAGAATCTTTGAGTTGCTCTAAAACACTTGGTTGTCTTCCTTTCTCTCTCCAACCCACTAGCTCCTCAAGCCCATCCAATGGAACTTGGTAAGGGTTATACTAGTTATAACTCCAAGGCCTAATGCACTTTTTCTTTCATCCTAGGTATAGCCACTGATCTTTATCAATCTAACTTCCTATTGAGGATTCCACCTTAATCTCTAACACCACTCCTAAGGGCTCCAACAACCTCTGCAAAGGATCTTACTTCACCAACTTGTTCTACGTGTGTAAAATAAATTTACATAGTGTCTTTGATTTCTTTTAGGGGTTATATTGTCTTCAATCCCATCATTAAGCTTTCCCAACCTCACTTTGTCTCTACCGGGCTCCAAATAGGCCTAATGCAATTAGCCCTCCTATCATGGTTTTTAGGGCCTAGTTTGGAATATTCCCACACAAGGCCACAAATAAATTACATTTATGGACACCCTTTTCATAGTTACATACAATAATTCAAAATTTGATCTAGGTTCTCTGTACACATGGGGTTTCCAATATTGTCCTATTTTTAAGGGTTTTAGGCCTATCCGAGTGACTTGCAAACATGGCTTTGGAAAGCTTCACCAATAAAAACATCTACCAAACATAATCATGGATTATTTAAGGGCATTCACAAGGGTCTCCAACCATGTCTTAATTTTCTTCTACCAATCCATATGTGCCTTGAAATCGCACATCTCCTACTGTCCTAATCTCACCAACTCTTAGCTATAAGCCTAGGGTATCATTGTAGATTCAATAAAAAGGTATGAAAAATCACACCTATTCTAAACATATTTACATACCCTAACCTAGCATTCCACAAGATTTCAACTGGTTCCATCAGTGGATGCTCAAGTTAGAGCCATTTTCCTTAAACCCTACTTTACAAGGGTTTTGCACCTAATCACATAGAATGGTTCTAATCTCTGCAATGAGACACAACCAAGCTTGGATATCTACCTTTTTGGAAGGTAGATTCACCAAAATCTCATACCCTTGAATGAATATTCTTTTGAGAAGTCCGTACTAGACCGTACAATGCAACAAAAACAAGGAAAATAGTCAAAAAATGGTGTAAAACAAAGTTTTTTCTTGCAAACAAAACTTGATTTTGCATTCCAAATCCTCCAACTTGTACAATGATGTTGTTTTTGTCTTATATCCTCATGATTTAGTTGATTAGAACCAAATTTTTACCACCAATCAACCAAAATACAGCTTTTTGCCAATATTGCAAATGTTGCTTAGCAACTTTACATCTTTTCATCCTGAGAATGTAACTTTGCACTCAAGTGCATTCCAAGGCTCAAAAAGGCCCTCAATGCATCCTAGGAGACATAAAAAAATACATGACACCCTATTACATGATGATTCTCATTTAGAGTAGTGCTTCTGTGAACAACCTCAACATTACATCTTCTAGGATATCAGCATCCTAAACACAACAAAAGCTTGGACAGCTCAACCATGGCTTCATTGAGTCCCAAATGGTTGGTCCATTTATTACAACTTTAAAGACAACACAAAAACTTAGAACAAACCAAAATTCTAAAAGGAGTGGTAGGTGCCCTGCACCAACAGCCTCTTAGTGCGACATGTCACTACAATTCTCTTATACAATTGGTCATTCTCAGAACTAGAGGGTAGCCTGTTAGAGTGAGATGTTGCCACTTTTGTCTTATACAGTGGGTCATTCTCAAAACCAGAGGGCATCCTCTTAGAGTGATATGTCACCATGTTTCTCTTATATAGTGGGTCTTTCTCAAAACCAGAGGGTAGCCTCTTAGAGCGAGATATCGCCACTTTTCTCTTATGCAGGGTGATTATTCTTGAAACTAGAGCATAGTCTCTTAGAGAAAGATGTCATGCCTTTCTTGACATTTTTACTATACATCTTATACAGGTTGTAGAATACTCGGGATAGACTCTTATGAGGTGCTTCAAAACTCACTTACACATGCATGCACGAGGTTGAGTGGAACTAATGGTGCTCTCACCCTCCTTCCTTACATGTATCACCCAATTATAGGGGCGAGATGTCCATGGTTCCTTTTGTTCTCCTTTCTTCTCATGGATCACCAAAGTGTGTATTCATGTTCTCCCTCTCTCCTTCCTCTCATGAACTCATTATTTTACTATTGATGGTTCATGGATGATGTCAGCTTCACTCTTTTATGCAATTATTAGTGTTTATGTTATGGCATTTGTCTTCATATTTCAATTAGTTGATGAGGCATTTGAGTATCGAGGTCTCTTTAGCTAGTTGATTTATGGTCTTGTGTTTTTTTTTTGTTGTGTGTCTTTTGTGCTTGGTCTTGTTTTTGTTTGTCTTTTTCCTTTTGTTTTGTGTGCTCTTGTATATGTTTGAGTGAGTTAAGATCCTAGGAATGGGGGGGCTTTGTTCCTCAATATTAGTGATGTCTTATACTCCTTGTGGTATTGCTCTACATATCTCATCTTCATCTCTCTCTTTCTTCTACTTTACCAGAAGTATTGGCATAAGCCATACTCCCGCTAAAGTGGGGGCTGAATGTAGTGTCATAAAATTGTGACCCTTGAATTTTTCATCATATTTTAGGCCCTCACCTTTGCGATTGCATCTCCATGTTCAATTGAGACCCCTCTCTGCATCATCACTCTGATTCTCCTCCTATTTCAACCTTGATATCACCTCAGGACCCTGCACAGACCCTAAAATAGGGTAAGACAAGGGCGTGGCACCCCTATCCCCCCTAGGAAAGGGGCATGGTGCCCCTATCCCCCTTGGACAAGGGCATGGAACCCCTATCCTCCCTCTTAAGGTGGCCCTAATATGGGTCCATCCAACCCTTGAACCTAGTTTTCTCTTCGAGATTCAAATCTCTCCATGTCGGCCTTCAATGAGATGAAAATTAATTCTCCTAGGCTAGTATAAAATGGGATTTAGTCCTCTCATTTTTATATACAAGAATAAGTAAAGATAGGCAAAATTCAAGAGGATTTCATTATTGTCATCAAGCATTCAAGTGTTCAATTTTTCAAACATCTCCTTCTTCACGTGTCTTCTTCATTCATCCATTGGAGCAACATTACAACATTCATTTGCAAGAATATGTGTGTGTTAGGGTTTTTGTCATGTTACATGTCATTTTATGCAACACTTATGATTACATTCAAGAAGTAAAGCAACCATCATCGACAAATTGCAGATCTACAAGGTATACATTTTTGTCATTTAGATTTAAGCATTTGCAATTACTTTCTTTCAAGGTTGATTCCTCAACCGGGGTTTGACTAAAGCAAACCCCTATCCAGAACCCTTCTTCCCTTCTTTATGTGTGTAGGTTGTAGGTGCACAACTGTAATTGTAGGTTTGGGCTTCATTTTCAAAGATGGAAAAACCCTTTTCAGCGCGCGGAATTTTCAAAGGGCCAGGTGCAACTCCAACCCTATCTTGATGAATTTTCTCCAAATTTGTAGGGTAGATCCATATCAATCTAAATATCTCAGATTTGAAGTTACAGTGTGATCTTGAATCAGTATCTCCTTATTTCACCCATTTTGTCTTCATTTTTTGCATAGTCAATAAGTCAACTCTTCTACTTACAAAAGAGGGTAAATTGCATTGGACCCTTGCAATTCACTTAGTATTCAAATCCTTATTCATTATAGGGTTTGGATCTAGTGAATTCAACCCCTCTTTTGAATGTAAAGTATCTCCCAAGTGAAAATCATCCTAGTGGTTTCCTTTCTCTCTCCTAGGTGGGGAACCACTAGGATCCAATTTTCCACTTTACACATACTTTAGCGCATATGATACCTAGAATAGCACATATGATAAAATAGTGTATATGATTTCCATAATTGTGCATATGATAAAACAATGCATATGATAGCCATAATAGCGTATATGATGTCCAAAATTGCTCAAATGATAAAAAGAGCTAAAACTCATAAAACAGAAAGAATAAAATCACAAAGGACATGGAGAAAATACTAAGGCATAAAATTGGACTCCAAATCCATCCAAAAGATGCAATAGCATCCATTACACAAAGATCAAGTAGAAAACTAAATTATAGACTCATGATCCATTCCAACTTGCCACAGAGACTCCCGACAATACTCAAAGAGAAGACTCCCAAATCAACAAATGAAAACATCAATTGAGAGTGCAATCACTCCTAAAGCTTATAAGGAATTGAGAAAAAATAATTAAACTCTATCAATAGACTCAAGGCAATACATTGAACCATCCTAGAAATCACAGTTCGCACACAAAGCCGTTCACGACAAATTTTCAGACAAATAAACCAATGTAAATAAAACAAAGGAATCAAATAAAAATAATTCCCCAATCTTTCAATTACACAAACACACACACATACATACATACATATACATATAAATACACACACACATGTATATATATGTATGTGTGTGTGTGTGTGTGTAATTGAAAGATTGGGGAATTATTTTTATTTGATTCCTTTGTTTTATTTACATTGGTTTATTTGTATGTATGTATGTATGTATGTATGTATACCATTCCATATATAAATTTAGTTCTCCCATTCTGACATACAAAATGCAAACACAAAGAAGACACTCTTTTCCAATAATCAAATTGAAAAAGTTTAAGATCCTTCAACCTGAATCTAGAAGTGATGGTAATGACAATTGAAGAAGAACAATGAATCCAATCCAACTCTATCAATCCAATTCCATTCTCAAAGCAATCGAAATCTAAAAGATTCAAGCAATATTCGTAGAGATGCCAACCCCGGCAATGCACAAAAAAAAAACCAATAAATAGAAAAATTAAACAAAAACTATAGAAATGCACAGGCCAATCAAAATATTCCTAAAAACCATAAATATACCTACCATGAATGAAATCAAGGTAAGTAATATTTTATAATAATAATTACTAACCCCACAAAATCAACCAATCAAATAAAAGGGTAGGTAAACCATATAATATGTTATATTTAATATTTTAATCACTCAAACAATAATAAAAGAGGATTAATATATCAAAAGCATAAAATAAGATTTATGGGCGAATAAAATATAAAAGCTCAATAATTTAATTACAAATAATAATGAGCACATATAATCATCAAATGCAGGTCCATCATCAATATAGTCTAAGGTATATCAATCATCTACATAAGTCATCAAATAGCATGTTTGTATAAAGTATCTAGCATCATCAGTATTATCGAAGATATAAATAGAGTCATAAACATGAATCAAAACATCATATAAGAGTCTATATATCTATCGATGCATAGATCAAATGCAAGTCTAGGAGGGACACTATAGTACCCTTAATCAGATTAGCTTGTTCCACAAGATGGTAAAGATTATACCTTGGTTTAATGTTTTGATGTATCATTTCAACTACTATAATATGATTTGGAATGCCTTCTATAAATTATTGAAGAGGTTTGAGCTACATTTTTTCAAGGATGGTGCTAAAATAATCTTATCATTCTAGTTTACAAATGTCTAATTGTGTCTAATAATAATAAATTGGCTACAAAAGTGATTCAAATGTTTCCATGGAGCCTCAATATCCAAATCTCTTAACTATCCATTTAGCCATTAAATACATCTCATAGTAAAAATGGTTTGTGGTTATAACCACCCCTTGGAATTAATATGAATAGAATGAAACCATGAATTTTTTTAAAACCCCTCTTATTATCCCACTTAATCTATAAAAAAGATCATTTATAAGATAGTTTAACTATTTGTAGCAGTTATTTGAGAGTAGCCAACATAATGAGATGTACACACGATTGTTCATGAGATTTTTGTTGCTCACCTTGAACCCAGCCATAGATAAGAGCCAATTAATCAAGTTTATGAGTTTCTTATAATTTTTCTAATAAACCACATCCACATAACCTTCAAAGTAACACCAATATTGAAACTGGTGACAATATATGTAGCAGTGGGACCATATTTTAGATCTTTCCATTCACTAGGAATTTTGTGGGGGATGAGACCTAAGTCATGTCATGATAAAATTAGTTTTTATGTAGGGAAATTCTAAAGCCAAAAATAACACAACAGAAGTCCAATATATCTAGGGTGTGACTCACCTTATCCATTTTTTTTGGATGGACAACATGTGATTCTAATTGTAGCGTCGTAAATTATAATCGATACAATTTACATCTCATGTTTGTGCTCCTACTTTAACTGTCTCATCCCCATCCCCTCTCTAGGTCTGATTTGACCCCATTCTCTAGCTTTGAAGCCATGAACACCCCTTGGAGGGTCCCATTATGAGATACCTATTGGCACCTCAAAATATTTTGCCAAATTTTGAGGGCCTAAGTTGAAATTTTGCTTATGACACTCAGAAAGCACCTTGCAAAGTTAGCTCAAGTAGCTCACTCTGAGAGCCTATATTTTGGCACCCATGGATTGTCATCCAAAATAACTTTGGGGAAGGGTGGATAAAAGAAACTACAATATATTAAATCATTTTTAAAATTATTTAATACATGGTAAATAGTTACACTTCTGAAATGTAATTAATCTAGCCACACAAATGTTTCATGAATGCAAAAAAGAGGGGATGAAGATAAAACAAAATACATCTAAATCATTTTAATAATGATTTAAGTTTCAAAGGATTTATGTTTTGTGCCAATTCAGAAGGTGGTGGGCCCACAAAAGATAAATGCATGTGAGTGGAGGTTTAAGTTTCAAAGGATTTTGAAAAGCTTTAATTTTCTCACCCTACACCATGTGCAAGGCAAGATGGAAAGCATTGTGGGATGGCGGGGGAAGGAGACTTAGTCTCCCCTCTCCACCATATTGGGACTCATTAAAATTGAGTCAAGTTTCAAGGCCCAATTCAAATTTTGCTTTGCATTTCCAAATAAGTCAGTCTGAATGGCCTAGTTAGAGAGGGGGTGAAATGGAGCCAGTTGATTTTCAGAGGGTTAGGCTCGGGATTCATGTCCTACACCTTTCATTTGGCCTATTCGGTGATGTGTAACTTTCAGAATTCAATTTGGATAAGTTTATGACGTACCCATTTTGAGGGGTGATCTGAAAGTGCATTTTAGGCACAAATGCAGATTTTATTGAAAAGCCTATTTTGAGCGATTACATCTTTTGCCCTGTTGATTGTCATGGAGAATTTCAAAATAGATTCAATTGTAAGCATAAATGTGAGTCAGTCTACAAAATTTCAAGTCTTAACAAATCCATTTGCTCAGTTTTCATAGCCAAATCCATTTGCAGTTTGTGTGTTTTGGCAAGTCCCAGTTTCGACAGCTAGTCAGAGCCCTGTTTCGCACAAGTGTAAAATTTGCCTCAATAAGCATCATGCCATAATGTTTGCCCTGGGTTATTACTGGTGTAAATGATGAGCTACGTTTCAAATTTCAAGCCTCTGTCAATCCGTTTGATTGGTTTTCAAAAGCGTTCATTTAGCTATCATTTTCAGTTATCCGTACTTTTAGTGCTTTATCAGTTAATGTAGCCATTTTCATGAGCGTACCATTTGCATCCTGTCAGTTTTTTGGTTGAACTGAGATTTCCAAGTTTTAATATGTACTTCAAGGTACCTATGTTTCAAATTTGAGGGCCTACGGAGGTCATTTCATATTTTTGAGAAAGGCATCATGTGTTGCCAGAACATTGACTTCATCAGGTCTGCAGTGCTGACAAAACTGGTTTATCATTTTAGTCGATTAATATCTCTTCGCTTGGGACTCATCTTGAGAAACCGTTTGGTAGAAGTCATCCTTGCATACAAGAGTACACACCTGTTAGATGGCGAGGTCCAGAAAGATGTTTTGATAGGTTTGAAAAATACGTCTTCACGATTAAATGCAAAAATGTGGCGTAATTGCCTGAAAGTCGCGAAACTCAATTTAATGATCTGAAAGCGATGCCGATCATTTCCAGAGCTGTGTTTAAGGTGTCTAAAGCATTTCAGAGGTCAGCTATATGAAAACAAATTTTTTTTTAGTTGGACCCACTTTGGGGCCTGACCTGGCTCGACTGTAATTCGCTAGTGGGATGGTGAGAGGTGACTTCAGTTTACTTGTTGTTTATGGATTGATGAGTGTGTGTCTTGCATTCTAGTTTCAAACCTTAAATAGTTAAAATGGAATGTCAAATTGACCAATATATTATTAAGTGAGAATGTTGAAATTCTAAAGAAGTCTTATGACTATTAAAAGGTGGATATCATGGGCCTAGCATAGAGCGATGACTGATTAAAATAAAGATCTTTCTTTCAATCAAATACTTGTTGTAGCCAAGTAATTAAGATACCATTCTATTGGTTAAAAGGACTGAGCATTATTTTGTTTGACAATTGTTTGTGATGACAAGTTCTGGAAAAGAGCAGCATGAGGTTTCCAAAGAAATGTAGATTTGGCAAGTGTTGTTTCAAGTGCTGAGCAGCAAAGTAAACCTTCCAAATCATCCTCCCTCGTGTGCCTCCCATCTCCCTCCAGGTTGGACGTGGTGTTTGGTGAAGGGACTGCAGAAGATTTCAAATTACACGTGGAGTTTGGAAGGTTGTTTTGAAGTTTTTAGAAACTGTGCAAAATCCAAAGTCCTTCCTTGCATGGCATGTTATGCAAACTACAACACTCCTTGGTGAATGAAGAAGAAGGGGCCATGTTGAAACTCTTCAGCGAATGCAAATGGCAAATGAAAATTCCCATTCTCCCTCCTGCGTGGCATATGGAATGCTGCAAAACTTCCACAACAAGTGTAATCAATGCTATATCCTCTCTCCTTGCTGTGTGTGGTATAGCTAAGGTGTTTTTGCAAATGCATTTGCCAGTATTCT
This sequence comes from Cryptomeria japonica, assembly GCF_030272615.1. NCBI lineage: Eukaryota > Viridiplantae > Streptophyta > Pinopsida > Cupressales > Cupressaceae > Cryptomeria > Cryptomeria japonica. Next base: position 45,711,591 of record NC_081415.1, on the reverse strand, counting down.
ATAGAGAGCTGCGTTGAAATCAAATGGAGATTGGCGGAACTCCCCTTCCTCTGGGTGACATGGAGTTGGAATATGGAGCTGAACGTATGGAGTTGAGCATGGAGAAAGGGCATTTAAAACTCAAAGCTTCACGTGGTATGAGGAAGAAGCTGCAGGAAGATTGCAAGTGTAGATTTGGCAGAGAGTATGTCTTCATGGAAGGTAAGGGAGCAACAGCAAAGACCCTCAAGCATGCTCACATGGTGAAGAGGGGGGGGGGCAGGTTGAAACCATAAAGCAAATGCAATATGGCAGGTGTAATGCCATCCTCTATGTGGTATGATGAAATTTTTTTTTTTTCAAACTGTAGTAAATGGTTTTTAATCCTCCATAGAAACCTTCAAGCAAATGTATATGGTGTAGAGGAGGAGAGATTTTTTTTAAAATCTTCCAAGCAATGTAAGTTTCAAAAATCACTATTAAAACTCAGAGAGAACCTTCAAAATGCAGCAACAGGCAAAACAACAATATACCACATTGACTGGGAAATGGTTTATTTTGGTGTTTATAACAAAGAACACACACATCTAATATGTCAAAGCCATCTGGGCTTTTGACGGACGATTCCTATGGGCGCCCAAGGTGGGCCCACACATGGGTGCAGATCCCAAGGCAATGGAGGAGGTGACTAAGCGGCAACTAGGTGGACCCCACATAGGCATGTTTCCCGAGGCAAATAGGCAAATTTTGCAGAGAAGGGTCAGGTTAACTAGTGAGCAGGTTGCAGAGGATCCGACGAAGCGTGTGATTTTGCCGGCTAAAGATGCATGCGAGTTACACCATATGAAATGGCGAAAAGAGGTAAAGATTGTGCATGTTTCAGGAGATCAGACGGTCCACGCTGTTTCGCGAAGGAAAGTTGCTCGTCAGTTAAGGTCCACAAAACAACAAAACGCAAAATGGCAAAAATGCAAGGTTAAAGAACATGCAGGTTTGATGAAGATCGAGGGCTCGTGCGATTTCTTGGAGTGGATATGCACACCAGATAAAGGCTATGAAATGGCGAAAGCCAGGTGGCACACAAGTGGTAGGTCCAGTTAGCAGTCCAGTAGGTGGGTCTCGGTGAGGTGGCGATGATGTGGCACAGAGGTGGCACCCAATGGACCCCATCGACCAATCAAGTTCCACCACATGGTAACGTATCAGGACCAAATGGGAGCAAAAATCAGAATTAAAATCAGTAAAAGATATAGTTTCAACTATATTAAAATTCAAAAAATTTAAATGATGTGCACATGTTGAGGATTAATTCGCCCAGGGTTTCAATTTTGGCCAAAATATCAAGTGTTATATATCGTCGGAAAGCTCTCAGAATGAGGAATCTGGTTAGGTGGTTAATTTTGACAAATGTGGGATATTTTGGGAGCAATTTCTATGGGAGTGAAATTCAATTAGAGAGGAGATATTTGGCAATTTCAGTTGCAAATTTGATTTCCTTTCCTCCTCTTTTTATTCTCAACTCTTCTCATTTGTAAGGGTTCCAGTTTTGGAGATATTTTCTCCAAGGGAGAAATCTGAAATTGCAAGTTCCAGTGATGACATCCTTTTATTTGTGCAAATGACAGTGTGTTCTTCTATGATTTCAGGGTTGTCTTTACTGTAGGTTTTGTTTCAGTTTGCAGGTTCACACATATGCAAGGCATGTGTGAGTTTCCATGAAATTGTCTCCAAAATGTACTCAGATTTATATAATTTCATATTATCAAGGATAATTTGAGTTGTCTCTTTTAGATTCCTCTAAGAGTGTAATGTTTGTCTTTTGGGTATTCTTCAAGGAAGGATTTAAATCCTAAAACCTAGCTTTAATGATTTTGAATGCATATTGGATATATATATATATATATATATATATATATATATATATATATATATATATATATATATATATATATATATATATATATATATATATATATATATATATATAAGTATGGTTTTGTGACAGATCAGAGGATTGTATTAATGTAAGGAATTGATACATGAAAATTTAATGTTGAAAAGAACTTGCATCTAAGATTTTTCTTCCAGTTTTATGCATGACTCTGTGGCCTGGATAAGGCACTGGTCTCTTGTAATATTGAAAGGTTGTCAGAACACCATTTAAAAATCCAAAATCAGAATATCTTTTTATATTTTTTGTTATGTGGAAGTGTCCCTCCATCTCATGATTCAAAAATGTTGAGTTGCAAGTGTGGATCTAGCCCATCTGCAGTTACCTCTTGGTTTTTGAACCTTTTGAGATCCATCTGCTTTTGATTGATGCAGTCTTGTGTGTAATAGATATGATTAAATGCATCAAAGGTATACCCACCTAGGTTTTGCAGAGCCTGAAGAGTAGAAGGATTCATATCCTTTTCATGTTGTCCAAGCCCTGAGGTTCTTCATAGATTGAACTGGCTACTTCATAGATCAATTGCAGGTGTTCTTGGGTTATCACTTTTGGTGAACAACAAAAATGGTGACTCTGTTGGGGAGTAAATGAACTATCAAGAGCCTCTGGTTAAGAAAGAATTAATTCATATAAGGTTGAGATTATCTCATCCGAGTCACCACAACAAAAATGGTGACTCTTCTGGGGAAGCTGAATAGAAATTGCCTAATTTCATCCAGTTAGTCAGTCCATTGTGTATGCACAGTGTAAATTGATTTTATGATGAAGAGAATAGTTCTTGTTCTGGATCTGTAACATGATATGTTTTACATGTCATCTATTGTATGAAAAAGTAACAATAAAAGATATATTTCTTAATTGTGAGCAAGTCCTTGCAGCTGTATGCAAATTTTTCCCAATTCCTTATTGGGTGGCGACTCTAGTCTCTATACTGGTGCTTGAAGGAAGTTTGTATTCCAAAACTTTCACAAGATTAGTAGATAATCTTATGAATCATATTAAGGTGTGGATGGTTTAATTAGTAGATTGACAAATAAGTGCTTTCATCATAAAAGCTTGAGAAGAAAAGTGCAGTAATAGCTTGGAAGAGTGAATTGGTCGCAGCGAGATTGAAGGAGACAGTAAAGAATTTGAATGTGTGTTGAATGGTGTTCTGCTTTTCAAAATATCCTCTGTGCAAGAGGTGGCAACTCTGTGATAAAAGACCGTGCTGAAAGTGGAAGTTAATCTCCAGATTTACAAGTTTTATATAGCTGCAAATCTCCAGGTATTTTCAGAGGTTTCAAATGCAAAGATGTTTGTTCTAAAATTCTGAATGTATAATGTAGTTTTCCCATTTAGTGAATAGCACTAGTCTAGAGGGAAAGAAGAATCACAAAATTAATTTGCATATCTATGCTGCTAAAATATTATCTTCCGTAGTATGCAAATTTGGAAAAGCTTTGTGTCAAGCAATGTTATGAATAGTTTTGGTATAAGGATACTTGCTTGAAGTTTTTATCCAAAGTTATATAATCATTTGTGGAAGTAAGGAAGAAATGTGTAGTGAATTTTTTCAGCCCCAATTATTTCCACATAGAGCCATGCCTAGTAAACCAGAACAACCATGTAATAGAAAGAGTTTCAGTATGAAGTATTATGTTGCTTTAAACTTTGAAGGTATTTTGGGTTATCCAAATCCCATACCCATGGAAATCAGGAAGTATTTGCCAATTTTCAGTGGGAAGAAATCAAAATTAGCATGTCAACATTTGAAAAGATTTTCAGATTTGGCAGGAGAATTCAAAATTTGTCAGGAAGATATATGCATGAAATTGTTTATTCAATCATTGAAAGAGGATGCAAAAGATTGGTTCTCTTTCTTGCCAGTGAATTCTATTACCTCATGGGAAGAATTGGTTTCAGATTTCATGGATCAATTCGATGAGAAGGTGAGTGATTTCGACTTGCTAAAAGAGTTCACTTATATACAAATCAGGGAAGATGAATTGGTACCCACATTTAACATCAGATTTTCACAAGCTTTGTCCAAAATTTCCAGAAAGTATAAACTTGATGATAAAGTATGTCTGGATGTTTATATGAGTGTATTTGATGAAAAGATGAGCTTCTTATTGAGAAACAAAGAACCCAAGACTTTGAATGAAGCTTTTAACACAGCTAGGGACATGGAAAATAATTTGAAATTTGGGATAGCCAAGAGATTTGTGTCTACTGTAGTTTCTTATCAAAGCACCTTCAATGGTGAAATACCATGTGAGACTCAACAAATGATTCTGTGTCTAGGTGCATCAAGCTTTGCAGTTCCAAATGGTTTTGTTAATGCATGTGTTTCAGATTTAAATGAGAGTCGAGAACCTCTGCTGTTAATGTCGGTTGTCTCTCATAGTAAGGATGGAATGATCAGTGGGAAGTGTAGTGAAAATGTTGATACAAAGGTAGATATATACAAGGGATATGTACCATTTGATTTGTATGCCGGTTATGCTAATTATATGGCTGCCAACTACCAAGTGAATCATGCATCTCTCCAAGATAATATTAATGAAAATAATGATGGTGCTGACCATCAATCTTTACATGCTGTTGATGTATTTGATGTTGAAATACCAAATATAGAGGGATTACCAAGTGAAAATGTGCAATATGATGAAAATCAGAATTGTTTAGTGCAAACAATAGTTGATCCTCACTTAAACACTAATAATGTCACTTGTGTTGAGGATGAAGTAAAAGTATTTTCAGATTTCACTTCTTGTAATCATGTTGATGATCTTTCTATTTTGAAAGTTATGCACAAAGTTAATTCAGAAAATTTCAAGGGTACGCATGATTGCAATGAAAATATAGCACACACAGATGGACAAATTTCTATGGAATCTCACATGGAACAGCAAAGTGCAATCCAAGTCCAAAATATTTTAGAACTTAAGAAAGCTCTTGAGGTTGTGGATAAGAAGGTTCAGATATTGGAGAGCCTTCGAGTTGTTGATGAAGACCTTTTGCAATATGGTGAAGAGGATTCTTTGGAAAAGGACTGTGAATTGAATGCTCGTATACTTGATGAACATGCTGATCTAATAGATGGTTTTATGATAGAAAATTTTAATGAACATGCTGAAAATTCATCTGATGAAGTAAATTGCAGCGATGTTCATTTTCATTCTTTGGCTGATGACGAGTATTCTATTGGTGAAGAAGATCAATTGTGGCAAGATAAGTATGATTATCTTGATTTTTAGAATGATGGTCATAGGATAAAATCTTATGAATGTGAAACATGGAACATTGAGGATTGTTCCAATCAAGTGTCAATTTCTTCTTTGCCTGATGAAGTTGATTATGATGATCAGATGGATGGTGTCTTTAGCAATTTTACTAATGCTTTATTCAATGCTGATATAGATACAGACCAGCCACTTCAGTGTCATAATGTTCATAAGGGGATTCTTCATTTTGTTTCTAACCCTTTGTATGAAGAAATAACTGATCAGCCAAATGTTGTAAATGATGAACCAATCCATAATACTGATGAGATTTTGAACAACAATAGCATAGGTTGTAAAAAATTATTTCATGATGAAGGCAAGAGGCATGGGTTATGTGATGATCATTTAAAACCACAAATGAAAGTGCTTCAGGTGGATGTAGGCCTAAAAGAGAAAAAGTTAGCTGAGGATTTGCTTCAGCTGGAGGTATGCATTCTTTTCCATGAATGGGATGTTGAGAATGTAGAGGTTTTCAGTTTGATAAGCAAGGATAGTATGAGGTGTGATTAGCAAAGTGAAATGTCACATCCAAATTGTAACATGTATGTTCCTTGTTTGCATCAGTTGATTAGTAATACCCCTCATTCTATAATTTAAATGGTAATAAGGCATGTGCTGATAGGAATTGCAATGTTGAAAATGAGTGTTTTATTTTTCAAGTTTAGCATGGTGATGTCCTTGCAGATGATAGAGTTGAGTGGGATAGTGAATTGTATGGCAGCTTGTGGGAAAGCCTTTATAGTGAGTTGTCTCATGGTTTTATTTTTGTTGAAGTGGTGTGTGATCACAAAGTTCAAAATCAGACCAAACGTATGCACACTAGCTGTTTTAGTAATAAGACAAAAGAGGTGGATTATAAAAGTTATGCTCAGTTGTTATTGAAAGGTTCCTTTGTTTGGATCATGGTATTAAGTGATGAGAATTAGATTTTTGACAGGGGTAAATACTGAAGATTGTTTGAGCAGTTTGTAATCAGTTGTTAGTTTGTTTGTATCTTTTGTATAGCTGCTTTGCTTAAGTTGTGTGGTTTTCAATAAAGTGGCCTGCTGTTTGGGTAGAATAAGGAAGCCTTGTTTTTGAAATGAGATGAGATGAGAAGAGAAGAATTGAGAGAAGAATGATCCATTTTTGGGTGGTCTGCTTAACCATTGATTCTAGATTCTTCTGTTGATCTTGCAATCAACCATCCCCAGTCAGAGCCACTATTGGGACTCATTAAAATTGAGTCAAGTTTCGAGGCCCAATTCAAATTTTGCTTTGCATTTCCAAATAAGTCTATTTGAATGGCCTAGTTAGAGAAGGGGTGAAATGGAGCCAGTTGATTTTCAGAAGGTAAGGCTTGGGATTCATGTCCTACACCTTTCATTTGGCCTATCGGTGATGTACAACTTTCAGAATTCAATTTGGATAAGTTTATGAGGTACACATTTTGAGGGGTGATCTGAAAGTGCATTTTAGGCACAAATGCAGATTTTATTGAGTAGCCTACTTTGAGCGATTACATCTTTTGCCTTGTTGATTTTCATGGAGAATTTAAAAATGGATTCAATTGTAAGCATAAATGTGACCCAGTCTACAAAATTTCAAGTCTTAACGAATCCATTTGCTCAGTTTTCATAGCCAAATCCGTTTGCAGTTTGTGTGTTTTGGCAAGTCCCTGTTTCGACAACTAGTCGGAGCCCTATTTCGCACAAGTGTAAAAGTTGCCTCAGTAAGCGTCATGCCATAATGTTTTCTCCAAGTTATTACTGGTATAACTGATGAGCTACGTTTCAAATTTCAAGCCTCTGTCAATCCGTTTGATTGGTTTTCAAAAGGGTTCATTTAGCTATCATTTTCAATTATTCGTACTTTCAGTGCTTTATCAGTTAATGTAGCCATTTTCATGAGCGTACCATTTGCATCCTGTCAATCTTTTGGTTGAACTGAGATTTCCAAGTTTTAATATGTACTTCAAGGTACCTATGTTTCAAATTTGAGGGCCTACAGAGGTCGTTCCATATTTTTGAGAAAGGCATCATGTGTTGCCAGAACATTGACTTCATTAGGTCTGCAGTGCTAACAAAGCCGGTTTATCATTTTCGTCGATTAATATCTCTTCACTTGGGACTTATCTTGAGAAACCGTTTGGTAGAAGTCATCCTTGCATACCAGAGTACACGCTTGTTAGATGGCGAGGTCCAGAAAGATGTTTTGACAGGTTTGAAAAATACGTCTTCGCAATTAAATGCGAAAATGTGGCGTAATTGTCTGAAAGTCGTGAAACTCAGTTTAATGTTCCGAAAGCGATGCTGATCATTTCCAGAGCTGTGTTTAAGGTGTCTGAAGCATTTCAGAGGTCAGCTATATGAAAACAAATTTTTTTTTAGTTGGACCCACTTTGGGGCCCGACCTGGCTCGACTGCAATTCACTAGTGGGATGGTGAGAGGTGACTTCAGTTTACTTGTTGTTTATGGATTGAAGAGTGTGTGTCTTGCATTCTAGTTTCAAATCTTAAATAGTTCAAATGGAATGTCGAATTGACCAATATATTATTAAGTGAGAACACTAAAGTTCTAAAGAAGTCTTATGGCTATTAAAAGGTGGATATCATGGGCCTAGCATAGAGCAATGACTGATTAAAATAAAGATCTTTCTTTTAGTCAAATACTTGTTGTAGCCAAGTAATTAAGATACCATTCTATTGGTTAAAAGGACTGAGCATTATTTTGTTTGACAATTGTTTGTGATGACAAGTTCTAGAAAAGAGCAACATGAGGTTTCCAAAGAAATGTAGATTTGGCAAGTGTTGTTTCAAGTGTCGAGCAACAAAGTAAACCTTCCAAATCATCCTCCCTCATGTGCCTCCCATCTCCCTCCAGGTTGGATGTGGTGTTTGGTGAAGGGACTACAAAAGATTTCAAATTGCACATGGAGTTTGGAAGGTTGTTTTGAAGTTTTTAGAAACTGTGCAAAATCCAAAGTCCTTCCTTGCATGGCATGTTATGCAAATGGCAGCTCTCCTTGGTGAATGGGGAAGAAGGGGCCATGTTGAAACTCTTCAGTGAATGCAAATGGCAAATGAAAATTGCCATTCTCCCTCCTGCATGGCATATGGAATGCTACAAAACTTCCACAGCAAGTGTAATCAATGCTATATCCTCTCTCCTTGTTGTGCGTGGTATAGCTAACATGTTTCTACAAATGCATTTGCCAGTATTTTGTAGAGAGTAGCATTGAAATCAAATGGAGATTGGCGGCACTCCCCTTCCTTTGGGTGACATGGAGTTGGAAGATGAAGCTGAACGTATGGAGTTGAGCGTGGAGAAAGGGCATTTAAAACTCAAAGCTTCATGTGGTATGAGGAAGGGGCTGCAGGAAGATTGCAAGTGCAGATTTGGCAGAGAGTATGTCTGTGTGGAAGGTAAGGGAGCAGTAGCAAAGACCCTCAAGCATGTTCATGTGGTGAAGAGGGGGGGGGGGGGGGGCAGGTTGAAACCATAAAGCAAATGCAATATGGCAAGTGTAATGCCATCCTCTGCGTGGTATGATGAATTTTTTTTTTTTTTCAAACTGCAGTAAATGGTTTTTAATCCTCCTGCGTGGTGAGTGAAGAGGCAAATAGAAACCTTCAAGAAAATGTATATGGCATAGAAGAAGGAGGAGAGATTTATTTTAAAATATTCCAAGAAATGTAAGTTTCAAAAATTGCCATTAAAACTCAGAGAGAACCTTGAAAATGCAGCAACAGGCAAAACGACAATATCCCACATTGACTAGGAAATGGTTTATTTTGGTGTTTATAACAAAGAACACACACATCTAATATGTCAAAGCCATCTAGTCTTTTGACGGATGGTGCCTATGGGTGCCCAAGGTGGGCCCACACATGGGTGTGGATCTCAAGGTGATGAAGGAGGTGACTGAGCAGCGACCAGGTGGACCCCACATAGGCATGCTTCCCGAGGCAAATAGATGAATTTTGCAAAGAAGGGTCGACTTAATCAGTGAGTAGGTTGCAGAGGATCTGACAAAGCACGTGATTTCATGGGCTGAAGATGCCCGCGAGTTACACCCTGTGAAATGGCAAAAAGAGGTAAAGATCATGCATGTTTTGGGAGATCAGACGGTCTGCACTGTTTCGCGAAGGAAAGTTGCTCGCCAGTTAAGGTATGCGAAACAGCGAAACTTGAAATGGCAAAAATGCAAGGTTAAAGAACATACAAGTTTGATGAAGATCGAGGGCTCATGTGATTTTGTGGAGTGGAGATGCATGCTGGATAAAAGGCCACGAAATGGCGAAAGCCAGGTGGCGGACAAGTGGCAGGTCCAGTTAGCGGTCCAGCAGGCGAGTCTTGGTGAGGTGGCGATGACGTGCCACAGAGGTGGTAGCTAGTGGACCCCATCGACCAATCAAGTTCCACCACGTGGCAAGGCATCAGGACCAAATGGGAGCAAAAATCAGAATTAAAATTAGTAAAAGATATAGTTTCAACTATTTTAAAATTCAAAAAATTTAAATGATGTGGACATGTTGAGGATTAATTCGCCCAGGGTCTCAATTTTGGCCAAAATATGAAGTGTTAAATATTGTCAGAAAGCTCTCAGAATGAGGAATCTAGTTAGGTAGTTAATGTTGACAAATGTGGGATATTTTGGGAGCAATTTCTATGGGAGTGAAATTCAGTTAGAGAGGAGATATTTGGCAATTTCAGTTGCAGATTTGATTTTCTTTCCTCCTCTTTTTATTCTCAACTCTTCTCATTTGTAAGGTTTCCAGTTTTGGAGAGATTTTCTCCAAGGGAGAAATCTGAAATTATAGGTTCCAGTGATGACATCCTTTTATTTGTGCAAATGACAGTGTGTCCTTCTATGATTTTAGGGTTGTCTTTACTGTAGGTTTTGTTTCAGTTTGCAGGTTCACACATATGCAAGGCATGTGTGAGTTTCCATGAAATTGTCTCCAAAATGTACTCAGATTTATATAATTTCATATTGTCAAGGATAATTTGAGTTGTCTCTTTTAGATTCCTATAAGAGTGTAATGTTTGTCTTTTGGGTATTCTTCAAGGAAGGATTTAAATCCTAAAACCTAGCATTAATGATTTTGAATGCATATTGGATATATATATATATATAAGTATGGTTTTATGATAGAGCAGAGGATTGTATTAATGTAAGGCATTGATACATGAAAATTTAATGTTGAAAAGAGCTTGCATCTGAGATTTTTCTTCCAATTTTATGCATGACTCTGTGACCTAGATAAGGCACTGGTCTCTTGTAATATTGAAAGGTTGTCAGAACACCATTTAAAAATCCAAAATTAGAATATCTTTTTATATTTTTTGTTATGTGGAAGTGTCCCTCCATCTCATGATTCAAAAATGTTGAGTTGCAAGTGTGGATCTAGCCCATCTGCAGTTACCTCTTAGTTTTTGAACCTTTTGAGATCCATCTTCTTTTGATTGATGTAGTCTTGTGTGTAATAGATCCAATTAAATGCATCATAGGTATACCCGCCTAGGTTTTGCAAAGCTTGAAGAGTAGAAGGATTCATATCCTTGTCATGTTGTCCAAGCCCTGAGGTTCTTCATAGATTGAATTGGCTACTTCATAGATCAATTGTAGGTGTTCTTGGGTTATCACTTTTGGTGAACAACACACCCAATGAGTAATGAACGGCTACGGAAAATGCACTCCGGGGTTAATTTTGGCTCTCCATTGAAGGAGGGGGAGAACCATCCCTGCCACCCTGCAGTTTGAAACTGGGCAAGGAATAAGTAGCATGGGGAAAGAAGATGCAAGGGAGAGAGATTCTCCCACTAGCCCAAAGACTCCCAGGGAGCAACAAGAAAAGTTGTAGGGTAGCAAGGAAGAGAGGAGACTTGGTCTCCCCTACCACCCCCTGGGGTAAGATAAAGCCTACGAAGATCATGCGAGCCAGTAGGGGGAAAGAAATTAATCTTATTGACAAGTCACAACAAAAAATAAGGCTTCCTAGAGAGTCATGGGTTGGCGAGATAGGAAAAAATGGAAAGGGAGAGGGAACTCCCACCATCTTGCAAGCAAAATTGAGGCACCCAAGAGAGGATGCAAGGCAGGGGGAATGTGAAGGTTAAGATGAAATAAAAGAGTCATGTGGTAGATGATGGATACAATTCAAAGCATAAGTAAGCTTAGGGAAGTTGACTTTTAGGGTTTTGCATGTAATTCATGAAAATAAAAATCAGTCTCTTTGAATGCACAACGTGATACAAAGTGGGTATTGTTAGGCCCAATATGCAAAGCTAATGTACTAAGAGGGGAGGGGTGAATCAATACTCCAAAACTTTTCTTGAATAATAACTTTACAGTTATGCATAAACTGAATAGTGTAGTAATATAGAATAAAGCTAAAACAAATAGATAACAATCATACATGATTCATTCCATAACACATATATTTTGGTTACACAAAAACTCTTGGTTAGAGAGAAAAACTACGATGGGGATGGCACCCACAACTTCACTACTACAATAATAAAGAGTGCTCAGTTAGAGCTACATATTTAGCTATTTCTGATAGCTTACCCTATTAGGAGTAACAAGATCTATTAGATCTACCTTGCTAAAGGATTTTACAACACTTAATCTAAATGTTGCACCTGGTTAGAGGCTTTACAATTTATAGACTTGATTAGAGCCTTTTACCCTGTTAAAGGTTTCTCTTTCAACTTTGCAATATTACAATAAAATCATTACAAATATCTACAACTTTACATCTGAAATGTTGTAGCAGATTCTATGTGCTCGGAATAGATTACCTTGCTTCTAGCATACCTCGATAACCCATATAGTAACTCGGAAAAACCCTTATGTTTACTCTATTCTTTGACTGTTCTCTAAAAACCTTCTCGGTGACCTTTGTGTCTCTATAACAGTCTTCTTTTTCATACATACACCTTTAACTCATGCTGTATAAATAGATCTCTTATGTCGGTGATCCAATTCATTGCTTTGATCTTACAAACATGATTTATCGAATGAATAACTATACAAAATATTTCATTGGTTAGATGACCTCGAAATCATACACAATCTTCTAGTGCAATTTCCAATGTGATAACGGTTAGATGTGCCTTGATCTTGTAACACATTTTCATATGCATGTCCACATTCAATGAATCTGGTAACATGTTTCACTCAATTTATATCAACTTGGTGTGTCATCTTTGTTGCTCGGTAGACATAAAAAGATACTCGGTAGACAGCTTGATGTATGCTGCATTCTATAATTGCTTTCTTCTGTAACCGACTAGACTATGCATACTGACTTCTCTGTGTATACCAATTGTATGATTCGGTAGTGTTAACTGACTAGAGTATATAGTATAACTTTGACATAAAACTAATGGTAGTCTGATAAGTAGTAACAATCTTCCCTTTTTTACATTAGTTGAGATGTTTGACAAAAACTACTTTCAAAGTTATAACTCAAAAATCTATATACTTTGCAAAATAAATATACTTAATAGTATATACAATAGTCAATGAAATAGTATATTCAGATATACTCCCCTTATCATTATACTATACATAACTTTGATTTTGCATGCTCGATTATGTTCATTGCTCTGTTCACTATACTTGGATACTCTGCTTATTTTGCTCAGTATACTCCCCCTGTATACAATACTCTGAATACTATATCATTCTCAATACTGTATCAAAAATGTATGTATCAAAGCTATATCACTCCCCAAATATATAGTATCACTCCCCCTTTTTGACAAACATCAAAACTTAATTTCCATATGGGGGTAGTAACTGATCAAAAATGGATTTGTACTTTTTTCGGGCATCCGTGAGAGCGACAGAGAGTGCATCCTTTACACTTTTCATTAAAGAATTTTGTGCTTGAATATCAGCCAATAGGGATACTAAGCCATCAAGAGTGCTTCCCTCTTATGTAGTAGACAAGTATGTGGCTCGGTTGATCTATTCTTGGACTAATGAAAGATGTGGAAGGAATAATGTTTAAAGTGTCATTATGTCCATCCTGATCTCATGTTCTTCATTTCTTAAGTCCAATTGTTGAGCCATGAGCTGTTGTAACCTTGTATAAAAATTTTGAATTGAATTTGGCTATGTGGTCAACTTGCTTGAGAGATCGGTGATCTCTTTCTCAATTTTCTTTGTTTTATTCTTAATGTCTTTAATGAATAAAGAAAATGTACAGAGCTTTTGAAATAAATAAAGAATGTGCTTGAGTTGAGGGGACAACTCAGTAATGAATTTGACAAGTTTGACTTTGCCAATAGCTAGAGCTTTCTGTACCTCTTCTATCATTTTTGCAGTAAGCTCCTTGTCTTTTAGCTTGTTCAAATACTCAGATGCATCAACTCCAGATGTTTCTATTTGATTAAGGAGTTCATCCAGTTGAATATGGATGGCTACATTGATTGACATTGTAGTTGTAGGTAGCATATCTGATAGCAGTGTCTTCACCTTCTAAAGTACTTTATTCTTCTTTTGTATGGTCATCAATTTTTCTTGTTCAGCCTTTGCTTTGCATAGTTCACCGAAATCAATGAGTGCTTGCCCCTTTAATTTTGATATATCCACATTGGGCAACACTATCGATTTAGACAAATCAACTTTGAAACTATGTCGTTTCACTTTCTTTTCTTTACCGTTGGCCGGTTGGACCAAGACAATAGCTTGGGAGGCTTGCTGACCCTTGATAGGTTGCTCAGTAGAGGCAACACTTTGGTCGGTTCCTGTAGCCTCTGTGGTGTCTTTTGGTGTCTCGGTACTGGGTGTCTCAGCTGCAACATTTTTAGTGCTCGAAGGTGCTTGTGAGGTCTATTCTAGAGTAGTATCTTCTCCTGCTATAGACTTGTGACCTTCAGTGCCTTATGCTGTATCTTGAGGAGCTTCGGTAGAGACAGGTTGAGTGATTGGTGGATAAGGCTGAACTTGTTCTAAAATAGATTCACTAGATACAAGTTTTGCATATGTAGTGACTTCTATCATTTCCTGTTCCAGTGCGTCTGCATCCATGACATCTTCATCTATTTGAATAGTGTCAGCAGGGTCTTGTTCAGTAGCATCAGGACCTTGCTCGGTGACATCAGGAACGTGCTCAGTGACATCAATGATTTCAACTATAGGTTGTTCACTGGCATCCTTTATTTTGAATATTTCCTACCACTTTTCTTTTGTCTCATTTTCTACGTCAATATATAGCCCATTCATCAGTTTTAAGGCTCTTTGTTTGACAAGAAACTTTGAATTGTAGGTTGTTAAATGTTCCTTTATTTCGACTACTGACATATCAGGAAAGAGATGGACTAGACTTCTTTCTCTGATTTGTTTCTCTGAGTCCATGGCATACTTCCACCTATTATCAATATGCAAGTAAAGTTCATTTGGAAGTGACTTTACTAGTTCCAATGGAGCTAACCGAAACTTTAGAAGTATGCAAATGATAGCTTCTTCAATTTGTCTCTTCTCATCATTATTTCTAGTTTCATACTTGACATATCTAAATGAACCAAATCCGCCATATTCTTTTAGATTGGCATAGAAGTTTTCAACACTATGTATATTTACCTTCTTGCTCTTGACAATCTGGAATTTGTTTGCATCTTCAGATTCTATATCACTAGACTCTTTTGCCAAAATGAGTCTCCGAGTAGATTTCTTGTAGTTCTTTGTTAACTTGGGAGTAGTAACACTCTTTTGCTTATTACTTGGTGATGTTGCAGATGCTCTTGTATTAGGTCTCTTTGTTGGAGGAGTCGTTAGGGCCTTTGAAGTGTCATGTTTCTTTCTTTTTAACACTTTACCCTTAGGCAGTTCGGTGCTCAGTGTTATAGCTGCCTCTTGAGCTTTTGATTCCTCTTCGGTGATGGCAAGAGTGCCTTTGACAAGTGTGGAAGAAGAATCTTCTCCAAATTTCTCCGTTAAAACCTTTATCATCTTTGTTGCTTTTCTTGTAGCTTTGGGTACTACAATGCTCATTTTTACCTTTCCCTTCACTTCTTCATAGGTTCCATACCTCAGCTCGATAGCATGCCTTGGTAATGTAAGAAATGCATCAATTTGTTGTTGTGTGATGTCAAGGTCAATCTCGTAACCCATTGGTGGCAAAGATTGAGTTATTGGTTCCACAACATTCACATAATAGTAATCAGTGTCTACCTCAAAGCATATGTCATCTTTATATTTCTCCACTAGCTAGGGTGGAATTCGGTACCTGTTGTGCATTTTCTCTTGAAATTTATCAAAGTAATCATCCATTATATTATTGAAATTATCACCTAGCTTCTTGATGAAGTCATTAATCTGATGGGTGGCTGGTTGGTGTAGCTCCCAAACTACTTTACCGACTAATGGAAAGAATTTTTCAAAGTAGAAAAACATGCATACAAGAAGTGAACCAAACTTTAGTGTATTTGTCGAGTTGTTCTTCTTCGGCTTCCTTATTGTGTTTAGATTCTCAAATAGGTTCTTCAATAACACCTCACATAAGTCAATTTTCATTCCCTTTTTCATAATTTTATAAGCTAAGTCAACTGCTGCACAGGGTACATTGTTTTCCCTTGCTAATTGGAAGAAACAATAACCAATTACTCTAATAGCAAACTTAAGTTTTACATCAGTGACATTGTTCAATTTCAGTCCTCTGTAATTTGATTCCACTCTAGTTAAACTGATCAATTCCTTTTGTGATATCATCTTCTGGGCTCAGGCATGATCATAGATAGGATAACCGTTGATCACATGAATGATTTCCTTGGTGATTTTAAATGGTTTCTCTTCTAGCCACATGAAATCATCATGAACTCTGCTCAGAACAAACTTGACTCACTGGTGTTTGAACACATGAGGGTAGGTTAGGGCTTTAGTCAATCCTTTGATTTTGATGTGTTCATACTTGCTATTTAATACACCATTGATACATAATTCATCATAGGTGTCTCTGATTTCAACATGACCGAGTTCTTCAACAAGACATTTGGTGAAGAATCTCACATCTTCGATTAACAATACTCTGTCCAGGATGAGTGAAAAGGCGGTTCTGTCATCCAGTTCGGAGGTGACTTTAGGAGTCAAAGAGTATTTCAGTGAGGGCTTCTCTAAGTTCTTAACAATAATGGGATCTTGGATCTTGGGCGCCATTTAAGATTTCAGGTAAAAACTAGTAAAGAGTCCTTAGGGTTTTAGAATTTCAAATGACAGATGCTTTATACTTAGCAAATAATTGCAACAAGATAAGATCAGTAAACTAGCTTAACAATACATTCAGATTTGATGTAAATACCTTCGATTTGCTTTGAATGAGGTTTGATCACCTTGATTCGCTCTGCTATGCTCTTTTGAAAACTTGGTAAGTGTAAATGACCATGAAAATGCTTTTAAGTACACAATATACCTTATCGGGCTCCGTGTAGGTTAGGTCAAAACATTAAATGCACTCAGTTCCTCTTTAACCGATTTACTCTCCTTTTTGTTTTAACGGAGTAACCAAGCTTCCTTCATTTACCGACTTGACAGGCTTCCTGTATTCACCGACTTGATAGGTTTCCTATAAAGTGCTTCAAAGACTTTGATAGATTTTCAAACTTACTAATGCATCTTAACTATGCAGATTTTGAATTTAGTATAGAATAGGAACTATTATGATTTTAACCTTCAAAGAATGCAGTCCCTTCATACCTTTACCGATTAATTTGGAATAGGTGCACCTAACTTGGTAGGTAAGGTGCTTTCTTTATTTGACACAATTTCCTTCTTTTTCCAAATCATCTGTAATTTTCCTTTTATTTCTTTAGTGTCTCCTCTAGGTTGATCTCTACAATCCCCGGCTAAGTGCCCAACTTTGTGACAATGAAAACATGCCATACCAAGATTTCTCCATGATCTTCGGTTGTTCATTCCAAACCTTATAAAACAATTGGCACTTATATGTCCATATCTTCCACAAGATTCACACCATATCCTTGTATTGTAATCCCATGGTACTGATGCATATTGTCGATAAGGATCTATGTAAGTTCGATAACCTCTAGTGTTTGCTTGCTATGCAGACCATATGTAGTTCTTTTGCTTAAACCAACACTTCTCGGTACTATGTCCATATCTATTGCAATTTCTATAAAACCCTTTGAATTTTGCCTTCTGATAATTGTTAATAGACTTTGTCCTACATTGATTAGATGTGTGACCATATTTATTGCAATTGTAACAATAACCATTGAACTTATTGACATTCGGTTGCTTACCTTTTTTGATTTGGCATATGTTGGCAGTGTGACCTTGATTTCCACAGTAGTTGCAAATAGGCTTCTTTATTTTGATTTTATTCCTATTTCCAGCTTGCTTTGATCATTCTCCTCTCTCAGTAGTATGAATTCCTTTCTCGATAGAGTCTTTTCCTTTGTAACTGAGTCCTGCATTTCTGTTGGGTCTTCTTGTATTCAATTGCTCATCCAACATCTTTGATGCTTCATAACTCTTCTTCAGTGTTTCTTTGGATTTCTTCCCTATTTCAAGCTCATCGGTCAACCTTGATACTTCAAGTCTCAATGCTTGATTTTCATCATTCTTCAAAATTGCTTCATGATGTGCATAACCTAGTTGATCTGTCATATTTTGTTGAATCCCAGTCAACCTTATGATTTCATCATTTTTATCAGATACTAAGACTTCAAGTTGTTGTTTCTCTCTTTCTAGATCTCTTGCTTTATCCTTAGATGTCCTTAATGCATCTAGATTTTTAGTCATTTGTGTGCTGAAATATTCATGTTCTCTTTTCATTGCTTTTAGTTGATCAACCAATTCTTTGTTCTTTTCTTTAAATACTCCAATCATTTCTTTGGTTTCTTCAGATATACTATTTTCAAATGATGTCTCAATTTGTTCCACTAACTCTTGAGAATCCTCCAAATCATCAGACAGTCTTCTTCTCACTTTCAGAGATTTTTGCATCTGTTTTTGCATGTCTGCAATCACTTGATTAGCATGATCCAGCTCTTCTTGTAGATACACAATCCTCCGAGATTGTTTATAGCCTTTCATTGATAAGATCTTTCTCTTTAGGCAGTTAAACCCTTTTCCAAGATTCAAGCTCTGATACCAATTGTTAGGCCCAATATGGAAAGCTAATGTATTGAGAGGGGAGGGGTGAATCAGTACTCCAAAACTTTTCTTGAATAATAACTTTACAGTTATGCATAAACTGAATAGTGCAGTAACATAGAATAAAGCTAAAACAAATAGATAACAATCATACATGATTCACTCCATAACACATATTTTGGTTATGCAAAAACTCTTGGTTAGAGAGAAAAACTACGGTGGGGATGGCACCTACAACTTCACTACTGCAATAATAAAGAGTGCTCGGTTAGAGCTACATATTTAACTATTTCTAATAGCTTACCCTGTTAGGAGTAACAAGATCTGTTAGATCTACCTTGCTAAAGGATTTTACAACACTTAATCTAAATGTTGCACCTAGCTAGAGGATTTACAATTTATGGACTTGATTAGAGTCTTTTACCCTGTTAAAGGTTTCTCTTTCAACTTCACAATATTACAATAAAATCATTACAAATATCTGCAACTTTACATCTGAAATGTTATAGAATATTCTATGTGCTTAGAATAGATTACCTTGCTTCTAGCATACCTTGATAACCCATATAGTAACTCGGTAAACCCTTCTGTTTACTCTATTCTTTCACTGTTCTCTGAAAACCTTCTCGGTGACCTCTACATCTCTGTAATAGTCTTCTTTTTCATATATACACCTTTAACTCATGCTGTATAAATAGATCTCTTATGTCAGTGATCCAATTCATTGCTTCAATCTTACAAACATGATTTATCGAATGAATAACTATACAAAATATTTCATTGGTTAGATGACCTCGAAATCATACACAATCTTCTAGTCCAATTTCCAATGTGATAATGGTTAGATGTGCCTCAATCTTATAACATGTTTTCATATGCATGTCTAGGTTCAATGAATCTAGTAACACGTTTCACTCAGTGTATATCAACTCGGTGTGTCATCTTTGCTACTCGGTAGACATAAAAAGATACTCGGTAGACAGCTCGGTGTATACTACATTCTATAATTTCTTTCTTCTATAACCGACTAGACTGTGCATACCGACTTCTCTATGTATACCGACTGCATGATTCGGTAGTGTTAACCAACTAGAGTATATAGTATAACTTTGACATAAAACTAATGGCAATCTGATAAGTAGTAACAGGTATGTGGGTGGCACCATGGAAGGCATTCAAATTATAGAAGAAATAAGTATGAATGGAGGCATGTTCTCAGAGGCGATTGTTTTGGACAAATAATGTGGTGTTCGAATGCTTTGCATTGTGACATTTTGAATTGGTGATGTGGTACCCAAGCGAATAGGCTCTGATAATTGCAACTTTGATGATGGTTATGTGTCGAGTATCTTCGAGTAAAGCTTGAAGTCAGCATATGAAAGGTGAAGTGATACTTAGCGCATACAAAGGTGAATGCAACAAATAGATGATTTTTTATCAAAATATAATATTTTTGAAAAAGAAATGTACAGAAAATCACAAATCATGATAGTCACAAAGATATAGAAATTATTATTTTTGGTCTAAGAGAAAATGTGGGCTGCATGCAGAGAAAACAAAGAGCCAAAAGAGGAAATTCTAGACAAATTCAAAGGGCAGAGATGCAGAAAATGAAAATTCCTTCACCATGTCAAGTGTGTGGGAAGACAAGTCAAAATCTGGTGTGCAAGCATGAGAGAAAAATGTGTGAATGCAGGGATATTTTCTAGATTTTCCAGGTGTCTTATTGTTAGATTTTGCCAAGATCAAGAGCTCAATGAAATGTACAAAATAGAGACATGATATAGGACAAGAATAAAATATATTCTCATCAATAGAAAATGATCAATAATCAACTGGATTCAATAGTTACATACAATGTAGATGAGCTTGCTTATATAGGCAAGGCTAGGGATATGTGAGCACACAAACATGACATGTGGCTCAATAAGAAACAAGGGTAGGTAGGAAATAGGTGTGGGTAGGTAGGAGAAATAATATAATATTCCACATGAGGTGGATCACCCACCGAAGGTGGAATTATCACTCCACAATAAGTGGATATGATAGTGTAATAACAAGATCAACACCATAAAAGGTGGAATTTATCCTACACACACTATCCCAATGTGGCACAAACACCCAAGTGTCTCATATCCAAACTACTATGAAATGCATTATCCTAAGTAAACTTAAGTAAAGTGTAATAATATCCATGATGAATAATTATTTACACCAACACCCCCCCTTAAGTGCAACTTAGGGGAATGCACTTAAGTCTACAATGCAACTAAGCAATGCAAGATGGGTCCCGGCTACGAGGCCATGTTAGGTATCCATGAACAAATGCAAATGCAGGCAAACCAATGCAATGAAATCTCTCACAAAGTGGGGAAAGAGAGAAAAACCCAATGGGAAAAAACCCTCCCCCAAAAGAGAGATGAAAGCTATACAAAAGAACTCTCATAGAAGAATGTGAAGAACAATACCCCATGTGAGGAAAAAGTTCCCCCCATATGAGAGAAGAAGAGAAGTCAAATTGTGACCCCCCCTCAATGGAGGATCTGCACCAATGATAAAAGCTCGATGTATGAAGAAACTGCTCCACGAATGTCGAACAACATTCCTCCCCTTATGAAGAAACAAAACCAAAGGTGTATCCATGAAGTCTCCCCAATCATGAAGGGAAGATATATGAAGAAAACTCATGATGAAAGGAATCTCTGAAAACTGCTCAAGTGTCCCCATGTCGATGCTGAAAGATACCCTCTCCAAAGGTGGTAAACTGTGCCACACTACTGAAAAAGGCACTCCAAGATCTAGTGGAGATGGATGTAGAACATGTCCCAAAGACTCACATTTCTCCTCAAAACATAAAGAGACCTCCTCCAACTACTGTACATAAGTATCCACAATCGTGTCAACCTCAAAAGAATGATCATGTAGAGAATGAACAAGAGAGTCAGAGTGTGCCCTCGCAACAATTGAAGAAGGATCATCTTCATCAAAGAGAAGATGAATGTCATCAATGATGTCTCCCAAATCTGCAATGTAGGATTCCACAAACAAACCTACAATATCTATCAAGTAATCATCCCATGAATCTGAAGCTGGAAGACAATGAATATCCTGCTGCACTGAATCACATGAAGGAAAAACTGTCGCACTATCTACATCATCAGGTGCAATAGGTGATGTGATATCAATATGAGGAGATGAAATACAAGGCTCAAGAATGGGGTTACATGTGAGAATCCCCATGTTCAAGTGTCCAAAGTTCTCCTCAAAATCTAAACCATCACAAGAAGTGTGATCATCATGTGTAGAATCATCAAATGTGAAATCATCATCATCAACAAAATCTAAAAAGGTGTATAACCGAGATGCATGATCAACCACCCTAGTTGCAATCATAGCTCTAGTCTCCATGTCTCTAATGAAAACTGAGTCAGGTGTGAACTCCACAACTCTCTTAGTTGGGCCATGTGTGATTTGATAGATAGAAAGGAGATTATTTGTCAAGTGGGGTACACAACACATCATTGAAGGAGTTATCCCCAATGTCAATAGATCCTTTCCCAATCACATCCATGTATGTATGATTGCCCATCAAAATCTAAGGCATGGTAGAAGGCTCAAATGTAGAGAACATAGACTGCGAAGATGCCATATGATGAGAAGCCCCTGAATCTAGAAGCCATCTCTCTGAATTATGACTGGTAGTAGCACATAGAGCTTTTCCTTTTCTTGTTCCAAAAGAGTGAGTCTTCCCACTTGTAGAAGCCATGAATGCTTTCCCTTTTCCTTTTGAATGTGAGGAAGTGGAAGTTGATGAATCATCCTTCTTGTTGACTTTAGGCAAATCAATGTTATGCTTTTTGATGATATGTGTGAGTTCATCAATCTTCTTAGAATGGCAACGATGCTCCTCGTGACCAATCTTTTTACAATAAGCAGAAGTAGGTCTTTCCCTCTTTGGTGAATTATCTCTCTTGGAAGATGATGAATCTCCTTGTTGTGGAGAAGATGGTGCTTTATCCTTAGGCTTTGATTGCCATTTCTTCTTGTTTGAGTTGTCCTTTCCTTGATTTCCTTTGTTCCCTTGATTTGCCACTAATGCTTGAGACTTAGAAGCCTTAAGAATGCCCATTCTTATCAACTTAGTTTGTTCCATCATCAACATTTCATTGAAAGCATCAAATCTGGGCATTTTGTAGCTTGAACCCATTGTCATCCTATGGGTTTGGAAACTAGAAACAAATGCTGCATATTCTTGTGGAAGCTTCCCTATCAAGTTGAATATCAATTGAGTATCCTTCTTATCAATGCCACAATCTTTGAGTTGTGCCCTCAACTCATTTGCCTTAGTGACATAATCTTGTATAGTATCAAAGTTCTTGGGATCCAACATGGTGAGATCACTATCAATTTGATATCCCCTAATCTCATCAACTTGACCATACAAGTCTTGAAACTTTTGCCAAGCATCCTTGATTAGAGTACATTTCTCAATATGAAAAATGAGATCTTTTGATACATACTTTCTTAAGGTACCAATTGCCATTATATTTTTAGTGAGCCAATCCAAGTGACAAACTGGATCAACCTTAGGATTAGCTGGAGCAACAATAGTTCCATCAATGTAATGAGTGAGTCCTTTTTCCATAAGTTTACTCCATGCATCAATTTTCCAAGTAGCATAATTATGTAGAGTTAAGAGAGGAAACTTAGAAGAACCCATAGTAGAAAAAAGGAAGGAACACAAGAGCACAAAAGCACAAGAGACACCCCCCCAAATTCAATCAATCAAAGTAGCCCCCCAAAAGTGATGATTTTGGCACTTTATACTTAGTGCAATTACAATGAGCCACTTGCAAAACAAGGCAAAGTGGACTTATGATGCAAATTTTACAACTTCTCAAATGAGATACAAGAGACTTCAATCAATAGTGCAATGAA
Source organism: Cryptomeria japonica (assembly GCF_030272615.1). Lineage (NCBI taxonomy): Eukaryota > Viridiplantae > Streptophyta > Pinopsida > Cupressales > Cupressaceae > Cryptomeria > Cryptomeria japonica. The sequence continues at coordinate 45,688,346 of NC_081415.1, read as the reverse complement.
TCTAACTGAGATTCAAGCAAATATACAAGTACCAAGAGAGCCAAAAATGGCCAAGATCTGAAAGTCCAATTTCTACTTACAATGACATCAATCTGATAGCATCATGTGAAAGTAGACAAAAAAATAAGCACTTTCAAAAAAAATGGCACTTAAAAAGGAGGTCGGATGACCCCAAACGAAGCTTCTGAAGTTGCAAAAACTGGGATTACTCAGGGACAGTCAACAAAAACTGCATTTTTTGGAAAATCCGTGCATCAAAATCAAAAAATTTCAAAAAAAATTGCACCCAAAAAGGAGCAAAAATGAGCAATTTATGGCCATTTGAAGTTGAACTGCAAAATCAAAAATGCAAATGAGAGGGGGTCCAAAAATTTGCAAACCTTGCTGATGTGGCATTGATGTCAGCAATTCACTGGGTTAAATTTGACGGCTGTATGACCGTCGCAAAAACTTTGCCCTCTTCTGACTGAGCGTCCATACTGTACGAACAGATGACGTGGCCAGATGACTGTACAGTCCGTACTATACGGATTTGCTGATTGGGCAGGTCTGCATGGCAGATGACTATGCGTATGGAAAAGCTGACTGTGCACTGTATGGTATGCTGTGTGGTAGGGTTTGTACCACGGGCCAGTGGCCGTCTGCCACGTGGTGGGCATGGTCCTCCGGTCTCATTGACTGGACTGCTACGTGGGAGCCGGCACGGGTAACGGTCTACGACAGGGCTTGGTCTGTGGGAGTCGGCACTGGTGGTGGTGCCGGGAGGACGCAGGCGGCACCGGAGCTGAGCGGTGGCGGCGTCGTGCTGAGCCGGGAGGAACAAGCGTTTTCCAGTGGTGCGGCGCAGAGACGGGTGAGTGGCGGGTCTCGGTCTGCGGCAGGCTCGGTAACCAGAGTCTGTGGCCGGCAGGGACCTGCAGCGGGGACCGATGGCGTATGGGTGCGCAGGTACGGTGCGACAGAGAATCTACGGACCTACAGAGTCACGGGGGGGTCTACGGACCCCCAAAAACCAATTTTTTTTTGACTTTTTTCCAATTTTTTTTTATTCGCTTTTTCAAATTTTTTTTTCAATTTTTTTGATTTTTTAATTTTTGAAAAAAATTTCTGAAAAAGGAAAAAAAAAATTTCTGAAAAAATATAAAAAAATTTCGAAATCCATACAATACTAGCAAAATTGGAGAAAAAAATTTTCTCACCAAAATAGGCCGACTTTATAACCAAAATTCATGGAAATGGCCTTTTGGACGCAATGGCGGGGTCAAATCTGGTCTAGGATGCCTCCAAAAGATGCTGCTCCTTAGATATGCCTCTTGACGTCGCAATAATGTCTCTTCAAGACGAATCAATGAAGCCCCAATGACTCTGATACCATGTTAGATTTTGCCAAGATCAAGAGCTCAATGAAATGTAAAAAATAGAGACATGATATAGGACAAGAATAAACTATATTATCATCAATAGAAAATGATCAATAATCAATTGGATTCAATAGTTACATACAATGTAGATGAGCTTGCTTATATAGGCAAGGCTAGGGATATGTGAGCACACAAACATGACATGTGGCTCAATAAGAAACAAGGGTAGGTAGGAAATAGGTGTGGGTAGGTAGGAGAAATAATATAATATTCCACATGAGGTGGATCACCCACCGAAGGTGGAATTATCACTCCACAATAAGTGGATATGATAGTGTAATAACAAGATCAACACCATAAAAGGTAGAATTTCTCCTACACACACTATCCCAATGTGGCACAAACACCCAAGTGTCTCATATCCAAACTACTATGAAATGCATTATCCTAAGTAAACTTAAGTAAAGTGTAATAATATCCATGATGAATAATTATTTACACCAACACTTATGTAGGTTCAAAGATGCAGAAAAGAGGTAAATTGGAGGAGAAACGTGTGAATTTGAGTTTACAAAATTCAACAAAGAAAAAGACATGTGCCATCTTTTGGAATCCTTTAGGGTTTTCTTCTTTGTGTACTTAGCCTTTTTTTCTCCTCATTCAAGGGGATTCAAAGGTAATTTTGAAAATATTTTGGAAGCAAGGCTTCCATGTACAATCCAGAAATTAGTGTAAGTTAGAGTTCTATTTTTTAGCTTGTAGTCATTTTGCTATTTCAAATAGTTTTGTAACCAAAATGCAAGAAGGTTTAATTGTTTTATTACAACTATCTCCTTTATGTAAAACAACTATTTCATGAAATGAATGACCAAGGATCTTTTGTTTTGTCCCAGCAAGTTCTAGTGTTTGTCGTATTCTTGCTTCTCTTCAAGGAGGGGATTAAATTGCTTCAATAGGACAAAGACATAGTACCATGCGCATGTAGGATTTTCAAGAATGACTATAATAAAACTAGAAATGAGGATATTTATGTAAAGGTTCGATATTGTGAACTCACTAGATATATGTTAATCTATTTGGGTTTGATGTTGCATGTTGAAAGTTGAATTTGTTGCTCTGATGAAGGCAATGGTTGTGGGGTTCACATCCATTTTTTAGAATCAAATAATCTCATAAGATGTCATTTATTTTCTATTTGTAGGAGTAGGCTTAGTGTAGAAATCAATCCCAAGTGCTGAGTGACAGTTGAAAAGCCAAAATTGTAGCCAAATCTCAAGTTCATAAACTTTTCTTATCATATTCATATTGAGATATTTTCTATATTTTGTAATGTCATGAGTTTTGAAAGCTATAGGTTATTTAGGCATTACTCGGGTGTACCTGCCTTGGTCTTGTAGAGCCAAAAGTGCAAGAGACTTTAGTTTTGTTACTGAATCTGATTCACTGGCTAAATCATGTCCTTAACCTATTGATAAGAGAGTGGCTAATCCTTTAGGGTTTAGGATCTGTTGATTTGGGAACCAACAATACCCTCCCTCTTTTTTATTTGTTTGGGTCTTGATTGTAGGACCATGGCATAAAATGACCTAGTCTAGACCATGGCACCTCAAAATGCCATGGCCCCTCTCAAAGGGGTCCCAATTTGAAATATGGCATGTGCTATATCTCATTGATGGCATTTGATCCCCATGGCTACACATGACCATTGGAGGTCGACTTAATTGATAATTTACCTAGGGAATCCTATATAAAAACATCCTATCAATTCATTTCAACCTAAGATCAATTGAAGTCTTCATAACCTATTATTCGTGCATCCATGAAGCATTCATCATCAAGCATTTTCACAGATTCAAGGTTGCATTTCATCTTTCAAGCATTCTGGATAAAATTTACATCAATATTTTGCAAGCATATGTGTGTGATTATGGTTTTTCATGTTCATATGTTTGTCATGCCATTACATTCAATATTTGTGATTACATTCAAAGAACATTGCACCATCGTCAACAATTTGTAGATCTGAGGTATATCTATTTAGAATTTCTTTTAGTATTTGTATTATTTCAATCAAGATTGATTCCTAAACAAGGGCTTGATCTAGGCAAACCCCTATTCCCAACATCTTTCGCTTTCTTTCAGTGTGGAAAATATAGGTTTAGAGTTGTACTCAAGAAATCCGACAGAGTCAACAGTGACAAACAGGTTTAGCTTTCAACGATGGGAAATTCAGAGGACCATGGCAAATTGATACTACTTGGTCTTAGAAAATTAGGTCAAACTTTAGAGAATAGATTCCAGACATCTTCTTTTATCTAGATGTAGGTCAATGGCTTCGTGGGACATCTGTAGCTTATTATTTCTATTAGTATACGTCAATTATCACCTATGTTTCCCTAATTTCACAATCAATCCAATTCAACTTAGAAAGAGGGAACTAAAACCCTAACAAGTGAACCTAATAAAAAATCTCAGCCCTTTCTTCAGCTGGATTGGGGCTAGATATATTAGTTTCACCCCTCTTTCACCTTATTTTGGTTAATTTGGATCATTAGTGATTTTATTATCTTAATTAACCCTAATTCCAAATTACACTATTACATTTTGGTGACCCTAATGTCTTACACCGTAATTTCTTATTTATATTCTCAAATTTGATTTGTATGCATTTTAATTTTCAAATTTGCACTCATAGATTATATTTTTAATAAAAAATACATAAATTTAGAGGTTAAACTTATAAAAACCCTAATTTATTTTGGTTAATTTGATTTGTGGGTTGCATAATTTTTAACTTATGTTTTCAGATTTGATCTTAGGCATTCCTAATGGTATAAATACTATATCTTATTTTTTTTCCATTTCACATATGATTATATTTCTTTTTACTTAAATTTATCAAAATCATGTGTTAGATAATGGTTTCTTTCACTTTACATTTCTTCTTTTCCTTCATAGTACATTTGCATATTGCACTTTTAGAAATTCAAAGATATTTCTAATTTATCAATCATATCTCAAAGCTTTTATCCATGATGTATGTGTTTATCATGATATTTAGTTGATAGGCTATATTGTGGGGCAACCTCATGAAATTTGCCTGATGTCTCATGCTGGAAAAAAATTCTGTTGCCATATAATGGTTTTTTGGTCTATGTCCAAATGTTAACTGACAGTAAGGAGACCACATACCCACTGAAAAAATAGGTTGATATTGTTGTGTACACTTAATTAATTATTTTAATTAATTTAACCCTCCCACATAGTTAATATATTTAATTGTGTTAGCCTCTCTTCTTCTCAATATTAATTGAATTTAATCTAATTAATATTGTCACTATAGTCCAATGATTGATTTATTTAATAAATCAATTTTCCTTTCTTCCTCTAAAGTACACAAAAATCAACTATTCTTAATCCCCTCTTTAATTAATTAATTAATCCAGGTGATTCTGGCAAATCACCTTGTCCTAATTCATCATTAGTCTAATTAATTCTTCTAGAAACTCTCTTAATCCTACTTAGCATTATTCTCCAATTTTTAATTACCCACACACATTCTCCCTCCTAGTCAAATCCTCCTACAAATCCCACTTGCTCCTAATCCTCACCTAATTCTTCTAAATAGTCCCCCTAATCCCTCATTAGTGCCTAGTCTCCATGATTAGACACAAAAGTCAACCATAGCCATTTATGGCTAAATCCTCTTTTTCCCCCTTCTCAACTTCCACCTTAAATGCCCCCTTTTTGGGTGAATGTGTAAAATCTCACATTCTACCATGCTTCTCATCTTCCCAAGGAATTTTTAAATTCCTTTTCCCTTTTCCAATCCCCATGCACACAATATCTTGAGAATTTTTAATTCCATGAGCATCCCCCAAGGGATTTTTAATTCCTTTTATTCCTCCTAGGTGCATTGGGAACTCTTCCCCATGTACCTTGAGGAGGGTGGAGACAAGAAATGCCTTTATGGAAAATCTCTTGGTCTCCACCCCCCTTTTCATGTCATTGTCCATTGATCCATGTGATCTCTTCTTTTCAATCCTATCCCTCCATTCCTTTTTAATCTTGGTCGTCCATTTTCCTCCATCCAACTCTATAAATTGGGGTCTCCATCCACTCATTTGATCATCTCCAATCCAGGTAATCTCATGTTGCTAGTTTAAGTTTAGCCATACATCAAAAGCATCCACATCATAATCACATTTGCATCCATCTTTGAGCACTTATCCTTCATCCAAATAAATCCCTTGTTGTGCAATTTGGAGAGCCACCCACATTCCAATATTGGACCAATCCAAACAAGTCAAGGAAGGGCGCATTCTTGGCTTCAACAAGAGTCCAAATAGGAGGAACAAAAGAGACTCCTCTCTAGCAAGGTATAATAGTGTTAGTTTTATGCATTTTATTGGTGTTTTCATATCATTTGAATTTAAACTAACCTGTTAACCTTGCATGGTGTTTTCCCTTGGTTCATTTTGGCATGCCCGGTGGGACCCACGTCCTAAAAATCTAACATTTTTTGCAAGTTTTTCATAATTTTTAGCTACAGGTTCCGAATCAGCATGGGTGTCTGCAAAGTAGCGCATGCACCGCAGCTTCAGCACATGTGCTTATGGTTCAGCGTGTGCATCAGCGCGGATGTTTTAAATTTGAAATTCACTAACCTGCCATTTTTTTGCAACCTATCCTTTGGTGCGTCCGACACAGGTTTAGCACGCCCGCTCTATTAAAAGGAATTTATTCTTTATTGTTGTTTGATAGATTAGAATCTCTTTACTTTCTATTTTAATTACATAAAATGAAAATGAAAAAAAAATTTAAAATCAATTAAAATAAAGGGGGAAATTTGGTTTGTAATTTTGTTTACTTCGTAATTTTCCTAACCGTGCAATCAATGCATGTGCAGGCGTTTTGGCACCTGCACTCTATTTCAGCATGTCCACTGAACCTTGTTTCCTGCTCTCTATCAAAATTTAAAATTTGAATTTTTGAAAGTTTTCTATTTTCCCTCTAATCCTTTTGGTTCCAGCACTGACATTTCTATTTCTGTGCAACCATTCAGGTATAATTTCTATTTATTATTTTTGGAAATTTAAATTCTATTTTTTCTGTGTTTTCTATTTTTTTTAGGAGGCAAACCCTACTTCAGTGCATACGTAGGCGTTTCATCACTTGCACAGGCGCTTTAGTGCATCTGCCTGTGGATCAGTGTGTCCACTATGCCCATAAGATTTTTTATGTTCTGATCAAATTTTGAGTTTTGCAGGTCTATACGGTTAGTCCAAGATAAAAAACTGAAACTGCTAATTGTTTGTTTTGTAGCACATGGGGCAAAGACTTCTTTTTTCACTAGTCTAGTTGTTTTTTATGCATTCCTAGATTAGCACACATTTCGTTTTGGGCATTAAAAATCTACAAGTGTCTTCTTTAGATTAGCAACACATTTCATTTTATTAAGGGACAATAAACACCATGTTTGTTGTGCTTCATTTCATTTTGATTGCATGTTTTACCCTTAGAGGGCCTGCATTCCTGATTTTCCTAGCACTCCACATAGGCATTGGTGAGAAGGGAAGGACCCAAGTGCTAACGAGCTAAAGCCAAGCTCTTTCGAACCACTATAAATAAATATGTTTGTGATGAAAGTTGCAAACAACATGTGCTGATTAATTCATACTGACACTATGTCTCCCCATAAACCCTATAGAGCATAACCTCTATAGGTTGGGAGCCTTCTATAACTATGGAGCATAAAGTGCCACATGTATGGCCACATGAATAGATGCCCTAACTAAGAACTCTTGTGTTTAGAAGCCAAAAACCTTCTAGTCATTGGTGCAGGAGGTCAGACCTCTGAAGGCACTCACATTTCTATGGCTCTTAGTAGAGATACAAAGTTCTCCATGGGGAGTTTTCATGGGAACTGATGCTTAGCTGCCCTGAAGAAGTGAGTGCCAATATGATAAACCTTGTAGTTCTTATGGGAAGCATAAGCAAGAAATAATCTCACAACTTCAATCCTAGCTACTAGACAAAATTTTTCATTATAATCAATTCCTTCCTTCTAAGAATATCCTTTACAAACCAATCTAGCTTTATTCCTCACAACTTGTCCATCTTCATTCAATTTATTCTTATAAACCCATTTAGTTCCAATAAAATTCTCATTTTTAGGCCAGAGAACTAAATTCCATGTGTTATTCTTCTCTATCTAATCTAATTCCTCTTCCATAGCTTTCATCCAACTTTCATCTTTACATGCTTCAATTACTGATGTCAGTTCAATTTGAGAAATTAAACATATCTCATCAGCTTCCAACCTTCTTCTTGTCATCACTTCTTTGTTCTTGTCTCCAGTGATATGATCTTTTGAATGATTTAACCTTACATACTGAGGAGTCTTCTGACTTTTTGTTCCTCTACTCTGATCTTCAATTACTGTTTAATTTTTTTGATACTGTCAGAGTAACTGGTTCAACATTATGTTCTAGTGTAGGTACTATTGGTTTAGTTATGATCATCCCCATTGTCAGTTGTCTCTCATAATTTATGATTTTCTTTCCAATTTGACATTCCTTACATACCAGATTATAGGGCTTCACAATCTTAGGTATATCTCTAACTGCCTTAGTAGAACTGATCTTTACAATGCAATCAAAATTCACATGACACAACCTCTTATGCCATAACCAAATCTCATCAATTTGTGCAATCAAACATGTATTTTCATCAGATTTCAAATGAAAGATGTTACCTTTAGTCTAAGTACCAGTTGCAATCCCCAATCCAGATCTATTGATAATCTTGCATTTTCCATCCTTGAATTGTAACTGAAATCCCTTATCCACCAACTGTCCTACACTCAAAATATTATGCCTTAAACCTTCAACATAATAAACATTATCAGTATCATACTTACCATCTAGTGATATTGTTCCTCTTCCCTTGATCATGCATGCTTTTTCATCTCCAAATCTAACCAGACCACCATCAAATTCTTGTAAAGATAGAAACTTCCTTTTATCTCCAATCATATGATTTGAACATCCAATGTCTATCACCCATTCATCCATTTCTTCAATTATAGAAACAAGGGCCTTTTCTTCAGGTACCGAATCATCTTCATTGATAGCCAAAAATACCCATTCCTTTACATTGCTATATCCACTAGCTGAATCTTGTGTTGATTCATCATCAGAATCAGCCACACCTTCCTTATCAACATAGTAGCATGATTTGTCTTTGTTTCTTCTGTACTTATTCTTTTTCTGATAATCATGGTTAGTCTAAAATATCTTCTAACTCTTTCCTCAAATCTTGGATTCCTTTTAGGACATCTAGATGCAAAATGACCTATCTTATTACATGCAAAACATTTAAAAGGTGATTTTATTTCATACTTACTTCCTGTAGGACCTTTAGGCACTCTTCTAGAAAATAGGGCTTCAAGTTGCTCAAACTCTTCATCTTCTTTCTTCATTTCCTCTAATTCCTTAGCATATAAGGCTTTCCAATCACTCTTTCCGGTAGATGATGTAGATGCATGAAAAGAAGGTTCATATTTTTCGACTCCAAAAGGACTGAATTCCTCAATCTCAAAATCAGATAACTTCCCAACCAAGATATTGCTATTAACAGAGGTGTTTGCCATTGTTCTCAACTCATTAATTGCAGTAGCCTTCATCTTATAAGTCGGTGGAAAATCTCTCAATACTTTAGAAACTATTTCATCTTTGCTTAGAGATCCACCACAACACTGAATTCCCATGGCAATCTCATTAATTCTCTCCATAAAAGTAGTAATCAGTTCATCTTCTTCCATCTTCTAGTTCTCATATCTCACCCGGTAACCATCAAGTTTAGCAATTTTAACACTAGGCTCACCTTCATTAAGAGTCTCCAATTTATTCCATATATCCTTTGCAGTTGATTCATCAGATAGTCTCATAATTTGCTGATCAGAAAGTGCACACAAAAGGGCTTCTCTAGCTCTACAATAATTTTCAATGTCCTTATCCAATCCTGCCAGAGGAGGGTTTCCAGATGCCAGATTATGAGTTGTATAGCCATTCTCAGTTATCTCCCAAATCTCCTTGCCAAGACATCTCATATGAGTCTCCATTTGAATCTTCCATACTCTGTAATTTGTTCAATCATTTCTCTCCGAAAAATAGCAGCAAATGAACTTGATGAACTTGCACTATTAGATGCCATAGGATCTTCCTTAAGCAGTTAAGCTTCTACAGAGAGGACCAAGCTTTGATACCAATTGTTAGACAACTCAGATAACCAGAGGACAATTGAGAGGGGGGGTGAATCAGTTGTCAATAGATTATAGAACTGTAAGCATTAAATCCTTATTACCGAAATACATAAACCAAATATCGGAATAACAGATATAATATTTAAGCACAAATATAAACCACATAACATTTACCAACCATCCACAAAAGATAACACCAAGATTTGTACATGGAAAACCTGGTAAAGGGAAAAACCACAGTGGGAAGCCTACCCATAGTCAGATAATACTTCTACAGTAAGTATGTGATTACAATAAAAGGGGCCTGCACATGTAGGAAGGCCAACAACCTAGAGAACACTTCTCATCACAAAAGGAGCCTCACTGAATATAAAATAAATCCAAACTACAATTCAGAAGAAGAATGAATTGCAAGAATAGCATCTCCTATGCCTTAGTACAGTTCTAGTTAAGCTCAGTACCAAAGGTCTTAAACCTCTTTCACCAAACCAATTCGATCACCTATGATCGACCAAAAACCTGTGCATATGATTACAACTTTATGCACACATAGATAATCCCATAACCATAATCTCATTAATCCCATTAATCCCCATGATCTAAAAAGAGATCTTACATCACATTTATACCAACCTAGGACCTAAACAATTAGGTCAGCCACCTATGAGATAATACAATAAATTCATAACTTAAACCCACAATCTAATGATCAACCAAGTTGGCCTTAGACTAAAACAACATGACCCAATCAATAAACCCAATCGATAACACATCGGGATCATCCACCAACACATTACATAAATTGGTCCATAACCTAGCTGAATAAGATTGCATTAGGTTTGGACCAAAAATCCAACACCACTGATCAACATGAATATGATCAAGATAACCAACATCATCCCAAAAGTCATCTAGAAGCTGCACCAACACCACTTATCATGTGCATCAAAAGGTCTTCAACAAATCTCTATTGGTAGAACCCTTACCAGTGACCAAAAGGCTTACTAGAAAAAATGATAGCTCCTAAGTCATCAAATCCCAAACCAATTGATCGTGATACCCATCTAAATAGCATGAATGACATATCTAAACCAAATCCACAAGCCAAAGCATACCAGAGAATACTCGATCAATATCAAAAACCAACCACTCTACCAGAACCTACCAAAAGCTAGTAAACAACCAAAATAGTTGGTGTTGCCATCAATGACAAAAAATCAATGCAACACATAATCAATTCCTCCAATTGCCAATAGTATACCTTCCACGACTCACTAGATACTCAGGGTAAACATGGTTCATCATATCCAAGACCCACAACATGATATAATCAAAGAAATTGAAGACATGAAAAATATCATCAAAAACATGAAGGAAGAGACCAACAAAAGAAAACCTTATTCATTTGAGGAATTCAGTCCTTGTCCTTATGATCCTTTGATATCAGTTGCACCTTACCCACTAGAGTTTGAGATGCCTAAGTTCATGAAGTATGAGGGTAAGGGGGACCCTCGAGACCATGTTTGTGAGTTTCACATCTTATGCCAAGAGGTCTCCTACAATGACTTATATCTTCGTAGACTTTTCCCTAAGAGTCTCACATGAGATGCGCTTGCATGGTTCTCATCCTTGCCCAGAGGTTCTATCACCTCCTTTCTAGACTTAGCAGAAAATTTCATGGCCCACTATGCTTACAACATTGTCAATGACGTTTCTATGATGGACCTTTGTAACACAATATAGAGGCCTAGGGAAACTTCTACCAACTTCTTGTAGAGGTGGAGACACCTTATCAAGAAATTCTAGTGGGATATGCCAGAACAACACCAAATTGAATTATTTCAGAAAAATCGAGTACCCAAACTATCAAAACCCTTGGCATCTCAGTGCATAAAGTCTTTCCAAAATTTGACTGACAAGGGCCTATCTCTTGAACATGTCTTGTTAGAGGATGGCACTCTAAAGCATTATCAAAAATCAAGTCAAAATACTTCCTCTTATCACAATTATAAACCAAATTTTTGGTTTAAAAACAAGAACATAGTCAATGATGGTGTCAGTGATGCAAAGCAGGTCCAGATTGTGGCCACCCCTTCAAAGTCCACCACCACTAATCACCAATTCAACAATCACTAAAACAATCAAAATCAATCTCAGAGGCTCCCAACAATGTCTTAGTTCGGGGGTGACCACCCCGATCTAATAATCAGGCTCCAAGGGAGTATACTCCCCTTGCTGAGCCCATTGAGGTTGTGTTCCAAAATCTTGTCTAAGTTGGTGCGGTTGTCTTTCCAATAACTCACCCATTTGATCCTAACCAACCTAAAACTAGGTGGTATAATGAGAATGAGTATTGTGACTATCATCACATCAATGGGCATGACACACACAAGTGTATGAAACTAAATAACTACATACAGGATTTGATTGATAAGGATGATATTGAGGTAGCAACAACAAAACTTGGTAACAATAATGACAAACTCAAGATCTACCAGGAATCCTTCTCAAAGCATGACAAAGGCAAGGCATCATCATCTCATATTGTGAACTACGATTATACCAATCATATATCTGACTTTGACTCCTTGGTGGGCCATATTAAGCTTGTCGATAACCATGTCAACATCATCAATGTCCAAGGAGCTAATCCTTCCTCTTCCCAAAATAGACCTAAGATCACTATTCAAGGTGGTCTTGCTCCTCCTCAACTAGCAAGAAGATCCAACCCTCCTAAAATAGTCATTCAAGGCACTGCACTTTACACTTCCCACTCTCAAAATGACTACAATGTAACCACCCATCATGGAAGAGTAACAGTCCAAGGAGCTCCCCCTACACCGAATCCTTCCCCCATGTCATCCACTCACTGATATGATCTCCTTGACCATATTGGGAAGACCCCTGCATAGATCTCCATATTAGAGCTCCTCAAGACCTCCCCTATCCACAAGGAGATTTCAGAACAAGCCCTCCTCGAGTCTTGTGTCCCCAATAATATCGATGTTGCCCAATTCTAAGCCCTCATTAGAAAACTTGTTGCCCTGCAACACCTTTTTTTCACCTCTAATGATGCTCCTACTGATGACAATCATAATAAGCCATTGCATATTAAAGCTCTTATCAAGAAACACAAGGTTAAACACATCTTGATAGACGGTGGATCTGGAATCAACCTCTGTACATATAAGTTAATAAATCAATTGGGACTTTCTGAGGACCTAGTTGATACATCAGGACGAATTACAATCAAAGCTTGTGATGATGCAGAAAGGGTTTCCAAAGGAATGATCACTTTACCTCTTCAAGTGGTCCTTGTTACAATTTAGACCCCTTGCAAAGTTTTGGATCTTGATCTCCCCTATAAAATTATCCTTGGTGGCCCGTGGATTCATTCCCTTCAAGCCATTCCCTCCACTTACCACCAATGTCTTAAATTTCCCTTCAGTGGTAGAGAGATCACTATCAAGGGTGATCCATAACCTTTTCAGTATTGCAAGCTCTTAGAGGGAAATAATCCATACCATTGCTTGTTAAATAGACCCGCCCCACCTCCTCCATCTGACGCATTGAAAGTTTCCTCCACCTCATCTCAAATAGAACCTAAGGTAAAGATCTTAGAAAATGGTTATGAAGAATACAAACTTGAGGATGTGTTATTAATAGGCAATCTCCCCTTGTCTCCTAAGTCATTTGGCAAGCCCGAATAAACAAAAAAAGATCAGAAACCCATTATGCAATGTAAGGACACCACCTTCAAGCAATTGGGCCCACTTGATGAAGAAAGTCTCAAGATAGATGTTTCTTCTTGGTTGTACCATTAAGAGGATGAAGAACCAGCAAATATTCCCAATAAGATGTATCCAAAAGCATCAACCATAGTGGATAAAATGGGTTATAAGGGACACAACCTGGGCCTGGAAGAAAATGAAATCAAAGCCTTGATAAATCTCATCTCATACAAGTATAACAGGGGCTTGGGCTACACTCCAGTACCTAAGATCACTATTGCTGGTACCCCTTCAAGTCCCTCCATGGATGTCAAAGACTTTGATGAAGACAAATTCCATGAAATGCCTTTTGAGTGCAAAGTTAATATCTTCTTTGACACCCATATCAACACCATCACCCCCATAATCCCTTCCAATCCACATGAGTTGCAACTTATCCATGTTGATCTTATAGACTGGGACCAATGAGACAAACCCAGTTTAGACATATGTGTCGATGATAATGCTCTCATGACTCTCTTGACTATGTGCAATCTAGAAGACTACATTAGAATTCATGGGATCCAATTACACAAGAAGAGATACTTTGGTAGTCAAGTCAATGCCCTTAGTCGCAAAAAAGATAATAAAAATAAAAATCATGATTCACTACGTGAAAACCTTCCTGAGCACCTTTGGATGAGGAAAAAGTAAAAATAAAGGGCATATCCAAAAGTGAAAACCTAGATCAGGCTCTTGAGGATGAGGGACTTTACCTCCCTACCATTCTTCCTCCACAATAAGACAGGCCAACCTTACTGATAGAAGAAACATACACTATCAATTTGGGCATGGAAGACACCCCAAACAATATGCTCATTGCTAAGTCCTTGTCGTATCAAGAGAAAGAGAACTTTATCAATTTTCTCATAGAAACAAAGATCAACTTTTCCTTTTCTATCCATATAGATGCTAAACTAGTGAAGCAGAAATTATGCAAGATGCATCCACACATTGCACTCCTTGTCAAAGCGGAGCTTTAGAAGATGTTGGATATCGGATTCATAAAACCAATAGATTATCCTGAGTGGTTATCCAATGTTGTACCTGTCGGTAAACTTGTTGGGGGCATCAACATCTGGATAGATTTCTGAGATTTGAATAAAGCCTACCTGAAGGATAACTTCCCGCTCACCAACATAGATATGATTGTAGATCTCATAGGAGGACATGAAATGTTATCACTAATAGATGGATTTTATGGATACAATCAAATCAGAATCGCATAAGAAGTCCAACTCAAAACAACATTCACAACACCATGGGGAACCTTTTGTTATCAAGTCCTACCTTTTGGTCTCAAGAATGTTGGAGCCACATACCAATGAGCAATGAAAATAATTTTCCATGACATTTTGCACAAAATCATGGAGGATTACGTGGATGATCTTCTAGGAAAATCCAAGACAAGACATAAACACATCCCTATCCTAAGGCAATTTTTTGAGAGATTGGAAAAATATAAATTATGCCTAAATCCAAAGAAATGTGTTTTTGGCATTACATCTGAGAAACTATTACGTTTCATTGTTTCTCACAGAGGAACAGAGGTTGATCCTGCAAAGGTGAAATCTATCATGGAAATTCCTACCTCGAAGACTCTCAAATAACAATGCAGCCTCCAAGGAAAGCTCCAATCCATTGGGGGTTTCATCTCATAGCTCACAAATAAATGTCACCCATTCGCACACCTATTATGCAAGGATACCAAATTCAAATGGGACTGCATATGTCAAAAGGCTTTTGAAAAAATCAAAGAATACCTTGCATCACCTCTAGTTCTTACCTCCTATACCAGGACAATCACTCCTTTTGTACATATCAGTTACTGCAGTGGCACTGGGGGCACTATTAGCATAGATAGATGATTAGGGAAAAGAGCATGCTATATACTACATCAGTCACACATTAGTAGGGTATGAGCTAAATTATACCCCTATTTAAATAGCATGCTTAGCACTAGTCTTCAACACACAAAATCTCTAACACTACATTCTTAACAATAAAACAAAATTGATTGCTAAGATCAACCCTCTCAAGTACCTCTTATCAAAGGTTGCTCTCATTGGCAGAACTGCTAAATGGGTCATGTTACTAAGTGAATTCGACATTGAATATGTAGATAGAAAATAAATCAAAGGATAAGTGATAGAAGACCAACTGGTCGATGCTCCACTTCCAGGTGATCACCCTATCCTCACATAATTTCCAGATGAATTCATAATGACTGTCACTATGTCTTCCATATGGCAGTTGTATTTTGATGGTTCTTGCACCCAAAACAGATTGGGTGCAGGCATATTGTTGGTCACACCTCAAGGAGATTGCATCCCTAAATCATACAATATAGCCTTTGCATGCACCAACAACATTGTAGAATATGAAGCACTAATTATCGGACTTTGTTTGGTTATTCAGTGAAAGATATTGGAATTACATGTCTATGGTGATTCCCAACTGGTCATTAAACAAGTCAATGATGAGTACCAAACAAAAGATGATAAGCTTCTTCCTTATTGAAGTATGGTTGACGACCTCAAGCAACACTTTACATCAATCAAGTTTGATCAGACTCCATGTACAAACAATAGAGTTGTAGATGCAATGGCCACAATTGGTTCCCTCCTTCAGATGTCAGCACACAGTAAAAATTGTGAGTTTTTGGTCAAATAACTTTTCATACTAGAATATGACCTACGTGAGTCTAAAATGGTGTGTGTTCTCATTGGTCCCAAATCCCCTTCGTATCAAGAGACCTTCACCTACCTAAGAGATAACACCATTTCTCCACACCTCACCAAAACCCAGCAACAGACCTTTATCCCCCATTGTACCCATTACACTATCCTTTTAGAAACCCTATTTAGAAGGCATTTCGATGGTTCCCTCCTAAGGTGTCTAGACAAACAAGAAGCTGAATGGGAACTTTGTGAAGTGCATGAAGGTATCTGTGGGGCACACTCAAGTGGTCTCACCGTGGCTTAAAAACTCTTGCAAATGGGATACTACTGGCCTACAATGGAAGAAGATGCACATAATTATGTGAAGAAATGTATCCCTTGTCAAAAGCATGGCAACAAGATTCACGCTCCATCATAAGATCTGCAACCTTTTATCACACCCTAGCCCTTCCCATAGTGGGGGCTTGATCTCATTGGGAAAATCCACCCTGCATCCTCCAATGGCCACAAATTCATCATCATTGCCATTGAATACTTTACCAAATGGGTGGAGGTCATCCCTCTTACCTTCACCACAAGCGAACAAATCTCTAAATTCATTCTAAACTATTTGATCTACTGATATGGAATCCCCAAGGTTATTATCACAGATAATGAAAGACCTTTCAAAAATCAGGATGTTAAAGATCTCTGCCAGAAGTTTGATATCCAACACCACTTCTCCACCCCCTATTACCCCAAGGCAGTGGTCAAGCTGAGGCTTCTAATAATACCTTAATCAAAATCCTTAAAAAGACATTCAATGAAGTTGGTTGTGATTGGTACTTGCAACTCCATCCCGCCCTCTAGGCCTACTGCATAAGTATCTACATACTTACAGGTGTCACCCGATACTCCCTAGTTTTCGGTTCTGAAGTTGTCCTGCCCCTTGAGATCGAGATCCCCTCCCTAATGATATCCCTACATAATATCCTCCCTGATGAGGAATATAGAGTCACCAGGCTACAAGAGCTAGAATTGTTGGATGAAAGGTGCCTCAAGGCCTTGAATCATCTCTGGGTATATCAAAATCACCTATGCCTGAGTCACAGCAATAAGGTTAGAACCTGGGAATTTGAAGTTGGTGATCTTTTCCCTATGGAAAATTAGAAAAATCTTCAAGAAAGAGAAAAGAAGGGCAAGTTCGAGCCTAATTAGTTGGGACCTTATTTAATCACAACAAAGTATGGATCAGGGACATATCAATTGGCTACTCACGAAGGAGATCCCTTGGATGAGCCTATGAACATTATGCACCTGAAGATATTTTATGCCTAGTCCTCAAAAGGTCGCCAATTGTCTAAAAATCAAGAAAAATACAAAAAAAAAAAAAAATACAAAAAAAAAAAAAAATCAAGAAAAATACAAAAAAAAATGAAAAAGAAAAAAATAAAAAAATCAATTTGTCCATCAGTGAAAACCACTTTGTGGAACTAAGGGAAAGTACCTTGGTAAAAACCTGCTCATAGGCATCAAGGTAAATAATCTGGATCCATCGTCTATCAGGTCAGACTCTATCTTCACCACCCACCCAATAGATATCCATATTCGCCATTGCATAAACCTTCTACCATGGAATCCATCACCTCGTCTGTTGTCAATTGTCCCCTTCAAGCCAACAAGAAAATTGTCCACTAATTCACTAAGCCACACTCGATAGAACGAACACCCATATGATGATGTGCCTTTTCCTGAATCATGAATATCATCCCATCAAACTGAGCTTCCATCCCAATTAACTGAGCTTAATTCCTAGTCTTGAGCTTAAACTTATTCTTGACTTGTGTGTTATTCAAATGATCA
The DNA here is from genome assembly GCF_030272615.1 of Cryptomeria japonica. Classification (NCBI taxonomy): domain Eukaryota; kingdom Viridiplantae; phylum Streptophyta; class Pinopsida; order Cupressales; family Cupressaceae; genus Cryptomeria; species Cryptomeria japonica. Next base: position 45,670,426 of record NC_081415.1, on the reverse strand, counting down.
TCCACATGTACTCCATAAAGTCTCAATAGTCAAGTGTCATATCAATATTTCAAATGTCCATGTCATCTACTCTATTGTCTGTTCACATCCATCAGTCACTTCTGCCCATCGGGATGCATCCTTCCCCTATCTGGAAGTATATCCACAAATCCTAAGTCCTACTCTTGGCAAGAGATGTCAGTTGGCTTGGTGCATTTTGTTTGCATGTTCTAGTTTATTTGCTTTGATTTGTATCACTTTGTCCTATGACTATCCCTACCCATGTCTGCCAGGATCAATTTATGTCCTGGTATGTTGTGGAAAGGGGCACACTGAGGCATGTTTTAGTGGTATGGTGTGTTTGAAGGTTTTCCTTGTACAAACTAACAATCTTGCATTAGTGTTTATCAACACTTGCATGATTGTGTGCAAGGCCTATTTGTCTAAGAATCATTCCATGCCTTGGGTTTTTCATGACATCCCAGTTCCTATAATCAGTGGTGTAGACTACCCTTGGCAATATCAAACTAGGTTGGCTCTCCACATTTTGTGCACAACAAATCTCCCTATCCATCTCATATCATTGCATTTTTCCAATCATCTCTCCCTTTCACATTTTGGAGACCTCAATTTATTTTCCCCCCATGTTCTTCTATCCGACCTAAGGTCATGGTATTATGATTGGCATATTCCCAAACAAATTCTGCATGATCCATATAGGTGCATTATTCATTTTTATATGCTCCATTAATCATTTGTGCGTTGCATTATTCATTTAGTTTGAATGTTAAATTTTGTTGCATTACTCATTTTTAGTGTTGCACATCATTTAGTTTGCATGTCAAATTTTGTTGCATTACTCATTTTTAGCGTTGCACATCATTTAGTCTGCATGTCAAATTTTGTTGCACTACTCATTTTTAGTGTTGCACATCATGTAGTTTGCATGTCAAATTTTGTTGCATTATTCATCTCATGTCAAATTTTTGGTTGCATTATTCATTTTTATTTTGTTCGGTGTGTCCATTATTTAGTTTGCATTTCAAATTTTGTTTCATTATTCATTTTTATTCTGGTTATCCATTATAGTCAATATATTCATTATAGAATAATCCATTTAATCAAATTATGCATTTTCAAGTTTTAAGTCCATTATAAACAAAAGCAATTAGGCATCATAAGTCCTTTTCTTCCAAATCATCAGAAAATCTGAAAATTAATACATCATGCATCATGTAATAATATACATACGCACCATAAAATCTAAAAATATATACATCCATATATCTCATATAAGTCATTATAACCATCATGCATCCATCAAAACTGTCAGTAACATATCATAAACACATGCATATATAAGCATCCATCCAACATCATAAATAGGTCAGCACAACACATGCATAATCATCATCAATACATCGCATCATAAAACAATAAACAATGTCCATCACAATGTCCATAATAAAGTACATGCATATATAAGCACTGCCAAAAAAATCATATATCATATAAATGCCTCTCAAAAATGAATATAACAATCATAGTACAATGGTCACCCTGAAGGGTCAAAAAATAATATATAATGTCACATGGAGCTAGCTCTCACCTCCTGTCTCTCCAGCTGCCTCCTCATCCCCTCCTCCTCCTCCTCTGGATGGCTCTGATCCCCCAGTCCTTGATGGCCTCATACCTATCAATCCATGTCTTCTAGCTCTGAGTCAGGCACTGGCTATGGGTCTTGTGGGATTGTACACTCTCTGTGTACAATGATGCTCTTTGATATGTCAAGACAAATCCATGATATAATCCCCTGTAATATGCAGCCTCCCACCTTTCCTTCTCTTCTCTCTCCCAATGTTGCATCATGTTTGAGTACATCTGACCCATCCTTGCGAGGACTAACATCTTCTGCACTGAGTCCCTCTCTCCCTATAGGCGAGTCACATTGGCCTCTGCTCTCTGTACCTTAATCCAGAGACTCTCCAACTCCTCATCCTGTTGTTGTAGTGTACTTTGTAGCTCTCCAATAGTTGTCCCTGTAGACACCCAAAATTGTCCAGTCTAATTAAATAAATATTTTATTTATTTAATTATCGAAGCCTAATTCTTCTATTAATTAAATAAATCTTTATTTATTTAATTGATTCATTTATCCTCTTCTAGCCTATTTCTCATTTAAATAAATACATTTATTTATTTAAATTATCCTTTTCCTAAATTAAATAAATATTTATTTATTTAATTGATCTTACTTCTTCTATTAATTAAATAAATCTTTATTCATTTAATTAATTCATTAGTCTTTTCTACCCATGACACATGTCATTCATCTCTTAATTCATACAATACCTACCTCTTTCATTATTTTATTATTTCTTCTACCTACCCTCTAATCATAGCCGACCTCCTTTTTTACACCTCTCAATCTTATCCCTCCATTTCATATTTGTGTCTTCTATATAAGAAGATGCTTCCTTCATTATCAAACCCTAATGACCTAATGACCTATTTAGCTAACTACGTGATCAATTGACTACACTACAATCCTACTTGCAACCACATTCCATTCTTTGTTGAGCTCTTGTGCACATAAAATCTGAGAGCAAATATATCATGCAAGATCAATGGAGATAGGAAGAATGGAGATCAAAACCCTATTGGACATGTGATGGTATAATCTTTGTGATTTCATTTGATTTGCATTGTCTTAGGTAATCTTCATATGTTATGGTGGATCTTTGTTGTTGTTAGGCTAGGGTTTGGTGGTTGAATTCATTTAGCCTTTCAATTTTGTTATTATTGTTATCCATTTTCACCATATACATTTTGGCACACGTGGTGGGACTCTTGTCTCTTTTGCATTTAACATCCTTGTTGTAGATTTGGTATTTTGAAGTTGCAGATCTGACATTTTCGATTGCATTTTGGTATTTTCGCGTCTGCGCACTTTTGGATCATGTTTTTGGTTTTATGTCACGTCTACAAACTTTCGGACCGCGTTTGGGTTTTTTAATCGCATCTGTGGAATTTTGAAGTGTGTCTGTGTTTTCGGCAATATTTTTGTTCTACAGGTTTCGGAACTCGCGTTTAGGTCCTGAAGTAGCATCTGTGATTGTTTAAGCCGCGTTTGTGTTGTATAGCCGTGTCTGTGTCTCACAGAACCACGTTTGCGTCACAAAGCCACGTCTATGTCGAAGGTAACTGTGTCTATGTTTAGCAGTTTCAAATTTTAAAATTTATTCATTCAATTCCAGTTTCGCATTTTGGATTTCAGATCTGGTTTATTTTGAGCTAACATTTTCAGATCTAGCTAATGAAATTGGTGTAGCTTGTCTTGAAAGCAAAAACATTTGGTTGAAGGCCCCTATTTTCACAAAGTCTTTTGGGTTTTAAAATTTACCTAACTTGTGTGCTTGCAGGAAGGGGTGATTATTTGAAACAATCCAAACTACTAACAACTCTTTGTTGCAGGTCCTTGGCAAGGGTTTTTTGGATTTTTATTGTGTGCTTTGTTTTCATAGACTAGAAAACACTTCCATTGGTGCACTAAAATTGAATCATTGTCTTTTGTGTCTTGAGCAATAGGATCTTTTTGTTTAATCTTTAGAGGGCCTGTCTTCCCGTGTGGTCATTAGGACTACTAGTGAGAAGAGAATGACCCAAGTGGTAGCGAGGAAAACCCACCTCTTCCGAACCACTATAAATAAATGTATTCATGGTGAAAACTATGAATAATGTGTGCTGATTAGTTCATACCAACACTATGTCTCCCCATAAACCCGTTTGATCAAATTTATTTGATCATTTGTAGGGCGTAACCCCTACTGGCTGGGAGCCTTCTGTATTTACAAAGCTGAAAGTGCCACATGTATGGCCACACGATCGGATGCCCTTACTAGCACCTTTTTGTTTTAGAAGCCCAAATCCTTCTAGTTGTTGGGGCAGGAGGTCAAACCTCTGGTAGCGGCCCACACACATACGGTTCTTAGTAGAGATACAAAGTTCACCATGGGGAGTTTTCGTGGGGACTGATGCTTGGCTGACCCGAGAAGTGAGTGCCGAGGGTGGAGCCAGTGAGGTCAAGCATCTAAGTATCCACTCTGAATAGCGTAGCCTCGGGGGTAAAACCCTATGTGGGATCAACAACTAGCCAGAAGAATTGTGCTTGACTTATTTTAAACATTCAAACATTCAAGACCAAACAACAAAACATTGTGTCTTTTGTGTCTTCAAGTGTATGCAAAACAATTTTACATCAAACAACACACTTTTTCTTGGAGTCATTTTTGAGTCTAGACACTTACAAACATTGGGTCTTCATCAACATTGTGTCCTCTTGTCACGAAAAAATAGTCAAACATTCAGATTTGGTCACAACAAAACGACTTCACAGATTGGAAAAAATTGCACAAATTTTACAGAAACGTGTCTATGTCTATTTTAATCACATCTGTGTTGTCTAAGCGCGTCTATGAAGGGAAGAATCGCATCTGTGTGTATAACCACATCTGTGTTGAATAGAGACACGTCTGTGTCGGGGAACCATGTCTATGCAGTATACAAGCGCGTATGTGTTCAGAACTGCAAAAAATTTTACAATCCAGCAAACAAACACAATCAGTTTCGGAATTCTTGAGCTTCCTAGGTCATCTCTACAGGGTTTCATTTTAGCATTCAACCTGTCTTTGGGTCTCACACAGTCCATCATTGCTTCACATCTCACATTACATTCACACTTGTCTAAACTTGAGTCAAAAGGTCACTTGCTTGTCCTCATCATACTTTGTCAACACTCTACATACAACAACATTTTGCTAAGTGGTCCCTCATCAAGGTCTATCACCTTTGGGTCTCATTTGGTCTTACTTAGAGTCAAGGTCAACTTACCTCATCAAGAGAAACTATCCTCTCTTTGGAAGCCACACCTACTCTACTACATACATACTTGGTCTTACACTTTGGACATTGCAAGTACACCTCAAATTCATTTACACTCCATCCAACTCTTGGTCTTCCATACTTTTTCCATTTTCATCTAGTCTCACACATCTTGGTCAATACCTAGTTCATGGTTGAAACTCGTCTTTAAAAATCTAGGAGAGAAACTAAAGAGGCTCAAGAGTCCGCAAACACGAGTTCTTATGAGTATGACAATGATATCTTTTTCAATCCTGATCACACTACATTACCTGACATGGATGTCTATAGAAACATTCCAAATGTTGAGAACATGGGCACTACAAACAACAATGATACACACAATGACAATATGGATAACTTTTCAGTACATTCAGCAGATGTGGAAGAATCCATTATGAATCCCCATTTCAATCGGTTGGTTGAGGAAATAATGAGGAGAGATAGACAATACTTCTTACAAATGATGGCACAAAGTGGAGCCAAGATACCTCATGATTTTGACATGTCTCAAATAATGGAAAATTGACCTTTGCAACATACTCACTCCAACATGGATCAAAGAAGGCCTAATAGTAGAGGACATAGAGGACCACATATGGTGCTTGAATCACCATCGTCTTTGCTTCAAAAACCAGAGGTCCCACACACACATGGTCAAGCATATGATACTAACCTTCGCAGACCATTATGGAAGTCTTATGCAGACAGATATGCTCAAATACATACTCAAGCTACGGATCAGCCAAAGCAATTGGATATTCAAAGGCATGCTCTAAATTTGGACACAAGCAAACCCCGTGTCAAATTTGGGGGCAACACAATAGAACATGACATGCCTGTAGAGTATGGTATAAATACACAAAATAGATATGGTGTTCCTCAACATGAATCTATACCAAGTGGTCCATATACGCAACATCACTATAGACCTCCTCCATATGAACATGTGTATGATCAATATCATCCATATATGCAACATGCTCCTCCTCCAATGGGTGCCTCAAACATGGGGTATGCTTCAAGAAGTCGATCTCCACCTAAGAGCAATTTGGAGCAACAAATCAGGGATTTACAAAAGAAAATGGAGGACATAAATACACCAAAGCCAACATACACAATGAGAGACATATGTCCTTATCCATTCGACAAGAGCATTCCAATGCCTCCATTTCCTACACACTTTGTGACACCTAAATTTGATAAGTATAGAGGAAAAGGGGATCCTAAGGCACACATAAGATAGTTTTTCATAGCTTGCATTGGGGTAGCAGCAGAAGAGACATATTTGATGAGATTATTCCCACAAAGCTTAGGCGATCAAGCCATGGAATGGTTCTCCCAACTCCCACCTGGTATTAAGTCATGGGGTGACTTAGCAGAGGTATTTATTCAACATTTCTCCTACAATATAGAGACAGACATATTAGTCACTACTTTATGCAACACCAAGCAAAAAGAGGGAGTCTTTTGCATCTTTTTTACAAAGATGGAGGAATCTAGCTAGCAGATGCTCTTGTGAAATTCCACAAAAACAAATGGTAGAGATGTTCACCCAGAATGTTAACAAGGACATTGGCTATGATCTAAGGAAAGCTTGTTTGTCCACCTTCAGGGACGTTATTGAAAAAGGCTTAGCAACAGAAAAGGTCCTAATTGAGCAAGGAGTCATTAAGATATTTAAGGAGAACAAAGATGACTTTAAAGGAAAAGACAAGCCAAGATTTTGGAATAAAAACAAGAACACAGTCAATGATGGTGTTGTTGATGCCAACACAGTGCGACCCAAATTCATCTTTTCAGGATCAAGTTCTACAAACAATCAAGTGAATACTCAAACAACTTCTAGATCACGAAGGAAGTACACCCCATTGGGAGAACCACTTGAGTCAATCTTCAAAAAACTAGTGGCGAACAAGGTAATCACAGTTCCAAATTTTCCTCCATGTGAACCAAAGGTTAAACCAAATTGGTGGAATGATGATGAGTATTGTGAGTTTCATAAGAGCAAGGGTCACAAGATAGGAAATTGTCATCGACTGAAGAACATCGTACAAGATCTCATTGATAGAGGTGACATTGAGATTGAGGGACACTCATCCAATCAAGAACATGAGATGTTTAAGGAACCATTCTCAAAGCATGACAAAGGAAAAGCTAAAGTCACAGATGATCAAACCAACTATACCAGAGCATCTTACAACTATGATTCAACCATCAATCACATCTCGATGGACAATTACATCTCTACCATTATCATCAAGGACAAAAACCTTGAGAATTCTACCCAGAGACCCAAGATTGTCTTAAAAGGTGTTGGATCTTCTTTCGAACCTACCTCTGAATGTAATGTCACAACTCGTCGAGGTAAAATTACTTTGATAGGCGCTTCAACTAAAAACACCACTTCTTCATCAACCAAACCTAAGTATGACCTTGTAGAACAGTTAGGGAAGACACCCGTGCTCATCTCCATCCTCAAGCTCTTACGTATATCCCCCACTCATAAAGCTATTCTTGGCAAAATCTTGAGAGACACTACCATTCCTACTGATCTGAATGTGCACCAGTTTCAAGCCATGGTGGGATACCTTTCCATTACACACTCCCTTACATTCATAGAAGCCAATGACACCTCCGTGAGTCAGCCACATAATGCACCACTACATGTTGAAGCCTTCATACACAAACATCGAATAAAGTGAGTCCTGATAGATGGAGGAGCTAGTCTAAACATTTGTACATTGAGCACAATTAAACAATTGGGATATTCTGATAAAGCTGTAAATTCTACAAATAAAATCACCATCAAAGCATATGATGATGAAGAGCGCTCGTCCAAGGGCACGATCACCTTACCTCTCAGAGTTGGGCCAGTCACAAAGGATGTGGTTTGTCAAGTCTTGGATCTAGATCTCACTTATAATATATTGCTACGACGTCCTTGGATTCATGAAATGAGGGTAGTCCCATCAACATATCACCAATGCATTAAGTTTCCTCACAATGGAGTCGAAGTAACAGTTAACGGTGATCCTAATCCGTTCATATATTGCAATAATCTGAGATCACAAACTGAGACCATCGTTCCCAGTAATCATGAAGCTGTTCCTTCTTCGGCATACATTGATCCTGAGTCATTGAAACCTTCGACATCAAAGAAAGGTGAGCTTAAAGGCAAATTTCAAGACAAAGGCATGGGAGAATACACTTTGAATCAGACCATGTACTTACGACAAGTCATGAGTTCCCCAAAAGAATATGGAAGACCACATCCTAACAAGCAAGTATCCATTGTGGTAATTGAATGGGACCCTTCTACCTTTCAAAGATGGGGCGAACTAGAAGAGGAAGACTTATACAAAATGCTCTATAAGGACATTGAAGATGACACACAAGATCACATCAATATACCCTGTGAGAAATACGGCAAAGGCTTCAAGATTCTACAAAAATTCGGGTATGATGGAAAAGCCCTCTTGGGTTACGAAAGGAAGGTATCATTGAACCTTTACAACCTGAATTGATTTTCAAAAAGGAACGCTCGAAGGGACTTGGTTTCCTGACTTCCAAGGTCCACACTAAAAGCACAGAAGAAGCATTACAAATCAAAGCTGCCAAAATTCAACAAGAGGATCACTATTCCACAGACTCCAACGAATGGGAATGGGGTTCAGACAAATCTTCCAATGACTACGAGCTCACTGAGACATTCAGAGAGCCAGATGAACCCACAGAAGAAGAGGAATTTTATAAAAAGTTCAGAGTTGGTCAAGGAACAACCCATGAGGATTCCACATAGTCCTTGTCTCAAGGTTCTAGGTTGAGGTCACATAGGATGAGAACACCTGTCCTAGAATGCACTACTAGTGATGACAATTTGGATTCGCTCACGATTGAAACTGATGAGGAGAGTGCTATCGATGACCTTGATAATTACCTTGACATACCTGAATATAATTGCATCCTCACTCTTAGCCCTGCTAACTCCAAAGACATTAAAGGCCTTCCCCTTGTTCACCATCAACTCATTCATTGGGATTATGAAGGACCAGCACAATTTGACACATTCCAAAATGATGAAGCTATTATTGACTATCTTGGCATACGAGACGATCTTCCTCCTGGGGACCATAAAGCAGGATACACTATAGAACTCAACAACATGGTATATTTTGGTGAGGGTGTCGGACCTTCCAGTCGCAAAAATGTGAAAATAAGAACAAACCAAGGGTCTTATGGCGAAAACCACACTGTGGCATTATCTAACCCCAATATTGACTTGATTGTTGATCTCACAACAAGTCATGAAATGTTATCATTGATGGATGGATTTTCTGGTTATAATCAAATAAGAATCACACCTGAGGATCAACACAAAACATCATTCACTTGTCCTTGGGGAACTTTCTGTTGGAATGTCATGCCCTTTGGGCTAAAAAATGCAGGTGCTACATATCAAAGAGCCATGACTACTATCTTTCATGATCTCATGCACATAACCATGGAAGATTATGTTGACAATATCTTGAGTAAATCAATAGATAGAGATACACATTTGGACATACTTTCAGTCATCTTTGATCGGTTGGAAAAGTACAAAGTAAGATTAAACCCCAAGAAATGTGTCTTTGGAGTAACCTCTGGGAAGCTCCTAGGATTCATTGTGTCTAAAAGAGGAATCAAAGCCGATCCAGCAAAAGTCAAAACCATCTTGGAGATGCAACCACCTAGAAATATTAGTCAACTTCGATCCTTACAAGGGAGACTCCAATCTATACGGTGATTCATAGCACAACTTGCAGATATGTGTAATCCTTTTCAGCACTTGCTACATAAAAACATCAAATTCAAATGGGATGATAACTGTCAATGGGCTTTTCAGACACTCAAAGATTATCTTTTGAACCCGCCAGTTTTGATGCCACCAGTTCTAGATCAGCCTCTGTTACTATACATATCAGCTACTCCAACAGCACTGGGGGCACTCTTAGCACAACAAATTCCTGAGGGCAAAGAAAAGGCAGTATACTATATCAGTTGCACATTGGTGTGATATGAGCTAAACTACACATCAATTGAGTGTGCATGTCTCATCGTGGTCTTTGCTTCATAGAAACTATGACATTACATGCTCACTCATAAGACTAAGTTGATTGCAAGGATCGATCCGTTGAAATACCTTCTCAATAAAGCAACACTTACTAGGCGACTAGCCAAATGGGTAATGATCCTGAGTGAATTTGACATCGAGTATGTGGATAGGAAAGCAATAAAAGGACAAGCCATCGCAGATCAATTAGCAGATGCTCCCATGATTGATGATGTTCCTCTAAGTTCAGAATTTCTAGATGAATCCATTTTAACAATATCACATGCAAAACCATGGCAACTATACTTTGACGGCTCATACACACAGCATGGGGCAGGAGCTAACATCCTCTTTATAACTCCTCAAGGACACTCTATACCAAAATCATACCGCTTATCATTTCCTTGCACTAGCAATATAGTGGAATATGAGGCATTAACAACTGGATTACGGATCGCAGTTCAGTGGAAGATCCAGGAACTTCATGTTTTGGGGGATTCTCAACTTGTCATCCATCAAGCAACTGATGATTACCAAACAAAAGATGAAAAATTAATGCCTTACAAACAAATGGTGGATGAACTGAAACAACACTTCACAAAGATAGATTTTGAGCAGATACCAAGAGAGCATAATCACACCGCAGATGCCATGGCTACAATTGCTTCACTGATCGATCTACCTCCAAATGAGACCTGCTATGAGTTCTTGGTGGATAACCTTTTGGTTCCTTCATATGAGATCACTCCTACTGAGATGATATGTGTTGTCAGTCCCGAGTCCTAGTTATATGGTTCTATCTTCACATACCTTCGCGACAATATCCTACCTCCTGATCTATCAAATAACCAACATCACACCTTCATTCACAAATCCTATCGCTATGTCATTTTAGCTGATATCCTATATCGGCGAGGTTTAGATGGCACTCTTCTTAGATGTTTAGAAAGCGACAAAGCTCAGATTGCATTATGTGAAGTACATGAAGGGATATGTGGTCCACATACTAGTGGTCCTACCTTAGCCAAGAAACTCATTAGGACTGGATATTACTGGCCCAATATGGAAAAAGACTCATATCAGTTTGTCAAGAAATGTAAGCAATGTCAAATTCATGGAGACCTCATACATGCGCCAGCACAAGAATTACAACCACTTGCATCTCCTTAGCCCTTTTGTCAGTGGGGACTCGATCTCATAGGCAAGATTCACCCTCCTTCTTCTAATGGTCATAAATTCATTATCACTGCCATAGAGTATTTCACAAAATGGATTGAAGTCGTGCCTCTCACACAAGTCACTGGAAAATAGATTGCTACGTTCATCCTTAATTATATCATTTGCCGATACGGTATTCCTGTTTCCATTATCACTGATAATGGGCGTCCCTTCAAAAATCAAGATGTTCATGAACTCTGTGACCACTTTTGTATTTCCCATCATTTCTCCACACCATATTGTCCCCAAGGTAATGGTCAAGCTTAGGCGTCTAATAAAACAATCCTTAAAATCCTCAAGAAGATAGTCGACGATGCTGGCCGTAATTGGCATATCCAACTTAATCCTGCACTTTGGGCCTATCGTACAAGTGTTTGCACACCTACAGGAGCTACACCCTATTCACTTGTCTATAGCACTGAAGCCATCTTGCCTATTGAGGTCGAGTTACCCTCTTTACGAGTCTCTTTGCAAAACATCATCAACGATGAAGACTATAGGGTCTCTCGCTTACAAGAACTTGAACTGCTGGATGAACGAAGACAAACTACTTTTAATCATCTCAAGGCTTACCAATAATGAATGAGTCACAGCTACAATCACAAAGTCAAGCCTCGCACATTTGAGGTAGGTGACTTGGTTCTCAGAGAAAACCCCAAAAATTAGCAAGACAGAGAGAAGAAGGGCAAGTTCGAACCAAATTGGCTTGGTCCTTACATCATTACATCAGTGTATGGATCTGGGGCATATCAGCTCTCAACTACAGAAGGTGAACCTTTGGAGGATCCTATCAATAGCATGCACCTTCGCAAGTTCTACACATAGCTCTTCGGAATATCCTAATTCAAAAATACAAAAAAATCAAAAAATTCAAAAATACAAAAAAAATTATAAAAACAAAAAAAATCGCTACTTGGTGAAAACCTGGCAAACAGGCACCTTGTGACATAGAAAACATTGAAAAAATCAAAAAAAGTAAAGAGAAATAATTTCTTCCAATGGTAAAAACCACTTCGGTGGTGCCCTGGGCAAGTACCATGGTGAAAACTGGGTCACCAGCGCCATGCGTAGAGACATTTCTCCTCCCTCCTTCAGGATCCACTTTCATCCTTTCACTTTGCACACACTCACGACCAAATTCATCCATAATAAACTTACTCATTCCCATCATGGCTTATTATTGATCTACCTAAGATTGGTTAGCCATTCATAATAACCTTCATTTTCATCCCTTTCCATCCATAATAAATCAGATCCTATCTGTTGCTACAGCAAATCCTATGTCTAAGTGATGGGTTTGGAACTAAGAACATCACTTATTTTCGAGGAGTACAGTTTCTTCCAGCTTCCTTCAGTCTATCCATGCACAATCCACAATAAAGAAACATTTGCATCGCCAGTCCGCAATAAGGTCTCGTCTTCTTCGCAATAAAGTATCAGTTTCATGGATTCAGTCAGTTTCAGATGAGACACAACAACAACAATGGGCTTCCACAAAATCAAATCTTTCAACAGACTCAGACAACATATGGTTCCATGCTATCTATCCTTTTTGTGAAAGTAAACATTGTGACCACAATCAAATAATACTTATACAAGTGACAAGAGACACTAAACTTGAGGACTACAGTGAATGTTTTTGTTGAGTCTTGGTTTTCTTTTGATTTTATCTTTTGGTGACATGTCTTTGAGCTTTTCCAGGATGTCTTTGACTAGAGATTATATCTCCAAGATGTCTTTGACTAGAAAGGCGAGGATGGGGTATCATCACCTATTTGTATTTGTTGTCTGTGGATTGTCTTTTAGTAATGCTATGACTTGTCCAAGGATATGAGGACACTGTGAGTCTAGTATGAACTGGGGCATTCCTTGTTTGTGACTATCTTATCTCCATGCAAATAGGTACAATGACTTTTTGGGTTGAACATATGCCTCGATTGTCATAACCTGCTTGCCATAATAAAGCTCAATGATGATAACGCACAAGAAGCTTTTTCACGTTCATATCTTCTATCTTTCATCCCCCTTTCTTGATTGACTTCCATCGTCCTTCTTGAGTCCACGTAGCCTGCTATCACATGACTGAGTATAGTGACACACCAAAAACATTTGCATTTCATGTAGTTTGCACCTACATTACCACATATAAGCATTTCATACATACATATAGATATCACAAATACATCACATCCTGCACACAACACCTGTTAGCACAATTTACATTTGCATTATCATATTCATCTGCATTACATACATTCACATTTGCATCATGCATACACATATAAAACATAATAGAACAAAAATATTGCATTTCATTATCTACATATTTGCATCCATATCATAAGCATCACATAGAAACATCATAGAAACACATAGAAGCATCACATAGGTACACATGCATATAGCTGCCGCAAAGATGAATCATCTAATATATATATATATAAAAAGTGTCATGATACAATGATTTCAAAATCATATGGCTACAATCACCCACAGGTGTCTACATCATCATACAAAAATGGTACAATACTGATACATAGGGAGCCCTCTAAGGCTATGATGAACTCCCTCCCTCGGAGCCACCTGGCCTTGACGGAATCTGAGCCCCTGAAGGACCCACCCCAGGATCATCCCTCCTGTCCCCTCTATCTGGTGGTGGTGGAGGACCCATAACCCCACCACTAGATGCCTGTCTCCTCCAGCTCCCTCCTGTAGTTGTCGCTATCCGCGATGGTCTATGGAAGCTCCTCACCCTCTAATCTGCTGGCACTGCACCATAATAGAGGTCCTGCTAGTAGGAAATCTCCTCTCCTGCCCATAGAACATAGGTGTATCCGGCCCTTGTGTCCTCCGCTACCTGTCTCCCCACCCTTAGCGCTATCTCAGCCTCTGTATAGCGCTGAATAGCCTGGTCTCTCTCCCACTCAGTATCTCTAAGCTGTCTCTTGAGCTGATACCTCTCCCTCTCCAGCTCTTGGATCTCATCTGCCTAGCCCTGGCAGATCTCCCTGAGCTCAATCAGCTCATCCTCCTCAGTGTCAGCCCCCTCCACCTCTACCTATGGCTCTCCCTATACGGGTGCCTGCACCTGTGCCTACCCCTGTGCCTATGCCTGTACTGGCACTTGTCCCTGTACCTGTCCCTATCCCCGTACCTGTCTTTGTACCTATCTGGGACCCTCTGCTACTAGCACCTGTACCGGCAACCCACCGCGACCCCTCACCACCCGAGCCTATCTCTCCTTTCCACCCTCCCTCCGAGGTGCAACCCTTCTCTCTCCAACTGCTCCCCTCCTCCTCTATCGGCCCCTGCCCCCATCACCTCCCCCATCATCATCATCCCCACCATCATCTCCATCAAATAGCTCTCCAAGATCTGTCAAGCGTGGGAAGGGATGCTCTGCCCAGTATGCTATATACTCAACATCCATGCCGACATCGTCAACCTCTAGCCACATGTCCCAGGGTAGGGGCACCATCTCTGCTAGCTATGTAACTACCTGAACATATGACAGTAGAGGCCCAAACTGTGCCTGATCTCTAACTGTCCGTGCATACATGTCTGAACCCCGTGGCATCCTCTGGATCCTACCATACTACCTGCATACCCTATCCACAAGCTGTCTCTCTAGCACATAGGGCATCCGCCCAATCAGATACCTTCTCTGAAAGGTGTACGGAAGCTCAACTGCATCATCCTCCCACTCCTCGCATCCCAGGTATGGCCTCCAGATGACCACATCAATGTCGTCTATCACCCGTCGCCAGTGCTCCAACCTGCCCATCCGTGGCTGCGACGTGATCATGTCATACAAATGAACAAAATTGCATCCATGTCCCCTGCCTCTAAAGTGTATCGACCTCATCACTGGCAGATGCTCATAAGCCCATACTTGCAGCAGTGTCACCCCGTAGCCCAATCCCATTGATCCATGATATACGAACTGATGCAGCTCATAGTACAGGTGTGCCAGCACACATGGTCCCCAGGCATATCTGGTGTGTTGTGTCACCAGTGTCTCCAATGCACCTCCCCAACCTACAGCCAACCCTCGTGTCACCCTATCTGGACATAGGAACTCACTAATCGCTCCTCCTACCACTGCCGGTAGCGCTAGCCCTGTGGCTGTCATAGTGTCCCATGCCATGTGTCCTAACCTCATCTCCATTCCTGGGTCCTAGAATACTCATCTCAGGACCTCCCTGTCTCCATCTTGATCATATGGGATCAGATCCCCATCGATCGATATCCTCAGTATCCTGTAGACATCCTCAAGGGTGACTGTCATCTCACCCATCGGCAAATGAAATGTACAAGTCTCTAAGTGACATCTCTCAGCCAGCACAGTCAACAGTCCCATGTTCACCCAAAACTTAGGCACATATAGCACATGTCTCAATCCCATCTCCTCAATAGTAGCTCACTCCTTGGCTATTAGCTTAAGTCACAATCTCTGAGTCGACGGGAATCTCTCCCGTGACTCCAGCATCGGCAAATACTCCTGCAGTCAAGCAAATCAATCATGTCAGTCATGGTGGCATTCACTGTTTATCACAAAATGCTACTTTTTATCTCAATGCATATGGCTATCTATCCTAGTGACACTCACTATTCATCACAAAGTGTTGCTTCTATCCTAGTAGTACTCCCTGTTCATCACAAAGTACTACGTGTGTGACACTCACTATTCATCACAAAGTGTTACTCACATTTGCACTCCCTGTTCATCACAAAGTGTTGCTCACATTTAAGTACTCCCTGTTCATCACAAAGTACTCTATCTTGGTACTCACTATTCATCACAAAGTTCCTTGATCTATCCTAGTCTTCCCTAGAGGACCTGCTTGAGTGTATCCTCTCAGCAGCTTATCCAATTGACAGCGTATGTTCATCACAGAACTACCGATTTGACCTAGAAGACACAAATTCATATTTTTGGACACAAACATTCTTTCCTTACATAAACGCACATTTATTACTCTACCTAGCATGCATTAATGACAACAATAAATGCATCAAAGTATGAGGCGGTTTGGTGGTACTTACCGGCTCTCCTGCCTCTGCTGGCCTCTGGAATCGACGAACGCGATTGAATCTATGAGCCAAAGCCATTGCTACTGACTGCTACTACTCTTTTCTCACTTTGCACTCTGCTCTCGTGGATGTATGGATGCCAATGAGGATTTTTTTCCCCCATGGTCTATCTTATAGCCTACCCTAGCCCTCGCCCTCATTTCCCGAGTCAGTCTTCTTTCTCCCATGACTTTGTCACTTTATCTGGTCAGTCCATTCTATCCCGTCTTTCTTATTGAGAGATTGTCTACAATATTTTCAGACATTTTCATCCAATCTCTCGAGGGGGCATATCATTCCCATCTTGGGGTAGCTTTGTATCAGTTCATCTTATCTTCTTTGAAACAACGTGACAAACCGCATTGTCTCAAAGAGGGGCAAAATGTAGACACCCAAAATTGTCCAGTCTAATTAAATAAATATTTTATTTATTTAATTATCTAAGCCTAATTCTTCTATTAATTAAATAAATCTTTATTTATTTAATTAATTCATTTATCCTCTTCTAGCCTTATTTCTCATTTAAATAAATACATTTATTTATTTAAATTATCCTTTTCCTAAATTAAATAAATATTTATTTATTTAATTGATCTTACTTCTTCTATTAATTAAATAAATATTTATTTATTTAATTAATTCATTAGCCTTTTCTACCCATGACACATGTCATTCATCTCTTAATTCATACAATACCTACCTCTTTCATTATTTTATTATTTCTTCTACCTACCCTCTAATCTAGCCGACCTCCTTTTTTACACCTCTCAATCTTATCCCTCCATTTCATATTTGTGTCTTCTATATAAGAAGATGCTTCCTTCATTATCAAACCCTAATGACCTAATGACCTATTTAGCTAACTACTTGATCAATTGACTACACTACGATCCTACTTGCAACCACATTCCGTTCTTTGTTGAGCTCTTGTGCACATAAAATCTAAGAGCAAATATATCATGCAAGATCAATGGAGATAGGAAGAATGGAGATCAAAACCCTATTGGACATGTGATGGTATAATTTTTGTGATTTCATTTGATTTGCATTGTCTTAGGTAATCTTCATATGTTATGGTGGATCTTTGTTGTTGTTAGGCTAGGGTTTGGTGGTTGAATTCATTTAGCCTTTCAATTTTGTTATTATTGTTATCCATTTTCACCATATAGATTTTGGCACACACGGTGGGACTCTTGTCCCTTTTGCATTTTCACCCTCTCTACATCCTCCCCCTCCCTCTGCAAATCCTCTACCTTTGTCTGAGATGTCTGCGGGCTCTTTGTCAAATCAACAATCTCTCTTTGTAACCTCCCCACCTCAGCCTGCAGACTATCCCCCCTCACCCTCTCTACCTACAGCTCATCCTTGAGAGACTGTACTCTCACCCTAGCGACATCCCTCTCCTACATGACCTTGTCAAAATCCACCTGAGACACCCTGTCATCACCCTCTACCCCAGTATCCTACACATGTACATCGGGGATGTCCATAACCATTGCCTCATCTCCTCCCCCCTCTCTCTCCCCTACCACCTAGCCTATCATGGTCGCTGCCACCTATGCCTATACTAGAATGGTTGTCTGCAACCCTCTCCCTTGTGCTCCTCCCCTCCTATGCCTCAAGGAACCCCTACCTCCTCCTCCTCCCATATCTCTATCCTCGGGAGCATCCTCCTCTCCCCCAACTATCTCGTCTACTACTAGTTGCACCTCTTCATCCTTCGGTACCCCTAGAATTGTCAGTCGCACTAGTAGGTGACCCTCCCACCAGCTCCTATACCCTCCTATCATACCAGGATCCTCCCCCACACCCCTCCGCTCATCTCATACTAGGTAGGCCATTGTCTAAAAACTAGTCCTGCCCTCCAAAGGACTCATAGTCTGCCTCCATACTCCTACCTCATGTTTTAGCCATGGATACAATGGCACATCACCCACTATATCCTGAATCTCTCCAAATTGTCAGGCCACCCTATATGGCACATAATACTCCATAACATACACTGATCTGCCAAAAATCCACATCTCAACACCTGCCCAATGCAGCTGCCAGTCTCCCCTCCACCCCTCGCTATCCAAAAATGGTTGTCAGTTAAACTACATCAGCTCATCAAAAATGCATTACCAAAACCATATAGCCCCTATCTAAGTATAGTGTAATAGTCCCCTATATCAATCTATATAAGACCGTCATGGTCATATATCCTATACTCCAAGCGATCAAGTCACTGTAATGTGCTCCCATGCCCATATATGAAGCAAGGTCACCCCTACCGACAAACTTGCATAATCCCTGTATATGGCTAGATGCATGTCGTGATATAACTGTGCGAGCATCACCGCTCCCCATGCATACTTTGCACATTCATGTACCATATAGTACACACACCGACTCCATCCAATCGGAAACCCATGTCCTCCCAAGTTAGGCATCACCTGTCCACTAAGGAATCCGTAGATCATGAGCACCAAATGAGGAATGTGTTGAAACTTCATCACTCTCCCCAAGTGTATCTGTGTCATGTCCATCATCGGCAGTGCATCCCACTCACAAACCTCTCGCAGATAGAAGTCTATTGCATCCAGCCTATACCTAGGAATCACGTCATGAATGGGGATCTTGAAGATCCTCCATACATCCAATAATGTAATAGTTGTCTCTGCTATGGGAAGAGGGAAGGTACAAGTCCTGCTATCCCACCTCTCTACCAGTGCAGTCATCATGGCAGTGTGTGCTCTAATCCTTGGCCATCGGCCAACAAAATCCAATCCTATAGCACTCAATATCTCTAGCTCATACACTACTAACCATCTATAAAGCCTCATCGTCATCGGCCAGTGCTCTCTCAATCCCAATGGCCCTAAGTCCACATGCATTTAGGAAAACCACTCCATTAGCCCTTGTCATTCTTCCTAAGTCTACTCTATCCTATGCCTAAAGAATCCATGTTACCCTCTAAACCAACTTCTGCATTTACACCCCTCTAAATCTTCATTTTCTATCTTTCCTGGTGCTCACACTGATTCATTCAGTGCACGCACCAAAATCATGGTGCTCACATTGTGCCACAATCGGACACGCTAATGCCCTTTCACTCCCCCATACCTGGCCTTGACCAACGCAGGCGCTTGCACCATGCACGTATGACCAAACTGACCCCCCCTAAGATCCCCAATCCTTATGGACACTCATGCCATGCGTGAATGACCACCTCAAACCCCCCTAGACCCCCAATCCCCACGGGCACTGGCACTATTCGCCAACGCTCACACTAACCTAGGGGTGCGCTCACTAAAATAACAATCAATGCGTCCACCCCGCTAAACTTTTGGCCTAATTCTAGCCTTCAAATTCTACCCTAAAACTATCAAATCACAAGGTGGGCCCAGGGTACGTATTGATGGACCGTAGTGGGCTAGTCTCTCATGTTGGCGGACCCTCTCTATGCAATGCTCATGAGTAGGAATGCGGTCCATCTCTCCTTCTTCTTTCTAGGCTTTGATCTTCTCCAACAACTATGTGTGGTAGTGACCCTTCATTGAGCCCTATGTGGCTTATATGGGCCCCCCTCACGGGCCTGCTCCTTCACCTCTCCCCTTCTTCTATCTCTCATCCATTCATTATTCTCTCTCTTTCTTTCTTCTTTTCGAGAAATTTCCATAAATTTTTTCAAAATATTCCAAAAAAATCTGGAGGGGGCATACACCACCCTTGCTTTACACTGGGGCATACTCTTTCTTCTATCTTTTACCCATCACCAATTTTCGCCACTGCATAAAAGAGGGGCAAAATGTAGACACTTAAATTAATTAATTTAATTAATTTAACCCTCTCATATAATTAATGTATTTAATTGTGTTAGCCTCTATTCTTCTCAATATTAATTGAATTTAATCTAATTAATATTGTCACTATAGTCCAATGATTGATTTATTTAATAAATCAATTTTCCTTTCTTCCTCTAAAGTACACAAAAATCAACTCTTCTTAATCCCCTGTTTAATTAATTAATTAATCCAGGTGATTCTGGAAAATCACCTTGTCCTAATTCATCATTAGTCTAATTAATTCTTCTAGAAACTCTATTAATCCTACTTAGCATTATTCTCCAATTTTTAATTACCCCGTGCATTCTCTCTCCTAGTCAAATCCTCCTACAAATCCCACTTGCTTCTAATCCTCACCTAATTCTTCTAAATAGTCCCCCTAATCCCTCATTAGTGCCTAATCTTCATGATTGGACACAAAAGTCAACCATAGCCATTTATGGATAAATCCTCTTTGTCACCTTCCACCTTAAATGCCCCCTTTTTGGGTGAATGTTAGATTTTCAAAATCTCACATTCTCCCATACTTCTCATCTTCCCAAGGAAATTTAAAATTTATTTTCCCTTTTCCAATCCCAGGCACACAATATCTTGAGAATTTTTAATTCCATGAGCATCCCCCATGGAATTTTTAATTCTTTTTTTCCTCCTAGGTGCATTGGGAACTCTTCCCCATGTACCTTGAGGAGGGTGGAGACAAGAAATGCCTTTATGGCAAATCTCTTGGTCTCCAACCCCCTTGTCATGTCATTGTCCATTTATCCTTGTGATCTCTTCTTTTCAATCCTAGCCGTCCATTTCTTTTCAATCTAGGTCGTCTATTTTCCTCCATCCAACTCTATAAATTGGGGTCTCAATCCCCTCATTTGATCATCTCTAATCCAAGTAATCTCATGTTACTAGTTTCAATTTATCCATCTATCAAAAGCATCCACATCATAATCACATGTGAATCCATCTTTTAGCACTTATCCTTCATCCATATCAATCCCTTGTTGTGCAATTTGGAGAGCCACCCACATTCCAATATTGGACCAATCCAAACAAGTCAAGGAAGGGCGCATTCTTGGCTTCAACAAGAGTCCAAATTGGAGGAACAAGAGAGACTCCTCTCTAGCAAGGTATAATAGTGTTAGTTTTATGCATTTTGTTGGGTTTTTCATATCATTTGAATTTAAACTAACCTACTAACCTTGCATGGTGTTTTCCCTTGGTTCATTTGCTTCCATACGACTTCGGTGACAAGTCTTTGTTAACTATGATAATAACGATGACAACTCCATTAAATGTTTAATCTGATTGACTGATAACTTTTACTTGTCATTTAAGTAAGCCATTTTTAACATATTAATATTTAAGCCCTTTTTTTTCTTTCCACATGTTTTTGTGGCGTTAGAAGTTTTTGACTATTTCTTCAAACTTGGTAATTTTGAGTTCAATGTAAATTTTCAATTTGATATAGAGTGGGGCCCATGGATGATGTGCCTATGTTGTTGTTGATAGTCCAGCCAATTCTTTCATCGGAAACTATATATATATATATATATATATATAGGCAACTTTTTAAGGGTAATCTAATTTTTGTAAATATAAAAAAAATGTTTGAAAAATTTAATATCTATTTTTAGATTTATTTTATTTGAATATAATAGAATTTATGAATTGATATTGATATACAAATTTCTTTTTTAAATATGTATTCCAAAATTATTATTAAAAAATAAATAATATCTATTCCAAAATTATAGCAAACTTTTAAAAAAAATTAACATTAAATTTTTTAATTAGCTAGCAAGATACCTATTTAAAGATTAAATTCTTAAACAAATTATGATATTCAAAACTAATAATAAATTTGAATTGTCAAATGATAAACAAATACTTTATTGCAAACAAATTTAATAAATCAATAGAAGACATCAAACATTTTTACCCAACTTCTATCAAACAAAGGAAACAAATATTCTGCAACCCTATTTCTTACTTATATATATATAATAATATAAGTATTTTATAAATAAATCGGTAAGACTTTGGATTTACTCATGAGAAAAAATAAAACATTATTTTAATTGAAAAATAAAATATAGTTTATTAAGTTAATTTTTTGAGTAAAAAAAAAATGAAACGCATTATTTTAAAAATTATGCTTATTATTTATTATATATTAATTTTAAATAATATCTATTTTTTTTTTTTTTTAAATTGCTAGTTTTATAATTAGTTAGATAGTTATCTTAATTTTTATTAGATATTAAAAAATAAAATATATAAAAAGATATTTAAAATTATCTTGTTAAATGATAATATAGTTGAACTAGGTTCATCTCTTCATGTATAGGACATCTTGGTTATGTATGAAATGCATTATATGAGCTTAGCACTTCATTGTCAAAATTGTCTTAGTCTTAGATGAATGTAGTGTGTCTGTTTGATAGCAAAAATCTGCAAATTTGTTAAGGATATCCCTATTCCTCGAGCTTCGTTATTTATTTTTTATGCTTGACATTAATCTTGACTTATACACTAATTGTTACAAATATTTATTTAAGATACAAATGCAATCCCTCGAGTTATCCCATGTTCTTGTTGTTGTACATTTCTTTGATCTTGGAAAGTAAGATGTTGCAAATGTTTTCTCTTGTTTCTATACATTTCTTTGCTCTCTATAGTGAAGTTAACTTGCTCAACCTTAGTGACATTTTTTCATTTCTAGGTGAATAAGGATTGTTCGTTCAACAAAAAATTAAAACAATAAATCCCAATATTAAATCTAAAATATAGAATTTGACTTCATTAATGATATAGAGTACAATAAATATAAATTTTAACAAAATTATTTTTGAGTATATGATTTAAAAATATATTTCATGTAACATAGAATGAAATTACAAATAAATAAATATATTTTTAGCAAACATTTAATATAAATAAAATATAATATAATTCAAAATCATAAGTTATAAAGTAATATTAAATATAAGAATATGTGCAAAATTTAAAAAGTATAAAAATAGAGATTACGAATTTTTTTATTTTTTTAAATTTAATAAAATTAAATACAATATGGATTAATATTGTATAGGCCTTTATTATGAATATTTTGAATACAATTATATTTTCCTAAATTTTAATAGTATGGATTAGATTATAATTTTAATTTAAATTATTACTTGACTATTAATGAATTAGACATAAATTAATTGGAAGAGCCTATATATTGTTGGCAATTTGGAGGAATTGATTATGTGTTGCATTGATGTTTGTCATTGATGTCAACACTAGTTGTTTTGATGTCTATCGGGTTCCAGTAGAGTGGTTGGATTATGATGTTGATCTAGAGATCTTCTCTGGTATGTTTTGGCTTGCGGAGTTAGTTTGGATTGGTTATTCATGTGTTCCTGATGCGTATCGCATTCAGTTGGTTTGAGATATGGTGATCCGGAAGCTATCATATGTTCTAGTAAGCCTATTGGTTATCGGTAAGGGTTTTACCGGTAGAGCTTTGTTGAAGATCTTTTTGATGAATCTGATAAGTGGTGTTGGTGTGTCTTCTAGAAGGTTATCAGGATGTTGATGGTTATCATGTTCGTGTTCCAGTTGATCGGTGGTGTTTCATTTGGCTTATGGCGACCTATTTTAGGTCTGATGTTATTCTACTAGGTTATGGACCAGTTCATGTAACGTGTTGGTTGATGCTCCCAATGAGTTACTAGTTGGGTTTATTGTTTGGTTTATGTTGTTTCAGTCTTAGGCCAACTTGGTTTATCATTGGTTTGCAGGATTATCTAACGGGTTTATTGTATAATCTTTTAGGTGGTCGACCTAATTGTTTAGGTCTTAGGTTGGTATAAATATGATGTAAGATGTCTTTGTAGATTATAGATCATGGGTTATGAGATTATCTATGTGCGAATAAGGTTGTAATCATATGCAAAGGTTTTTGTCAATCATAGGTGACCAAATTGGGTTTGTGTAAGAGGTTTAAGACCTTCAGTATTGAGCTTAACCAAAACTATACTCAAGCATAGGAAATGTTATTCTTGCAGTTCATTCATCTTTCTGGATTGTAGTCTAGATTTCTTTTGTAGTCTGTGAGGCTCCTTTTGTGATGAGAAGTGCGATCTAGGTTGTTGGCCTTCTTGGATGTGCAAACCCCTCTAATTTTAATCACATACTTACTGCAGAAGAATTATCTGACTGTGGCTATGCTTCCCACCATGGTTTTTCCCTTTACTGGGTTTTCCACGTACAAATCCTAGTGTCATGTGTTGTGGATGGATGGTAATTGTTATGTGATTTATGTTTGTGCTTAATTGATATATCTGTTATTCTGGTATTTAGTTTATGCATTCCAGTAAAAGGTTTTGTGTTCTTAAAGTTTCATAATCTATTGACAACTGATTCACCCCCCCCCCTCTCAATTCTCCACCGATTATCCTAACAATTGGTATCAGAGTTTGGTCCTCTCTGCAGAAGCTTAACCACTTAAGGAAGATCCTATAGCATCTAATAGTTCATCTGTAGTTGTTTTCCAAAGAGAAACCCCTAAGCTTGATTCAACAAATTACAAAGTATGGAAGATTCAGATGGAGACTCATTTGAGATGTATTGGGAAAGAGATTTGGGAGATCACTAAAAAAGGCTATACCCCTTATAATCTGGCATCTGGCAATCCTCCTCCAACAAAATCTGCCAATCCTCCTCCAAAAGACTTGGATAAGAATATTGAAAATGACTGTAGAGCTAGAGAAGCCCTCGTGAGTGCACTTTCTGATCAACAAATAATGGGATTAACTAACCAATCATCTGCAAAGGCTATATGGGATAAGCTGGAGACATTGAATTAAGGTGACCCTATTGTTAAAATTGCTAAACTTTATGGTTACCGAGTGAGGTATGAGAACCTGAAAATGGATGAAGATGAAATGATTGGTGCTTTTATGGAAAGAGTTAATGAAATTGTTATGGGAATTCAGTGTTGTGGTGGATCTCTGAGCGAATATGAGATTGTTTCTAAAGTATTGAAAGCTTTTTCACTGGCTTACAAGATGAAGGCTACTACAATTAATGAGTTGAGAACAATGTCTAACACTTTTGTTAACAAGGATACTTTGGTTGGAAAGTTATCTGGTTTTGAACTTGAAGAATTTGGTCCTCAAGGAGATGCAAAGATTGAATCTGCTTTTCATACATCTACATCATCAACCAACAAGAGTGATTGGAAATCTTTATATGCGAAGGAACTAGAGGAAATAAAGAAAGAAGATGAAGAGTTTGAGCAACTTGAAAATGATTAGCACTTTTATGGAAAGAGTTAATGAAAATTTTATGGGAACTCAGTGTTGTGGTAGATCTCTGAGCGAATATGAGATTGTTTCTAAAGTATTGAAAGCTTTGCCACTGGCTTACAAGATGAAGGCTACTACAATTAATGAGCTGATTGTTAGTTCTGATACTAAAAGTAAAGTACATATCCCAATAGCTAACAAGATGAGAGGGGGGGTGAATCATACAAACTTAAACTTCCATAAAATCAACAGATTCAACCTTGGTAACTTATACTTCAGCAACTTAACCAAAAAACTGCTAAACATGCAAACTTATGAACACATAATCATCATAACACTCATAACACCAAATTTAACGTGGAAACCCAAATAGGGAAAAACCACTATGGGATTTTGGACCCACTAAGAAATATACTCTTCTAGAGTATGCTCGGTTAAAAACAAATCCTGTTAAAGATTACAAACACATTGCTAGATGTGACCCGGTTAAGGGATTTTCCTTGGATCTATTAGGATCTTCACTTTGTTAGAAGTGACCTTGTCAAAGGATTTCAAACACTCATTTAGAATGTTACCTTGCTAGAGGGTTTACAAATAAGACTATTAAGTCCACTCGGTTAGGAGATTTTATGTCACTTACAAAATAACAATAATAAAATATATCTGCAACTTCACATCTAAAATGCTAAAGCAGATTCTTATTTACTCAGAACAATCTAGTCATAGGACTTATCTTGTCCCTCTACTAGGCTCTCTACTCTGTTACTCAAATAGGTCTTCAAGCTTCTGTGCTCGGTAATCACTATGTAGCATTCCTGTGCTTACACTTGCTCGCATTCATTGTTTATTAACAATTCCTTATTTATAAACAATTGCTAACCACTAAATCTCCTTGATCACATTTCTCATGATCAATCTTAGCCATCAGATCTTCAAACTTGACCAGGTTCAATGTATCCTTCCGATCTGAAAATGTTTTACCTTGCCTAGGGACTTGCATTCCCTTCTTGGAACTTGCACAAGGTTATTGCGGTTCAATCTGCGCTATAGATCTTCCTGTCGATTTTCCTTTGCCATAGATCCTTAACAAACTCCATGGATAGCATACCAATCATTTATACATCTCCAGCTCATTATTGTCCTTCATTAAATAATGCTTTTATCCATCCAATGTGCACTGTCATAACTCGGTTGCAACTCGATAAATACTAAACCTTACTCGGTAGACATTTCACCTTCATTAACTAATATCGATAACCTTAGGGTTTACCAACCAGGTTCTTTACTCGGTAACATAGTATAGTATTAACCTTACAATCAACAACATATGTAGGATATCAAAATAATCTAAACATCATGATCTCATCATTGTCTAACTCGGTAATAGTTGCCCATTGAATAACTTATTTCTCCCCTTATTCATCACATTCTTTCTGTGTCTTTTACTGACATCTTAATTCTCTTCAAATCAATCTTCTCAAGATATGGCAACATCATACTGAATTAGATAATCAATTTTTTGACATCAGTGACAAAATAATGTTATAAAGATAGTTATCATCCTTCTTCAGTTATATCAATAATCTTCAACAACCTTCTCAATATCCTTATTGAATATCAACAATCTTTCTTACTGTAATGCCAACAATCTCCCCCTTTGGCATTGATGGAAAAACCAACAATTTAAATGGTAATACCAACAAGATATTCAAATTGATTCAGATTTAGATTGTTGTTAGACTTCTCCTATTATCCTTGATTTGTTGTCTTGCATTTAGTCTTCTCCCTGTTACAGTAATCTCCCCCTGTCCTTAGTCTTATGTTATTTTCATCATTCATGGATTTACCATTCAATCAACCATTTAGCCTTCCAACCATTTAGTCTTCTCCCCCTTTGAAAACAATGCCAAAAAGTAAAAGAACTAAATCATGATTTCTTCCTCTGTGAAGTGATTTGCTTTGCTATGTATCATCTCAGTCTTGGTCAGATCAACTTGTTTCTATTCACTTTTTCCTGCACACCTTTAGAAAACCCTCTAAAGTGCATAAATCAATATCAATCCACACATAATATTCTCTAGATTTATCAAATTGATGCTTTCACCAAACTTGGTCAGTGAGTAGAAGATAGGGGTAGGACCCCTAACTTGCTTTTGAGATACTCAAAAGTGTCCCTTGGCAATGGCTTTGTGAAGATGTTTGCTAATTGCTCCTTTGAACTGATATATTCCAGCACAACTTTCTTCTCTTGAACTTCTTCTCTAAGATAGTGATACTTTATAGATATATGCTTTGTCTTAGAGTGCATTACTAGATTCTTTGAAATGTTAATGGCACTAGTATTATCACAGAATATAGTTACTGGCTCAGTAACTTTCTCATTTATACCTTCCAATAGTTGTTTGATCCATGCTATATTGGTACAATTCAATGCCGCAGCAACATATTCAGCTTCTGTTGTAGACTGTGAAATACATCCTTGTTTCTTGCTAAGCCAACTTACTAGTCTTTCTCCCAAAAAGAAAGCTCCACCACTTATGCTTTTCCTATCATCTATGTTGCCTGCCCAAATAGCATAAGTATAAACTTTTAAATCAAAATTATTCCTCTTTTTCATATACTAAGCCATAATCTTCAGTGCCTCTCAGGTATCAGAAAATTCTCTTGATTGTTGTCATATGGGTTTCCTTGGGATCTATAGAGAATCTTGCTATAATACCTCCTACATGTGCTATATCCGATCTACTATGCACAATATATTGCAACTTTCCAATCATAGATCGGTAAAGTGTCTCATCAACATATGCAGATTCATCATTCTTTGATAGTTTACAGTTAGTAGTCATAGGTGTACTTACTGGTTTAGAATCTTCCATTCCAAATTTCTTCAAGATTTCCTTTATGTACTTGGATTGAGTAATGAAAATCTCTTCTTTCATTTGCAGTATCTGTAAACCTATAAAATACTTTATCTCACCGATTAGTGACATCTCAAATTCTTTGCACATTTCATTTCCAAAAATTTTGCATAAGGAGTCATTTCCACAAAATATAATGTCTGTTGGTATTTTGGTATGGTTTTTTCATTGATGTCAACACCTGCTAAATACACCTACTTTGGAGATCTATCAACGTTCACCAGAAATTAGTAAACTATTTAAACAATCACCAGTATATGGTTAACCGATAGGATATAATGTTAAACCAGCAGGATATAATGTTCACCGGTACCTGCAATGACATGGAATACACTTGGTAATGTTGAAGACATCATGTGGACATTTTTCCTTGAAGTAATATCATTGGTATATACTTATTTGCATATCTGCTTTTACCAGCAAATAGGTCCAGGTTATCTAGGATTACACCGCCAGGTTTATCTTTCCCAGATCAGCATGGCACGCTATGGAGATGATTTATTATTGTTGTAAATGCATTAAGTCGACATGTTCAATCAGTTATTGCATCGGATATTGTATTATTTGTAAAACGTTTCTATTGTAATATCTTGTAGAGCTGACCTACTAAAATTGGTCTTAGGGTATGGTATAAATGTAAGATCTTATTTGTAAGATCAAGCGTGGAATGCGAAAAAGATTTAAGGAAGAATATATGCGAGATCAAGCATAAATATACACGAAGACATCATTTGAAGGTGAAGCTAGGTTTTTGTAGAAGCATATCAGCATTACACTGGTACTGAATCCAACATATGAAGATGCTATTTTGTGCAGTACATTCTCATTGGATTTAACCATCCAACTGTAGTTAGTGTGACTCCCATTTGTGTTTGAGCAGTGAGCTCTAGGTTGTTGGCCTTTCTGCATTTGCAGACCCCTCTTGTACACTTACTATCTGCAGTAGTATCATCTGATTGTGGGTAAGGTTTCCCACCTTGGTTTTTCCCTTATAGGGTTTCCATGTACAAATATTTGTGTCATGTGTTCTGGATGACTTTATGTTTATGTTTCATGCATTAATTCTTACCGGTACAACATTTCCTGTTAATACTGTTTACCGGAACAATTAACTATCTTACCGATATTAAGCAATAAGTTGGTCAACAAGATTTTGGTTTGAATTTATTAGACAACTGATTCACCCCCCCTCCCCCCACCCCCCTCTTAGTTGTCCCCGGGACCTACAATTGGTATCAGAGCCTAGTCCTCTTTTTGTGGAAGTTTAACAAACTTGAGGAGATCCAATGTCTACTAATTATTTCAAAAAGGATAGTCCTAAACTTGATGGAACCAACTATGGAATATGGAAAATCAGAATGGAGACACATCTAAATTGCATTGGTAAAGACATATAGGAAGTTACTAAGAAAGGTTATACTACTGCTATAGCTGGTCAGCCTGCTCCTATTACTTTAGCTAAAAATGAAGAAAATGATTGCAAAGCAAGAGAAGCACTTTTGAGCGCATTATCAGATCAACAAATCATGGGATTATCAGATAGATCTACTGCAAAAGCTATTTGGGATCATTTGGAAACACTATATGAAGGGGATTCCATAGTCAAAATTGCAAAACTTGAAAGCTTCTGAGTCAGGTATGAACATCTGAAAATGGAAGAAAATGAAAGAATTTCTGCTTTTATGGAAAGAGTAAATGAAATTGTTTTAGGTATCAAATGTTGTGGAGGAACCTTGAGTGAAGATGAGATTGTTTCAAAAATCTTAAGAGGATTGCCACTGGCATATAAAATGAAGGTTACTGCTATTAATGAGTTGAGAACAATGCCTAATACATCAGTAACTAGGGATACATTGATTGGAAAACTTTCAGCTTTTGAAATTCAGGAATTTGGTCCTGTTGCTACTATAAAAACTGATTTGGCCTTCAAAGCATCAACATCATCTACTCCATCTTTTGACAAATCAGACTGAAGAGCCTTTTATGCAAGAGAACTTGAAGAAACCAAGAAGGAGAATGAAGAGCTTGAAGAACTTGAAGCACTATTTGCAAGAAAAATGCCAAAAGGTCCAATTGGAAGTAAGTATGAAGGTAAAGCACCCTTTAAATGTTTCAACTGCAATAAGATTGGTCATATGGCTTCAAGATGCCCTGATAGACATGCTAGACTAAGAGAAGAAGCTAGAAGGACATATAAACCTAATCCTGAATATCAGAGATATAGATTTAAGAAAAACAAAGATAAATCTTGTTACATTGTTGATGAAGGTGTGACTGATAATTCTGATGAGGATCCAGCAGACAATGGATGGGTCTTTGTTGCTATAATAGAAGATCACCTAGTACCTATTGCCCCACCAGTAGAACAAGCCCTAGCAACTAAAATCGAATCAACTGATGAATGGATTATTGACTCAGGATGCTCACGTCACATGACTACAGACAAAGGCAAATTATTGAACTTTCAAGAATACAATGGAGGTTTAGTAAGATTCGGAGATGACAAAGCCTGTTCAATCAAAGGTAAGGGTTCAATATCTCTTGATGGTAAACATAACACTGACAATGTTTACTATGTTGAAGGATTAAAACATAATCTTTTAAGTGTTGGTCAATTAG
Source organism: Cryptomeria japonica (assembly GCF_030272615.1). Lineage (NCBI taxonomy): Eukaryota > Viridiplantae > Streptophyta > Pinopsida > Cupressales > Cupressaceae > Cryptomeria > Cryptomeria japonica. Next base: position 45,639,489 of record NC_081415.1, on the reverse strand, counting down.
TTGAGAAAGGTTTTTAGTTACAATTTAAAAATGGAAAATGTAAAATCATGAATAGAACTAGTTTGGAAATTGCAAACAGTAATCAGACTAGAGGTAATATCTTTCATTTGAATAACAGTGAAAAGGCATGCTTAATTGCACATATAGATGAAAGTTGCCTATGGCATAAAAGACTATGTCATGTAAATTTTGATTGCATGTTAAAAATCAGTACTTCTAAGGCAGTTAGAGATCTACCTAAAATTGTGAAACCTCATAATACAATTTGCAAGGAATGTCAATTTGGAAAACAGGTTAGAGCTAGTTTCAAAAGTATTCTAGAAAAATCCAATAATGCTCTTGATTTAATTCACACTTATTTATGTGGTCCAGCCAGAACTAAAAGTTTGCAAGGTGATAGATATTTCATGCTAATTATTGATGATTATTCTAGAATGTGTTGGGTTACTTTTCTCAGAGAAAAATCAGAAGCACTTGGGAAGTTCAAACTATTCAAAGTAATGGTTGAAAATGAAACCGGTAAGAAAATTAAATGTTTAAGATCAGATCAAGGAGGAGAATTCACATCTAGAGATTTTAATACATTCTGTGAAGTAAATGGAATCAAAAGACAATTATCAGCACCTCGGACACCTCAACAGAATGGAGTTGTTGAAAGGAAAAATAGAACTATTTTGGATGCAGCAAGAAGTATGTTATCAGAAGCAAATCTACCACATGTGTACTAGAGAGAGGCAGTAAGCACTGCTGTCTATACATTCAACAAAGTTCACATCAAAGGTGAAACTAGTAAGACCCCTCATGAACTATGGTTTGGTAATACTCCTACTCTTAAGTATTTCAGAATTTTTGGAAGTAAATGTTATATTAGAAGAGATGAGTATATTGGCAAGTTTGATCCTAGAAGTGATGAAGGAATATTTCTTGGTTATGCATCTAAGAGTAGAGCTTATAGATGCTTTAATAAAAGATTATAGAAAATTGTTGAGACTACAAATGTAAAGATTGATGAACAATTCAGAGGAACTTCAAGGTATATAGACTCTGAACCGGTAACATAAATTATGACAAATGAACCAACAGTAAATCCACCAGTATAGAATGATGATCCAGTTACTCCGGTATCATCAGAGGATACCATAGTAATTGAAGAACAACAACAGACTAAGACACCCCGGTATGTAAGACTGAATCATTCTGAAGATCAGATAATTGGAAGCAAATTTAAAGGAGTCATGACAAGAGGAAGATTGGCAAATGAAGAGGTATGTCTTATTTCTCAAATTGAACCATTATCTATCAATGAGGCATGTGAAGATAAATTTTGGATTAAAGCTATGGAAGAAGAATTAGGACAGATTGAGAAAAATAATACTTGGACATTAGTTCCCCGGACTGAAAATAAAAATGTAATTGGAACCAAATGGGTATTTAGAAACAAACTCAATGAAGATGGTAAGGTTGTCAAGAATAAAGCAAGACTAGTGTGTAAAGGATATTCTCAGAAAGAAGGAGTTGATTACAATGAAACCTTTGCACTGGTAGCTAGAATTGAGGCAGTTAGATTATTCTTGGCCTTTGCAGCTCACAAGGATTACAAAGTTTATCAAATGGATATCAAATGTGCATTTTTGAATGGAGATCTTGAAGAAGAAGTTTATATTGAACAACCTGATGGATTTTCTTTGACAGACAACAATGATATGGTTTGCAGATTAAGAAAAGCTCTATATGGACTAAAACAAGCTCCAAGAGCCTGGTATGTAAGATTGGATAAGTATCTTTTAAAAATTGGTTTTACTAAAGGAAATGCAGGTAGCAATTTATATTACAAAGTAACTAATGATGACATTTTGATTATGGAAGTATTTGTTGATGATATAATCTTTGGAGGAGAAGATGGATTATGCAAAGAATTTTCTCTTAAATGCAACATGAATTTGAAATGTTTATGATTGGAGAAATAAAATTCTTTTTAGGATTGCAGATTTTACATACTGATAAAGGCATATTTTTGAGTCAATCTAAGTAATTAAAAGAACTACTCAAGAAATTTGGGATGGAGAACTCTAAACCAGTAAGCTCACCTATGACTACAAATGACAAATTATCTCAAAGGGATGAATCCACACCTGTTAATCCAACTAGATACAAATCTATGATAGGAGGTTTACTGTATTTGACACAAACCAGACCTGATATTATGAATGTAGTATGTATAGTTTCTAGATTTTAGAGTAATCCTAAGGAAAATCATGAATCAGCAGTAAAAAGGATTTTTTGGTACTTACAAGGCACAACAAATCTTCGATTATGGTATCCTAAAGATGAAAATTTTGATCTATATGCATACACAGATGCAAATTGGGCAGGAGACGTGGATTATAGAAAGAGCACCACTAAAGGAGCATTCTTTCTTGGAAAGAGATTAGTTTCTTGGTTAAGTAAGAAACAGAGTTGTACATCTTTATCAACAATAGAATCAGAATATGTTGCAGCAGCAACAAACTGTACACAGGTACTTTGGCTTAAGCAAATGTTGACAGACATAAAGGTAAAATGCAAGGAACCTATTACTATATATTGTGATAACACTGCAACAATTGATATATCTAAGAATCCAGTATTACATTCTAAAACAAAACATGTTTCTATCAAACTGAATTTTCTAAGGGAAAAAGTTGAAGAAAAGGATATAAAACTGGTTTATGTGAATACTAAAAAGTAGCTTGTAGATATTTTTACAAAACCTTTGCCTAAGGAAACTTTCGAGTATCTCAAAGATCAGCTCGGCGTCTTACCTCCACCGGTAGAGACATAGACAATTGATGATTGTCATCAACTGACATAAATAAATGGACAAATCTTTTATTTCGGTATTTGATGAGGAAGCTACTTCTTAGGGGGAGTAGTTGGTATATTGAATTGATTGGTATTTTGTATGAACTTGACCTTTTTGTGACTTTGGCATTTGATGTCAAAGGGGGAGAGATATATGGAAAAATGCATTATCTTTTTGAGATTGGTATTGTAAATAAATCTTTGTATAAACACATATTACTCCTAGGGGGAGAATTGGTTTTTGTACTTGGCATTTCTATTTTGGCACTTTGATGGTTTTTCCATCTTGTGTTGCCATCAATGCCAAAGGGGGAGATTGTTGGTATTTTGGTATGGTTTTGTCATTAATGTCAACACCTGCTAAATACACCTGCTTTGGAGATCCAGTAACATTCACCAGAAATCAGTAAACTATTCAAACAATCACCGGTATATGGTTAACCGACAGGATATAATGTTAAACCAACAGGATATAATGTTCACCGATACCTACAATGACATGGAAGACACTTGGTAATGTTGAAGACATCATGTGGACATTTTTCCTTGAAGTAATATCATTAGTATATTCTTATTTGCATATTTGGTTTTACTGGCAAATAGGTCCAGGTTATCTAGGGTTACACCGGCAGGTTTATCTTTTCCAGATCAGCATGGCATGCTATGGAGATGATTTATTATTGTTGTAAATGCATTAAGATGACATGTTCAATCAGTTATTGCATCGGATATTGTATTATTTGTAAAATGTTTCTATTGTAATATCTTGTAGAGCCGACCTACTAAAATTGGTCTTAGGGTATGGTATAAATGTAAGATCTTATTTGTAAGATCAAGTGTGGAATGTGAAAAAGATTTAAGGAAGGATATATGCAAGATCAAGCACAAATATACATGAAGACATCATTTGAAGGTGAAGTTAGGTTTTTGTAGAAGCATATCAGCATTACACCGGTACTGAATCCAGCATATGAAGATGCTATTTTGTGCAGTACATTCTCATTGGATTTAACCATCCAACTATAGTCAGTGTGACTCCCATTTGTGTTTGAGAAGTGAGCTCTAGGCTGTTGGCCTTTCTGCATGTGCAGACCCCTCTTGTACACTTACTATCTACAGTAGTATCATCTGATTGTGGGTAAGGTTTCCCACCTTGGTTTTTCCCTTACAGGGTTTCCACATACAAATATTTGTGTCATGTGTTATGGATGACTTTATGTTTATGTTTCATGCATTAATTCTTACCGGTACAGCATTTCCTGTTAATACTATTTACCGGCACAATTAATTGTCTTACCGGTATTAAGCAATAAGTTGGTCAACAAGATTTTGGTTTGAATTTATTAGACAACTGATTCACCCCCCCCTCTCAGTTGTCCTCGGGACCTACAATGTCATCAACAAATATGGCTGAGATCAGTATTCCATTGTCCTCATCATTCTTCATGTACATATTTTTGTTTTCACTTGTCCTTATAAAAACAATCTTGATTAAATAAGAGTGCAATCTTTCATACCATGCTCTAGGTGCTTGTTTCAGACCATATAAGGCTTTGTTTAGTTTGCATACCTGATCTTTACTCATGTCTTCAACAAATCCTTCAAGTTGTTCAATGTAAACTTCTTCTTCTAGTATACCATTCAAAAATGCAGATTTAACATCCATTTGATATACCTTGAAATTTTTGAAAGCAAACTATGCCAACAATGTTCTTACTCCCTCAATTCTAGCCACAGGTGCAAAAGTTTCACCATAATCTATTCCTTCTTCTTGAGTATAACCTTTGCAAAGTAGTCTTTCTTTGTTGCGAATGACCTCACCTTTTTCATTTAGCTTGTTTCTAAAAATCCACTTTGTACCGATTACATTTTTGTCCTTTGGTCTTGGGATCAGTGTCCATGTGTCATTCTTCTTGATTTGATCAATCTCTTCTGTCATAGCATTTACCCATTCTTCACTGTTAAATGCCTCTTTTACTATTCTTTGTTCAAATTCAAATATCATACATGTGTTTTGTCTGAGTTTGTTTCTTGTCATCACTGGATCATCCTTATCTCCTATAATCTGACTTGATGCATGATGTCTTCTGGCATATTTGGCTAATATAGGCTCGATAGGTTCTATATGATCTTCTTCATCACATGATAACTGGACATTATCTTCATTTTCTTCAGCAGCTTTCTCGATAGGACTTCTCGGTCAAACATAAACAAATTCTTCATAATCTTTTGGTTCTTTGGAATTTCCTTCATCATTTCTTTCTGCAAATTCATCAATTTTCACATTTGTACTTTCCATTATTTTGTTAGATGATTTGATCAAACATTTACATGCTTTATTTCTAGAAGAATAACCAAGAAATGTTCCTTCTTCACTTTTTTGATCAAACTTTCCATTTTTGTCTTCTTTGTGAATATAGCATCTACTTCCAAAGATTTTAAAGTAACTTACATTTGGTTTCTTGTCATACCAGATCTCATATGGTGTCTTCATAGTTCCTTTCTTCAGTTGAACTTGGTTCAGGGTGTAAACTATAGAGCTGATTGCTTCTCTCCAAATTGTTTGAGGTACCCTCTTTTCTATCATCAGGATTCTTGCACAATCCACAATTGATATGTTTCTTCTCTCGGCTATCCCATTTTGCTGAATTTTTCTTAGTGCAAATACTTGCCTCTTTATACCATGATCATTGCAGAATAAGTTAAATTCATCATAAGTGAATTTTCCTCCTCTATCAAATCTAAGACATTTTAGTTGTCTTCTTGTTTCATTTTCAACTCTTGCCTTGTACCATTTAAACATTTGAAAAGCTTCTGATTTTTCTTTTAAAAACATAACTGACATCATCCTTGAGTAATCATCCACAAATAATATGAAATATTTATCAGCATAATAACTTTGAACTTTCATAGGACCACAAAGATCAGTGTGTACTAGATCTAAAATTCCTTTAGAAGTGTAGGACTTACTTGTAAAGCTTGATCTTGTTATCTTACCCATCTGGCATCCTCAGCACATAGCATTCTTAGGTTTTTCCAGACTCGGTAGACCTCTCACTCAGTGCTTCTTACTTATTTTGATCAGATTATCAAAATTTACATGACAAAACCTTTTATGCCATAACTAGGCATCATCTATCTTTGCATAAAGACACTTGTTCCGAGTTGAGTCAAGATGAAATGTATTACCTTTTGTTTGTGTCCTGGTAGCAACTATCTTTCCATGCTTGTCATGAACTTTGACAATTCCTTTCTGAAATTCTATTCGGTATCATGTATTGTTTAGCTATGCTACACTCAACAAATTGTATTTTAATCCTTCAACCTAGTATACATCATCATATTTAGCATTGTCAAGAAGTGTTATAGATCCTTTACCTTTTACCGAACATGGTGCATCATTACCAAATCTTACATAGCCTCCATCATAGTCTTCTAATTTAACAAACTTGTGTTTATCACCTGTCATGTGATGTGAGCATCCATTGTCTATGATCCAACAATCATTATTATTTATGTGAGATATTAAGGCTTTTTCTTCATACCTTTCTTCATTAGATCCATCTTTAATAGCCACATAAACAACTTCCTCTATATCAATTTCATCAGATTTGTCATCATTGGATTCCTCATCTACTACTAGACATGTATTTCTATCTCTCCTTCTGAAGTCTCAGTGTCCTCTATATTGGTTATCTTTCTGCCTATTATCTCAGTATTCTCTCTTTCCACTAGATTCTTTGTCAGGGCAGTTAGAAGCCATATGTCCTATTTTATCACAATTGAAACATTTTAAAGGTAGCTTCCCTTTATACTTACCTTTGCCTCTCAGTAACCTTCTAGCTAATAATGCTTCAAATTCTTCTTGCTTTTTGATTTCTTCATACAGTTTGTGCACTTTTTCCATGTTCTTGCAAAATCTTTCACTCGCTCCACTATGATCCCCTTCAGAGTACTTACTCATTCTAGCATTGTAATCATCAGATTCACCAATATGAAAAGAACTAAATGCAAATTCTACTTTATTTACCGAAGACCCACTATTATCAAAATTACTTAACTCAAATGCATGTAGCTTACCAATAGTAGCATCCAAAGAAACTGGCATGTTAGGTACAGACCTCAATTCATTGATTGTAGAAACTTGAATAGCATAAGCTGGTAGAAGGTTTCTCAACAACTTACTTGTTATATCCTTTTCTTCAATAGTTCCACCTGCTCCTTTAATTTGATTGACAATCTCCTTTAGTCTTGTACTGTATTGTGTTATGTTCTCACCTTCATTCATTCTCATGGATTCAAGTTGTCCTCTTAGACTATCTACTTTTGCTCTTTCAACATGTTCATCACCTCCATACATAGATATGAGCTTAGTCCACATTGCTTTTGCATCATTACAGCCTTCTAGATCATTAAACTCTGAGTCGGTCAATGTTGATGTTATTTCAATCATAGCTTGAATATGTTCTTGCTTTGCCTTTATCTCTTCCAAGCTCATAGGGTTGGTGATCGGTGCAATGTAATCATTCCCCAGATAATATGTTGCATATTCTCCAGTTCTTGATAAATGCAGCTTCATCCTTTTCTGCCATGTGGAGAAACTTGACTTGTTCAGCTGCGATGCATACCTTTTATACATCTCCGGATCTTTGCCTCAAGTACCTTTAAACTTTTTCTTTCGAAGTCCAAAGCTTTGATACCAATTGTTAGTTATGATACTAAAAGTAAAGTACAGATGCCAATAGCTAAAAAGATGAGAGGGGGGGTGAATCATACAAACTTAAACTTCCATAAAATCAACAGATTCAACCTCAGTAACTTATACTTCAGCAACTTAACCAAAAAACTGCTAAACATACAAACTCATGAACACATAATCATCATAACACTCATAACACTAGATTTAACATGGAAACCCAAATAGGGAAAAACCACTATGGGATTTCAAACCCACTAAGAAATATACTCTTCTAGAGTATGCTCGGTTAAAAGCAAATCCTATTAAAGATTACGAACACATTGCTAGATGTGACCCAGTTAAGGGATTTCCCTTAGATCTATTAGGATCTTCACTTTGTTAGAAGTGAAATTGTCAAAGGATTTCAAACACTCATTTAGAATGTTACCTTGCTAGAGGGTTTACAAATAAGACTATTAAGTCCACTCGGTTAAGAGATTTTATGTCACTTACAAAATAACAGTAATAAAATATACCTATAACTTCACATCTAAAATGCTAAAGTAGATTCTTATTTGCTCAGAACAATCTAGTCATAGGAATTATCTTGTCCCTCTAATGGGCTCTCTACTCTATTATTCAAACAGGTCTTCAAGCTTCTATGCTCGGTAATCACTATGTAGCATTCCTATGCTTACACTTGCCCGCATTCATTGTTTATTAACAATTCCTTATTTATAAACAATTGCTAACCACTAAATCTCCTTGATCACATTTCTCATGATCAATCTTAGCCATCAGATCTTCAAACTTGACCAGGTTCAATGTATCCTTCCAATCTGAAAATGTTTTACCTTGCCTAGGGACTTGCATTCCCTTCTTGGAACTTGCACAAGGTTATTGCGGTTCAATCTGCACTATAGATCTTCCTGCTAATTTTCCTTTGCCATAGATCCTTAACGAACTTCATGCACGACATACCAATCATTTATACATCTCCAACTCATCATTGTCCTTCATTAAATAATGCTTTTATCCATCCAATGCGCATTGTCATAACTCGGTTGCAACTCGGTAAATACTAAACCTTACTCGATAGACATTTCACCTTCATTAACTGATATCGATAACCTTAGGGTTTACCGACTAGGTTCTTTACTCAATAACATAGTATAGTATTAACCTTACAATCAACAACATATGTAGGATATCAAAATAATCTAAACATCATGATCTCATCATTGTCTAACTCAGTAATAGTTGCCCATTGAATAACTTATTTCTCCCCTTATTCATCACATTCTTTTTGTGTCTTTTACCAACATATTAATTCTCTTCAAATCAATCTTCTCAAGATATGGCAACATCATACTGAATTAGATAATCAATTTCTTGACATCAGTGACAAAATAATGTTATAAAGATAGTTATCATCCTTCTTCAGTTATATCAATAATCTTCAACAACCTTCTCAATATCCTTATTGAATATCAACAATCTTTCTTACTGTAATGCCAACATTGAGAACAATGTCTAACACTTTTGTTAACAAGGATACTTTGGTTGGAAATTTATCTGGTTTTAAGCTTGAAGAATTTGGTCCTCAAGGAGATGCAAAGACTGAATCTGCTTTTCATACATCTACATCATCAACCAACAAGAGTGATTGGAAATCTTTATATGCAAAGGAACTGGAGGAAATAAAGAAAGAAGATGAAGGGTTTGAGCAACTTGAAGCCCTATTTACTAGAAGAGTGCCTAAAGATCTGGTAGGAAGTAAGTATGAAGGAAAATCACCTTTCAAATATTTTGCATGTAATAAGATAGGTCTTTTTTCATCTAGATGTCTTGAGAGGAATTCAACATTTGAGGAGAAAGATAGAAGATCTTTTAGGCCTAACCATGATTATCAAAACAAGCATAAGTATAGGAGAAACAAAGACAAATCATGTTACTATGCGAATGAGGAAGGTGTGACTGATTCTAATGATGAACCGACACAAGATTCAGCTAGTGGATCTAGCAGTGGAAAGGAATGGGTATTTTTGGCTATCAAGGAAAATTGTCTGGAACCTATCATTGAAAATGAGGAAAAGGCCCTTGCTGCTAAAATTGAAGACAAGGATGAATGGGTGATAGACAGTGGATGTTTACATCATATGACTAGAGATCAAAGTAAGTTTCTATATTTGCAAGAAATTGATGGTGGTCTAGTTAGATTTGGAGATGACAAAGCATGCATGATTAAAGGAAGAGGAACTATATCATTGGATGGTAAGAATATCATTGATAATGTTTATTATGTTGAAGATTTAAGTCATAATATTTTGAGTGTAGGATAGTTGGTGGATAAGGGATTTCAATTACAATTCAAGGATGGAAAATGCAAAATCATTAATAGATCTGGATTGGAGATTGAAACTAATACTCAGACTAAAGGTAACATATTTCATTTGAACTCCAGTGAGAAGACATGTTTGATTGCACAATTTGATGACAATTGACTATGGCATAAGAGGTTGTGTCATGTGAATTTTGATTGCATTGTAAAGATCAATTCAACTAAGGTTGTTAGAGATATACCTAATATTGTGAAGCCATATAATCCTGTATGTAAGGAATGCCAAATGGGAAAGAAAATCAAAACTTCTTGTAAGAGTATACAAGTCAAATCTAATGATGTTCTTGATCTTATTCATACTTCTTTGTGTGGTCCTACTAGAATAAAAAGTTTTCAGGGTGATAGATATTTCATGCTAATCATTGATGACTATTCTAGAATGATGTGGGTTACTTTTCTAAGGGAGAAATCTGAAGCCTTTAAAAATTTTAACATCTTTAAAGCTAAAGTTGAAACACAGACAATGTTGAAGATTAAATGCTTAAGGTCTAATCAGGGTGGTGAATTCACATCCGGTGAATTTAACAGTTATTGTGAGAAGTATGTGATAAGGAGACAGTTGTCTGTACCCCAGACACCTCAGCAAAATGGTGTTATGGAAAGAAAGAACAAAACTATCTTGGATGCAGCTAGAACTATGATGATGGAAGCTACTTTTCCTCATATCTATTGGAGAGAAGTTGTGAGCATAGTGGTATATACATTCAACAGAGTTCATATCAAAGGAGATATCAGTAAGACACCTTATGAGTTATGGTTTGGTCATACACCTACAGTTAAGTATTTCAAAATCTTTGGTAGTAAATGCTATATTAAAAGAGATGATTCCATTGGAAAGTTTGATCCTAGATGTGATGAAGGGATATTTCTTGGTTATTCTAATGAAAGCAAAGCATATAGATGTTATAACATAAGATTGCAGATAATTGTGGAGAGTGCTAATGTCAAGGTGGATGAGTAGTACAAAGGTCAATCAGAACTTATGAGAAAGAACCAAAAGTGGAGATGCTCATAATTGAACTGGTAGCACCTGTACTGGAACATAATGTTGAACCATTTACCACGACAATATCAGAAAATTCAACAGTAACTGGAGATCAGAGTAGAGAAATAGAAAGTCAAAAGATTCCTAGATATGTAAGGTTAAATCATTCAGAAGATCAAATCATTGGAGATAAGAACAAAGGAGTAATGACAAGAAGAATGTTCAAAACTAATGAGGTATGTTTAATTTCTAGAGTTGAACCGGTATCAGTTATTGAAGCTTGTAAAGATGAATGTTGGATGAGAGCTATGGAAGAGGAATTAGATCAAATAGAAAAGAACAATACATGGACTTTAGTTCCCTGGCCTAAAAATAAGAATGTTATTGGAACTAAATGGGTCTTTAAAATGAGGATGGACAAGTTGTGAGGAATAAGGCTAGATTGGTATGTAAAGGATATTCTCAGAAGGAAGTTATTCATTATGATGAGAATTTTTCTTTGATACCTAGGATTGAAGCTGTGAGATTATTTCTTGCTTATGTTGCCCATAAGAAATACAAGGTTTATTAGATGGATGTCAAGTGTGCAGTTTTGAATGGAGATCTTGAAGAGGAAGTTTACAATGAGCAACCTGGTGGATTTTCAATTTCAGATGACAAAAACATGGTTTGCAGGTTAAGGAAAGCTTTATATGGATTGAAAAGATTAGTATGCTAGATTGGACAAATATCTTTTGAATCTTCCTTTCACTAAAGGTAATGCTGATAGTAACTTATATTATAAGATCACTGATGATGACATATTGATTGTTGAACTCTTTGTTGATGATATCATTTTTGGAGGTGAGGATAAGTCATGTATGGAATTCTCTGATAATATGAAGAATGAATTTGAGATGTCTATGATTGGGGAGATGAATTTTTTCTCAGGTTTGCAGATTACTCAGACTGATAAAGGTATTTTCATCTATCAAATTAAGTATGCTAGAGAGTTGTTCAAGAAATTTGGTATGAAAAAATCTAAACTGGTTGGTACTCCTATGGTTACAAGTGAGAAATTGACAAAGAAAGATGCATCAAGTCCAATAAATCCTACAAGGTATAAATCTATGATTGGAGGTTTGTTATATCTGACTCAGACTAGACCGGATATAATGAATGCAATTTGTATTGTATCAAGATATCAGAGTGATCCTAGAGAGAATCATGAGAGTGCGGTGAAAAGGATTTTCAAGTATTTAAAAGGAACAACTGAGTATGGTTTGTGGTATCCTAAAGATGGCGACTTTACACTATGTGCATATACAGATGTAGATTGGGTTGGAGATGTTGATGACCAAAAGAGCATATCTGGTGGAGCTTTCTTTCTTGGAAAGAAACTTGTTTCACGAATCAGCAAGAAATAGTCATGTACTTCTTTATCTACTACTGAAGCTGAGTATGTTGTTGCTGCTATGAACTGTACACAAGTTTTGTGGATGAAGCAAATGTTGAAGGATATAAGGGTAGATTGTAATGAACCGGTAGTTATTCACTATGATAACTCTGTTGCTATTGACATATCAAAGAATTTGGTATTTTATTCTAAGACAAGGCATATTTCTATCAAGTATAATTTTCTAAAGGGGAAGGTGGAAGAAAATGAAGCTAGACTAGTTTATGTGAACACTAAAGAGAAGATTGCGGACATCTTCACTAAACCTTTGCCTAAGGAATCATTTGAGTACTTCAGAGATAGATTGGGGGTCTATGCCCCTCTGATAGAGACTTGAGTGATGTTGATTGGCATCATTCTGGTATGCATTTATCAGAGCTATCATTCATTCTAGATTGATATGTTGGTGCTACCACTCAGGGGGAGTAGTCAGTTGTGTAGTTCAGAGGATTTATGATTTTTCTTTGATGTGTATGTCATATTTTTGGCATTGATGTCAAAGGGGGAGATATATATTTTGTGAAAAACAGAGCTTAATAGGGATATCATTCATAGGGGGAGTTTGGTTTGTTGGTTTATAACTTCATTGTTATATCATCTTGGGAAGATTGTTGGATGTCTTCCTTTGGTGGAGACTTGTTTGGCATTTCTTGGCACTTGGATGTTTTTCACATCTAGTGTTGTCATCAATGCCAAATGGGGAGATTGTTGGCAATTTGGAGGAATTTATTATGTGTTGCATTTATGTTTATCATTTATGTCAACACTAGTTGTTTTGTTGTCTACCAGGTTTCGATAGAGTGGTTGGATTATGATGTTGACCTAGAGATCTTCTCTGGTATGTTCTAGCTTGTGGAATTGGTTTGGATTGGTTATTCATGTGTTCCTAATGCGTATCTCATTTAGTTGGTTTAGGATATGGTGATCCAGAAGCTATCATATATTCTAGTAAGCCTTTTGGTTACCGGTGTTTTACCGGCAAAGCTTTGTTGAAGATCTTATTGATGAATCTGATAAGTGGTGTTGGCACGGCTTCTAGAAGGTTATCAAGATGTTGATTGTTATCTTGTTCGTATTCTAGTTGATCGGTGGTGTTTCATTTGGATTATGGTGACCTATTTTAGGTCCAGTGTTATTATGCTAGGTTATGGACCAGTTTATGTAACGTGTTGGTTGATGCTCCTGATGCGTTACCGGTTAGATTTATTATTTGGTTTATGTTGTTTCGGTCTTAGGCTGACTTGGTTTATCATTGGTTTGCGGGATTATGTAATAGATTTATTGTATTATCTATGTGCAAATAAGGTTGTAATCATATGTAGAGGTTTTTGTCAATTATAGGTGATCTAATTGGGTTTGTGTAAGAGGTTTAAGACCTCAGGCATTGAGCTCATCCGAAATTGTACTCAGGCATAGGAGATGCTATTCTTGCAGTTCATTCATCTTTCTGGATTGTAGTATGGATTTCTTTTGTAGTCAGTGAGGCTCTTTTTGTGATGAGAAGTGCGCTCTAGGTTGTTGGCCTTCTTGCATGTGCAGGCCCCTCTTATTATAATTACATACTTACTGCAAAAGTATTATCTGACTGTGGGTAGGCTTCCCACTATGGTTTTTCCCTTTACCAGGTTTTCCACGTACAAATCCTGGTGTTATGTGTTGTGGATGGATGGTAATTGTTGTATTATTTTTGTTTGTGCTTAATTGATATATCTATTATTTCGGTATTTGGTTTATGCATTCTGGTAAAATATTTTGTGTGCTTAAAGTTTCATAATCTATTGACAACTGATTCACCCCCCTCCCTCTCAGTTGTCCACTGGTTATCCTAATAGATATTTACCAAAATAAGATTCTTGTTTTTTTAAATAAACAAGTTATATTTTACCTTTTTAAACTTCAATAAAATAAAATATTATTAAGCTTTTCTATATCAATGAACAACATCAACTATAAAAATGAAATAAGATAATAATTCTAATCATAATTATATTTACTTTCATAAGCTAATTGTTTCCTTCATTGTAAAGAAGTGATGCAAGAGCATCCCCGATCGATGAGAAATCTTGCATCAACCAAAAATATTTCCTTTCAGTTTTGTTATTGCTTAGTTCCTTGTGTAGTTTTATGTGTTCTTACCGATATGTACTAGTAGTTGGTTGTTCTTCATGGTAGATCTTGTTGGCAATTTCCTAGCGGTTTCATGTGGTTGATTCTAGATTTCTAGTATATTTGGGTTCTTCTCCAATCATTTATCACTTCTAGTTGGCTATTTCTAGGTTTTTAGGATAGTTCTTGTGCTTACCAGTTGGTTTTCCTTCATTACTGGCACAATTCTTGGCATGTGGATCCATCTTGAGTCTTGTATGTTGTTCCTTTGCATGTGGCCAACCTTCCTTTTGATTCGCATCACTTAGTTTCTATTTTCTAGAAAAATTTCTTAAATCTTAGGGCCGAACTAATTACATGTTTCATTTCCTGCATTGGTGAATGTAATCTTTTGAGGCCAACCCGGATCTGTTCTAGTGGGTATAAATATGATGTTATGTAATCATTTGTAGGGCAAAGGAAGTAGAACTGAGAATAAGGATTGAAATTAGCATATTATGATCTGGTTGATCTTTAGAGTCTCGGTTGGGTTGTTTCTGGCTTGAAGCCTGCATGTAACTAGTTAACTACCGAATGTTCTTTTATGATAATCTGATGATCACCAAATGATTGTTGAAAGTTCTATGACTTGAATATGGTCTGTTTATATGAATGTGTTATGTTTTTTTGTTCCTTTCATTATGTTTCTCTTGTTGCATAATCCGGTTGACTCTTTTCAGGGGGGCTATCCCACTTTTGCCAATGAAGAAAATTGGTAGAGGTGGAGAATTTTTATTTTTATTTTTTTCTTTTGGGGGGGGGAGGGGTTCTAATGAACTAGGGGTGTTGAGCGAACCCCCCCCCCCCCCCCAGGGTTCGATCAAACCCACCACCGGACATGGGTTTAATCGAACCCCAAGTGGATTTATGGGTTCGATCGAACCATTTAAAATATTTATTTTTAATGGGTTTGATCGAACCCCTTTTTAAATTGGTTTTTTTAAACTTCTATAAAAATCGAAAACTACAGTTAAACAATCATTTTTAAATTTGTATGTTTCTATGTCCAGAGGGGGTTAGAGCAAACCCGATGTCAGCACCACATCACTATGCCTTGTCTACAGCAGCCAGCAAGTCTTACCTTTCAACTTTCGACCTACATTATTTTAGGTGCACAAAATAACCTTTTATGTTTAATAATGTCTTTTTTTTATTAAATTTATTTAAAAATTAATAAATAATTTGTTTGTTAATTTATTTTTTTAATTAAATAATTGTATATTTATTGTTTTTCAGCATTTTAGAAAAATATTTGAAAATTTAATGTTTTGATTTAATGTCAATTTATTTTTAAAATTAAATAACTATATATGTATTTTTTTTCAACTTTTTAAAAAAATGTTATTAAAAACTTAGAAAACTAAGGTAGTAAATCAGAACTTAAAAAAAATTAGAAAAATGTTACAAATCTAAATATAATAAATTAAAACGTTAGAAGAATTAATAAATTTAAATTTTAAAAAATAATATAAAACTTAGATAACAAATTTAAACAAATTAGGAAAAATAAATCCTCTACAATGTGACCCCTTTTCACATCCTATTACACACACAATATGACCCCTTAGGACCTCTTTGTTGGTATTTTGGTATGGTTTTGTCATTGATGTCAACACCTACTGGAACACTAGCACTTTGGAGATCCAGCAACATTCACCGGCAAGCAAGTAACTATTGCACAGTTACCGGTATATGGTTCACCAGCAGGATATAATGTTCATCGACACTTGGAATGATATGGAAGACACTTGGTAATGTCGAAGACATCATGTGGACACTTTGTTTTGAATAATTAATCATTGGTATATTCATATTTGCATATTTGCTTTTACCGGCAAATAGGTCCGAGGTTACCTAGGGTTACACTAGTAGGTTTATCTTTTCCAGATTAGCATGGCACGCTATGGAGATGATTTATTATTATTGTAAATGCATTAAGCCAACATGTTCAATCAGTTATTGCATCAGATATTATATTATTTGTAAAATATTTTTTGTAATATCATGTAGAGCCGACCTACTAAAATTGGTCTTAGGTTATGGTATAAATGTAAGATCTTATTTGTAAGATCGAGTGTGGAATGCGAAAAAGGTTTGTGAGAAGGTATATGCGAGATTAAGAAAAGGTATACATGAAGACATCATTTGAAGGTGAAGCTAGGTTTTTGTAGAAGCATATCAGCATTACACCGGTATTGAATCCAGCATATGAAGATGTTATTTTATGCAATACATTCTTATTGGATTTAACCATCCAACTATAGTCAGTGTGACTCCCATTTGTGATTGAGCAGTGAGCTCTAGGCTCTTGGCCTTTCTGCATGTGCAGACCCCATTTGTGTACACTTACTATCTGCTATAGTATCATCTGATTGTGGGTAAGGTTTCCCACCGTGGTTTTTCCCCTTACAGGGTTTCCATGTACAAATATTGGTGTTATGTGTTGTGGATGACTTTATGTTTATGTTTCATGCATTAATCTTTACCAGTATACCAATTTACTGTTAACACTATCTACCGACATACTTAACTGGTTTACTGGTAATAAGCATTAAGTTGGTTAAATGGTTTTTGGTTTGAATTTATTAGACAACTAATTCACCCCCCCTCTCAGTTGTCTCCGGGACCTAAAAATTGGTATCAAAGCTAAGTTCTTTTTTGCAGGAGTTTAATAACTTGAGGAGATCCAATGTCTACTAATTATTTCAGGAAGGACAATCCTAAACTTGATGGAACCAACTATGGGATATGGAAGATCAGGATGGAGACACATCTAAATTGCATTGGTAAAGACATCTGGGAAGTTACAAAGAATGGTTATACTATTGCTGTAGCTGGTCAGACTGCTCCAACTACATTAGCTAAAGATGAGGAGAATGATTGCAAAGTAAGAGAAGCACTTCTAAGTGCATAATCAGATCAACAAATCATGGGATTATCAAATAGGTCTACTGCTAAAGCTATCTGGGATCATTTGGAAACACTAAATGAAGGAGATTCCACAGTCAATATTGCAAAACTTGAAAGCTTCCGAGTCAGGTATGAACATCTGAAAATGGAAGAAGATGAAAGGATTTCTGCTTTTATGGAAAGAGAAAATGAAATTGTTTTGGGTATTAAATGTTGTAGAGAAACCTTAAGTGAGGATAAAATTGTTTGAAAAATATTAAGAGGATTGCCACCAGCATATAAAATGAAGATTACTACTATAAATGAGTTGAGAACAATGCCTAATACATCAATAACTAGGGATACATTGATTGGAAAACTTTCAACCTTTGAAATTGATGAATTTGGTCTTGTTGCTACTATAAAGACAGATTTGGCCTTTAAAGCATCAACATCATCTACTCCATCATTTGACAAATCAGACTGAAGAGCCTTTTATGCAAGAGAACTTGAAGAAACTAGGAAGGAGAATGAAGAGCTTGAAGAACTTGAAGCACTATTTGCAAGGAAAATGCCAAAAGGTCCAGTTGGAAGTAAGTATGAAGGTAAAGCACCCTTTAAATGTTTCAACTGCAATAAGATTGGTCATATGGCTTTGAGATGCCCTAATAGACATGCTAGACTAAGAGAAGAAGCGAGAAGAATATACAAGCCTAATCCTGAATATCAGAGATACAGATTTAAGAAGAACAAAGACAAATCTTGTTACATTGCTGATGAAGGTGTGACTGAAGATTCTGATGAGGATCCAGCAGACAATGGATGGGTTTTTGTTGCTATAATAGAAGATCAATCGGCACCTACTGCTCAACCGGTAGAACAAGTCCTAGCAGCTAAAGTTGAAGTAAAGGATGAATGGATCATTGACTCAGGATGCTCACATCATATGATAGGAGACAAAGGAAAATTCTTGAACTTTCAAGAATACAATGGAGGTTTAGTAAGATTTCGAGATGACAAAGCTTGCTCAATCAAAGGTAAGGTTTCAATATCTCTTGATGGTAAGCATAACACTGACAATGTCTACTATGTTGAAGGATTAAAGCATAATCTTTTAAGTGTTGGTCAATTAGTTGAGAAGGGATTTCAGTTACAATTTAAAAATGGAAAATGCAAAATCATGAATAGAACTGGTTTGGAAATTGCAACCGGTAATCAGACTAGAGGTAATATCTTTCATTTGAACAACAGTGAAAAGACATGCTTGATTGCACATATAGATGAAAGTTGGTTATGGTATAAGAGACTATGTCATGCAAACTTTGATTGCATGGTAAAAATAGGTACTTCCAAGGCAGTTAGAGATCTACCTAAAACTATGAAACCTCATAATACAATTTGTAAGGAATGTAAATTTGGAAAACAAGTTAGAGCTAGTTTCAAAAGTATTCCAGAAAAATCCAATAATGCTCTCGATTTAATTCACACTGATTTATGTGGTCCAGCTAGAACTAAAAGCTTACAAGGTGATAGATATTTCATGCTAATTATTGACGATTATTTTAGAATGTGTTTGGTTACTTTTCTCAAGGAAAAATCAGAAGCACTTGGAAAGTTCAAACTGTTCAAAGCAATGGTTGAAAATGAAACCGGTAAGAAAATCAAATGTTTAAGATCAGATCAAGGAGGAGAATTCACATCTAAGGACTTTAATACATTCTATGAAGTGAATGGAATCAAAAGACAATTATCAGCACCTCGGACACCACAGCAGAATGGGGTTGTTGAAAGGAAAAATAGAACTATCTTGGATGCAGCAAGAAGTATGTTATCTAAAGCAAATTTACCAAATGTGTATTGGAGAGAAGCAGTTAGAACTGCTGTCTATACATTCAACAAATTTCACATCAAAGGTGAAACTGGTAAGACCCCTCATGAACTATGGTTTGGTAATACTCCTACTCTTAAGTATTTTAGAATTTTTGGAAGTAAATGTTATATTAGAATAGATGAGTATATTGGCAAATTTGATCCTAGAAGTGATGAAGGAATTTTTTTTGGTTATTCATCTAAGAGAAAGGCATATAGATGTTTTAATAAGAGATTGCAAAAAATTGTTGAAAGTACAAATGTAAAGATTGATGAACAATTCAGAGGAACTTCAAGGTATATAGACTCTGAACTGGCAATAGAAATTGTGATAAATGAACCCACACTAAATCCACCGGTACAGAATGAAGATCTAGTTACCTGGGTACCATCAGAGGATTCCATAGTAATTGAAGAACAACAACAAACTAAGACACCCCAATATGTAAGATTGAATCATTCTGAAGATCAAATAATTGGAAACAAATTTAAAGGAGTTATGACGAGGAAGATTGGAAAATGAAGAGGTATGTCTTATTTCTCAAATTGAACCATCATCTATCAATGAGGCATGTGAAGACAAATTTTGGATTAAAGCTATGGAAGAAGAATTAGGACAAATTGAGAAAAATAATACTTGGACATTAGTTCCCCAGCCTAAAGATGAAAATGTAATTGGAACCAAATGGGTATTTAGAAACAAACTTAATGAAGAAGGTAAGGTTGTCAGAAATAAAGCAAGACTAGTGTGTAAGGGATATTCTCAGAAAGGAGTTGTTTACAATGAAACCTTTGCACCGGTAGCTAGAATTGAGGCATTTAGATTATTCTTGGCTTTTGCAGCTCACAAGAACTACAAAGTTTATCAAATGGATATTAAATGTGCATTCTTGAATGGAGATCTTGAAGAGGAAGTCTATATTGAACAACTTGATGGATTTTATTTGACAGATGACAATGATATGGTTTGTAGGTTAAGAAAAGCTCTATATGGATCAAAACAAGCCCCAAGAGCTTGGTATGCAAGGTTGGATAAGTATCTTTTAAAGATTGGTTTTACTAAAGGAAATGCAGACAATAATTTATATTACAAAATAACTATTGATGACATCTTGATTATAGAAGTATTCATTGATGATATAATCTTTGGAGGAGAAGATGGATTATGTAAGGAATTTTCTATTAAAATGCAGCAAGAATTTGAAATGTCTATGATTGGAGAAATAAAATTCTTTTTAGGATTGCAGATTTCACAAACTGATAAAGGTATATTTTTGAGTCAATCCAAGTACTTGAAATAATTACTAAAGAAATTTGGGATGGAGAACTCTAAACCGGTAAGCACACCTATGACTACAAATGATAAATTATCTCAAAGGGATGAATCTACACCTGTTAATCCAACTAGATACAAATCTATGATAGGAGGTTTACTGTTTTTGACACAAACCAGGCATGATATTATGAATGCAGTATGTATTGCTTCTAGATTTCAAAGTAATCCTAGGGAAAATCATGAATCAGCAGTAAAAAGGATTTTTCGGTACTTACAAGGCACTATAAATCTTGGATTATGGTATCCTAGATATGAAAATTTTGATCTATATGCATACACAGATGCAAATTGGGCAGGAGATGTGGATGATAGAAAAAGCACCACTGGAGGAGCATTCTTTCTTGGAAAGAGATTAGTTTCTTGGTTGAGTAAGAAATAGAGTTGTACATCTTTATCAACAACAAAATCAGAATATGTTGCAGCAACAACTAGCTATACACGGGTACTATGGCTTAAGCAAATGTTGAAAGACATAAAGGTAAAATGCAAGGAACCTATTACTATATATTGTGATAACACTGCAACAATCGATATATCTAAGAATCCGGTATTACACTCTAAAACTAAACATGTTTCTATCAAACTAAATTTTTTAAGGGAAAAAGTTGAAGAAAAGGAGATAAAACTGGTTTATGTGAATACTAAAGAATAGCTTACAGATATTTTCACAAAACCTTTTCCTAAGGAGACTTTTGAATATCTCAGAGATTGGCTTGAAGTCATACCACCACCGGTAAAAACTTAGACAGTTGATGATTGTCATCAACCGGTAGAATTGAAAGACAAATCTTTTACTCTAGTCTTTGATGAGGAAGCTACTTCTCAGGGGGAGTAGTTGGTATATTTAATTGATTGGTATTTTGTACATGAACTTTGGCATTTGATGTCAAAGGGGGAGAGATATCTATGGAAAAACACATTATCTTTGAGGAAAGATTGATAGAAAGATTGGTATTGAAAATAAATCTTTGGATAAACACATGTTGCTCACAGGGGGAGAGATTGTTGTTTAGGAGAGATTGTTTGTTTTTGGTATTTGGCATTTCTATTTTGGCACTTTTATGGTTTTTCCAACTTGTGTTGCCATCAATTCCAAAGGGGGATATTGTTGGTATTTTGCTATGGTTTTGTCAATGATGTCAACACCTACTGGAACACTAGCACTTTGGAGATCCATCAACATTCATTGGCAAGTAAGTAACTATTGCACAGTTACTGGTATATGGTTCACCAGCACTTGGAATGATATGGAAGACACTTGGTAATGTCAAAGACATCATGTGGACACTTTGTTTTGAAGAATTAATCATTGGTATATTCATATTTACATATTTGCTTTTACTGGCAAATAGGTCCATGGTTACCTAGGGTTACACCGGCAAGTTTATCTTTTCCAAATCAGCATGGCACGCTATGGAGATGATTTATTATTATTGTAAATGCATTAAGCTGACATGTTCAATCGGTTATTGCATTGGATATTATATTGTTTGTAAATTATTTTTTGTAATATCTTGTAGAGCCGACCTACTAAAATTGGTCTTAGGTTATGGTATAAATGTAAGATCTTATTTGTAAGATCGAGTGTGGAATGCGAAAAAGGTTTGTGAGAAGGTATATGCGAGATTAAGCAGAGGTATACATGAAGACATCGTTTGAAGGTGAAGCTAGGTTTTTGTAGAAGCATATCAGCATTACATCGGTACTGAATCCAGGATATGAAGATGCTATTTTGTGCAGTACATTCTTATTGGATTTAACCATCCAATTGTAGTCAATGTGACTCCCATTTGTGATTGAGTAGTGAGCTCTAGGTTGTTGGCCTTTCTACATGTGCAAACCCCATTGGTGTACACTTACTATCTGTAGTAGTATTATCTGATTGTGGGTAAGGTTTCCCACCATGGTTTTTCCCCTTACAGGGTTTCCACATACAAATATTGGTGTTATGTGTTGTGGATGACTTTATGTTTATGTTTCATGCATTAATCTTTACCGGTATAGTAATTTACTATTAACACTATCTACCGGCATACTTAACTGGTTTACCGGTATTAAGCATTAAGTTGGTTAAATGGTTTTTGGTTTGAATTTATTAGACAACTGATTCACCCCCCCTCTCAGTTGTCTCTGGGACCTAACACCCTTAATACCACATATTCCCCTGATGACACTATATGTCCCCTTAGGACCATAGAGGATCACATAGTGGACCCTAAGGTGTCATATGTGGTCCTATGGGGTCACGCATGTGTTCTAAGACATGCGTGACCCCTTAGGACCGCATGTGACCCCTTATAAAAGCCTAGTGTGTACAACATACCCCTTAGTCCATTACATAGTTTCCTAAGGGGTCATATGTGGTCCTAAGGGGTCACACATGTGTTAACAAATGTGTGACCCCTTAGGACCACATATGACCCTTTATAACATCCTAGTGTGTATGACATACCCCTTAGGATCACATAGTGTCCTAAGGGGTCATATGTGGTCCTAAGTGGTCACGCATGTGTTCTAACACATGCATGACCCCTTAGAACCACATATGACCCCTTATAAAATCCTAGTGTGAACGACATACCCCTTAGTCCATCACATAGTGTCCTAGAAGGGGTCATATATGGTCATAAGGGGTCATGCATGTATCTATCTTATTAAAACTACTAAGATGTGTCTATGCAAGCTGAGTGATAATGATGATTAATGATATATATGATATCTATCTATATTATACAAGGAGTTGGACATAATTACCAAATAAAAACCTTGATTGTGATGATTGATGTTTTATGGGGATTGGTAGGTGCAAGCTTGAGTCATGATAATTGATAGATAGTTTAAAGTGCACAATAGTTTGTCTTAGTAGGGAGCCATCCCTATTTTTTTATGATTGGAAAAAATAAGGGAGGTTCAGTCTAAGTTGGAGGGCTTTAATATATGCCTAAAATTCCTAGAGCTTGAACCACCCTCTATGGAGCCTCTTACATAATCTTATTTTCTCATCTCTAGATATTGACAAGAAATGTTAGTTTGCTTGATGTGTTCAAGGGTCAAATCAATCACCTAATTTTACAAGAATGTAGCATTCAATGTTATCTTTTTCAAAAGTGTCCACGATGATCAATGTTATATTATTAATCTAATATCCAAGAAGTTATACTCAAATACCAAATGTAAAATTTAACTATGATGGTTAATGTCATGTTGGGAAGTTTACAGTATCAATGTGTGAAAGATTGAGTCATGACATATGATATTATATTTGAATTGAAGCATGATAGTGTTTCCTACTAGTGGTCCAACATTTATTTTATTTTATTTTTAAATCTTCACATGATTAAAAAGTGTATGATGTTGTATCAAAGAAGGAGAAGTTCGATCTAAGCTTGGGGGGTTATATATAACCACCCTTTGTGGAGCCCTCAACATAGTCATCTATGCTTTCATCCACATACTAATAAAATATGTTAGTTTGCTTCATATTTTTAAGGGCCAAACAAAATCATCTAATCTTACAAGTATGCAACTAGGTTAGTGCTAGCTTTCTAAAAATTATAATTTACATCTAGTATGTTTTTTAATATATTATAGATTTAATAATTTAATAATCACATGCCCATTACAAAAATACAATGACCTCTATTTTTTTGAGATATGGAGTTCAATAACAAACAATGTCAACAAATTTAGAGAAGTTACATTCTATTTTGTATCAATGCCCTTGTTTTAGTGAACAAAAAATTTAATTTTGATATACACAAAAATATTTATACGTTACAATAAAATATAAGTCTAATTTTTTTTGTTATTGACATATAAAATTATATATCATGTTCTTGAAATTTGTATATATTTGATTTAAAAAATTATATATCTTTAATGATCTCTCTCTCTCTCTGAAATTAATGTTAGATCTCTCTCTAGATATCATGATTTAAATGATCTCCCTCTCTCTCTCAAATTAATGTTTTAATAATTTAAAATGTATGTATGCGATCTATATAGATAAAGTTATATATGTTTTAATTTAGTACATGATGTATATATATCTTTAATGATCTCTCTCTCTCTTTGAAATTAATGTTATCTCTCTCTCTCTGAAATTAATGTTATCTCTCTCTCTTTATCATGAAAATGATCTCCCTCTCTCTCTCATTAATGTTTTAATAATTTAAAAAGTACATGTATATATATCTATTAATTATGCGAGAACTTCACATGTGTACATTTTAATTTTTAATGAGCTCAAGATTAATGATCTCTCTCTCTCTAGAATTTAACTGATTTTAATTTTTAATGTTTTAAATTGAATGCACTTTATGTGTGTGCTTATGTATTTATTTTAACTTTATGACCTACCTAGATAGATGGCATCCCAGGATCCACCTGCATAGGCTCCCGATTAGGATCCACCTGCACAGGCTCTTGATCAGGAGCCACGCATTGATGATATAGATCCTCCACACTAGGATCCCTTGTTGCCCGATATTGCTACCATTTTCTAGTACAATGATCATGAGATACATAGGTTGAGATATGACCCTTGTACTGATGGTGTGTACAAGAGTACATGCAAATCCATTTTTGATAGTTTGTAGACATTGAGGGACTACTTAGTTTCTCACACGTCATTCTCACCTGAGGTTATAGCTGATATTTATAGACATTTGAGGAGTGAGGTGAGGGGTCCTAATTCTTTTGCTGATTTGGTGAGGGTGGTCTTGAAGGAGACCATCAAGGAGAGATGTTTTCCACAATATTAGGAGAAGAGTAAGGTGAGAGGCTATTAGGTCACGAGATGTATCGATCCACAGGTTGCATCATTGATTTACCCATGCTTCTTAGCTACCCATGGTCATTATCCTAATAACAACCAGATACCATTATACTTTGCACAACAAGTATTTTTCGAGGTTCATTATCAGATGAAACCAAACTACCTTGATATTCCAGCATATTGTGGATAGGGGAGGGGCAGGATTGCTGATACAGATGCATATCATAGGTGTGATAGAGCTCTGGCTAGACACAGGGACCTTGTTGGTGAGAGATTTCTGGCAGTAGTCCCAACCCTCTCCCCCATAGTGGATCACATTATGATTACTTCTCAAAGAGAAGCAATTGATAGGATTGGACAGATTGCTTCAGCAGCAGCCACCATATCATCTGATAGGCTGGGCAGATATATGATGAGTCGACCATGTTCGAGATCATCCACAGATCATGCATCTTCTAGTGATGGGGTGGCTTTAGATTTAGATGATTAGTATATTACTGCTAGCATCCCCTCCCCAGATGAGGTAGTGTCTATACTACATTCTTACCATTTTATTTCATCTTGACTTGGGATACCATTGGTTGTTGTTAGAGAGGAGATTCTTAGAGACAGGCAGGCTATCGTTGCATCGATGCATACCTCAAGGTAGTCATAGCATTCTCATCACTCTACGCATGCTTCGGGCACTGACCCACCTACATATCACTCTATTGCTATAGAGGAGGAGATACGAGCTAATTAGGTCCATATCATAGATGAGGTCTTGGATTCATTTGAGGAGCAGCTGTGAGGTTTGAGCCATACTGGGTTTTGGGATATGCTACTATAGTCAGACACTTCATCCACGATGCTTATTCATCTAGTTAGCCCCTTACATTCCTTAGTCATACGTACAACCAGAGAGAGATATGGAGGCACGTGTGATGTGGTTGATATGATCACAGGACATGATCAGACTATACAGCCTACTCCCAATACACAGGTATGTACATGTGCATTTAAGTTTTACAAGATGTATATGTTGTAATGTACAATAAATCTATATATAGATCATTTAATAAATAATAGAGGTTAATTTGTATCATTAAATTGATCCTGGACTAATCCTTAAATACATACATATATATGTATATGTATAACAATTAGCTCATGTCACTCCTAGCTTGCACTCTGAGCATGTGCATAGGAGAGATTCTTTTGATGCTACACAGGTTGTTAGTGGACAAGTTAGTTATGGTTTTTTGTATATATGTACATGTATGTATGTGTATTACAATTTATATTTTAATTTAAATTTAACTAGTCGAATTTGATTATTTTTAAAAATATGCACATATGTATATATGTGTCTAGAGATCTATATTTAATATTTAAATAAATTCTACTTTTGCAGGGGTCTATTCGACATCCAGACTCTCACCAAGACTCTCCCTCAGATGGTCGCTATGTTCGTGGCCGACATGATGCATGTTGATTTGCTAGACTTTATAGCTCATTTGTTTATCTTTTTATATACATGTACATTTTAGACTTTCATATTATATATTCATGAATGTATGAAGTTTAGACTAGATTATACTTTATATAGTTTGTGTTTGATCAGATTATATATTTCATGCATGTATGTTAGATTATGTACTTTATACAGCTTGTGTTTGATCCTAGATTATATATATCATGTGCATGTATGGTTAGATTATACTTTATATATGTATAGTTTGTACATTTGATCCTGGATTATATATCGCATCATTTGTATTGAGATTATATATGATCATGCACACATGTTAGATTACTTACACACTTTATATACATGATCATGCACAAGTTCTCTAAAACTTTCAAATTTATATATATCTGTGATTGAATTTGTGTACATGTAGATAGATTAAAAAAAGATTGATATGTTTATAATTTTAATTTTAAATTTTAAATTTTACTACAAGTAACATGTATATGTAGATATGCATTAATTTAAAAGAAATGTTTATATTTTATATTTTAAATTTTAAATTTTACTACATGTAACATGTATATGTAGATATGCATTAATTTAAAAGAATTTGTGAACAATATATCCACTCCACTGTGTAAGCCATGAACAATATAAAAATCATAGTTGTTCATATCAAATGAACAAACTCAAGTTAATGAACATATTCAATAATTTAAATTCTAGGTGTACTTCTAGGTGTACTAAATAGTTCACACCATGTACTTCTAGGTACATACTAAATAGTTCACAACACATCACTTAGCGGTTCAGGCCACTCTTCAATTATTACACACATGTCCTAATTTAATATCAAATTTACATACATTCTAATTTAATATGCATTTTTAATTAAATTTACACATGTGCATTTTTAATTAAATAAATACATGTCCTAATTTACTTTACATACATGCTAAATTATTTTAACAACTTACAAATTACATATGCATACATGCATTTAGAATTAGATAGACTATACATCCTAATCAAGTGCATACATCGGGCCTTAACACATTTTCAACTCATCCACATGTCTCAATTTACTTTGCATATGTGCTTGTAAGTATTATTTAACATACATACATTAACTTCATACATTCTAATTTAATATAATTGAAAATTTCATATTTAACTAAACAATATATGGTCCACACAAGCCATATATATATATATATATATATATACAAACACTTTAATGTACATAAATAATAATTTATCCAAGTTTCAAAACAAGTTAAGTTATAATTTATCAAGTATTAATTCAATTCATGGGTTGAACCACATGTACTTTGGTTTACTAAATAGTTCATACCACATCAAGTGGTTCAGACCTCTCTTCAATAACACTTAATATTTTCTCATGATCTTCACTATCTAGTCTCCACTTTTGAGACCGCCCGCGACATGGAACTGAATGAAGAATTAGGCCAACAACAATGACCAAGTGGCAATACTGATATACCTTGTTGTCAATTTGGTATTCAATGAAATGAATCCCATGTTGAACAATATTAACTTGTTTGAAATATGTCCCTTGCACTACAACTGAGTCTGTATGTACATGTATATAAGAAACTATAAATTAAAAATTTGTACGTAAGCGAATTGTGTACATATAAAAATGAAAACATGTGCAAATGTGTGCATGTTTAAAATAAATTTATTTAAAATAATTTAAACGTAGATTGAATCAGTTCAAACCTGTGGGAAAGGACATTCCATCTCTCATTTTAGATTTTGTTAACTTCTTTCTCTCTTTTGTGCAACACAATAAATAATAACTAACACCTTATATATTTCCATCGTCTGCTATGACTACAAAAATATCTCCTACAATTTGAAACAAGTTAAATAAATTTAAAACATCATGTACTCAATTTAAAACTTATATATAATTTATTTACATGTACGCAACATTTTTTAAGGAAATAAATATATATATAATTTAAATATATGTGTACATCATATACCTTTTTTAATCAATCCTGAAATATGATCACAATCACTAGAAATCAAAGGAATGTCTTCAAAGATTTCATCATCGTATGTGTTAGAAACATCTAGTGGCACCGATTTCCATTCACTAACATATCCAAGCTCTTGGTTCTTGCAATCAACATAGTTTTCCAAAATGCAATCAGAACAAAAACATGAATAATCCCTAGTGTATAATGTCCATGGGCGATTATCTGTACTCATGACACAATGCAAAGATCTTGTCCTCTCCACGCTCTTGCATCCATGAATTGATCCTCTATCCACATCTGCAAAATGTACATGTGTAAATGAACATACATGTAGATCAAGTTGTTAAAATAAAACACTTGAACTAGGAACATTTAAAAAAAAATTAAAAACATTTAAATAAAACACTAAAAGAGAACACGTACTAGTTATCTCCCAAAACACTTTATATGGAATGGGTCTGTATGTTCTCTATGATGATTCATCGGGATGATTAGGTTGCTAAAAGTGTTTCTTGCACCATTCAACAACATCATGTGCATCGTCTATACTATTTCCTGTATAATTTATTTGATGCTTTCTTAGAGCACATTTGATACAAGCTCCTGCACCATCATGTTCACACTTTCCATGACCACTCTAAAAAAAACTCCAAACATGTGGTATTTTGTCATTTCGATGATATCTACATAGTGCATAAAATAGCCTTGAAGATTTGAATTGTGTCGCACATCCATCAGACCAAACAAAATGTTTAACTATTGTTATGCCTCTCTCTTTCAAATATTCAAAAAACTTCTTATAGCAATGTTGTACAAAAAGTGTGTCATGCTCCTTATCATCACTAATATAGAAGTGGTACTCTTTCTTAATAACATGATTTTCAAATGTACTATCAACACCATCCAAATCCATTTGTGCATGTCGATAACACACATGCACCATAATACTGATTTGCTTTGAAAAGTAATACTCTTATTGAATCTCTTTTTGATGTGCAAAAGAGTAATTTTCTGTGAAGTCCACTACGGATAGAATAGTTCCAAGTGGTAAAGTGTCTCTTAATCTTTTAAATTGTTCTTCTTGCCACTTGGTAAAAAAACCATGGCATATTTATGGTTTTATCAACTTACGAAAAATTTTCCATAAATGTTCCAATAGGTATTTCATCTTCTACATAGTCTAACCTTGTAGATTCGTTTCCAAATTTTGTTTCAAATTTTCTGCACTTGTAACTCTTACAATTTACCATCTTCCTCATGTTAGTATCTTCATCTCTCAAAGGCAATTTAGCCAACTCCCCACATGTTCCACAAATTCCTTTTATGCAATTTATTTGACCGGTTGCATTATCATCTAATTTATCACATAACATGGATGTTATGAATTGACGTGTTCGTTTAGGAGGAGCTTTTTCATAACCATCACTATCTTCTCTAATCTTCCAAAACACTTGATAGTACAGATCAAATTTGATGTGATAGCGATAACAACAAGTTTTGAAGACTTTGTTTACCTTCACATAATATGGCCTTAACCGTTCAAACATGGTTTGTCCAATCTTTATATGAGGGTTTGTTTTAGTAAACAACACATACAATTCATGTTTTGTTGTGTCTAACCAATGGTTTACATGGAAATCATAACGATCAGGGCCAATCCTTTGCTTGATAACATCTCTACTATTTTATGAAGGATGAGTAATATCATTCCAAAAACTTGTCACAAAGTTCCTAACAACATCTTCAATTCTATCAAAATGAGGAGATCTACACATAATTGCCCAATTCCCTTCTGAGGTAGTATCATCCAAACTCTTTCTCTTTCTAACATATTTTGATATTGTCCTTCTACTAAAACCAAACTCAGATAACAGTGAAAGGATTTGTCTTTTTTGAGGCAATCTTTCATTTACTAAAGATGTCGAAATCACTCTTCTTGAAATGGTCTTATCTACTGTTCAAATTTTTTTTCCAATGTTCACCAAACCTTTCTTAACATTATCAACAATAGATTTTTGTAGCTGAGAATTTTTCCTCTTTTGACTTGTTGTATCTATACCCAACAATTTCAGTGGATCTATTAAGTCTTTACAAGTACAATTGATAACAATTGAGCTTTCTCTAGTGTAGTATCAAGATTGTAGAAATGAGACATTATTTCTTTTGCATTTTTATTCATTGACCTCCTTTTAGTATGTCTAGGTTCTTCATTGAGACATTTCAACTCATCCACATCCATTTCAAGTAAATGATCTAAATTTTATAAGAAATATTTATCTTCACCTGTTTAGCTAGATCCACAATATGCTCATCCATACCGATGGTAGGAGGTAAGGAGCTTGACCCCTCTTGTTCAACCTCCATTGGTTCAAATTGGGCAAGATCCTCCCTATGTTTATCAACTATATTATGTTCTTCAACAGGTTCAGTTGCCTCGACTCCCGCTTCAGAGATCCCTTCTTCTTGAGCCCATTCTTCACATAATTTAAGATGACAAAGAATATTTTTAATGCAATGAAATTCCAAGTTTAATTTGAAACCAAATTTTCAAGACATTTAGTAAGACCTAAAAATTATGTCATAACAGGCAGACTATTATGTCATATTTAAGACTTATTATTGCATAATAGGCCTCCTAATATCACATGTAATAGGTCCTAATATGATCTGCATAATATAGGTCTTAAGGGGACTCTTAAGTATAATGTGAAATGTTTTAAATAGAACCAATTATGACATAATAGGTTCTAAATTTATGTCACATTTAAGACCTATAATCACATAATAAGTTCTAATATCACATAATAAGCCTTATTATTACTTACTATGACCACATATGCAAAAACATTTCACATTAATATACTTGACTCCCCTTAAGACAAATATATAATATGTGATATTAAAGGACCTATTACATGAAATTAAGTAGGTCTTAAATATGATATAAGTTAGAACCTAAATTATGACATAATAGGTCTTATTAATTTTATGACTTAATAGATGACCACATATGCAAAAACATTTCACATTATACTTGACTCCCCTTAAGACCTATATTATGCAAATATTAGGACCTATTATGTATGTGATATTAGGACCTAAATTATGCAATAATAGGTCATTAATTTATCACATGTACATAATAGGCCCTAATATATCATAAATATAAGTCTTAAGGCCCGGACTCAAGTATATAATGTGAAATGTTTTTGCATATGTGATCATGTTATTAAGCCACAATAAGACCTATTATGTCATAATAAGTTCTATTATGTCATATTTAAGATAGGTATTATCACAGATAATAGGTCTTAATATCACATAATAGGTCCTAGTATCACATAATATAGGTTTTAAGGGGACTCAAGTATAATGTGAAATATTTTTGCATACACTTGAAAACAAAGAAGACACAATGTTTGTTTGTTTGAAAGTATTTGATTGTTTTAATCATGTAAGCACAAATCCTAGGGTTGGGTGAGACAGTAGTTGTTGAATCTCACTTGGGGGGTTACCCCGAGCTACGCAATTTAGAGCAGATACTTAGGTGCTTGACCCCACTAGCTCCCCTCCATGACACTCACTTCTTTGGGGCAGCCAAGCACCAGTCCCCACGAAAACTCCCTGTGGTGAACTTTTTATCTCTACTAAGAACCGTAAGAATGTGAGCCGCTTCAGAGGTTCGACCTCCTACGCCAACAACTAGAAGGTTTTTGGCTTCCAACACAAAAGGTGTCTAGTAAGGGCATCCATTCGGGTGGCTATAATCAGCAACGTGTTATGCTCCGTTAAATAGAAGACCTCCCAGCCTATAGAGGTTGAGCTGTATAGGGTTTATGGGGATTCATAACATCATTATAGCAACATGTAATACCCGTTGCTTGCAACTTTCGTCACAAACACATTTATTTATAGTGGCTTGGAAGAGCTTGACTTTAACTTGTTACCACTTAGGGTTGTTCCCTCTCACTGAGCCTTAAGGGCTACTCAGGAGGTAGGCCCCTTTCTAAGGATAAAACAAAAAGAGCCTATTGTTGAAGACACAAAAGACAAGTTTGTTAATTTTAGAGCACCAATTGAAGTGTTTGCTAAACTATAAAGACACACAGTTTTAAAATCTAAATTAAATTACATATTTATGGACTATCTAAATTAAATTATAAATTATAAATAATAAATGGGAAAGAGAGGGGTCCTAAAGATCTAAAATTTAAATTAAAACCATGATCTATTATAAATGGACTTAAGGGGAGGAGAAAATATCAATTACACAACAAGCAAGTTAATGAAATTTGAAATTTACAAATACACATATTATTTCAAATTAAAGCATAATTAATTTTAATTAAAACAAGTTTATTTTTAATCCTACTATTTCCAATTAATTTAATAAAAACAACATCATTTAGAATTAATTAAGATGGAATTATTATAATTAATTTAATTTAATTAATATTATTTAAAATAATTTCCATTAAAAATATTAGATAAAAAATATTTAACTAATACTAACAAATAAACACAATTTTTGGTATGTAATACATATAAAATTAAATAGAAATAAAAATAAAAATACATACTTGCATCATGATATCTTTACCTTCTTTGTTCTCGATATCTTTGTTCCATTTCGGGAGAATAATTCCTTGAAGTCTTATTTTGCCTTCTCTTCTTGTTCCCCATGCTTTTAAAATAACCTTCAAATATCTTCAAATTATTGTCCTCAAAATAATTTTCAAATGTCTTCTTTCATCCAAAAATGTGAATTCTTTTAATCATTTGTGTGTAAAAAAATGAAAAAAATTATGTATATTTATAAAACTACTAAAATGTAAAAAAAATAAAATTGGGTCGGCCAAGGTTTGAACAACGTCGACAGTTACAAAAGGTCGGGTTCATTCAAACCCGATCATTACATGAATGTACACGTCATAATTTTTCCTAGGGGGTTTGAGAGAAGGGGAGGGTTCGATCAGACCCCCCTTCGCTCGAACCCTCTTGTTAGAGGTCTCTCCCCAAATTTTTCAGAAAATCTAAGAAATTTTTGCCTTTGGACCTTTGGTTCAAGGCACAAATGAAATAATATTGATAACCCAAAAATAGAAGATGGTAGTGCTAAAAGCAAGCTTTCCAATGAGTATAATTTTATTACATTGTGAATTTATTATTTTCTTGTTTTTTTAATTTTATGGAATATTGGTTTTTCACCGAACATGAACTTCTCTGCTCAACACATTGGGAAAAATAGGAAACTAATTCAATAAAAATTCTGAAAAATATCTATACCCCATGTATTGATGTCTTCCATCCCTTAGTTAAGCAGATACATCAAGGCAAATGTACATAATAAGTCAAAATACATCCCTATACTTGCTAAAACAAAATGCATCCTTACACAATATACAGGTCTATATAGCAATTGAGTCATGTACAAAAACTGTCTATCTACATAACTGAGGTAAATACTAGAACTGTCCATCGACAGAGGTAAATACAAAAACTATCCATCTAATCGCAATCACCATGATATAGGTATGGGCTAAATCCAAGCGATCCATCCGGAATGACCTTCCATCCAAATCAACCTTTGATCATCCAACATTCTAGCAGACTGGACCATCTGTTGTTGAACCAAGTGGCCATTACCTCTAATGTCTTCCATAAGAGCATCTAAGGTGTTGACAAATAGTGTTCATTCAACATTCATCCTTCCCTAGGTGTAGCCATGAGAGAGTTCAAAGATGAAAATTCTTTTGTGGCCGTCTAAAAGAAATCTATGAAATTTTTCCTTACTCAACTTGATAACCATGGTAACCTACGAGCAAACAGAGTGAAGAGTGATACTTTGAAAAGACTCAGTAAGGACCCTTTCTTTTCCTTGAAACTTTTCTAAGTTCCTAATTTTCTATAAATACCAAAGGATTTCACCAGATAGCATATTCTAGAACAAGTTAGTGTCTTTCTTAATGCCTTTAATACACCCAGTAACAACATCAAGTATGTAACTATGTAATGGAAGAGTGAAACCAAACATAAGTCATATTTCTTTAGCAATAATACAATCAAAAAAGATGTGTCTACTAGATTCCTTGACTTTACATATAGTACACAGTTCCCTTTTTAATATAATCAGATCTAACAAGTAGCTTATCAAGCAGTAGTAACCATCTGAAAGTTTTTTTTTTAGGAGCCATTGGAGAACTCCAGAGTGTCTTAATAATATTACTCCATTGAGCATGTGAGAGGTCAAAATACCAAATAGTATTGATGTGATTAAGAATATTGTTGTTAGAAGAGAGATTTTTATAGATAGAGATAGATTTCAAACTACCAAGCGGGCTGCCATCACTCCATGAAAAGGAAAGAAATCAATTTTCATTCACATTACAAGTTTTAGGAAGTCGTAAGAGATTATAGGCATTGCACATAATGTTATAAGTCCTTTTATTAGATATAGGAAGATGATATTTACTAGAGAGACCATCCCAAGAGATGAAAGTACCATTAGCTATAATGTCCTTAAGACAACAAATACCTTTGCTGACCCATTTTTCGGTCGAGCATCCTTGAGTGAGGGTGAGAGGCTTACCATTATGGGTTAAATTCCACCAGATTAACCTTTCCCCAAAGACTTGGTTATCTCTGCTGATCCAACTATTGCCAATACTAAATATAATTGCTTCTCATGCTTTCCAAATAGTTTTAAAGACAACAGAGCCTATGGTAGAGACTGAGAAAGATCTAGCTAATAGATCACTAATAGGGAGGAATTTCCAAGATTTAGCCTTCTTGGGGACACCCAGTCTGATATTATTGTGAATGAGAACTTTCCAAGGTTCATTACCTTCTAGCACATGAAAAATCCATTTGGCAGCCAGTGCAATCCCTTGCACTTTCATATCCTTAAGACTCAAACCTCCAATAGATTTATCCATACAACACCACTCCCATTTGATAGAGTGAGTTTTCATGTGGCCTCTACCATCTGACCACAAAAAAAAACTAATGGTTTTCTGCAACTCATTGATTTGGTAGTTATTAAACATCCATACAAACACATAGTAAATACTATAGGAGGACAAAACCTTCTGGCACACTTGCATTCTTCCTACCAATGAGAGATAGTGGTTGTTCCATTTGGTAAGTTTGGAGTCAATCTTCCACTTGATTGATGCCCACATATCCTTAAGGCAAGGAGAGATTGCAAAGGGAATCCCCAAATATCTGACAATTGTGTTTGGTCCTCCCCACTGATACCTATAGGTGGAGAGCCAATCTGGAGGTTGCTCAGTCCATCCAAGCATAGTAGACTTGGATTCTGATATCTTAGTCCCTGAGGCATCACAAAATAGCATGAGCTTGGAGGATAAAGAATTCAAATTATCCTTGGATAACTCATAAAATAGAGCAGTGTCATCTACAAATTGAATGTAAGCAACTCAGATTCATCTAGAAGGGAGATTCCTCTAACCTTAGGGGAGAGAGAGTTGTCCCTAAGCAGGTAAAACAGAGCATTAGAGGCTATCACAAAGAGGGTAAGGGCTAGAGGGAACCCCTGTCGAATAGATCTACTAAGCTCGAAGGGTTGTGAGACCATCCCATTCACTTCCACTTGGGCATGAGCATCCCTAAGAAGAACCTGAACATAATGACAAAAGATCTCAAGGAACCCAAAAGCTTTGAGCATAGTGGAGACAAAGTCCCATTCAATCCTATCGTAGGCCTTTTCAAAGTCTAGCAAGAACATGGCCACCTTTTGATCTGAGATTCTAGCCCATTCCATAGCCTCCCAGCTAGTGATAAGATTTTCCAGGATGTATCTCCCTTTAATAAATCTAGTTTGGGTGGAACAAATAAACTTGGGTAAGATATTTTCAAGTCTAATAGCAAGCATCTTGGCAAGTATCTTATAAGAAACATTAAGTATTGTAATATGGCACTAGTTTTTTATAAGAGCCTTGTCCCCTTCTTTGGGAATAAGCTTGATAAGTCCTCTATTGATGTCAGTTCCCAGAGGCCCTAAATTGGTGGCTTCATTATAAACTTCAAGTAGGTCATTAGCAATCCAGGTGATATTGGCCTTATAAAATTTAATGGTAAGTCCATCCAACCTTGGGGCTTTGTCATTGTGAAGAGAGTTAATGGCTCTTATGATTTCTTCAGTTGAGAAGGGTTTACTAAGATTTCTGTCTTCTTCAAGAAATAAAATCTTGGGTATAAGTGTGACATTTATCCCTAGCAATCTTGGATGCAGGAGAGTCCTCTGAGGAGAACATCAACTTGTAGAAGTTGAGGAATTCACTCATGATTTCCTCATCGATAGAGATTTCCCTGTCATCCACCCAAAGTTTGTCAATCCTTTCCTTACACCTTTTTTTCAAAGAATAACTTATAACCTTTATCCCCTTGAGATAACCATAGCATCCTATCTCTAGTTTAGGCTCCCAATTCTC
The DNA here is from genome assembly GCF_030272615.1 of Cryptomeria japonica. Taxonomy (NCBI): domain Eukaryota; kingdom Viridiplantae; phylum Streptophyta; class Pinopsida; order Cupressales; family Cupressaceae; genus Cryptomeria; species Cryptomeria japonica. The sequence goes on along the minus strand of NC_081415.1, from coordinate 45,602,218 downwards.
TATCATATTGACGTTTTCTAAGTTTATCTCTAGCCACTGCCACCAAGTGGGTAAGTTGAGAGTTGCTAGGATCATTTTGAATGTCTTGCTCCGCTTTATGCGGGTTATAGGATAAGATAAGTTCTACCTGCCTAGCATCCTTGGCCTTCTTATTGCCAATAGTACTAAGAATCTTCTACCAGCTATTAACCAATGTATTTCACTTATGAATATAAGAAACACTTTGGGAATTCCACTTATTAAACAAACTCGCTATATGGATAGTAGCTAAAACATCATGGTCTTTAAGAAGATTATTGTTAAGAATGAATTTGCCACCACTCTTATTCATGGGTTTTCTCTAGTTTTTAATGACAATCTCTACAAAAATGTGATGATGGTCAAAAAGGGAGGAGGGTCTAACAACCACCAAACAATCTTGGTGATCTGGGATAAAGGAAAAGACATCTTTGTTGGTGTAGAATCTATCCAATCTAGAAAAGATCATGTTGCCAGCTTTCTGATAGTTGCACTAGGTAAACCAAATGCCCTTATATACTTGTTTTAAGCCTTCCAATGGATCAAAAAGCCTCTTAATGTTTTTTAGTCTATCCCAATGAAGCTTTTCCCCTCCTTTCCATTCAATAACATCTCCTCCTGATTTGTCTTCCTTATGCTCAACCATATTTAAATCTCTCCCCAGGATCCATGGAATGTCAGGTAGAGAGGCAATCCATTTCCAAAGGTCAAATCTATCCCTATAGTCATTGGGAGTGTAGATGGTGCACAACCAAAAAGAAGAATCACCATGTTGGAAAGTAACCAAACAACTCTATTGCATGGGGAAATTCTTGAGCAAAGGATAGAGTTTCACCAATTAGGGTTAACAAGAATGGCAACTCCCCCTTTTCCTTTCTCATGTTTAGTGAAGAATTTTAGAGAGTCCCTCCAAATAAAGTTCAGATTGACCTCCAATGCAAAGTTAATTGCTTTGACCTCCTGGAGCAGGGAAAAATCCAAATCCTTATGGTGATTGAGTAGTCTTCTCACCACATATTTCTTGTCTAGGGAATCGAGCCCCCAGATATTCCAAGATAGGCATTTCATGGAGAACAAATAGTTACTTATCATTCTTGTCAGCCTTAAAGTTGCTAAAGCACTTAGGGAAACTAGCCTTTCGGTTAGATTTTTTATGTAGGGGAGAGAGTTTGTTTTTAGATCCTAATGGCCTCCCTCTTTTCTTTCTAGTGAGTGCTTCGGACTCAGATATTTCCTCATTTAGATTATCAATATCCTTCATCTCCTCACCATTAATGCTCGACAAGTTGGATCTCAACTTAGTCTCAACCTCAAACTCATGAATGTCAATTGAGGAGGTTTCTTTAGGGGAATCACCCTCAGATAAGCATGTCTTAGATGGAAAAAAGCTTTACGATTGTCAATCATTGGAGGAGCTGGGATAATCTCATAGAGGATAGTATCATCATCAACCAAGGATTTTGGTTTCAAAGGGATAGCAATCAGGGAGGCAATGAGAGTAGAAGGAGGGGGACAACCTCCATACCCTAGGGGATCATCAATGCCATTCTGCACTAAGGCTGAATTGGATGGGTTATCTAATGCTTGGGTTTGATTAGAAGTGGGAACAAATTGAGGATTGTAGAGGGCAGGGGGGTTGCAACCCTACTTCTATTATCACCATCTCTTCAATTAATCCCTTCAAAAGTCCTAACAATTGACTTGACATGAGAGTCCATGTCAGGGCTGGTCATTGCCAAAGCCTCAAGTGGGGATCTACATCCACCATCTTCCATGCCTACCTTGGCAGTACATGATTTCTAATGTCCTCTAGCCCTGATTTTTTCCAGAGACAATTGTTGGGCATTCTTCTTTTTAGACCTCTTATTTTTCCTAGAAACCACCTGGAAGCTAGAGTCCTTGAGTCCTTCCATTTGGGAGATGGCAGAAGAAACAACTGAGTGGGGAGGGTTCTACAATAAAGGAGCCAAAGTCAGTATCATTTTCAAAAATAGGAGGGTTAACAGGTTGAACTTTTGGGAGACTAGCCACTACATTATTGATGGCCTTACTGAGAGAGTCCAATTTATCTCAAACAGACGATGGCTCTGAAATCTTGGAGGAATATTTCGAGGGGGCAAAACCATCTTTATTATCAATGATTCTAGGGGGGTTACTATTGAATTTACTTCTAGCCAAGAGAATAGGGCATGATCGTCTAATGTGACCTTCCCATTTACACAGGAAGCATGAGTTCAATCCTCCTAGGGTTTCCAAAATGCAAGTGAAGGAATCATCTTGTAGTTTGATGTCGAGAAATCTAAGGATATCAATGCTAGGATTGATGGAAATCAAGACTCTGGCATCCAGGTGGGGAACAAGATTCAAAGAATGATCAACCCTAACCACTTTGTCGATAGATTCAAGAATTTGAGGAATGAAATTCCAAAAAATGGGAGGTAAATTTTTAATTAGGATCCAACGAGGGTAAGAAATAGCCAGAATTTCCTCATTAATCGCATCAAAGGACCATTTGAGGGCTCTAAAGGTGGTTTGCCCAATGGCCCAAAACTATTTCTGAAGGACCTCTGCCTGTGATTTATTATCTTTAAAGAAAATAAAAAATAAACCCTTTTGAATCATTCTACAAAAGGAAAAATTAAACCCTAGCTTTCTAACCCACACATTTTTCATCTAATCATCAAGAAATTTCCTAGTCGGGCACTTATCAATATTAGCAACTGCAAAGAAACTGGCAATGTCTTGGAGTCTTTTATTATCTAGTTCAAGGGCTTCATCATGGAATCATTAGGGGAGATATAAAAATTACAGGGAGCCAAGGTGGGGTCCTTACATCGGCCTTCATCTCCACCATGGCAACTTGAAGATGAAGCACTTACCAGATTGAATGTGGCCTCGCGCGAAACCTGCACAGCATCACCGGTGATGGCATCTCGAAAAGACTTGCCAATAAGTTCTTCCTCCATGTGTTTTTATGAGGGCACATGGGTCACGCCCAGCCCACTTAATTTTGCCTCCATCAAGAATTGAATTCTCTTTCCTCCACTCGTACCTGCAATAACTGCAGATACTGCATGGAGAGAGCCTCGGCAAAAGGTTAGCAAAAAATATGAGAAAGTGGGGGGAAGATGATTACCACTATGGAGGAGGTCTTACCACCTCCTCCACATGCAGGAGAAAGAACCCCAACACCAGGCACAGCCAACGGGTCCATGTCAAACCCTAGTTGCAGAGCCTCCAAAAAAATTGAATTTTGATATATATAGAACAAGTTATGTGTTCAAACTTAAACCTATGTCTGAATTATGACTAGTCAGACTTCAAAACTTAATAAAATGAAAACTATTCAACATATCACTATCAAACCAACTGCAAGCCTTGGATATTGATGTTACAAACCAAAATTCCAAAGAATTGAGTTTTTATCATTTATAGAAAAAAAGTTATGCATTTTGGGAGACACATCACTCTTAAAAAATGTAGTTTGCTGTAAAAAACTACTTTTCGAGGGAGATGAAAAAAATTTTAAAAAATCCTTCAAAAAAATTTGAAAAAAAATATATATAGAATCTACAGACAAAATGCTAGAAATCACTAATTTATATCATCTTCATATTTTTAATAGTTTAAAAGTTATTGTTCTCGGAAGTTGAAAGATTATTTTAAAAATGTTCATCTCAGTGTCAAAAGTGGAAAAAAAATGGAAACCATTATTGTGAGTTCACCCAAGGTTTTCACCGGTTATGGCTACATCAATTGGTAACAAAGCTGGTTATGGATCGGCTAGTGGAAGAATCGTCTGAGGCATTCCTTGAGGTGGATAGATCATTGATTGGAGGTAGGTTGTGTGGTGTTCAAGAGGCAATTGAAGCTAGTAGTTAGATCACCGAGTTGAGGCAGTTCACTGGAGTGGAAGGAAAGATGTCATCGAGGACAACAAACCCCCGAAGGGTAGAACAGATGATATAAGACTTCAAGAATGAAGTGAGGAATGAAATCCGGAATACTTTGCCTGGTTTGTGAAGAAACCCTAACTTTGAGCATGAGTATGAGGAAGTTAGCGAAGAGCTAGAGGAAGCTAAAGGAATAAAATATGAGAGAGAGGAAAGATTCCTATGAGCAGTGGCACAAGCAAGTAAAGTGCTTAAAGTTGAGGTTTCTAACTTTTCTGGAACATTGAACCCAAAGGATGTTAGATACTCGATCAATCCCAAAGACATTGAGAGGGGGGAATGAATTAGTGTCTAACCAGTATATGAAATATTTAAACTTGTTTGCAACTTTACAACCCAAATTAATGTATCGGTAAACAAGCAATAAAGCAATAAAGAGAAATAAGAGAGACATCATCAATGCACTGTTAGCAAATGTACACTCCAATGAGAAATTGTAGGTGATTGAAGGTATTGTCATTGGTGGAAACCTTACAATCATGTGATACCGGTAGGCAAACTCTACACCAGCATACAGAACACTGACACCGAAAAGGAAGATTACTGGCATCTTGGCCGACAATAATTTTGTATAAATGTATTTTGTAATTAATTGTAAAATCTTTTGTAAGCCGACATGGCGGATTGTAATATGACTCATATATGTATGAGATCATTTTAGATCATTTAATAAGTGATAGATGTAAGGAATATAGAAGACCTAATGTGCGAATTATTAGGTTAAGGGTTTATGTATATTGCAGAGCTTAAATTGATACTAAATCTGGCATAGCAGATGCTGATCTAAAGCAGTACAATACATTGGATTAGTATAATCCATTTTTGTAAGTTAGTGTGACTTCTTTTGTAATTGAGCAGTGAGCTCTAGGCACATGGCCTTCCTACATGTGCAGGCCCCTATTGTAAGTAGTAATATTATCTTATTGGCCAGTAAGTGAATATTGTGGGTCACAAATCCCACTGATGTTTTTCCCACACCGGGTTTCCTTATTAAAATATTGTGTTATGGTGTGCTTTTCATGTTGTGGTTGTTATTCTTATTTACTGCATTATCTCTAGTTTACCGAAATACATTTTTAATATGCTTTTCATGTTATAAGTTAAGAAAACTCTTACACCAGTCAAATACTGATTCACCACCCCCCCCCCCCATCTAAGTATCTTTGGGAATCCTAACAACTGGTATTAGAGCATGGTCCTCTATTTTCAAAAGCCTAATAGCTTGAGGAAGATCTTGACACCAGTAGAGATGGAAAATTTAAGAAAGAAATTGGAAACAACTCTTTCAGACTATGATGCAGAAAAAGTAAAGAATATCAAACTTGAGGATGATCCGAAGGCTTCTTAGGATATTATTCAAGGACTTCAAGAAAATTACACTATAGAAAGGAATAAAAGAAGAGAACTCTGTGAGAAGATGTAGAATGAGGAAGATGAAAAGGAAACTCCTAATGATCTATTGAACCAACTGAGACAAGATAATTATACAATGAAGAATGAGAAGGAAACTCTTAATGATCTGGTGAACCAACTGAGACAAGATAATTGTACAATGAAGAATGAGATGCAAGATATGACTATGAGATTTTGTAAATAAATTGAAGATAGAAAGAAGAATGAAGATGACTTGGCTAGAAGACTAAATGATGCTAGAAATGAAAACACAAGACTCAGTCATGAAAATGATATGTTGAAAATAGATTTGATGCACACACAAAATGATAGAACTGAACTCATAAGACAAAAAAGAATCTTGGAGAATGAACTGGCTGCTACAAATCAACATAAGGAGAAATTCAAGAAAAGTTCAGAAGAACTTGTTGACATGCTGAAGAATCAGAAACCTAATGGTGATACAAATGGCCTTGGCTTTGAAACTGGTGAAAGCTTCGGTACTGCAAACAATCATGATCATAGCAAACCGGTAAGACAACCTAATGCTTACAAATTCAATGGGAAATGCTTTAACTATAACAAGTATGGTCATAAAGAAAATTAGTGTAGATCTATAAATTATCAGAACACTAATACACCCACCGGTCAATGTTCCAAATGCAACAAAATTGGTCATAATTCAGAAAATTGCAAAATGAATGTAAGATGTTATGTTTGTGGAAGATTTGGACACTTATCTAATCAATGCAGAACACATACCGGCATAGGATATGGGAAAGCTATTCAAAAAAACAATGTGACTTGTTATGCTTGTAACAAAATTGAACATATTGCAAAATTTTGTAGAAGTAAGGCATCACTAGCAAATAACAAAGGTCCTAGTTTGAAGGGTAAAGAAAAGGTTGAAGAGGTAAAGCAAGAATTCTCAAAACAATGGATCAGAAAGTCAGATCAAAATGTTGATGGGAATACTCCTCCACTAGTAGAACAGAGTATCACTCCACCGATAGGAGACTCTTCATCTAACTGAAGGAAAAGCCTTTGGGGGTTTAGCACCAAACTAAAAAATATGCTATTATACCCTTAGTTGATGGTGAGAAGTTGAATTACTTCTTTACCAACAGATGAGTTAAGTTCTGACTTAACCGGCAAGCATTAAATGCGGTAGTTGGAGAAAAGAACATTATAAAGCAAGTGTTTTGGATCCTTTTTCATTCACCGAGCATTCAAATCTTTGAGAGCACAAAAATTCCTGAGCGAAGGCATTCTTAGCGAAGAAGAGAAGCAGTTCATCCAAACAATCATCCCTAAGGAAGATTGAGGTATTTATAAACATGACATCCTCCTCTGTTCCTGAATTTATAGCAAACTCTATTGTAATTGAGGTTATCAAGCGCCCTAGACCCGTTTTCAACCTTGTTCCCAAAATAGCTAAGAAAGATGATAACATAGGTACATTCTCTCAAATTCCTAAAGGAGTAGTATATGTTGAAGATCCTAGAATATACATACACTGTCATATAAAGGAATTAGGAGATGATGAAATCAAGAAAATATATAGCACTGTGATTTGTGATGTAGATAGTAATGTTTGTTGGTATTTTGGTATGGTATTGTCATTGATGTTAACACCTACTAAAAACAAGCACTTTGGAGATCCAGCAACATTCACCGGCAAGCAAGTAACTATTGCACAGTTACTGGTATATTGTTCACTGACAGGATATAATGTTCACCAGTATCTGGAATAATATGGAAGACACTTGGTAATGTTGAAGACATCATGTGGACACTTTTTTTTGAAGAATTAATCATTGGTATATTAATATTTGCATATTTTCTTTTACCGGCAAATAGGTCCAGGTTATCTAGGGTTACACCGGTAGGTTTATCTTTTCCAGATCAGCATGACACGCTATGGAGATGATTTATTATTGATATAAAAGCATTAAGCTGACATGTTTAATCAGTTATTGCATTGGATATTATATTGTTTGTAAAATGATTTCATTGTAATATCTTGTAGAGCCGACCTACTAAAATTGGTCTTACAGTATGGTATAAATGTAAGATCTTATTTGTAAGATCAAATGTGGAATGCAAAAAAGAATTGAGTGAAGGTATATGTGAGATCAAGAAGAGGTATACACAAAGACATCATTTGAAGGTGAAGCTAGGTTTTTGTATAAACATATCAGCATTACACCGGTATTGAATCCAGCATATGAAGATGCTATTTTGTGCAGTACATTCTTATTGGATTTAACCATCCAACTGTAGTCAATGTGACTCCAATTTTGTGATTGAGCAGTGAGCTCTAGGTTGTTGGCCTTTCTGCATGTGCAAACCCCATTTATCTACACTTACTATCTGCAGTATTATCATCTGATTGTGGGTAAGGTTTCCCACCGTGGTTTTTCCCCTTACAGGGTTTCCACATACAAATATTAGTGTTATGTGTTGTGGATGACTTTATGTTTGTGTTTCATGCATTAATCTTTACTGATATAGCAATTTACTGTTAACACTATCTACCGGCATACTTAACTGGTTTACCGGTATTAAGCATTAAGTTGGTTAATTGGTTTTTGGTTTGAATTTATTAGACAACTGATTCACCCCCCCTCTCAGTTGTCTCCGGGACCTAACAATTGGTATCAGAGCCTAGTCCTCTTTTGCAGAAGTTTAACAACTTGAGGAGATCCAATGTCTACAAATTACTTCAGGAAGGACAGTCCTAAACTTGATGGAACCAACTATGGGATATGGAAGATCAGAATGGAGACACATCTGAATTGCATTGGTAAAGACATCTGGAAAGTTACAAAGAATGGTTATATTGCTGTTGTAGCTGGTCAGACTGCTCCAACTACCTTAGAAAAAGATGAAGAAAATGATTGCAAAGCAAGAGAATCACTTTTGAGCTCATTATCAGATCAACAAATCATGGGATTATCAGATAGGTCTACTACTAAACCAATTTGGGATCATTTGGAAATACTGAATGAAGGAGATAGGTCTACTACTGTCTATACATTCAACAAAGTTCACATCAAAGGTGAAACCGGTAAGACCCCTCATGAACTATGGTTTGGTAATACTCCTACTCTTAAGTATTTCAGAATTTTTGGAAGTAAATGTTATATTAGAAGAGATGAGTATATTGGCAAATTTGATCCTATAAGTGATGAAGGAATATTTCTTGGTTATTCATCCAAGAGCAAGGCATATAGATGTTTTAATAAGACATTGCAAAAAATTGTTGAGAGTACAAATATAAAGATTGATGAACAATTTAGAGGAAATTCAAGGTATATAGACTTTGAACTAGCAACAAAAATTGTGACAAATAAACCTATACTGAATCCACCGGTACAGAATGAAGATCTAGTTACTCCGGTATCATCAGAGGATTCCATAGTAATTGAAGAACAACAACAAACTAAGACAGCCCGGTATGTAAGATTGAATCATTCTGAAGATCAGATAATTGGAAACAAATTTAAAGTAGTTATGACAAGAGGAAGATTGGCAAATGAAGAGCTATGTCTTATTTCTCAAATCAAACCATCATCTATCAATGAGGCATGTGAAGATAAATTTTGGATTAAAGCTATGGAAGAAGAATTAGGACAAATTGAGAAAAATAATACTTGGACATTAGTTCCCCAGCCTAAAGATAAAAATGTAATTGGAACCAAATGGGTATTTAGAAACAAACTTAATGAAGATGGTAAGGTTGTCAGAAATAAAGCAAGACTAGTGTGTAAGGGATATTCTCAGAAAGAAGGAGTTGATTACAATGAAACCTTTGCAATGGTAGCCAGAATTGAGGCAGTCAGATTATTCTTGGCTTTTGCAGCTCACAAGAACTACAAAGTTTATCAAATGGATATTAAATGTGCATTTTTGAATGGAGATCTTGAAGAAGAAGTATATATTGAACAACCTGATGGATTTTCTTTGACAAATGACAACGATATGGTTTGCAAGTTAAGAAAAGCTCTGTATGGATTGAAACAAGCCCCAAGAGCTTGGTATGCAAGGTTGGATAAGTATCTTTTAAAGATTGGTTTTACTAAAGGAAATGCAGATAGCAATTTATATTACAAAATAACTAATGATGACATCTTGATTATTGAAGTATTTGTTGATGATATAATGTTTGGAGGAGAAGATGGATTATGTAAGGAATTTTCTCTTAAAATGCAGCAAGAATTTGAAATGTCTATGATTGGAGAAATAAAATTCTTTTTAGGTTTGCAGATTTCACAGACTGATAAAGGTATATTTTTTAGTCAATCCAAGTACTTGAGAGAATTGCTAAAGAAATTTGGGATGGAGAATTGTAAACCGGTAAGCACACCTATGACTACAAATGATAAATTATCTCAAAGGGATGAATCTACACCTGTTAATCCAACTAGATACAAATCTATGATAGGAGGTTTACTATATTTGACACAAACTAGGCCTGATATTATGAATGTAGTATGTATTGTTTCTAGATTTCAGAGTAATCCTAGGGAAAATCATGAATTGACAGTAAAAAAGATTTTTTTGGTACTTACAAGGCACAACAAATCTTAGATTATGGTATCCTAAAGATGAAAATTTTGACCTATGTACATACATAGATGCAAATTGGGCAGGAGATGTGGATGATAGAAAGAGCACCACTGAAGGAGCATTCTTTCTTGGAAAGAGATTAGTTTCTTGGTTGAGTAAGAAATAGAGTTCTACATCTTTATCAATAGCAGAATCAGAATATGTTGCAGCATCAACTAACTGTACACAAGTATTATGGCTTAAGAAAATGTTGAAAGACATAAAGGTAAAATGTAAGGAACCCATTACTATATATTGTGATAACACTGCAGCAATTGACATATCTAAGAATCTGGTATTACATTCTAAAACAAAACATGTTTCTATCAAACTGAATTTTCTAAGGAAAAAAGTTGAAGAAAAAGAGATAAAACTGGTTATGTGAATACTAAAGAATAGCTTGAAGATATTTTCACAAAACCTTTGCCTAAGGAGACTTTTGAATATCTCAGAGATCAGCTTGGAGTCATACCACCACCGGTAGAGACTTAAACAGTTGATGATTGTCATCAATCGACATAATTAAAAAGGACAAATCTTTATTCCGGTATTTGATGAGGAAGCTACTTCTCAAGGGGAGTAGTTGGTATTTTTGTATAGATTTAAATTTTGTAGCTTTGGCATTTGATGTCAAAGGGGGAGAGATATCTATGGAAAAACACATTATCTTTTGAGGAAAGATTGGTATTGAAAATAAATCTTTGGATAAGCACATGTTGCTTCCAGGGGGAGAAATGGAGATTGTTGGTTTTTGGTATTTAGCATTTCTGTTTTGGCACTTTGATGGTTTTTCCATCTTGTGTTGCCATCAATGCCAAAGGGGGATATTGTTGGTATTTTGGTATGGTTTTGTCATTGATGTCAACACCTACTGAAAACAAGCACTCTCGAGATCCAGCAACATTCATCGGCAAGCAAGTAACTATTGCACAGTTACTGGTATATGGTTCACTAGCAGGATATAATGTTCACCGGTATCTGGAATAATATGGAAGACACTTGGTAATGTTGGAGACATCTTATGGACACTTTTTTTTGAAGAATTAATCATTGGTATATTCATATTTGCATATTTTCTTTTACCGGCAAATAGGTCCAGGTTATCTAGGGTTGCATCGGCAGGTTTATCTTTTCCAGATTAGCATGGCATGCTATGGAGATGATTTATTATTGATGTAAATGCATTAATCTGACATGTTTAATCAGTTATTGCATCAGATATTATATTGTTTGTAAAATGATTTTATTGTAATATCTTGTAGAGCCGACCTACTAAAATTGGTCTTAGGGTATGTTATAAATGTAAGATCTTATTTGTAAGATCAAGTGTGGAATGCGAAAAAGAATTGAGTGAAGGTATATGCGAGATCAAGCAGAGGTATACACGAAGACATCATTTGAAGGTGAAGCTAGGTTTTTGTATAAGAATATCAACATTACACTGGTACTGAATCCAGTATATGAAGATGCTATTTTGTGTAGTACATTCTTATTGGATTTAACCATCCAACTATAGTCAGTGTGACTCCCATTTTGTGATTGAGCAGTGAGCTCTAGGTTGTTGGCCTTTCTGCATGTGCAGACCCCATTTATGTACACTTACTATCTACAGTAGTATCATCTGATTGTGGGTAAGGTTTCCGACTGTGGTTTTTCCCCTTACAGGGTTTCCACGTACAAATATTGGTGTATATGGTGAAAATGGATACAACAATAATAATGATATTGAAAGGCTAAATGAATTCAACCACAAAAACCCTAGCCTAACAACAACAAAGATCCACCATAACATATTAAGATTACCTAAGACAATGCAAATCAAATGAAATCACAAAGATTATACCATCACATGTCCAATAGGGTTTGGATCTCCATTCTTCCTATCTCCATTGATCTTGCTTGATATATTTGCTCTCAGATTTTATGTGCACAAGAGCTCAATAAAGAACGGAATGTGGTTGCAAGTAGGATCGCATATGCCAAGTAGTCAAATTGATCAAGTAGTTAGGGTTTGATAATGAAGGAATCATCTCCTTATATAGAAGACACAATATGAAATGGAGGGATAAGATTGAGAGGTGTAAAAGGAGGTTGGCTATGATTATAGGGTAGGTAAAAGAAATAATAAAATAATGAAAGGGGTAGGTAGTGTATGAATTAAGAGATGAATGACGTGTCATTTATGGAAAAGGTTAATGAATTAATTAAATAAATAAAGATTTATTTAATTAATAGAAGAAGTGAGATCAATTAAATAAATAAGATATTTATTTAATTTAGGAAAAGGATAATTTAAATAAATAAATGTATTTATTTAAATGAGAAATAAAGCTAGAAGAGGATAAATGAATTAATTAAATAAATAAGGATTTATTTAATTAATAGATGAATTAGGCTAAAGTAATTAAATAAATAAAGATATTTATTTAATTAGATTTTACAATTTTAGGTGTCTAAATTTTGCCCCTCTTTGAGACAATGTGGCTTGTCGCGTTGTTTCAAAGAAGATAATATGAACTGATACAAAGTTGCCTCATATTCTGCTATATTATTAGTGTAAGGAAATTATAAGCGGTATGATTTTGGTATAGAATCCCCTTGAGGAGTTATAAAGAGGATGCTAGCTCCTGCCCCATGCTGTGTATATGAGCCGTCAAAGTACAGTTGCCATGGCTTTGCATGTGACACTGTTAAAATGGATTCATTTGGAAATTCTGAACTTAGAGGAATATCATCAATCATGGGAGCATTTGCTAATTGATCTACGATGGCTTGTCCTTTTATTGCTTTTCTATCCACATACTCAATGTCAAATTCACTTAGGATCATTACCCATTTGGTTAGTCGCCCAATAAGTGTTGCTTTATTGAGAAGGTATTTCAATGGATCGATTCTTGCAACCAACTTAGTCTTATGAGTGAGCATGTAATGTTGTAATTTCTATGAAGCAAAGACCACAGCGAGACATGCATGCTCAATTGGTGTGTAGTTTTGCTCATATCCCACCAATGTGCGACTGATATAGTATAATGCTTTTTCTTTGCCCTCAGCAATTTGTTGTGGTAAGAGTGCCCCCAGTGCTATTGGAGTAGCTGATATGTATATTAACAGAGGCCGATCTGGAATTGGTGGCATCAAAACTAGTGGATTCAAAAGATAATCTTTGAGTGTCTGGAAAGCCTGTTGACAGTTATCATCCCATTTGAATTTGATGTTTTTTATGTAGCAAGTGCTGAAAAGGTTTACACTTATCTACAAGTTGCGCTATGAATCTTCGTATAGACTGGAGTCTCCCTTGTAAAGACCAACGTTGACTGATATTTCTTGGTGGTTGCATCTCTAGGATGGCCTTGACTTTTGTTGGATCAACTTCGATTCCTCTTTTTGATATAATGAATCCTAGGAGCATCCCGGAGGTTACTCCAAAGACACATTTCTTGGGGTTTAATCTTAATTTGTATTTTTTCAACCGATCAAAGATGACTGAAAGTATGTCCAAATGTGTATTTCTATCTATTGATTTTCCCAAGAGGTTGTCAACATAATCTTCTATAGTTACATGCATGAGATCATGAAAGATAGTAGTCATGGCTCTTTGATATGTAGCGCCTGCATTTTTTAGCCCAAAGGGCATGACATTCCAATAGAAAGTCCCCCAAGGACAAGTGAATGATGTTTTGTGTTGATCCTTAGATGCAATATTTATTTGATTATAACCAGAGAATCCATCCATCAATAATAACATTTCATGACCTGTTGTGAGATCTACAATCAAATCTATGTTTGGTAATGGGAAGTCATCCTTAGGACAAGCTTTGTTGATGTCTCTGAAATCTGTACATATTCTGATGCTGCGATCTGGTTTACTGACAGGCACTAAGTTGGAGATCCATTCAAGATAATCAATTGGGCGTATGAATCTGGCATCCAATAATTTCTCAAGTTCTGTTTTGACTAGTAATGCCACTTGTGGATGCATCTTTCTTAATTTTTGTTTCACTAGTTTTGCCCTCAGTTTAATTGTCAAATGATGCATTACCAAATCTGGATCTAATCCAAGCATATTAGCATATGACCATGCAAAGTTGATTTGTCATTCTTTGAAGAAACTTATGAATTTTGACCTTTCTAACTCCGTCAATGATTGAGCCAGGAATATGTTGTGTGGAACCTCTTCTATACCAATGTTTGTTTTGATAGTCTCCTCTACCAACATGGATGACTTTTCCTCATATGATGCTGGGAGAATGTTGAGTCTTCCATCTTTGGGTGCCTCAGAGAGGTTTTTGCCCTTAGATACATCCTTTCTTTTTACTTTTTTGGGGTCAAACAGCGCCACAATGTGGTTTTTGCCATAAGACCCTTGGTTTGTTCTTATTTTCACATTTTTGCGATTGGAAGGTCCGACACCCTCACCAAAATATGCCACACTATTGAGTTCTATAGTGTATCCCGCTTTATGGTCCCCAGATGCAAGATCATCTCATATGCCAAGATAGTCAATAAAAGCTTCATCATTTTGGAATGTGTCAAACTGTGCAGATCCTTCATGATCCCAGTCAATGAGTTGGTGGTGAACAAGGGGAAGGCCTTTAATGTCTTCGAAGTTAGCAGGGCTAAGAGTGAATATGCAGTTATATTCGGGTATGTCAAGGTAATTATCAAGGTCATCATTGGCACTCTCCTCATCAGTCTTGATCATGAATGAATCCAAATTATTATCACTAGTAGCGCATTCTAGGACACGTGTTCTCATCCTATGTGATTTCAACCTAGGACCTTGAGACAAGGACTGTGTGGAATCCTCATGGGTTGTTTCTTGACCATCTTTGAATCTTTTATAAAATTCCTCTTCTTCTATGGGTTCATCTGGCTCTCTGAATGTCTCAGTGAGCTCATAGTCATTGGAGGATTTGTCTGAACCCCATTCCCATTCGTTGGAGTCTGTGGAATAGCGATCCTCTTGTTGAATCTTGACAGCTTTGATTTGTAAGGATTCTTCTGTCCTTTGAGTGTGGACCTTGGAAGTCAGGAAACCAAGTCCCTTCATGCGTTCCTTTTTGAAAGTCAATTCAGGTTGTAAAGGTTCAATGATGCCTTCCTTTCGTAACCCAAGAGGGCTTTTTCCATCATACCTGAATTTTTGTAGGATCTTGAAACCTTTGCCATATTTCTCACATGGTAGAGTGATGTGATCTTGTGTATCATCTTCAATGTCTTTGTAAAGAATTTTGTATAAGTCTTCCTCTTCCAGTTCGCCCCATCTTTGAAAGGTAGTAGGGTCCCATTTGAGTACAATGATGGATACCTGCTTGTTAGGATGTGGTCTTCCATATTCGTTTGGTGAACTCATGACTTGTCGTAAGTACATGGTCTGATTTAAAGTGTATTCCCCCATGCCCTTGTCCTGAAATTTGTCTTTAATCTCACCTTGTTTTGATGTTGAAGGTTTTAATGACTCAGGATCAATGTATGTCAAAGAAGGAACAGCTTTGCAATTACTGGGAATGATGGTCTCAGTTTTTGATCTCATGTTATTGCAATATATGAATGGATTAGGATCACCAGTAACTTTTACCTCCACTCCATTGTGAGGAAAGTTAATGCATTGGTGATATTTAGATGGGACTACCCTCATTTCATGAATCTAAGGATGCCCTAGCAATATGTTGTGAGTGAGATCTAGATCTAGGACTTGACAAACCACATCCTTCGTAACTGGCCCAACTCTGAGAGGTAAGGTGACTATGCCCTTGGATGAACACTCTTCATCATCATATGCCTTGATGGTGATTTTGTTTGTAGAATTCATAGCTTTATCAGAATATCCCAATTGTTTAATTGTGCTCAATGTACAAATGTTTAGACCAGCTCCTCCATCTATCAGGACTCATTTTATTCGATGTTTGTGTATGAAGGCTTCAATGTGTAATGGTGCATTATGTGGTTGGCTCACGGAGGCGTCGTTGGCTTCTGTGAATGTAAGGGAGTGTGGAATGGAAAGGTATCCCACCATGGCTTGAAACTGATCCACGTTCAGATCAGTAGGAATGGCAGTGTCTCTCAAGATTTTGTCAAGAATAGCTTTATGTGTGGGGGATATGCGCAAGAGTTCAAGTATGGAGATGAGCGCGGGTGTCTTCCCTAATTGATCTACAAGGTCGTACTCAGGTTTGGTTGATGAAGAAGTGGTGATTTTAGCTGGAGCACCTTGCAAAGTGAATTTACCTCGGCGGGTTGTGACATGACATCCAGAGGTAGGTTCAGAAGAAGATCCAACACCTTTTAGGACAATCTTGGGTCTCTGGGTAGAATTCTCAGGGTTTTTGTCCTTGATGATAATGGTAGAGATGTAATTGTCCATCGAAATGTGATTGATAGTTGAATCATAGTTATAGGTTGCTCTGGTATAATTGGTTTGGTCATCTATGGCTTTAGCTTTTCCCTTGTCATGTTTTGGGAATGGTTCCTTAAACATCTCATGTTCTTGATTGGATGAGTGTCTGTCAATCTCAATATCACCTCTATCAATGAGATCTTGTATGATGTTCTTTAGTCGATGACAATTTCCTATCTTATGACCCTTACTCTTATGAAATTCACAATATTCATCATCATTCCACCAATTTGGTTTAACCTTTGGTTCATATGGAGGAAAATATGGAATAGTGATTACCTTGTTTGCCACTAGCTTTTTAAAAACTGACTCAAGTGGTTCTCCCAATGGAGTATACGTCCTTCATGATTTAGAAGTTGTTTGAGTATTCACTTGGTTGTTTGTAGAGATTGATCTGGAAAAAATAAATTTGGGTCGCACTGTATTGGCATCAACAACACCATCATTGACTGTGTTCTTGTTTTTATTCCAAAATCTTGGCTTGTCTTTTCCTTTAAAGTCATCTTTGTTTTCCTTGAATATCTTAATGATTCCTTGTTCAATTAGGACCTTTTCTGTCACTAAGCCTTTTTCAATGACATCCTTGAAGGTGGACAAACAAGCTTTCCTTAGATCATAGCCAATGTCTTTGTTAACATTTTGGGTGAACATTTCTACCATTTGTTTTTGTGGAATTTTACAAGAGCATCTATTGGCTAGATTCCTCCATCTTTGTAAAAATGATGCAAAAGACTCTCCCTCTTTTTGCTTGGTGTTGCACAAAGTAGTGACTAATATGTCTGTCTCTATGTTGTAGGAGAAATGTTGAATAAATGCCTCTGCTAAGTCACCCCATGACTTAATACCAGGTGGAAGTTGGGAGAACCATTCCATAGCTTGATCTCCTAGGCTCTGTGGGAATAATATTATCAAATATGTCTCTTCTGCTACTATCTCAATGCAAGCTGTGAAAAATTGTCTTATGTGTGCCTTAGGATCCGCTTTTCCTCTATACTTATCAAATTTAGGTGTCACAAAGTGTGTAGGAAAAGGAGGCATTGGAATGCTCTTGTCAAATGGATAAGGACATATGTCTCTCATTGTGTATGTTAGCTTCGGTGTATTTATGTCCTCCATTTTCTTTTGTAAGTCCTTCATTTGTTGCTCCAAATTGCTCTTAGGCAGAGATCAACTTCTTGGACCATATCCCATGCTTGAGGCACCAATTGGAGGAAGAGCATATTGCATATATGGATGATATTGATCATACACATGTTCATATGGAGGAGGTCTATAGTGATGCTGCATATATGGACCACTTGGTATAGATTTATGTTGAGGAACGAAATATCTATTTTGTCCATGTATACCATACTCTATAGGCATGTCATGTTCTAATGTGTTGCCCCCAAATTTGACACGGGGTTTCCCTGTGTCCAAATTTTGAGCATGCCTTTGAATATCCAGTTGCTTTGGTGGTTGATCCTGAGCATTGATATGTGATTGAGCATATTTCTCGGCCTAAGACTTCCATAATGGTCTGTGAAGGTGAGTATCATATGCTTGACCATGTGTATGTGGGACCTCTGGTTTTTGAAACAAAGATGATGGTGATTCAAGAACAAGATGTGATCTTCTATTGCCTCCACTATTAGGCCTCCTTTGATCCATGTTGGAGTGAGTTTGTTGCAAAGGCCTATGTTCCATTATTTGAGACATGTCAAAATCATGAGGTATCTTGGCTCCACTTTGTGCCATCATTTGTAAGAAGTATTGTCTATCCCTCCTCATTATGTCCTCAACCAATCGATTGAAATGGGGATCCATAATGGATTCTTCCACATCTACTGAATGTACTGAAAAGTTGTCCATATCATCATTGTGTGTATCATTGTTGTTTGTAGTGTCCATGTTCTCAACATTTGGAATGTTTCTATAGGCATCCATGTCAGGTAATGTATTATGATTAGAATTGAAAAAGATATCATTTTCATACTCATAAGAACTCATGTTTGCGGACTCTTGAGCCTCTTTAGTTTGTCTCCTAGATTTTTGAAGACGGGTTTCAACCATGAACTAGGTATTGACCGAGATGTGTGAGACTAAATGAAAATGGAAAAAGTATGGAAGACCAAGGGTTGGATGGAATGTAAATGAATCTGAAGTGTACTTGCAATGTCCAAAGTGTAAGACCAAGTATGTATGTAGTAGAGTAGGTGTGACTTCCAAAGAGAGGATAGTTTCTCTTGATGAGGTAAGTTGACCTTGACTCTAAGTAAGACCAAATGAGACCCAAAGGTGATAGACCTTGATGAGGGTCCACTTAGCAAAATGTTGTTGTATGTAGTTTGTTGACAAAGTATGATGAGGACAAGCAAGTGACCTTTTGACTCAAGTTTAGACAAATGTAAATGTAATGTAAGGTGTAAAGCAATGATGGACTATGTGAGACCCAAAGACAGGTTGAATGCTAGATGAAAACCTGGAGAAATAACCTAGGAAGCTCAAGAATTCTGAAATTGACTGTGTTTGTTTGCTGGATTGTAAAAGTTTTTCAATTCTGAACACAGATGTGCCTGTATACTTCACAGACGCGATTTCCTGACACAGACATGGTTCTGTTTAACACATATGCGTTTCTGAATTTTTTTGTAAATTGCAATGTTGATTCTGGAAACATAGACACGTTTCTTCCCTTCACAGATGCGGTTATACAACATAGACGCTATTATGTCCGACACAGACATGTTTCTGCAAAATTTGTGCAATTTTTTCCAATCTATGAAGTCATTTTTGTTGTGACCAAATCTGACTGTTTGACTGTTTTTCGTGACAAGAGGACACAGTGTTGATGAAGACCCAATGTTTGCAAGTGTCTAGACTCAAAATGACTCGAAGAAAAGTGTGTTGTTTGCAGACACTTGAAGACACAAAAGACACAATGTTTTGCTGTTTGGTCTTGAATGTTTTGAATGTTTAAAATAAGTCAGGCACAATTCTTATGGCTGGCCAAGACAATAGTTGTTGATCCCACATGGGTTTTTACCCCCAAGGCTATGCTATTCAGAGCAAATACTTAGATGCTTGACCTCACTGGCTCCACCCTCGGCACTCACTTCTTGGGTCAGCCAAGCATCAGTCCCCACGAAAACTCCTTGTGGGGAACTTTGTATCTCTACTAAGAACCGTATGTGTGTGGGCCGCTACCAGAGGTCCAACCTCCTGCCTCAACAACTAGAAGGATTTGGGCTTCTAAAACAAAAAGGTGCTAGTAAGGGCATATACTCGTGTGGCCATACATGCGGCACTTTCAGCTCTATAAATACAAAAGGCTACTAGCCGGTAGGGGTTATGCCCTACAATTGATCAAATAAATTTGATCAAATGAGTTTATGGGGAGACATAGTGTTGGTATGAACTAATCAGCACACATTATTCATAGTTTTCACCATGAATATAGTTATTTATAGTGGTTTGGAAGAAGATGGCTTTTCTTTTGCTACCACTTGGGTCATTCTCTTCTCACTAGTAGTCCTAATGACCACACGGGAAGACAGGCCCTCTAAAGATTAAACAAAAAGAGCCTATTGCTAAAGACACAAAAGACAATGATTCAATTTTAGTGCACCAATTGAAGTGTTTTCTAGTCTATTGAAAACAAAGCACACAATAAAAATCCAAAAACCCTTGCCAAGGACCTGCAACAAAGAGTTATTAGTAGTTTGGATTGTTTCAAATAATCACCCCTTCCTGCAAGCACACAAGTTAGGTAAATTTTAGATCCAAAAGACATTGTGAAATAGGGGCCTTCAACAAAACAATTTTGCTTTCAAGACAAGCTGCACCAATTTCATTAGCTAGATCTAAAAATGTTAGCTCTGAAAAATAAACCAGATCTGAAACATTAAATGACCAAAAACTGAATCAACAAAACTCCAAAAATGAAATCAATGCACACAGATGCAATTACCCCAGACACAGACGCAGCTCTCTGACGCAGACACGCTTCTGTGAAACACAGACACGGTTCCAGAACCCAAACATGATTTCTGAACACAAACGCGTCTAAAAACACCTCAGACGCGACTGAGGAACACAGATGTGGTTTTTGGAATCTGCAAAATAAAATACTATCGAGGACATAGATGCGATTCCAGATGTCACAGACGCAGCAGAAAATCAAAAACACAATCCAAAAGTACGCAGGCACGAAAATACCAAAATGTCGTCGAAAATGTCAGATCTGCAACTTCAAAATACAATATCTACAAGAAGGATGTTAAATGCAAAAGGGACAAGAGTCCCACCGGGCATGCCAAAATGTATATGGTGAAAATGGATACAACAATAATAACAATATTGAAAGGCTAAATGAATTCAACCACAAAAACCCTAGCCTAACAACAACAAAAATCCACCATAACATATGAAGATTACCTAAGACAATGCAAATCAAATGAAATCACAAAGATTATACCATCACATGTCCAATAGGGTTTGGATCTCCATTCTTCCTATCTCCATTTATCTTGCTTGATATATTTGCTCTCAGATTTTATGTGCACAAGAGCTCAATAAAGAATGGAATGTGGTTGCAAGTAGGATCGCATATGCCAAGTAGTCAAATTGATCAAGTAGTTAGGGTTTGATAATGAAGGAATCATCTCCTTATATAGAAGACACAATATGAAATGGAGGGATAAGATTGAGAGGTGTAAAAGGAGGTCGGCTATGATTACAGGGTAGGTAAAAATAATAATAAAATAATGAAAGGGGTAGGTAGTGTATGAATTAAGAGATGAATGACATGTGTCATATGTGGAAAAGGTTAATGAATTAATTAAATAAATAAAGATTTATTTAATTAATAGAAGTGAGATCAATTAAATAAATAAGATATTTATTTAATTTAGGAAAAGGATAATTTAAATAAATAAATGTATTTATTTAAATGAGAAACAAGGCTAGAAGAGGATAAATGAATTAATTAAATAAATAAGGATTTATTTAATTAATAGATGAATTAGGCTAAAGTAATTAAATAAATAAAGATATTTATTTAATTAGATTGGACAATTTTAGGTGTCTACAATTGGTGTTATGTGTTGTGGATGACTTTATGTTTGTGTTTCATGCATTAATCTTTACCGGTATAGCAATTTACTATTAACACTATCTATCGGCATACTTAACTGGTTTACCGATATTAAGCATTAAGTTGGTTAATTGGTTTTTGGTTTGAATTTATTAGACAACTGATTCACCCCCCCTCTCAGTTGTCTCTGGGACCTAACAATGTCAAGCCGGAACACAAGGTAGTAGAAACCCTAGGCTTTATGGATATTCTTAGCAATCCTAATTTTCCCGAAGATGTAATAAGAATAGTTCTAAGTAGAGTCCATGGCGAATTCTTCTGGTTAGATTCAATTCATAAAATCACAAAAGAAGTAGTAAAAGCAGTAATAGGATTACCTTCCACCGGTAGCCGACCTAACAGAACTAAAAGGGTCTCAAATGGCACAGTGATAGATCTAACCAGTGCAACATCTGACAAAAGGTCTCTAAGGGTAAATGATGTGAAGGACATCAATGTTAGATTTATCAATATGATCTTAGGCTACAAAGCTACACATGCAAATAGGTTGAACTCAGTATCTAGCCTATGTATTAAAAGTGCATGCAACATGGTTAATGAAAATGCTATAATAGATGTGTGTGAATGGCTCAAAGATGAATTGATAGACAATCTAAAGAAGATTAAAGGAGATAAGAAAGGAACCTTTAGATTTGGAAATCTGCTTGTTTGTTTAACGATTTATATTACTAAGCAAGTACCCGGTTTGGTAGAAGAGATTTTGGCTTTGATATATCGGTAGGAAAGCAACTATCGGATCTATTAAACAATATGGGAGAAGATAGAGAGAAAAACATAAACAAACATTTTCAAGCATTAAAGGTTTGAATGAAAACAAGAATAAGACTGTCACAAGCAATTGTGGATAAATATCAGAAGGAAATATGTTTTGTAATCAAAAAAGATGAAATCTGGATGGAGGTAGTTGTCCCTAGAACTATCTAGGTAACTGAAATGGGCTATGAAATAGATGATAATATCATAGAAACTTATGCAAAAGCCATCCTTGAAGCACCAAAGAAACCCACTAAGAAAATTTTTGGAAATGCAAAAACAATTGAAAGTGGAATTTAGTCAACAAAAAGGGTTAAGAAGGTTGAAGAAACAGTAAGGAAAGGAACCCGACAGGCAAAGGCAATTAAGGAAGATGTTTTGAAACAAACTGGTATAAAAGAAAGTGAGTTGGAAGGACTTCAACCAGAAACTCATCTTTCACCGGTTGCAACTTCCTCTGAGAGTGATATGCCAACGATATTCAAAAGGGTAGAAAGGAAAAGAAAATCCTCACCGTTACCCTCACCCACACCTAGAAAAACAAGACAAAAGCAACAAGCAATGAGGCCTCCAGTAAAGAAGTTAACTCCTAAGAAGAAGAAGAAGGTAAAACAAAATATTGCTCCACTATATAAACTCTTAAGTGAAATAACCGAAGATGGAAAGTTGAAAAACATTAGAAAACTGTACAACACACTATCTATTGATGACAAAGACAGCATAGAGAACAATGTAATTTTACACTTGGACATCTATAAGAAATTCTTGATGGAAATTGTTGATTAAATACCAAACAATTTGTATAGAAGATTAGAAGCTAGAAGGGTGGCCATTGTTGAGCTAGATAAGAAAATAAAAATTGAAAAATTACTTGCAATGCATCCAATTAACTCACCTGATGAAATAGACAAATTAATCAATGAAGGTAACTGGACAGTATTTCAACCACTCACCAGCATGTAGCACTGATGGCAAGTAGAGTGGATGAAGTCTCTAAGGAAACAACAGATGCATGGGACATATTCTTTGTAGAAAAAGAGAAACAGAAAGAGTTACTAAGACCCAAGACTATCAGAGTATACCAAAAGGATAGGGATAAGGGAAAAGGTAAGGTAGGTGGACCTCCAAGCCTTAAAATAACTCATAATTTTCTCCCACCTCCTTCGGATACTCCACCGATAGATAGTACAGACAGTCAACTGGCCACTGAGAGTATGGAGACTCCTCTAGAGGATACTAATCCTGAGTCTAAAATTTTGTACACTATAAATATAGACACACAGGAAGTAAATGTTGTGGTTGACAGAGAAACCATTGAGGATAAGAAGGAAGAAGTGACTACTGAGTCATCAACTGTAGATTTTGAGGTTGAGGTTAATAACACTGTAAAAATGAGTACAGAAAAACCTACCCTAACAGAGCAACCGACAGAGGACACCACTGGCAAAACATTAGAAGAACCAGATAAAACTAAAAAACAATCAGGAGAACTGGAAATGGACAGTGTAGAGGTACAAACTGAGAAACCGGAAGTGCATACAGAGACACAAATTGATAAACTGGTTGTTGAGAGCTCAGAGAAACCCTTTGAGATAGAGATGGAGAAACTGGAACAGAAACAGGTTGAGACACAAGTTTAGATAGAAATAGTGCCACCGACTAAAAGTGAAAGGCCTAAACCTTTGCTAGTATAAATGCAAACATAGACTAACCTACCAGAGGTCGAATCAAGCAAGGTAATTACTAATACCGACAGCATGAATATTGTGAAAGCAGTTGGACAAACATCTGGTACTTCAATAGAAGAATTCCGACCTACAAATGTAATAGAGGTCTTATTGGATTCAATAAAGAAGATCACAGAGTGCAATGCACAAGCCTATAAGGCTATAGATGATACAATCCCTATTCTTAAATTGATAACACCTAAATGCATTGTGGATAATAAGGATTCTTTAGGTCAACTAGACACATTGTCTAAGTTCATCACCAGCAACATTTTGACAGTTGATCAAATAAATGAGGACACATTTAAGGAGAAAATGCTTAAAGAAAAAGAGAAATTCTTTGAGGAAATTATGAAGAAGAACAAGGAGATAATGGACACCCTATTACTGGATCTAGGAAAAACAATTTTGGATTTTAAGAAACTGTATAGAGATACTTGTAAAATAAATATTCTAACAGAAGACCTAGACAAGGAAATTAGCAAAGCACAAGATGAGATTAACAATATTGCTAACAATCTGATAGGCTCATACAATTCATTTTTGGAGATAGAAAAGAAAATTGCAGATGTAGAAGAGAAAATTGAGAAGTTAGAGAAGGACAAAGAGAAAGTTAAGGATAAGGCAAAGAGATTAAAATGTAAACTTGGTCCAAAACTAGACTACCTCACTTCTTTAAGAAATTAAATTTCTGAGGCTCTGGTTCCCGAACTTAAGACACTAGAAGAGAAAATTCACATACTCACTGGTACAGTTCAAAAAATACAAGAGGCATTACGGGAAAGAAAAAGATTCAGCAATAGTTTAAATCTGGTTTTGGCAGATATATTCCAGATTGTAACCCATCGGTTACAAAAATCTAGGCAAGAACCACACTCCACTGATAGCGAATGACAACCTTTGTCATTGATGTCAAAGGGGGAGTAGTATGATGAGAAAAATGATCTGAACAAGACATCATCAGCTCAGGGGGAGCATACAGTTTTGGTAAGACAATTTTGGCAAGACACTTTTGGAAAACCATTGTTGGATATATTCTTTTTGGATTTTTCTCATGAGTGTTGCCATCAATGCCAAAGGGGGAGATTGTTGGCAAATGCACACTCCAATGAGAAATTGTAGGTGATTGAAGTTATTATCATTGATGGCAAGCTTACAATCATGTGATATAGGAAGAAAGACTCTACACCAGCATACAGAACACAGACACCAAAAAGGAAGATTACAGACGTCTTGGCCGACAACAATTTTGTATAAATGTATTTTGTAATTAATTGTAAAATATTTTTTAAATTAGCATGGTAGATTGTAATATGACTCATATATGTATGAGATCATTGTAGATCATTTAATAAGTGATAGATGTAAGGAATATAGAAGACCTAATGTGTGAATTATTAGGTTAAGGGTTTATGTATATTGCAAAGCTTATACCGGTACTGAATCTGATGTAGAAGATGCTGATCTAAAGTAGTACAAGACATTGGATTAGTATAATCCATTTTTTTAAGTCAGTGTGACTTATTTTGTAATTTAGCAGTGAGCTCTAGGCACTTGGCCTTCCTGCATGTACAGGCCCCTATTGTAA
Source organism: Cryptomeria japonica (assembly GCF_030272615.1). Taxonomy (NCBI): domain Eukaryota; kingdom Viridiplantae; phylum Streptophyta; class Pinopsida; order Cupressales; family Cupressaceae; genus Cryptomeria; species Cryptomeria japonica. Next base: position 45,576,645 of record NC_081415.1, on the reverse strand, counting down.
GCAGTAATATTCTCTTATTGGCCTATAAGTGAATATTGTGGGTCACAAATCCCACCGAGGTTTTTCCCACACCGGGTAACTTCCTCGTTAAAATATTGTGTTAAGGTGTGCTTTTAATGTTGTGGTTGCTATTCTTATTTACTGCATTATCTTTGGTTTACCAGCACATAGTTTTAATATGCTTTTCATGTTATAAGTTAAGAAAACTCTTACACCAGTCAAGTACTGATTCACCCACCCCCCCCTCTTAGTATCTTTAGGAATCCTAACATGCACACCATAACACAAGATATTTTAGCGAGGAAACCCGGTAGGGGAAAAACCTCAGTGGGATTTGTGACCTACAATATTTACTCACTGGCCAATATGAATAAGTATTACTGATACAATAGGGGCCTGCACATGCAGGAAGGCCAATAGCCTAGAGATCATTGCTCAAACACAAAAAGGAGTCACAGTGACTACAAAATTAGATGATTAAATCCAATGACAATGTATTGCTCAAAATAACATCTAGAATGCTTGATTCAGTATCGGTTTAAGCTCTGTCAAATACCTCTGCCATAAACCTTTCTTCACTCTACTCTGCTCTTATTTTCCCATCAAAATTCATATACAGATATTCGTTCTCATAATCCACTTTCATTAATCACCTATACATATTTCGCATAGCTAACACAATTTTTACATACCTATGTCACTTTCTAAATGACGTATAAGATTTCATACATATATGAGTGTTTACAATACATGATGTTGGCTATACAATATAATTACAATGAAAAACAATATAATTTCCATGTCAGTTGAGGTGTCGATAAGATCTTTTGTTGGCGTAGACTGGGTGCCAGTGTGAATAATCTTGTTGTGCTTGCCGGTGTCAGTAGATGATGTTTGTTTCTTATGTATGTTGTGAACCATATTACCAGTTGGTTGCCATCAATGACAACATCAACTATTCTCATCTGAGTGTAGAATGCCAACAATCTCCCCCTTTGGCATTGATGGCAACACTCATGAGAAAAATCCAAAAACTGATATCCAAAAATGAAGTCCAAAACTTGATCAAAAAAAAGAGTGTGCCCCCTGAGCAAATGATCTCATCTATACATTTTTCTCCATACTACTACTCCCCCTTTGACATCAATGACAAAAAGAATCAAAGAATTCAAAATTCTACCTCATAGACTGTATTCAGTTATGTACAATTTGAAAGATATCCACCAAAATCAAATTAAGACTTTGCATGAATTTGGTGCTGTCAGAGATAATGGTTTCAGTCTGCTAGATCATACCGGTCAGATAATGCATCTGTTGCTCCGGTGATCTTTCTCCCTGAATTGTTGCTTTGGACAGCTCAACCTATTGAGTTATAAGGTTGTCCAATTTAGGACCAAGTTTATTTTTCAGCTCACGTGCCTTCATTCTTATCCTTGCTTTTTCTTTTTCCAGTTTCTCAATCTTTTCCTAAAAAATTGCCATTTCTTGATCAAAAACTGATGTAAGTTCTGAACAACCTATCATATTGTCTGCTATATCATCAATCTCTTTTTGTGTCTTCTTTATCTCTTCCTCAATGTCTTCTGTCAAGTTGTGAGGCTTGCATGCTTCCTTATACAATTCTTTATATTCCAGAATGGTGGAATTAAGTACCAGTAATAAGGAATCAATGTGCTTAGTACAATCCTTGATAGTTTTATTAAAGAATTCATTTTTCTCCTTATTCACCCTTTCCTTAACAGTCTCCTCATTAATCTTATCTACAGTTAACATATTTGAAGCAATAAATTTGGACAATTTGTCCAATTTACCTAAAGATCCATCAATGTGATCTATCTTACAAGTCGATGCAATCATCTTCAATATAAGTAATGTGTCATCAATGGCTTTGAATGCTAAGGTGTTGCAATCTATGATCCTCTTAATTGAATCCAAAATTACATCAGTCACATTTGTAGGCCTGAAATTCATGGTGGAAGTGCTAGGCTTGGCTATAGATTTCTTTTTTTCAGACACTTGTCTAATTGCCTTAACCACTTCTTCCTTATTTCCATCATTGACCTCTTCTTTATTCACTGTTTCTTCCTTTTGCTCATTTTGTGTTTCAATTTTTCTTTCAATCTTACTATCTTCCTTATTCTCTGTCTTGTTGACTGTCAGTTCAGCTATGCTCTATTCAAGTTCTTTCTCTGCCAGTTTCTCTTCCTTCTATTGATTGTCAACATTTGTAGGTTCAGTTTGTGTTTTTACCTCTGCTTTCGCTTGCTCTTCTACCGATTTCTCAACTTGTGCTGGTATCTCAATGTTCTGAGAGTCACAATAGTGTTGACCGGTGACTCAAAGATTTCAATATTTGTAGTATCAGTTTGTTTTACCTCTACAGTCTCTTTGTCCATGACAATGTTGAAGTCTTGTGTGTTCACATTCATGGTAAAAAGAACTTCAGATTCTGGATTGGTGTCATCTCTTGTTATTTCCTCTGCCTTCTCTTCTGGTTCACTGTCAGTTTGTACCGGTGCCTCTGTAGTTATTGGTAGGGTGTCCTGTGCCAGTGGAGGAAGGTTATCCTTGACCATTATATTAGGTACACTACCAATTTTACCTTTACCTTTATCCTTTTGATATACCTTTGTAAAAGACATCCATTTTCTATCTATCATTTTCTTCTTTCTTTTCTCTTTCCACAAAGAATATGTCCCACTTGTCTGTTGTTTCATCTGCAATTTCCTTAACTTGGCCTACCATAAGGCTAACCTACCAGTGACCACTTACAAAACTTGACCAATTGGCTTCTTCAATCAATTCATCAACCTCCTATTTGGAGTTAACAAGGTGAACCGCCAGCAATGCTTCAACTTTTAATTTCTTATCTAATTCCATAACTGACATCCTTTTAACTTGTAACCTCAAATACAAATCATTGGGCAGATCATCTACAAATTCAATGAGAAATTTCTTATAGATATCTAGATGTAATATAATGCTTTCCTCTATAGTTTTTTATCTTCATCCTTGAAAGAATGATAGAGTTTATTTACATTGCTAAGGTTACCTTCTTGTGTGATTTCATTTATCAGTTCCTTCGGTGTAAGAGTGTCTGGTGCCTTAGGTTCTAATTTCTTCTTAAGATTTACCTTCTTATTGGGACCACTAGGCTCTCTTACACCCTGTTGCTTCTTTCTTTGTGTCCTTGACTTTTTTGGAGATGGGGCAAGTGTCGGTGAAGGTTTTCTTTTCTTCCTTTCAACTCTTTTAAATTCAACTATGTTATCACTTTCTATCTTAAAAGAAGTAACAACTGGGGAAACATGAGCTATCAGTGTCTACTCTAACTGTCTTTTTACTTCAACAGCAATACCACCAACACTCATCAACCCTTCTGTAACTTCTTTTACCATTTTAGAAGCATCTTTCATGAATTTGTCTCTTTTCTTTCTTTCCTTCATCATGACTACATCACTTTCAATTGTTTCAACACTACCAAATATTTTCTCTAATGGTTCCAGTGGAGCATCTAGGAGTATTTTTGCATATGATTCCAAGATGTGAGAGTCCACCTCATATCCCATTTTAGTAATCCATATTGTTCTGGGTCTAACTATTTCCATCCAGATTTCATCTCTTTGCTACAAAGCATATTTGTTTATCATATTTGTCTACGATACTTTGGGAAATCCTTTCTCTCTATTTCATTCTGGTTTGAATTTTTTTTAGGTAATCTTTGACCAACTCATCACTATTTTCTCCCATACCAGTGATTGCCTCCTTTATTTGTTTTCCAACAAAAATATCATAGGAAAAATCCTTATGACCTATGTCGGGGATCTCCTTAGAAAAGTAAAGCATTAAGCATACCAACAGATTTCCAAATTTGAATGTTCCTTTCTTGTCACCTTTTATTTTATCCAAATTTTCTAGCAATTCATCCTTCAACCATTCACAAATATCAATCTTTGCATTGTTTACAATCATCTCATGTGCACTGTGAATCCATGAACTTGACACATAATTCAATCTATTTGTGTGACCAACTTTATATCCAATTATCATGCTAGCAAATTTAACTTTATATCCAATTATCATGCTAGCAAATTTAACATTTTTATCCTTTATGTCATTAACCCTAAGTGACCGGTTGTCATATGTAGGTCTGGTTAAGCTCATAACTTCCTTGTTAGGGATTTTCTTCTTTTTGTCAAGTCTAGAACTGGTGGAGGGTAAACCAGTAACAACCTTGATAGCTTCCTTGGTAATCTTGAATACCGAGTCCAACCACATAAATTCTCCATGAACTCTACTAAGGACATAGCAGACGGCTTCATCTGAGAATTCTGGCATATGGAGGATGTCTATGAAACCTAAATCCTCAACTACCTTATATTCTGATTTCACTATCCCATCCTTGTCACTAATTTCATTCATGTATATGTTCATCAAATCTTTAGATCCTAAACTTTCTATGTTGCAATGTATGTATGCCTTAGGGTCTTCAATGAATGTGACTCCCTTTGGGATTTTGGAAAATGCACCAATAGAATCATCATGTTTTGCTATCTTGGGAATGATCTTGAAAACTGGTCTAGGTCGTTTAATGTTTTCTACAATGGTAGGGTTTGCTATGAATTCAAGAACAAAAGATGAACATGCCATTGCGAAAGATAAATACTTCTTATTTGTGAAATCCTTGGATGCCCTGAAAAAGATCTTTGCTACTCTGCCTTTAGAATGCCTTTGCTCAATTTCCCTCTCTTTGAATACTTGGACTCTTGGTGAGTTGAAATGAAAGGTTACAATGCCTTTATAACCAAAACTTTGACTTACAACCGCAATAAATTCTCGTCGATGAAGTGAAAAACTCCACACATCAATCGATAAAGAAGAAATATAACTTCTTACCATCAACCAAGGGTAAATGCATGGTTTTCAATTTGTTGCCTTACCCCTAAGGATTATTCCTTAGTTAGATAAAGAATCTCCTGTCAGTGCAGGATTACTATGTTTTGTCAATGCAGTGACAGATTCATCACCCTTCTGATCTCTCTTCCTAATCCATTATTTTGAAAAATCGTGCTTGATTTAAGTCACCTTCTCTTTGCCTTTGTTAATAGATCCTTTATTGTTCACCGGTGAATTCTTGCTTCTACAAAATTTTGCAATATGCCCAATTTTGTTACATGCATAACAAGTTACATTGTTTCTCTGAATAGCTTTTCCATAACCTTGACCGGTTTGAGTTCTGCATTGATTAGATAAACGTCCAAATCTACCACAAACATAGCATTTCACATTCATTCTGCAGTTGTCTGAGTTATGACCATTTTTATTGCATTTGGAACATTGACCGGTGGGTACGTTTATATTCTGATTATTCCTAAATCTGCATTGATTTGCTCTATGACTAAATTTGTTGTAGTTAAAACATTTCCCATTAAATTTATAAGCATTAGGTTGCCTTACCGGTTTGTTGTGATCATGATTATTTGCAGTCCTTGAGGTTTCTCCATGTTCAAATCCAAGTCTAATTGTTTCTCCATCAGATTTCTGACTTTTCAGCATATCATCAAAGATTATCTAAACTTTTCTTGAATTTGTCTTTGTATTCATTTGCAGTGACGAACTCACTTTCCAAAGTGCTAACCTATCTCAAAAGTTCATCTTTGTCATGTTGCATGTGGATCAAATCAATTTTGAGCATACCATTTTCATAACCAAGCCTTTGAGATTCATCTGATCTTTCATTTAGTCTTTTGGCCAAATATTCCTCATTCCTCTTTCTATCTTCAATATCTTTGCATAGTCTCATGGTTAAATCTTGCATCTCATTCTTCATGTTATTGTTCTCTTGACTCAATTTGTTTGAAATATCTCTAAGAGTTTCTTTTTCTTCATCATCTTGATTTTGCAATTGCACATGTAATTATTTTCTCTTGTTCTTTTCTATAACTAGGTTACCTTGAAGTGCTTTGATAAATTCCTGAGCAGCTTTGAGTTCATCTTCTAGTTTGATATTCTTCAATTTTTCTGCATCAAAATCTTCAAGAGCTCCTTCCAATTGTCGTCTCAATCTTTCCATTGATACCGGTTTTAGAATCTCCCTCAAGTTTTTAGGCTTTTGCAAATAGAGGACTAGGCTCTGATACCAATTGTTAGATACTTGATCAGTCTCAAAGACACTAGGAGGGGGGGTGAATCAGTGTCTAACCGGTATATGAAATATTTAAATTTTTTTGCAACTTTACAACCTAAATTAATGTACCGATAAACAAGCAATAAAGCAATAAAGAGAAATAAGAGACACAACATCAATGCACACCATAACACAAGATATTTTGGCGAGGAAACCCGATAGGGGAAAAACCTCGATGGGATTTGTGACCCACAATATTTACTCGCTAGCCAATATGAATAAATATTATTGATACAATAGGGGCTTGCAAATGCAAAAGGCCAATAGCCTAGAGCTCACTATTCAATCACAAAAAGGAGTCACACTGACTAAAAAATTGGATGATTAAATCCAATGACAATTTACTGCTCAAAATAGCATCTACAATGCTTGATTCAGTACTGGTTTAACCTCTATCATAAACCTTTCTTCGCTTTACTCTGCTCTTATTTGTTCATCAAAATTATTACAATAAAATTCATATACAGATATTCACTCTCATAATCCACTTGCATTAATCACCTATACATATTTCACATACCTAACACACTTTTTACATACCTATGTCACTTTCTAAATGACCTATAAGATCTCATACGTATATGAATATTTACAATACATCATGTCGGCTATACAATATAATTACAATACAAAACAATATAATTTCCATGTCGACTGGGGTGCCATTAAGATCTTTTGTCAGTGTAGACTCGGTGCCAGTGTGAATAATCTTGTTGTGCCTATCAGTGCCAGTAGATGATGTTTGTTTTCGGTGTATGTTGTGAACCATATTACTAGTTGGTTGCCATCAATGACAACATCAACTATTCTCATCTAAGTGTAGAATGCCAACAAAGGATCTAATCGATTGGATCAGAGAGTTGGAGGACTACTTTGAGTTTCAGGATGTCAAGGACCTACAAAGAGTCTGGTTGGCACAAACCAAGTTGAAAGGGCATGTTGCCTTGTGGTGGAAAGAGTTACAAAAAGACAGAGTGGAGAATGGTGAATTGAAGATCACCCGATGGAGACAAATGGTTACAAGGTTGAAGGCCAAGTTCATACTAGGAGACTATGAACTGGAGTTGTTCAAGAAGTTGCAGAACCTAAAACAGAGAAACATGACTATGAAGGAATATACTGAGGAATTCTACAAGGTGGTAATCAGATCTGGACATAGAGAGATGGATAGAGAAAAGGTGGCAAGGTACATCAATCGACTTGCTTTTAACATTCAAGATAAGATGAGTATGTTGAAGGTTTCAACAGTTGAAGAAGCTTACCAATATGCTTTGAAGGCTGAGGAGAAGGTGAGAAGAAGACAACCGAATAAGGGAAAGGATAAATTCAAGATGAATGATAGTATAAAGAAATCGATTGAAGAAGAGGAGTCAAAACCTAAGTGGAGTAAAGAACCGGAATAGAAGACATCAAGGAAGGGTAGCAGCAGTACCGGTAGAGAATTTCTTGGCAAATGTTTCAAGTGTGGAGAAACCAGACATAGATCCTATGAATGTAAGCAAGGAATGGTAATAAGTTGTGTGGAAAGTGAAGAACCGGATGGTATCGAATCTGACTATGCATCAAACCAAGGAGAATCCCTTATGTTTAGAAGAAAGAATACTGGATCTACTCAAAGGCAGATTCTTTTCCAGATTGTATGCAAATTAGGTAGTAAGTGTCGCAAGGTCATTGTAGATAGTGGAAGTACTGATAATTGAGTATCTAGGGATATGGTTGAGAAGTTGGGGTTGAAGAGGCTTGAGCATCCTTGTCCTTATGAGGTAATTTGGTTACAACATGATCAGAAGGTAGAGATAAAGGAGTAGTGTTGGGTGAGTTTCAATATTGGGCCTTTCAGAGATGAAGTTTTATATGATATTGTGTCAATGAATGTTTGTCATGTCTTGTTGGGAAAACCTTGGGAGTATGATAGAGGGGCTATTTATGATTGTAGAAGAAACCTAGTTACTATTGAAAAGGGTGGGTAGAAGTTCAAATTGATTTCTTTGAAGGAGGAAGAGAAGGAGGTGAAGAATCTGAGTCTTGAGAAAAGTTGCAGAAACTAGTAGTAGAGGTTATACCAGAAGGTTTGACAGAACTGGTTGTAGAGGTTATACCGAAGGTTTTGGAGAAATATCTAATATAACTAATTGTAGAGATTATACTGGAAGGTGACATGAGTTGGTAGAAGGATTTGACAGATGAGTCTGATGGACAGATGTAACTGGTCGACAAAGAGCTCATGGTGAAAAACCAGATGAAGTCTTACGGAAGAAGAAATCCTGAGTTGCAGAAGAAAGAAGGAAGTACATAGGGAGAATGTGCAAACCTGAAGCAAAGAAAGAAAAACAAATAAATTCATAGGTTAAAGTAGCCGGTTGAAGCACTGGGAGAGATAAAGTAGAGATTGGTAGATAAAGAAGATGTTTGGATCATAAATGAGCATGGGATCTTCATTCTGAACCCTTTTAGATATTCATGAGTTGCCTCTCATGGAACATCTTTTTTCTACCTAGGTTGTCTAATGTAGGAGCATCCTCAGTTGATGAGCAATCTTGCATCAACCAAAAATATTTCCTTTCAGTTTTGTTATTGCTTAGTTCCTTGTGCAATTTTCTATGTTCTTACCAGTATGTATTGGTAGTGGCTTTTTCTTCGTGGTAGATATTGTTGGCAATTTCCTAGTGGTTTCATGTAGTTGATTCCATATTTCTAGTTCATTTGGGTTCTTCTCCAGTCATTTATTGCTTTTGGTTGGTTATTTATGGGTTTTTGGGATAGTTATTATGCTTACCGGTTGGTTTTCCTTCATTATCGGTGCGATTCTTGGCATGTGGATCTATCTTGGGTCTTGTCCATTGTTCCTTGGCATTTGGTCAACCTTCCTACTGATCTGCATCACTTGTTTGTTATTTTCTAGAAAGATTTCTTAAATCCTAGGGTCGACCTAATTACATGTTTCATTTCCTGCATTGGTGAATGTAATCTTTTGAGGCTGACCAAGATATGTTCTGGTGGGTATAAATATGATGTTATGTAGTCATTTGTATGGGAAGAGGAAGTAGAACTGAGAATAAGGATTGAGATTCGCATATTATGATCTGGTTGATCTTTAGAGTCTCAGTTGGGTTGTATCTGGCTTGAAGCCTGCATGTAGCCGGTTAACTACTGGATGTTCTTTGATGATAATCTGATGATCACCAGATGATTGCTGGAAGTTCTATGACTTAATATGATCTGTTTATATGAATTTATTATGTTTTTTTGCTACTTTCATTATGTTGCTCTTGCTGCATAAGCTGGTTGACTCTTTTGAGGGTTTTCACCGGTTATGGCTGCATCAAGAAGCTACACTCTGTAGTCAATGATCCTAGAAGATTTATAAAGTTAATTGTTTCATTCTTTGTAAAAAATCTATACTCTGCAATCAAGGATCCTAGGAGACTTATGAGATAGAAGTAATTCTCATCATAATTATAGATACTCTCATAAGGATCCTTGGAAACTCAACAAGTGTTGTCAATATGTGTTTATTATTGCATATTATAAGTTATTATCACTATTAAATTCAACTTTCATATTTTTCAATTTATACCTCTAAAATATTGTTTAGTGTATATTTTACTATTGACGTAACCATTCCACTTCTTTTTGGTGCAAGGGCTAGTTTTAAGAAAATGCATTACATTTGTAGTTCACATAAAAGATTTTATAGACAATGATAATCCTAGAGATGACATTGAAAACCCTAACACTTGTACTCATCCTAGGGTATCTCATGTGAATGAAGAAAGATTCAATATTCCTATCAATAATCTCTCTAATGGAGAGCAAGCATTGAAGAGCAACATGGCACCATCTTCTTCTCATATACACACCCTACTGCAAGGGGGTGAGGTCAAAATGTTAGTGTATCAATCTCTCTAATCCCCCTTATTCTTCTAGAGCTTATCTTAACCACATAACATTAAGTAAAGATGAAGCCTTTTAGTCTTGATCTATCTCCCCACATAACATTAAGTAAAGATGAAGCCTTAGATGATAAGGATCTTCCTTCCCAACCTATCAAAGAGGATATGAATAATGATATAAAGGAGACATTCCCCACAAAGGATATCCCTTCTTCATTTACTTCTCCCTTTGATCCTCCTAGATTTATGTACACTACAAATTTTAAATAAATTCATGATAATGGTCCTTCTTCTTCACAATTGAAACACTCTTATAGGAGTGGTTATCATATAATATTAAAAGAAGGTTATAAAGGACAAGGAATAGGAAAATATGAACAAGGAATCAAAGTCCCTATAAACCCTCATTCACAAACTAGTACAAAATGCCTAGGGCATCCTCATCATTCACCTATGGATGATCTCCTTAGAGTTAAAAATCTTAACGAGTACTTTGCAAGACATAAACTCTATCATCCATCTAAAGGTGCTTCTTCCTCAAATACATATTTTTCTCCTACCATCAAACTCATGACCATCATGCCAATAATTGTCTAGATTTTCAAAATGGAATGTAATGACTCATTGATAATGGAATAGTCAAAATAATATAAAACAATCCATCTCCTTCTACTACCACACATTGTCCTACATCTCAAGAGGCAAAACCTACTATTATTGACAATCAAGAAAAGTTAGCTACAAGAATATTTTGGAGATTGAAATATGATAGGAATATTGTGTTTCCTCCCCTAAAATATAATTATAAGAATAAGGAAGGTGATGAACATTGTATTTTTCATAATTCTTACACTCATTCTCTTGGGAATTGTAAATATTTTAAATAATTTGCTCAAGAATAATTTGATCATGCTTTCATCTCTCTTACGATTAATACTCAACTTTTTCTTGGTGAAGAGGTAATGCCTAAGCACTCCATTCACCCTATCATGTTTCTCCTCATGGCACTATTAGTAAAAATCATTGGGGACTCTTTGTGTGGTGATGCATTTTCAATTACAATCATACTTGGGCAGCAACATGATTCTTCATTGTCTTGTTTCTTGGGGGGCAAGGATGGTATAATCAATCTCTTTTTCTCCTTTTTGAATATTACCTCTGATGAATACTAAGAGGGGGGGAGAATTAGTATGCCTAAGAACTTAACCAAACTCTTAAACAATTTTCCAACAAACCGGTGTAGCAGTTTAAACAACAAACTAGTTAAAACATAAATAAGCCAAATAGCAAACAGAGCATTCACCCACAGAAGCACAATCACCATAACACAAGATATTTTGACATAGAAACCCAAATGGGAAAAACCATGATGATTAAAAATCACAAGTCAACTATTTGCAGAATAGTAACCAAACCGGGTAAGGTTAGACCGGTTAAGGCCTTACAATGTTCTTCACTAGAACAGATCTTGTTAGGAATCCAAATCTCTATTAGGAGATAAGTCATGTTAAAGACTATCCTGTTAAAGGATTTCAGATCCATGACTATGAACCACCTTGTTAGAGGATTTACAATAGGCTTGGCTGGGCCTACCCAATTAAGGGTTTCAGACTTGTCGAAGAGATTAGTAATCAACAAGTGAATGATCTAGAAGATAGCACAGAATGCTTGATTAGATCCTTGACAGTTCTTTGTTAATGCATTACAGCATTACTTCAGTCTTCTATCCTTTGCACTCACAAGCTCTGCAGTGAGATACCTATTTCGCACATACCTAGTCTGCTCTATAATACTCACACATATCAATCCCTCAAAACCCTAGACATGATGTCCTCATATAGGAATCTGATTTCATGTTGGTCCAATAAGATTAGACTACAATTTCCTAGGTATAGTGCATCTAGACACATTTGGTAACATGACACAAAAACACCGTCAAAGTGTCGATGGATGATAACTCATCACACTTTACAATTATACCGGTTTGGCATAGTATATCGATTGTCAGTTTAACGACTAAGACTGGAAAACTGAAACATAATGTTTTGATCAAAAGATTAACTTCTACTAGGGGTCTTCATTCCGCTTGAGGTCTTCATACCACTATGACCGGTAAGCATCTTCTTCAAAACACCGATAGTCTTCTACAAATAAAGACTATACATACAATGGCATATAATACCAATGTGAACAACACAACACATATTACTAGTGGAGAATAACTCATACATAAAATAAGTGTGTGTCCATCAATGACAATCACAACTTAAACATTATCAAAATACCAACAATCTCCCCCTTTGACATTGATGTCAACACTAGGAAAATTTTGATATCTAAGTGCTTAGAAAACAAAAACAGATGCCATAATCAAAATTACTCCCCCTAAGCATATACACTACTCCCTTTGCAAAAATTACAAGTATGTGCATGAAATTTTCAATACTAGTCCTCCTTTGCCAACAATGACAAAGTAATGCAAACACTCCCTTTTTCACCAAAATTTACCAAAGTTATATTGCATAACATAAAATAGAGTATATGTTCATGACAATAAAGAGTAAAACTTCTCAAAAAGAGATTTAAAGTTTTTCAAAAAATTCTTCATGTCTAAAGACAATGAATCAAGAAGTGAGGCAGCAATTTCATTCTCGAACTTCATCTGGAAGGCTAATTCTTCCATTGCATTGATAGTGCTCATCTCCTATGTTACAGTAATAGCCTCCAAGTTTAGGAAGCACTTCTGAAGAACCTTCAATTTTGGTAATAGAAGAAACTAGAGTTCCTACATATCTTGAGTTCGCTTGCAAATCTCTGATTCAATCTTTGCAATCTAACGCTGGTGAGTGTGAACAGTCTGTCCATACACTGTGAATGAATCATATGGCAATTTTAAGTTGTCGATATACTTCTTTAACTTTGATTGGAGCTGACTCTTTTGTTTCAGAACATCTTCAAAAAATAGGTGAGGTTGGCAGATTTTTCTCAAGAGCAGGTTGCCTTCACCCATAGCTAAACTTATATCATCCTTCTGCTTAAGTAGTTTTTCTTTGTCTACATCCATTTTCTTTACTAATGAAACTTTTAGAGCTTTTTCATGCTTCTTCTCTGCAAAAACCTGGGCAACATCTTCTAAAGATTGCACTTGATCATCTACCACTGTGCAAAGAATTTTTAACTTGGACAGTGAGGAATCGGTAATGGGAAGGTTAGTATCGGGAATTAGATTGAAAAGAGTGCCAACAACAATTGAATGAAATATTGTTCTTTCTTTTTCCTTAGTTCTTCCAATATAACCTAAGCTAGTTGAATGCTCCTTAGTAGCTCACTTTCATCAACCGATTGAGTAAGACAGGCAAGAGTCAAGTCGGTGGGACCGGTGGGATCAACCTACTTGACTTGATCTCCACTTGCCTTAGGAGTCTGTACTCCTTCCTTTTCCTTGATCTCCTCCTATCTTTTTTTCTCCTCTTCTTCTTTTTCCTGGGCTACCTTGGCGACCTTCTCTTTCTCCTCTTCCACTCTCTTCTTCTCTTCTTCTTTCTTCCGCTATTCTTCCCTCTATTTCTCTTCTTCCTTTTTCTTCTCATCTTCCTTCTTCTTCGCCTCTTCTTCCTTCTTCTTCTCATTTTCCTTCTTCTTCTCCTCTTCTTCCTTCTTCTTCTCATCTTCCTTCTTCTCCTCCTCTTCCTTCTTCTTCTCTTATTCCTTCTTCTTCTCCTCTTCCTTTTTCTTCTCTACTTCCTTCTTCTTCTCATCTTCCTTCTTCTTCTCCTCTTCTTCCTTCTTCTTCCCGTCTTCCTTCTTCTTCTCCTCTTCCTTATTTTTCTCTTCTTCCTTCCCTGCTCTCTCTTTCTCTTTTCTCACTTTCTCTGCTTTCTCTTTCTCTTGTTTCTTTTTCTCTGCTTTTTCTTTTCCTAGTTTCTCTTTTGCCGCTTTCTCATCTTTTTCTTTCTCCACTCTCTCCTCTTTAGCTTTCTCCTTCTCTGAAGTGATGTCCTCAAAATCTAGTGCATCAACATCAATGGGGTCATTTTGATCTTCAATTATTTCACCCAGAGTGTTGAAGATTTCATCCAGTTTGGCTATGGATAGGTCTGGCTCTTGCTCAGCCAGTCGATTAGCTTTGGATACTTTATGCATTTTGACAGTTGCTTTAACCCACAGATGGGTGTCTTTTTCCACTTCAGAGGTTTTGCCACCGAGTAGTTGAAGTCTTCTTTTTCACATGAAAAATATGCCTTTGTACTGATTAAGAATCTCAACCAATTTTGAATTAAAGGTATCGAGAAAATATTGGGCAACAATTTCTTCACTAACTTCTTGCTCCTTTTCAATGACAATGCGCCATTTATTATCCAAATAATTATACAAAGAATTAGGAACAACAAGTTTAATGTCAATCGGAGACCGATCATTATCACACAAATATTTAATGACCTCTATCTGTACTTCTTCCTTTTCACTATCGCTAAGATCATCAAAATAATCTTTTAGATCATCAAGTACTTTCCTTTTAACATTCTTCATAATTCTTTGAAAATGTGTCATAGGCTGGTAAGAAGCAACATGTATATTTACCGGTGCAGAGGTTGCTGGTACATTACCAGTGGACTTCGTCTTCTTTCTTCATTTCCTTATCTTCTTCATTTCTACCTCTGGTTCAGTGTCTTCTGAATCTGGTGAATTATTCCTGTTTTTTCTCTTCCTTTCGAATACCTTTGGTAGAATAGTCTCCAGTTTCTTTTTGGCTGGTGACCTCTTGGTCACTCTTGGACTGACAGCAGATGTAACTAGTGTTGATGCCAATGGCACTGCTTTACTCTTTTTCTACTTTGGTACTCAATAGATTTGATCCTCTCGAAGTAAGTACCAGTCCTCTTCTTCTTTGGATCTAGTGGTGAAGCAATTAGGGTAGAGGCATACCCTGTGAGTATATCATTTACCACTTTATAGCCCATAGGCTCAACTTCATCTTCTCTAGGCTCGACCGCTTGCATTATGCAATGATCTATTTTGATTGTGAAATAGATATCATCTTCATACTTTTTAACTAGATCACTTGATATTCTCATTCTCTAGTTCATCTTTAGTCTTAACTCATCAAAATACAAGTTTAGTCTCTGGATATACAATTCTCACTACTTGCAGACTCTCCTTTATTTGTCTGGAAACCGGTAGGTCACTCAACCATTGAACATCCCCAACTCCTAGAAAATATGCTTGAAAATAGAAAAATAAACCAACAAGCAGTTGACCAAACTTAAACCTCAGAGTTTTGTCCACTTTGATGGACTTCAAGTTCTCCGTGAGTTTTTTTTTCATGCAAGTACATAAGTCACATTCTCCATTCTCCTTGATCATCCTAGAAGCAGCATGCACCGCAGCTGTAGGAGCAAAATTCATTCTGCTAGCATAGAATACTCTATACCCGATTACCATGCATGCATATTTCACCAAGTCATCTTTTATGGTGTTTATGGTCATTTCCCGTTGGTTGCTCAAATAACCGGTGAGCTCTGTCACTTTGGTTTTGGTGATCTTGCAAAGAGTGGGGACTTCCCCAACATTGCAGAAACTTATCACAACATGAATTGCCTCCGGTGTAATATCATGGGTTCGCTCAAGGTAAATCTTATCACCATGAACCCTACTTAGAATAATCCTAATGTGTTCTTTTGTAAACTCCTCGAGAAAATATACTACATTGTGAAGTTTTTTCTTCTCGATTATTTTGTACTCAAGTTTAATCTTCTTATCATCTCCACAGACCAGACTTGGTTGGGAGTGAATCACTAGAGACCCTAGGTCTTCTAGTTTGCAATCAATATATCCTGAAACATCCCCTTCGATAATGACTCCAGTGGGAATTTGAGATAGGGCATTGTACTTCACCTTCCTCCTAAGAAACTCAGATGATTCCTAAGGTTCAGTAGAACTAGAAGGGATTTTAGATGTAGAAGCCATATCCAAATAGTTCCAAATGATGAAGTGATTCGACGAAAAATACCTTATTATCCCAAACTAGGGTTCGTCGATTTTGAACTAGGGTACACCGATGTCGAATGCAACACACTTCTCCAAAAGCTTATTTTACCACTCTGACCTCCACTCTGAATGACTGCAAAATCTTGTGCAAGATATCTTCCTAAATTCTTTTGAATGCAAGATGAATCTCTCTTGTTGCTCTGCTCAAGCTAGAAAAATTCTTCCTTGAAAATAGGTAAGTAAAAATGACGATGAAAGTCACTTTTAAATATGCTCCTACCTACCATAATAAATGCATCACTGTTAGGGCACAAACCCTAACTTTTCCTTTTACCACTTCATTTCTTCTGTCAATCGACAGGTAACCAATACCAATAAAGGCACTTTATCGATATACTCCAAGGGTTTGAGACATTGTTACCAATATGTTCCCCCTAAGCTTTTTGAAGCTCAGTTTGTCGGTTCGGGGGTCTCCACACTGGGTGCGGATACTAGTACATCTTGTGGCTTCTCTTCAGATTTCTTTTTCCAAGTTTTATCCATATCCACCTGAACAGTTTCAACATCGATCTTCCCTTTTGGGTTGACCGGTATGTCTCTCGATGGATTCTTTCTCAGTCTACATGCTCTGGCAGTGTGTCCCAGTTTGTTGCAATGATAGCATACCATACCAAGTGTTCTCCATGGTCCGGTTCTGCATGTTGCAGCAGTGTGACCACTACCACAACAGATCAAACATGTTTCTCTCCAACTATTTTCCGCTCCATAACCATTTGACCAGTGGTCATAGGTTCTATACCAGTTTGGGTTCTTATTCATAGGAGGTTCCGAGACAACTCCTTTAGATCTTGGTGCATAACTTCTAGAGTTGTTCATAACCGACATACACTCAAAAGCTCTATGCCCAAACTTGTTGCATGCATAACAGTGACCATTAAATCTACCAGTTCTAGCCACATTGTTTTGTATGTAAGGAAAATTATTGTAAGCTTTGCTCGTGCATACACTGGTAGTATGTCCTTCCTTATGATTTTAAACTTTGGCTTACCTTTTCTCTTGTTGTTGTTCTTAGGTATTGGTTTCTCTTTTGGTGCATTACTCTTGGCTCCAGAGGTTTCACCTTCCTCATATGTAGAGAAACCAAGTCTAGTGGTATCATTTGATGGCTTCACTGATTCCAGCTTTTGTCCCAGTTTAGCAGCACTTCGGTTGAACTTTGCAAGTATCTCCTTTGATTCAGCAAGTTCCTTGGAAAGAGCATCATTGGCTTTCATCAAGGTTTCATTTTGAGAGATAGCAGCATTGAGGTATTCTTGTATTTCTTCTTTCTCTTCATTACCCTCTTGCAGATGAGCGATGATGGTACCAATCTCTTGTTTCAACTTAGAGATCTCACGCTCCTTGTCCTTCACTAAATCTTCGTCTTTTCTTCTATTTTCTAGCTCCTGACTCATCCTGATAATCAGTCCTTCCAACTCCCTCCTTAGGTTAGTTTTGGATTCATTTAGTTTCTCCACTTCTCCAACTAGGGCCTCCATGTATGCTTCATCGGAAGAGCTATTTTCAGTAAATTCCATCAATTGCTCAACAAGTTCTCTTCTCTTGGCTAAAGAGGCTTTATGCTTGATTTTGAGTTCATCATAGGCTCTCTCAGACTTGGTCAGACGGTGAGTGAGTTTCCTCATTCTGTATTCCCCCATATCTCCTTCCAAGTGGTTAGACTTATAGAAAGGTTGACTCTAATACCAATTGATGAATACTAAGAGGGGGGTTAATCAGTATGCCTAAGAACTTAACCAAACTCTTAAACAATTTTCCAGTGGACTGATGTAGCAGTTTAAACAACAAACTAGTTAAAACATAAATAAGCCAAATAGAAAATAGAACATTCACCCACATAAGCACAATCACCATAACACAAGATATTTTGACATAGAAACCCAAATGGGAAAAACCACGGTGAGTAAAACTCACAAGTCAACTATCTACAAAATAGTAACCAGATCGGTTAAGGCCTCACAATGTTCTTCGCCAGAATAGATCTTGTTAGGAATCCAGATCTTTGTTAGGAGATAAGTCCTATTAAAGACTACCCTGTTAAAGGATTTCAGATCCATGACTATGAACCACCTTGTTAGAGGATTTACAATAGGCTTGGTTGGGCCTACCCAGTTAAAGGTTTCAGACTTGTCAAAGAGATTAGTAATCAACAAGTGAATGATATAGAAGATAGCATAGAATTCTTGATTAGATCCTTGGCATTTCTCCGTGAATGCATTACAACATTACTTCAGTCTTCTATCCTTTGCACTCACAAGCTCTGCAGTGAGATACCTATTTCACACAGACCTAATCTTCTCTATAATACTCACACATATCAATCCCTCAAAACCCTAGACATGATGTCCTCATACAGGAATCTGATTTCATGTTAGTCCAATAAGATTAGACTACAATTTCCTAGGTAAAGTGCATCTAGACACATTTGGTAACGCGACACAAAAACATCGTCAAAGTGTCGGTGGATGATAACTCATCACACTTTACAATTATACTGGTTTGGCACAGTATACCGATTATCGATTTAATGAATAAGACTAGAAAACTGGAACGTAATGTTTTGATCAAAAGATTAACTGCCGCTAGGGGTCTTCATTCTGCTTGAGGTCTTCATACCACTATGACCGGTAAGAATCTTCTTCAAAACATCGATAGTCTTCTACAAATAAAGACTATACATACAATGGCATATAATACGAGTGTGAACAACACAACACAACACATATTACCGGTGGAGAATAACTCATACATAAAATAAGTGTGTGTCCATCAATGACAATCATAACTTAAAGATTATCAAAATACTAACAACCTCTTCATTTGAGCTTTATCTTGCATAGCTTGATGTATTTTATTGCATTGAATTTTTCCTACATGTGTGTTCCTTGTTTAGGACCTTTTCCTTGCTTGAAGAGCTACATTTCTTTATGTACAATCTCTCTTTGGAAGCTGTGTAATGATTCTCTTTGTCCCTATGCTTGGGGGGAATTGATTTCCCTTAGCCTTTTTAAGGATACACTTTTCCTCTGTTGAGTTGTGTTTTCTTATGATAGGATGTTATTCCTTGTGTGAAGTTATTTATACAAGGATTATCTCTTATGTAAAAGATGTGTATCCTTGTTTACAACCTCTTCTTCACTTAGAAATGCATATCTATCATAAACAAACTTCTCACATTGGGTTAAAAGTGTGTCATCCTTCACCAAGAATCCATTTACCTAATAATAGGAGGAAGGCATGCATTCTTTCTCTCCTTCCTTTATTTTGCTAGAAGATGTTATGTTTGTTCAAATTTTCCTCTTGGAGGTAGATGTATTTGATAAAATATCTCTTATCCTCCAAGGATTCCCTTTACACTTGTTGCACAATATCTTTTTACAACTATCTTTTCCTTTCTTTTAGGAGTTAAATCTCTTTGGCTTGGAATTATGCACATTATTGATAAAAGGATATCTCCTTGGTGTTGAAGGTGTGTATCCTTATTTCTAGCTTCCTTAAGACATCAACATAGGCCTACGTTGACATCGTAAGTAGGGGGCATGCATATTGCCCTCTTTGTAATATATTTTGCATGTCCTATACGAGGCGTTCAGACTTGAAACCAAATAAAACAAAGTCTTATATGAGATGCTTCATGCCTGAAACCAGATACAACATTTTTGCATGTCTTATATGAGGTGCACTTGCTTGAAACCAAACAAAATAAATTCTTATACAAGATTTTCAGGCCTGAAACCAAACATATTTTTATTCTTCATGTCTTATAGAGGGTGTAGACATGCTCAAAACTAGACAAAACAAAATCTTATGCAATATTCTTAACTCCTGAAACCAGACAACAATATATGTAGTGATATGAGTGGAACTATCAAAACACAAGTAGAGTATTCTGACTCTCCTCGCCAACATGGATCACTTAGAAAAACATAGCTATCTTGTGGCATCCATGTTCCTCTCTTTTCTCTTCCCCATGAGCTAATAGCTTTCCTATTTGTGGTTCATGGTTCATCCTTTGATGCATTGTTTTTCTCTTTTTATGTGATCACTTGTGTTCTTATGATAGCATTCTGAGAATGATATTAGTGGCTGAGACATTTTGTTATCAAGATGTCTTCAACTAGCTAACTTGGAGCCTTCTTGTGTTGTGTGTCTTTTTTTTTGTGTGTCTTTTGTCTTTTGTTTGGCCTTTTTGTCTATCTTGTTTTGTGTGTCCTTGCATGTGCTTGATAAGTTAAGATCCTAAGATTGGGGGCTTGGTTCCTCAAAATTAGTGATGTTTTATCTCTT
This sequence comes from Cryptomeria japonica, assembly GCF_030272615.1. NCBI lineage: Eukaryota > Viridiplantae > Streptophyta > Pinopsida > Cupressales > Cupressaceae > Cryptomeria > Cryptomeria japonica. Next base: position 45,556,230 of record NC_081415.1, on the reverse strand, counting down.
TGTGATCTTGCTCCTAATTGCTCCTCTCTTTCATCTACTTTATCATGAGTATTTGTGTAGGCTCATACTCTTGTTAAAGTGGGGGCTAAATGTAACATCATAAATTATAATCAGTACAATTTAGACCTCATGTTTGTGCTCCTACTTTAATGTGTCTCATCCCCATCCCCTCTCGAGGTCTAATTTGAGCCCATTCTCTATCTCTGAGGCCATGAACATTCTTTGGTTAGTCTCATTATGAGATAACCTCCCTCTTTTCTATTTGTTTAGGTCTTGATTATAGAAGGACCAGGGCATAGAACACCCTAGTCTAGACAATGGTGCCTCAAAATGCCATGGTCCCTCTCAAAGGGGTCCTAATTTGAAATAGGGTAGGTGTTATATCTCCTTGATAGCATTTGATCCCCATGGCTACACATGACCGTTGGAGGTCAGTCGACCTCCTAATTGGCAATTTACCTAAGGAACCATATATAAAGACATCCTATTAATTCATTTAAACCTAGAATCAATTGAAGTCTCCATACCCTATAATTTGTGCATCCATGAAGCATTCATCATCAAGAATTTTCAAAGATTCAAGGTTGCATTTCATACTTCAAGCATTGTGGATCTAATTTATATCAATCTTATGCAAGCATATGTGTGTGATTAGGTTTTTTCATTATCATGTGTTTTCCATGACATTACATTCAACATTTGTGATTACATTCAAAGAGCATTGCATCATCAATAACAATTGCAAATTTGAGGTATATCTATTTAGCATTTATTTTAGTATATATGCATTATTTCATTAAAGGTTAATTTCTAAACTAGGGTTTGACTTAGGAAAACTCATATTCACAAAATATTTTCCTTTCTTTATGTGTACAAAAAGTAGGAGCGGAGTTGTACTTGGGAAATCTGACAAAGTAGACAGTGACGAACAAGTTCAGCTTTCAATAACGATAAATTCAGAGGACCAAGTGGTGAATTGATACTACCTGGTCTCAAAAAATTAGGTCAAACTTCTAAGAATAGATTCTAGACATCTTCTTTTGCCCAGATCTAGGTCAATAGCTCCATGGGACATACATAGCTTACTGTTTCTGTCAGCATACCTCAATTATCACCTATTTTTCCCTAATTTCATAATCAATCCAGTTCAACTTAGAAAGAGGGAACCAACCCCTGACCAATGAATCTAACTAGAAATTTTAGCCCTTTCCTAAGCTAGATTGAGGCTAGATCTATTAGGTTCACCCCTCTTTCACATTATTTTGGTTAATTTGAATCATTAGTGACTTTATTATCTTAATTAACCCTAATTCCAAATTACACCATTACACCAATAACAAAGTATGAGTTGAGGATATTAATATTATCTAATAGAGAGATGTAATGGTTAAATTTGTGATATTGTACATGATAGAAGAGGTATTCAAGGATATTTAAAGCCACAAACACAAATTGGAAAGAAGCAATGAGACAACATTAAAATATATACTTTTGGAGGGGAAATTAGGTGAGATAGAGTCATTAATAGCTACTCTTGCACTGACATATGGAACAAGGAACTTAGGGTGACATCCCAACCACTACAATATGTTAAGAATGAAAGGCTATCTAATATATTCATTTTTTTTTTAATCAAAATCTATCTTAATGATGCATTCATATAGATAGTTTATTGATCCCACTCAACTATTTCCCAAGAGAGAACCATATTATCATAATGAATCTACCATTGATGAAACTAATGTTGTTTTTCCAAATTATTTCTTGTGTAATGTGCTTGATTTAAAAAGACAAGACTTTAGTGATGATTTCCTAAGAGGCATTAAATAAGACTATTGAATACCATCCATTAATAATGTCTTCTTGTTTACCATTAGGAAGAGTTTTGATTAGCCCCTAGTTAATGTTAGCTCCTTGAGAACTAGTTTCAATTCATTTTAGGTACACAGAGTAGAAATTACCTCAAATGTGGGGCCAAATAGACTCTTATTGAATTCAACTAAAAGATCACCCATATTTAGGATTTTCTCTTCTTTCCATGTAGCATATAGCCTCATTAATCTATCTAATAGTAAGAAGCTAATATAAACACTTGTTATATTTAGGATCCATTTTATGGTGAATAAAACCAACAATACAATCTTTAAGAAACAAGATAAAGAGGCTCATTTTCTAATTCATTTATGAAAACAAGATTATAGTTCTCATATAGGTTTTTCATGATAGTAGATTGGTTAGATGGATGGTGCCATATGTTGTTTGAATGAATGGAATATATTCATTTTGTGTTTTCACTACAAAAAATAAATAAAGAATTTATATCCCATATTGACATCTTTAATCCATTGAAGGTGGGCACAAATTTGATCACATTTTTCTTAATAGATAGCTAGTTTTTTAATTTTTTTGGTGTGAGACTTTATGATATGAAGTTCTTGTTATAGCTTTATATTTAAAACATATATCAATATAAAATTTTAATGTTTACCAGTTGTCATGGTGATTAAACCTCTTCTAAATAGGCAAATATAATGCTATCGAATACTATTGGTAATGTACTAGACCATTGTCCATATCATAAGAGTGGTTGTAATTAGAAAGGAGCTCTATTTGTGAGAATTGCACATGGTAAAGATTATCAATATTGTTCATCCTTGTTGTATGTAATAGACATGGCATCTAGATTGTTCATGAACAAGTGTAAGAGCATACTTATAATTATCCTATTATAAGTGACACAAATTTCTAAAAAATTATAGAATAATATTTATTTACATCATTATTCTTGATTCTTGAGCATGTCTAGTGATATGCCAATTATGGAACATAAGATCATGTATCACAATATGAAAGTTCTCCTTGTTTATAATTTTTTATAGTTAATGTGATACATCTTGAATAGAATCAATTGGTAAAAAGAAAAATCTTATGTAGTTTTTTTCTTGTAATCAAAGCACGTAGTCATAGATAAGAACATTGGTTTATGGATAGAGCAATCTGGGTTCCTTTATTGATTTCTAAAATATATGATTTTTTGAACCCTAAAAGTGCTATATTTTTTGTGTTTTGTTAGTAGCATTTCTAAAACCTAGTGTCATTAAGCTTGATGTAAACTATCCCTCCATATCTCTAAATCAAACAAAAATGGGTGTTCAATATTTAGGTAAATCATCTACACTTGGCTACCTCTACAATCATCATTCATGCTTTGATAAATAGTCCACCATGTGCACCATTGCAAAAATTAACAAGACTAAATTGATTTGGGGAGTGACATTCTAGTTAGGCACCATTAATACATTTGAGTTGCAAGAACCCCAAAATGAATATTATAATATTGACATAACCTCCATGGATGATTGGATGCTATTTACTCTTGAGTAAAAAGATGATGTACAAATACAGTTCGTTTACTATATTTTAAAATTTACTACAAGTTTATTTAAATTGAATCTTATGATTTTCAAAGAAAAACATTCTATAATATTTTTTAATAACTAGTCAATATAAATTTTCTTTTAGAATTCAGTATCAAAATATAGTCTTGGACAAATGATTTCATGCAAAAAGATATTTTGACACCTAAAAAATTGAAGTATAATATGTCTATTTAAATAATACAATAATTTTTCTATCTATACAAGCATTACATTTCTTAATAAACATTAAAAAATATAATTATAAAACAATACATAAATTAATTTGAACCTATCACAAAATATTAATTTCAAAAATAAATTTGAACATTCATTTCCATACCCACTTAAAGTAGATATCTTTTATAGTTAAACATACCAAATTCAACACACACCAAATTGTATTAAATATACACTGATATGTTATATAACATCTATTTCTTAATAAATGAGTTTCAAGACTATTCATAAATTCTACATTAATTTTAATTCCTAACTAAGATCTTATTAGTACATGGGAGTCGACTTTTACACATGGAAGTATGACAACTATATATAGTGACAATCAATTATAATATATCTAATTCTATAAATGTGGATCTAATAGATATCATAAAATATTAATTTAAAAAATAATTTTGACCATTCATTTCCATACCCACTTAAAATAGGTATCTTTTATAGTTAAACATACCAAATTCAACACTCACCAAATTGCATTAAATATACACCAACATGTTATGTAATATCTATTTCTTAATAAATGAGTTTCAAGATTATTCATAACTTCTACATTAAATTTAATTCCTAACTAAAATCTAATTAGTATAGGGGAGTTGACTTTTACACATGGAAGTATGAGTTGAATTTTACATATGGAAGTATGACAACTATTTATAGTGACAATAATTATAGTCTAACTAATTCTATAAATGCTAGAGTGGTTGCGAACGGTATTCTCTCTACATCATTTCCTTTCTAGAAATCCATATGCCAAGGTTGTCCCCTTGCACCCTTCTTGTATGTCCTAGTTGTTGGCGCCCTTGGTTATCTCTTTCACATGCACTCAATAATAAACTTATTTAGGGCATCAAGCTTCCTAAAAATGCAACTACTCTCAATTCCCATTTTATTGATGACAACATGCTTTTTATACAAAACTCGGTAGAAGAAGTTGCTCATACACTTGACATTTTGGAGTTGTTTTGTTTCGTTTTGGGATCTAAACTAGCCATGCACAAAACTGAATTTATCATGACAAGAGACAACACTCATCCTCTTTAGATTCCTTATGAGTGGAGAGAAGTCCAACATGGAGTTATTATTAGATACCTTGGGATTCCATTTGAAATTGGAGTTTCTCTTAAAGACATGTGAAAATGGCTCTTAGCTAAAATTCAAAGAAAACTCTTGAATTGAACCAATAGATTTCTTTCCATGGCTGGTATAATTCAAATTGCCAATAAAATTCTTATTTTCAATCATGTGTACAGTTCATCTTGTTGGCTGCATTCTAAAGCATGTTATAATCAATTAACTCAATTAATTCAAAACTTCATTTGGGTGAAGTGAGGAAATAAAAAGGGTCAGTCTACTACATCATGGGCTCATTGTATTCAACCAAAAGACAAAGGAGGATTGGAAATCATTCCCTTATACCCAAGATATTTGTCTTACTACCAAATGGAGTTTTAGGGAAATAGATGGTGATTCTCCATGGAAACATTTGGTTCATCACCATATTCAAACTGTATTACCTAGATAATCTTGAGATTTGATAAGATGGATGGATAAGCTATTACTTTATCCTCATTTTAAAGTTCATGGTTCAACCTCCTTCAACTCCATTTGGAAAGCTTGGCAAATAATGTCTAAAAATTTATCATGATATGATCAATCGTTGAGTGATGAATTAAGTTTTGCGTCTTCCTCCATTTGGTGGACCTATCTAGTTTAGCTTGACAATACCCCACTTGCCTTGAAAAATCTCCCTAAGGGTAAACATCTATTCAAAGATGATGCAGGAGCATTCTCGGTTCTTTGCAATCTTGCATCAACCAAAAATATTTCCTTTCTATTTTGCAGTTTCAACATTTAATTCTGCATTTTCTAGTATTGGCTCACCGAATATTGAGGAGTTGGATTTCGCTTGAGGACTTGATCATCTACCTTATTCCCAAACCACGGAGCATTTGGATCATTTTCCAACAAGTTATCACTACCATTTTCCAAGACAGTTTTCTGGTATCGGTTGTCTGGACCTATTTGCATTAGTGATCTACCGGATCCCTTTCATAGCTTGTAGAGCCCTGAGCGTTGATTTCAATATTCCTTGGCATGTGGCTGACCTTCTCTTTGATCTACACTTCATCCTTTGTATTTTCCAGAGTAATTTCTTTGGTGGAGGCTGACCTTGTTGTTTTACACGTTAGATCTTGTTCTTTGGTATTTGATCCCTTTTTGGGCTGACCTGATCTCTTGGATCATATAAATCATTGTAATTAAGCATTAGAATGTAGATCGAAGGTGGTAGATAGAACATAAAAGCTAGATCTTAAGATTTAAGGTCCCGGTGGTGACATGTTTTGTAATTGAGCATGTTTTAGTAGGCCAGTGAGTCAATTTCTGTAACCCAAATGTTACTGGTTGATTGTAATCAGTTTTCATGATATAATTCATCTTGTTCTACATTGCCTCCATCATATCCTTGTGTTTCCATTGTGTTTACTCTTGTTGACCAATCTGAACTGATCTCTTTGAGGTCCCTCCTAACCAGTGACTGCATCAAGTGGTATCAGAGCAAGCTTTCATTCTAGAGATTGCGTTGTCCTGAGAAATGTTTTTGTAAGGTGGCGGACTGTGGATCCGACCTGCATTTGAAGAGGAAATATGAATGGTGGAGTGTGTGGGAATGCAGACCCTACTGCGATGGAAATGTTGTGAGGAATTGCAGCCCGGTTGGAAGTTATTGAGACATCCTAGAGAAGAGGACAACATATTGAAGATGTGAGTGAAGATGAAGGAGAAGAAGCCCTAACAAAACAAGTAAACCCACTGGCGATTTATCCAAATGAAGAAAGGGTCTTAAGGGTTTTGAGTAAGGTGAATACTAATCCTCATTCTACCCCACCAAAATATGATGGAAAGTTGGATTCAGATGAATTGATGGATTGGATCTCAGAGATGGAGAAATATTTTGATTTTGAGAACATTGCAGAAGAAAGAAAGGTAAAGTGTGCATGTACCTAGTTGAAAGGTCATGAATCTCTTTGGTGGGAGCTTTTGTAGGTTGATAGATAGAGAAGAGGTAAAGAGAAGATCAAAACATGGGATCAGATGGTTGCTAAGTTAAAATTAAAATTTATGCTAGTTGACTATCAAGTGAATCTGTTCCAAAATTTATAGAATCTGAAGCAGAAGGAATCTAGTGTAAAGAAGTACACCGAAGCATTCTACAAGTTGACTATTAGATCCAGACATGTTGATGATGAGGTTGAACAAGTTGCAAAATATTTGAATGGATTGTGAATGTCTATACAAGATGAACTCAGTTTGATCAAATTGTAGAGTGTTGAAGAAGCTTACCAGTATGTCTTGAAAGCAGAAGAGAAGATGAACAAAAGACATGAGCAGAGACAGAGAGGTAGAGGTGGAAGGTTTTTTGGAGGAATATTTTAAGAAGGGAGAGGATATACTGGAGGAAGAGGAACCTGGATGGATTAGAACAAGGACAAGGAAGTAAGCAAAGAAGGTAATTCATACCGGAATGATGATAGAAATTTCTACCGGAGGAGAGAATCGGATGGCTACCAGAGTGAAATTTTTGGAAAAGATGATAGAAGACAAGATAAGAGAGTTTTTAGAGGAACTTTCTATAAGTGTGGTGGAGAAGGACATCGTGCTTTCAGGTGTAAGAAGGTAGAGAATACCAGGAGAACAACAATGGTGGAAGAAAGCCCCACTGGATCAGCTAACAAACTAGAAGATGGAGAACTGTTAATGATGAGGAGAGCTTTGTGTCATACTAGAGAATATGAGGAGCCCTTGCAAAGGAAAAATTTGTTCAAGACCAGATGTAAGGTATCTGGTAAGTGTTGTAAAGTTGTTATTGATAGTGGTAGTTTAGATAACCTTGTTTCAGAAGAGATGGTGACTAAGTTAAATTTGGAATGATTGAAACACCCTAAGCCTTATCAGATAGGATGGATTTAGGATGAACATAAGTTGTTGGTAAGTGAGCAATGTTTGGTGAAATTAAAAATTGGGAATTATCATGATGAAGTCTTGTGTGATATTATGCCTATGGATATTTGTCACCTTTTGTTGGGTAGACCTTGGCAGTTTGATAGACAAGCAATACATGATGGGAGAAATAATATATACACTATTATGGCTAATGAGATGAAGCAAACCTTGTTTCCCTTGGAGGATCCTTTGAAGAGTGAAGTCTATACGAATGCTAGAATCTATTTGGTGGATTGAAGGAAACTCCTGGATGGGATGAGACATGAGAATGTGTGTTTTGCCTTAGTTTCTAAGAAGACTGAGATTCCGGAGCATGAAGAAGAAGAACCGAAAGAGATAAAATATTTGTTGATAGAGTATGAAGACATCATATTAGATAATGTGCCTGATGGATTACCACCTGTGAGAAGTATCAGTCATTGCATGAACCTAATTCCTAGAGCTAGTTTGCCTAACAAAGTTGCACATTGGATGACACCAGCAGAGAATGAAGAGTTGAATAGACAAGTGTAGGAGTTGTTGAAGAAAGGTTTGATCAGAGAAAGTTTGAGTTCTTGTGTAGTACCAACAGTATTAGCACCTTAAGAAGAATGGAGAATGGAGGTCGTGTACTGATTCTAGAGCAATAAAGAAGATCATAGTGAAATAGCAGTTTCCTTTGCCTAGGATGGATGACATAATGGACTATTTGAGTGGATCCAAATACTTTATAAAGAAAGACTTGAAGAGTGGATATCATCAGATTAGGATTAGAGAAGGAGATGAGTGGAAGACAACATTCAAGACAAATGAAGGACTGTATGAGTGGTTGGTGATGCCATTTGGATTGACTAATGCACCAAGTACTTTCATGAGGTTGATGAATGAGGTATCGAAGAAATTCTTGGGTAAGTTTGTTATTGTATATTTGGATGAAATTATGATTTTTCAGTAAGACAAAAGAGGAGCATTTGTTGCATTAAAGACAAGTTTTGTAGAGGCTGAGAGAAGAAAAGTTGCTGATAAATCTTAAGAAGTGTACTTTCATGAAGGAAGAGTTAGTCTATTTGGGATTTGTGATATCTGAGGATGGTTTGAAGATGGACCTTGAGAAAGTAAAAGCAATTGTTGAATGGCCTACACCAGAAAGCATTGGAGAGGTAAGATCATTTCAGGGATTGGCTAGTTTCTACTTGAAGTTTATCATAAATTTCCATTATGTTTGTAGTCCTCTGACTAAGACAATGAGGGGAGATAGGAAGGAGTTCAAGTGGACCACCGGAGCAAACAAAAGTTTTGAATTGTTGAAGCAAAAAGTGACTGATCAACTTGTGTTAGCTTTACCAGATTTCAACAAAGTGTTTCAAGGGGATTGTGATGCAAGTGGAACAACAATAAGAGCAGTCTTGAGTTGGGAAGGGAGAGCAACAACTTATTTTAGTGAGAAATTGAATGATGCCTAGAGAAGATATTCAATGTATGATCAAGAATTTTATACCATAGTTCAAGCCTTTAAGAAGAAGAGGTGTTACTTGTTTCCTAATGAGTTTGTGTTGTATATTGATCATCAAGGTTTGTAGTATTTGAACAGTCAAAGTAAGTTGAATCAGAGACATATGAGATTGGTAGAATTTTTGTAGAGTTACACCTTTGTGTTGAAGCATAGAAGTGGGAAATCTAACAAATTTGTTGATGCATTGAGTAGAAGAAGGAATTTAGTGACAGAGATGAGAGTGATAGTATTAGGATTTGAGGAGTTGAAGACCTTGTATGATGATGACTCAGATTTTGCAGAACCTTGGAGAGCATGTAAAGAACTGGTTATGTTAGACAAAAGAAAGTGGTTGGATTACTTCATTCATGATGGGATTTTGTTCAAAGGAGTTTAGTTATGCATACCTAAGAGTTCTATGAGGGAGAATCTAATAAAGGAGAAACATAGTGGAGGGTTAGCCAACACTTTGGTGTTGATAAAACAATAGCATTGGCATGAGTGGGCATTACTTTTCACCCCAGATTCATAAGGATGTTAGGAAATTTGTGTAGAGTTGTAGAGTTTGTCAAGTTGCAAAAGGTAGAAGTCAAAATGTGGGATTGTATAAGCCTTTGATAGTACCAGAGAGACCTTGGGAGGATATAAGCATGGATTTCATACTTGGATTGCCTAAAACACGGAGAGGGAATGATTCTATATTTGTGGTAGTGGATAAATTCTTGAAGATGGCTCATTTCATACCTTGTAAGAAGACATCAGATGCAATGCATATAGATGACCTATTTTTCAAGGAAGTGGTGAGATTCCATGGATTGCCTAAGAGCATAGTTTCGGACAGAGATACTAAGTTTGTTAGTTATTTTTGGAGAACACTTTGGAAGAAGATGAAGATGGATTTGAAGTTTAGTTCTACTTTTCACCTACAAACTGATGGAGAGATAGAAGTAGTTAACCGGAGCTTGGTAAATTTGTTAAGATGCTTAGTTGGAGACAAAACTAAAAGCTGGGATTTGATTCTTGCACAAGCAAAGTTTGCCTATAATAATTTAGTAAATACGAGTATCGGAAGGATACCTTTTGAGATTGTAATCGAAGCACACCCTAGAGGTATATCAAAATTAAGAGATATCAACAGTGAAGATCGAAGAAGTTCAGAAGAAGAAGAATATGAAGATCACGTAAAGGACTTACATATTCAAGTTAAGCAATATTTGGAGGACATGAACAACAAGTATAAGGAGAAAGAAGATAAGAAGAGAAGTCATAAGGAATTTGAAGTTGGCGATGAAGTGACGGTGTGTCTGAGAAAAGAAAGATTCCCGATTGGAACTTATAACAAGTTGCAGATGAGAAAGTTTGGACCTTGCAATATTTTGGGAAAGTTTAGTTCTGGAAATGCATATAAAGTGGAGTTACCAAATAGTCTAAGTATTTCACCTATATTCAACATTGCAGATCTACATCAGTATCATGAACCAAAATTCAGTGAGGACAGTATTGCAAACTTGAAAAAATAGTTTCCCTAGAAGGAACCAGATCAAATTGAAGACATTTTGGATAGTAGGATTGGGCGTAGTACCCGGAGCAGTCAATATAAGGAGTATTTGGTAAAGTGGAAGCACATACCAGTTGAGGATTCATCTTGGATTTCTCAAGAAAAGGTAGACTACCTTGGTTTTCCTCTGACCCCAACGAAGTGAGAGACTCACTTTTTCAACAACCCCAGATGTTTGATGTAGGAGCATCCCTAGTTCTTGGCAATCTTGCATATTGAGGAGTTGGATTTTTCTTGAGGACTTGATCATCTACCTTATTCCCAAACCGTGGAGCATTTGGATTATTTTTCGGCAAGTTATGGCTACCGGTTTTTGAGATAGTTTTCTAGTACCGGTTGCCTGGACCTATTTGCATTAGTGATCTACCGGATCCCTTTTGTATCTTGCGGAGCCATGAGTGTTGATTTCGATGTTCCTTGGCATGTGGCCGACCTTCCCTTTGATCTACACTTCATCCTTTGGATTTTCCAGAGGAATTTCTTTGGCGGAGGGTGACCTTGTTGTTTTACATGTTAGGTCTTGTTCTTCGGTATTTGATCCCTTTTTGGGTTGACCAGATCCCTTGGATCATATAAATCATTGTAATTAAGCATTAGAATGTAGATCAAAGGTGGTAGATAGAACATAGAAGCTAGATCTTAAGATTTGAGGTCCCGGTTGTGACCTCTTTTGTAATTGAGCATGTTTTAGTAGGCCAGTGAGCCAGTTTTTGTAACCCAGATGTTACTGGTTGATTGTAATCACTTTTCATGATATAATTCATCATGTTCTGCATTGCTTCCATCATATCCTTTTGTTTCCATTGTGTTTACTCTTGCTATCCAGTCCAGACTGATCTCTTTGAGGTCCCTTCTAACCGGTGACTGCACCAAAAAAAGGCATTCAAGTATTTCGAGAACTCTGGGATTTGGTTGGATTTAATTGGAAAACATGATAGAAATTGAAGACTCAATTTAAGCTATCACCGATTGATAAAGCTCAACTTCTTCAAATTCAAAGACTTGTTTCACCCAAAATTTTTGATTTGTTGTCTACCTGTTGCCATGCTAACTTTCTTACAAATTGGAAATGGCCAAATAATTGAATCTTTCATACTTTTCCTATTAAATTGGTCTATAAACAAATCCTTCCAACCTATCCCATCTCAACTCAACTTAACTATAAATGGAATTGTAGACTAAGTTATGGGAAATGGAACCAATGAAGTGCTCTTATTTGGAAATCCAAATCCAAGGCTCAAGGCCAATTGATAACCTAGAAGATACTTCATGTTAAGGTTCATATCGAAGTTCATCTCTCCTTCATCTCCTTTGCACCATCTTGCCCTTTATGTGCTAAAAAATAGACTACTAGCGTGATTTTTGGTATATCCCCTACACTCAACGCCTATGGAAATACCTTTTTTCCAACCTCCTAGCTCTTTTTTATACACATTGGTCTTGGAATATTGTTCTTCTTAGACTTCTCTCACACCTAAATATCATATCATGGACCTTTCAACACATCTTTTGAAGAACATTTAGAAATTTTGCTGCCTAGCTACCTTCTCCCATACTTTTTATACCATTCATATGGAAGATTTGATCATCTATTTAAATCTCTCTCCCCCATCTCAATCTTTTGCATTTCTTCATCCATTCAGTGTTGACTTGCATGTCATACTAAGAGAGATACAAAATCAATTCAGTGCTTTTGAGGAAATAATAATAGGTATTGTTTCTAGGAAGGATTAGATCACTGGTCTTCCAAATGGTTGATTATTTGTCCATGTGAGTTCTATTTGAGATTTTGAAACTTCTGTTGGTTTCTTCATCTACCACTATAATGGTGCAATGTTAACTAGATAATTCTCATTGATGCTAAGACATATTATAGGAGAGATAAATGATCAATTGTTAAAATGGGGAGATTATGTGTTATATTATGCTTCTTTATTTTCATTGCATGCTTCTTTGTTTTTGCAACCTATTGTTTCATGTGAGAGATGCTCAACTTGCTTTTAACAGTGAGTACTATATGGACTCAGTTGTAGCCAAAAAATTGTGGTCATGGAGGGGGTTTAATTGTTAATTGTTGTGAGTGGCATGGAATTCAAGGAAGTCAATACTATTCCCATGTCATCCTATTGTGCTTCTCCAATAAGTGTTTTTATCCCTTCAAATTGCTTTATTGATCTTTGTTCCAATTAAAGTATATGAGGGATGTGGACCCGAGCTAGAATTATTTCACTAGCATCTACCAATAGGACTTTTTGGCATCCAAAAGCTAAGATATTTGGCTCTCAAACAAAATAGGTTTAAAAGATAAATTCCTATGAAAATTTGTTCTTGTAATCAATTTCAAAAAATTGTGTGCTTAAAATACGCAGGATTTGGTTATGAATATGTCTTTGGAGAAATTTTTCAATTGTTTTTGTGAGCTAGAAGCAGTGCCTAAATGGCAAAAACCTATTGATGATGAATGCTTTAGAGACTCAACAACTACCTGGAACTATTCAACAACTTGTTGGAATTGTTGATCATAAATCTTTAAAAGTCTTCTAAGATGGCCTTTGAGCCATGATTATTCTATGTTTCAACAACTTGCTAGAACTGTTCTCTTATTCATGATTTTTAGCAATTGTAATTTTTTTATTTTTTTATTTTTTTATTTTTTATTCAAATTCTTATTTCAATAAAAAAATATTCCTACCTAATGCATTTTTTTATGGATAAAAATTGAAGATAAGCAATTTTGATTATTAGTGTTATAGAGAGTGATTTTAGGGATTGTTTGATAAATGATAGATTTGAATATGTATTTTTTTTAATAAGTGTTTAATAAATGTAATTTTTTTATAGATAAAAATTGAAGATAAGCAATTTCAATTATTGATGTGGTAGAGAGTGATCTGGGAGTCCTTTGATAAATAAGTTTTTAAATTCTATAATTTTTTAAAATTAAGTAAAAAAAGTATAATTGACTCAAACAAATATTAAAAATCACAATTAAGAGTACAATATACAATTATTCTAAGTTAATTTTTATAAATAAATGAATAAACTCCTAAAAAATGTGTAATATTCTAATAATTTCAATTAGAGTATTGTATTCAAAACTCTATAAATGTGTAAACAACCTTCCTACCTAATGCGTGGTAAACCATTTTGATAGATTATAATATATTTGTTTTTAATTAGTGTTTGATAAAAAAAAAAAATTATAGAAAAAATTGAAGATAAACAATATATAAATTAATTTGAACCTATCACAAAATATTAATTTCAAAAAAAAAAATTGACCATTCATTTCCATACCCACTTAAAGTAAATATCTTTTATAGTTAAACATACCAAATTCTATTAAATACACACCGACATGTTATATAAGTCACAACTTAGAATTCTACACAAAGGTGTCCCTCATGGGAGTTGAACTTGGGTCTCCACATTGAGAACTCAATGCTTTACCAACTAAGCTCAACCCCTTGGACATATGAGGGATCCTTTGATAAATGATAGAATAGAATATATATTCATTTTTAATTAGTGTTTAATAAATATATTTTTTATTAGATAAAGTTGAAGATAAGCAATTTCAATTATTGACATGGAGAGTGACTTAAGGACCTTTTGATAAATGAATTTTTTAATTCTATAAGATTTTTTAAATTAAGTAAAAAATTATGATTGATTCAAGCAAAATTTAAAAAATCACAATTAAAAGTACAATATACAATTATTCTAATTTACTTTTTATAAATAAGTAAATAAACTCCTAAAAATGTGAAATGCTCTAATAATTTCAATTAGAGTATTGCATTTTCTACCTAATATGGTAAATCATTTTGATATATATATATAGCTAGCTTTAATAAATGTATTTTTTTTATAGAGAAAATTGAAGGTAAGCAATTTCAATTGTTGATGTGGTAGAGAGTGATCTTAAAACCCTTTGATAAATGTACTTTTAATTCTATAGGAGTTTTTTATATTAAGAAAAATAAAATTGATTCAAACAAATTTTAAAAATCACTATTAAAACGACAATATATAATTATTTTAATTTAAGTTTTATAAATAAATGAATAAACTCTTAAAAATGCGCAATATTCTAATAATTTTAATTAGAGTATTGCATCTAATACTCTATAAATGTGTAAACAACCTTCCTACCTAATGCATGGTAAATCATTTTGACATATTATAATATATATTTAGTTTAAATTAGTGTTTAATAAATATATTTTTTTATAGATAAAAATTAAAGATAAGCAATTTCAATTATTGATGTGGTAGAGAGTAACCTCAAGGACCTTTTGATAAATGCATTTTTTAGTTTTATAAGAGTTTTTTTAATTTAGTTCAAAAAATAATAATTCATTGAACAAATTTTTAAGACCATGGTACAATATATAATTATTTTAATTTAAGTTTTATAAATAAATGAATATTATTTTTAGTATATTTGTAGAGGAAAAAATATTTCAATTAATTAAAAACTATTTAATTTAGATTATAGAATTGAGATTAATATTTTAAACTTATAACCCGTTTATGGGTTTCCCAAGGTTAATCATGTGAGCTATCCTTTTGTAGCTGATGTAGTGACGTGGTAAAAGCCGAAGAGGGGTTGGGTGAAGATTAACTTTGATGGGGCCTCAAAAGGGAATCCGGGCACTTCAGGTGTGGGGTGTGTGGCCTGTGATGATGAGGGGAAGATCCTTTTCATAGGAGCTAGAAGATTATAGGACAAAACCAATAATGAGGCAAAGGCTCAAGCGGCCTTATTAGTGGTTGACTTGGTAGTGAACATGAAGGCATCAAAAGTCCACTTGGAAGGGGATTCCCAAGTAGTGATCAATGCCTTGATCACAAGTGATACCCCGTGTTGGAAGCTAAATAAGTTCATACATATTATTTATGAGAAGTTAAAATCCTTCCAATATTTTTGTATTTCCCATGTGAAAAGAGGTGGGAATGTCATTGTTGATGGTCTTTCAAACATGGTGTGTGAGCTTTCCAAAGGGGACGTGAGGTGGTGAGATAGTCATGATTGCATCGTACGATGGAGTTAAGACACCCTGCCAAGTATGTAATCTTGCAAATTCGATATGTGCGACTTGCGACTGACTTTTTATCCAAAGTTGTAAGTTTGGTTTGAGTTGATGGGCATTTAATGCAGAATGCTCTCTGAAATGGCGGCGGTTGTCGAGCGTGCCTCCTTAATTCTAATATTGTTATTTTCATGTATTCAATGTGGTTTTTCTATGAGTTTGGTGGTGAAGGCTATAGGTTTTGGTAGAGCTTGATGACTTTTTATAGACATTCATTTTCTAAGGACGTCCAAAATGGAAGCAAACTTTACCCTGAAGTCTTCAAAGATGATGCTGGCTTTTTGGGGTCCTGTCTTGGTGAAGAAGCTTGAGAAAATGTTTCTGGCAAATGACCCTTTGTTCTTGAAAGCAGTTCAGTTGGTTTTAGGTGAGGAGGTGGTGGTAATCGGCCATAGATATCTATCGAGAGTTGATATTTATTTTCTAATCATGGCTTGGGGACTGGACTTGGGACATGCGTGCAAGGAAGTTAGGAAGGTGACGAGGATGATCGTTCTAAAAGCTTACCTACTAAATTTGGAGTCTTTGTTGGAGTGGGCCATTCTGGGTTGGGGATTTAATCTATTTGAAGGCATTCTAGAGAACAATGTTGAGTTGTGGGCTAGGCACTCTCGAATTTCGTTTCTTCGATGTCAAGAGGAGGTCAAAGCTCGGTTCAGAGACAATGCTAGGAGAGGATGGGAAGGCCTGGTGGTTTATGTTCAGATAATGGAGCTCAAAGCAATTATCCAACAGGTGGGAATGGAGGCTAGGATGGTGGACAAGGTGTGAAGAAGGAGGTCGATCACCAGATGACTCTCTACGAAGCTGGAAAGACAGGTTGAGCAGGGTGGTGTGGTTGGTGGCTCTTTTGGGTCGGTGGATGCTTCAAGCTCTCGAGATGATGCAGATGGTTGAAGAATTTGATGATCAATGGTACCCCTTGGTACATTAATTTTTTTGACTTAGTTGCTATTTAGTGTTTTTCTCTGTTAAACTATATATGCCAATGAGGCACGGTGTATTGAAACTTTTTTTCACAGTGGGATGGGGTAGGGTATTTTGATGTCTCTGTTATATGAAGTATGGTTTTGGCAGGGTGGTTTAGTTTTCAGATGGTGGTTTGGATGAATGATGATTTAGTATGTACTTCAGTTTACTTCTTAAAAAAAAAAAATATAATAATTACCGATAAAAAAAAATTAAACTTATAAAAATTTAAATTAACTAATTAACAGATGTTTAGCTTTGATATTGTTATAGTTTTTATTTAGGTGTTAAAAATAAATTTATTTAAGTTTTAGAATTTTATATTTTTTTATTGATTAAGTTTTTTAATTATATGTTTTTAATTTCAAGTTTGCATAAACAAACAAATTCGATCTCTTTGTGTGTTGATTGGAGTTTGATATGCATACATGAATCTATAACTTGTGGTATGATCTAATCAATCCTTATAATTTGTAACTTATTTGTTTGTTGTTGATATTTAAATTCTATAAGAATATATAGTTTTAGAGACAACTTAAAGGAATCTTGAATATTGTGAGGGTCGTGTTTTCCTTAATTAGACCCCGAACCAAACAAATTTATAATTTTGAAAGAAAGGTTGGAGGACAAGTGCACAACAATTCTAGGACGATGCAATGTAAATTTATTTCTTATCTTTCTACAAATTATATCTAGATGTATTTTTGGATTATTCTCTTATGGACCTCAATGCTACATATGTATTACATGATTCATTCTAATTAGAGTTAGTCTTTAATTAAATATACCACCTTAGTGAGTATTTTGGTGCAAATTACACTTTAATTGATTTATAATGACAAGTGAAAAAGGTAAGAAAAAATTCAATTTAAATTCTAAGTTGCTTAATTTAGATTTGTTGATATGGAGGAGTCACTTCACTCATTAAAAAAATATATTAAAAAATCATTTTGGATCAAGAAATGAAAATATAAGACAAATGATGCCAAAATGAAAAAAAAATAAAAATTTATCAACTTCAAAACAAAATTTATCATTTTATATGCTAACCAACATGATTAAAAATAATTTAATCATTACAAATCTAAAATACAAAAAAAATATAACTATACAATTTTCACCATTACAAATATAATTAATTCTTCATATTAAATCATATTTTTTTTCAAAGAAAGTTACAAATAATCATTTTAAAATTACAAAGTTCAAATTAGGCATTAATTTTGATGATTATATAGTTATTTTGTTAATTTTTATAGTATATGTTTATATTAATTTCCACAATCCATGATAAATTAGTTTGCTATTCCTAGATTTGACCATGTAAACATTTAGCATCATAAACATTCTGGATCATACTCATTGATCCATTATTTCCTCTTCTCTAGCCAACTCACTCTAATGAAGGATCAGAGAGTATGATCCACAATGTTGATTGTGGAAACTATCTACATGGTCAGAGTGAAGAAACAACAAGCTAATTAGAATATAATAAAACAAGGTATGGGACTAGCCAAGCCAAAAAAGGGTCTAATGTATAATCATATTTTTTTCTTCTATGATAAATTAGTAAATGTTATTCCTTGATCCAATCATGTAACATTCCTTGATCTGATCACGTAACATTTTTTATTATCAACATGTTGGATCATACTCTATGATCTAGTTTTTCCTCTTCTCTAGCCAACTCACTTTACTGAAGGATCATAGAGTATGATCCACAATGTTGATGGTGAACCCTATTTATGTGGTCAAAATGGAGAAATAACAAGCTAATTTGAATATAATAAAATAAGGGTGAGACTAGCCAAGCCAAAAAAGGGTCTACTGTACAATCAAAAAATTTCTTCTATGATAAATTAGTTTGTTATTCCTAGATTTGACCACGTAAAATTTTTCATTATCAACATTTTGGATCTTCTCCATGATCCATTATTTCATCTTCTCTAGTCAACTCACTCTAATGAAGGATCATAGAGTATGATCCACAACATTGATGGTGAAACCTATTTATGTGGTCAAAATGAAGAAATAATAAGCTAATTAGAATATAATAAAATAGGGGGTGATACTAGTCAAATTAAAAAATCTTCTAATGTATAATTATATATTTTTTCTTCTATGAAGGATCATATAATATGATGTAGGAGGGTGATGATGAAAAAAATTTACATGATTAAATCCAAAAATAACAAGCTAACTAGAATATAGTAAAATCATAATAAATAAAGTTACAAAATATCATGTTTAAATTACAACGTTCAAATTAGGTGTTAATTTTGATGATTATATAATTATATTGTTGATTTTGATGGTATATGTTTATATTAATTTCCACAATCCATGATAAATTAGTTTTTTATTCCTAGATTTGACCATGTATGCATTTTTCATCATCAACATTCTGGGCCATACTCCATGATCCATTCCTTCCTCTTCTCTAGCCACTATAGTGAAGGATCATAGCGTATGAATTTCCACAATCTATGATAAATTAGTTTGTTATTCCTAGGTTTGATCATGCAATCATTTTATATCATCAACATTTTGGATCATATTCCATGGTCCATTCTTATTCAATATCATACTCCATGATCCATTCTTAACTCTTCTCTAGCCAACTCACTCTAATGAAGGATCATAGGGTATGAATTTCCACAATCTATGATAAATTAATTTGTTATTCTCAAGTTTGACAATGTAAACATTGTTCATCATCAACATTTTGGATCATACTTCATGATCCATTCTTATTCAAGATATATTCCATGATCCATTATTTCCTCTTCTTTAGCAAATCACTTTAATGAAAGACCATAGCATTTGATCTACAATGTTGATGGTGAAACCTATTTACGTGGTCAAAATGAAGTTGATGGTGAAACATATTTATGTGACCAAAATGAAGAAATGACAAGCTAATTAGAATATAATAAAATAGGGGATGGGACTAGCCAAGCCAAAAAGAGTCTAATACATAATTATATTTCTTTCTTCTACGAAGAATCATAGAATATGATCTACATCGAAAACAGCGATGATAAAAAAATTTACATAATCAAATCCGAAAATAGAAAGCTAATTATTAGTACATAGTAAAATAAAAGGTGAGAATGGCCAAGCCCGGAATAGCCTAATGTATAATTATGGGTTCTTCACAATTCAATTGAGAAGGTTGAAGAGTACCTCAACGGACCAGGTATGATGGCACACGACTTGTGAATAAGGAGAGCACGTGTATACAAGATTATCACTAGAATCGTACCAGGCATTGAGATTGAAGTTATTGCAATCCATCTAGAAACTATAAATTGGTTGGTGGCTTGTCGGTTGGTTAAACTGGTTCCAGTGTAAAAGGCCTTTGGAGATCGAGTCTTGTTCGGAAAATCTGGTTCACTAGCAGGATCCATGGCTATAAATGATGAGGTGGGTTACAAAGCCAAAAAATTTGGGCAATAAACACCTTTTCACTATAGTGGAATACCAAATTTAACATTTAACCTTTTAAGAATTGACAATTTTGTAAAGTCAGAACTGTAAAAACAGAGATTTGCAAATGTTTTAGAGGCTCAGTGTGGAGGCGCATTCTCCAATCAAAGGGCATATCTCTGTTGAAAAATTAGAATATAACGATTATTCCATTTGTATCTTATGCGGGCATGAGGTAGAATTTATTATATCACATTTTAGATTGCTTTTGTACCATCCAAATATATAAATATTGCGAATGGTCCTTCGCTTTCACCAACCATATTTGTTCTGCATTAAATACTGACCAGGAAGGCGCATTTTCCTCACCTTTCTGTTATCCTCAGGATCCTAAACTTGGTCGCTTAGCTGTTGTTATTCAAGAGGTTCAGTGAAGTACGCTTATCATAGAAGGTGTGCGTGCATATAGTCAGATATAGCTTCTGCTTCAATCTGGTTCTGCTACTACGGGACCAATTTCTTCTGTTTTTCCGGCTCTGTCAATCTGCCGGCCTTGCAGCTTTTGGACATAAGCATTATGCCTAATAAGACAAGGCTTTGACTGGGTGACGCAGAGCTTGAGGAAGAAGAAGAGGAGGAGAAACTGTTATAACTGAAGCAAATTACTCTGTTTTGGAAGCTATTTGAACTTGTTACATAGAACATACAAGTATGCAAATGGAGTGTTTGGGGAGACTGTGGAGCTATTCTTGTTGTTTTGATGGTGTTCAATCATGGAAGTTGTTGATCCTGGTTGGAATTGTTTCGGTGGTATTCGTTGTATGGAAAAAGGATGGAAAGTACAGAGCCAAGAGGACTGGGCTGCCTCTTGGTACTTTGGGATGGCCCTTCATTGGAGAGACCTTGGAGTTCATATCCTGTGGCTATTCAACAAGGCCTGAGAGCTTCATGGACAAAAGAAGGCGACTGTAAGTTGATTATATATTGTAATTTTAATCACTGAAGTGTTCTGAGATATTAGATTTTCAGAGTCCATAAGATTAATGATCGTTGTGTTATGTTTTTCAATTTAATTTCAGATCACATTCTATGATCCATTATCAACTGAACCATTATCAACTGAAGTATTTTTTAAATAGATTTTGTAGTGCAGACCAGTCGAGTATCGCATCTGCTTTGGCTTAGTGATTCAAATCCTGATAAATGGGTGTTTATACATCTTTGAATTCTAAGTGGGTACACTTCAAACTTTGCATTCTGCAAATGGGTTTGCCTGAGCCATTGATTTCCATTATGTGTCTCTGCCTGCAACATCATATTCTATATAAGTGGGTCTTCCTGAACTGTCGATTTCCAATATGTGTCTCTGCCTGAACTGTTGATTTCCATTATGTGTCTCTGCCTGCAACATTACATTCTATATAAGTGGGTGTGCCTGAACCGTTGATTTCTATTAGTGGGTGCGCGATTGTTATAAGTGGGTGTATTTGGACCTTCCAATTTCATGAGCGGGTGTATTTGAAGCTTTGAATTTTACAATTGGTTGTGCTTGAGAAATTCAGTTCCATAACAGGGTCTGTCAGAGACATTGACTTCTATGGGTGGGTATAACCTTTGAACTCTCTAAGTGGGTGTGCTTGGGCCGTTGATTTCTAAAAGTGGATGCCCCTCAACTCCGGATTTTTTAAGTGGGTGATCCTGAGCTATTCGATTCTTTAAGTGGGCATGCCTTTACAATTGAATTCTGTGGCCTCATTGCCTAAAAGCATGGAATCAGGTTCTATAATGCCCTGATCTAGAGGCATAAAAAGTGGTTCTGTATCTGGTCTGGTTGCTAACAATCTGCTCTGTTGTTGTCTGTTTTCTGCTTGTATTATCACTACCTAGGTACCCAAATCTAGAATTCTTACAGGGCTAATGATGTCGATAGTTTTTTAGTTTTCCGGCAGACTGCACTTCTGGGATCTTAGAAGCCTTTTCATCTGTTTCCCTCATTTGGATTGACGCTTTCTGGTAAGGCCTTTAATTTTGTGCTAGAAAGCTTGCAGTGTTGATTTTGACCAGGCACGAAATTTTCCATGCATCTCGATTCCCAAGTATGTCAGATAACTACATGACAGAGACTTCAAAGAAACTTTGCCCACACTCAACAGACATACTTACAACCTACCCATAATTCTAAGCAAATGACATATTCTGGCAGCTATATTTGCATTACCTATACTCTTGAGGTCTCGGTCCTGTCAATGTCTATAACGAAGACTACCTAGATTTCCAACACGACACAGTTTTATTACTTTCAGGTCAAATTGTCTGTTGGCTGGTTGTGCATTTCATAATATATTTATTTCCCAAATTGAAATTTGAGCCACTTTTCCATCCTCGCAATAAATGAAAAGTGTACATGCTAGTCAAATATTATCTACATCCTTTAGAATTATGAAGAAAAGTCTAGATTTACATTTTCCAATCAGCAGTATAAAGAATAGTTGTCTATATTCAGAATTTCATCCTCATAGGTGACTATTTCTTCTTCATATCTAACTGTTTATATTGCTGACAAGCTTTCAAGGTAGTTTTATTTGATAGGCTACAGCATCAGATTGCATATATGAAAAGCCTCGCTTCATATCATAATCAGGGCCCCTGTTGATCGAAAAAAAAAACTATTAATATCCTTTCTAGGGAATGAAAATAATATTTCCTTAAGATATAGATTACTGCATCAAGTGTTTGAATTATAAAGTAGAATGCACATTTTTTATGCTATTCAACTCATCCACATTAGAATATGGTTAGTGCTACTTTCTGTCAGATTAAATCTATGGCAAACAGCTGTCAAATGAAGAAATAGCTTAATTTAATGAGATGTTGTAGTTTGTAAGTATAAATCTACTGTATCCCACTTCTTCCTAGTATAGAACTCTGGTCTCATGAATTCGGAAACATAAAAAATGCAAGCAAGGACAGAACATCGAGTACTGATTCTGCCTACTAGTTTGTCATAACTGTAAGTCATCAGTCTCAATTTAACAATAAGCATTCAAGGGTGACTGTAAGAAAAGGATTTGCTTTTGGCCTCTTATGTGGACCAAGGTATTGGACCACCTTGGATTCTATGACCCATCAATAATATTACATTACTGCCAGCCTTTCTTTGAAAGTTGATCAGAGACTTCTCAATGGCAACTCATTTAGTCCATCATTCTGAAGTTAAAGAAAAATAGTGAGCAATGAGAAAACAAACAACTGCATGTTATGGGTATTGATTTTAGTGAAATAATGTCTCTGTCTTATCCACGTGTGAACCATGGAATATTGATCTTTGTGGTCAGAAGTTTGTATCAGAAAACTGTAAGCTTTTTTTCACTGTAAATGTCTGAGGACATGTGGGCTATGATAGCTGGCTTTTGTTTGTTTCTGGGATTCCAAGTTAAGTTTGACCAGCCTTAACATTGGATCTGCATGGATGACATTCATGGGGATTGACTTGGGGGAATCCATATATTACTTTATTGTAGACTTAAATCTTGGTTTTGAAATGCAGATATGGAAAGGTATTCAAATCACACCTTCTTGGGAGCCCCACAATTGTGTCAACTGATCCAGAAGTGAGCAAAGTGGTTTTACAAAATGATGGTAGAATATTTGTTCCATCTTATCCTAAGTCACTTAATGAACTCATGGGAAAGTCTTCGATACTACTGCTGAATGGAAACATGCAGAAAAAGTTACATGGTCTCATAGGTAGTTTCCTCAAATCCCCACAGTTAAAAGAACAGATAACTGTGGATATTGAGAAGTATGTGCTGGATTCCATGAGAAGCTGGGAAGATGGACAAGTGGTTTACATACAAGATGAAACCAAAAAGGTAAGCAACCAATAAAATATGAATGCACATACACAGATACATTCAAATTCGCTATAACTCTTTTTGGTTTTGACCATTTACATTGCTTTTGGAACAGATAGCTTTTCAGGTGCTGTTAAAAGCCCTTATGAGTCTTAACCCTGGCGATGAATTGGAATATCTAAAACAGGAATTCAGAAAATTTATTTCTGGTTTGGTCTCAATTCCAGTCAAATTGCCTGGAACAAGGCTTTATAAGTCCTTACAGGTCAGGTTTGCTGATCGCATTCTATATTTTCAAATTGAATCACGTGATTACATCAATCTAAGATATGGGGTTTGGGAGATTTCGAGAATTATGATTTCTTTACTAATTATGATCATTCAAATATGTTTCAGGCAAAGGCAAACATGGTGAAGATGGTGCATAGAATCATAGAAGACAGAAAAGAAAACTACAACAACAATGGAAGTCGACAAGAGGATGTGTTGGATGTATTATTACATGAAACAAACAACATAACAGGGCACTTTACCAGAGACCTCATCTCTGATAACATGATAGATTTAATGATCCCAGGGGAAGATTCAGTACCAATGCTAATGACTCTAGCAGTTCATTACCTTACCAGCTGTCCACTTGCCCTACAACAATTACAGGTAACAATCAATGCACTTATCATATTTGAGAATAACTTATAAGAGACCGCAATATGTTATAGGTCAGCACCCTTGTTATACTGCTTTATATATCAAAAACTTATAAGAAATCGCAATATGTTTTGTCCTGCCATAAGACATTCATACTTTAGTTGGTCTCAGGAAGAAAACATGAAGCTCAAGGAATCCAAGGAAGGGAAGAAAGAACCAGTGACTTGGAGTGATTATATGTCATTACCATTTACACAGAATGTGAGTATGGTTGTGACTAAAACTACTATAAGATTAACGTAATTTGATTAATATTTAGACATTTTTCTGAGAAACATGAATTCTACACAATGATCAGGTCATAACAGAGACCTTGCGTCTGGGGAATATCATAACTGGTGTGCTGCGCAAATCATTGCAGGATATTGAAATCAAAGGTATAATATATTGCATCCTTCTTCTCAAAGAAATCTGGATAAATGACCTTGGAAAAGGATAAACAGCCAATAAACCTAGAGGATATACATCAATCAGTACAATAACCTAGCAAGTGATGTATTTTTTTTCTTCAGGACACTTGATTCCCAAGGGATGGTGTGTATTCACATACTTCAGGTCCATTCATCTTGATGAAGATAATTATGAAAGTCCATACAAATTCAATCCTTGGAGATGGCAAGTGAGTACAATTTTGCTTTCTGTTTTTTTCATTTTTATGATAGATCATGTAGTATGATCTGAAACGTTGATGATGAAAAGTACCATGCACAGTTTAAAACAGAAGTGAAAAAAACTTACATTATAGACTGTAGAAATTACATAACTTTTAAGTAAAATTTTGACAAATGTTATCCTACCTAACATTATAGACTGTAGAAATTACATAACTTTAAGTAAAATTCTGACTAATGTTATCCTACCTTTATGTGAGCTAGATATTTTAGGTTCTGATTAGCTTTCCAACCCACTAGCAGGATTTTATATTGTGATTGAATGGGACTGAGGATTTGTTTGAAGTGGATGTTTTGTCCTCTGTTAATAACTTGATCTCATTATTGGGTTCCTGTTTTGTCTGTACCATTTAAGATTTTGTTTTATCTTGGATTAGTGCTTGTGGCAATGCTTTAGATTGCATGCATTACTATCTATGATGGCATAATTTTCGTTAATCTAAAACTCTTTGATTTAGAAATGGTTGTGATTTTATTGGGGGCTGACGATAAGGCATTTGTCTTTCTTTAGACTTTTTTAAAGATATATGAGGATGACTGTGAAATGATTGTAACATATATTTGTTTTCTTCCAATGATTAGGAAAAGGACCCAACAGGGAGTAGTTTTACTCCTTTTGGAGGTGGCCATAGACTTTGTCCGGGACTTGAAATTGCAAGACTAGAAGCTTCTATCTTCTTGCATCTTCTAGTAACTCGATATAGGTAAGAAAGTAATGTATATTATGTTAGTGAGTTTTAACTTTTTAGTCTGATATATTATTGGATTTGATTATGTTAATTTTATTCTTCATCGATATTTTGGATCATATTTGGATATTATTAGTATTGTATACATAACATGTCTACCCACTACAATAGCTAATGAAAGTGACCGGTAGTTCTAGCGAAGCCCCTGATTTGCTTTAGACTTTAGAGCCCACCATGAAGTACTACAACTATATACTGGATATGACCCCAATCTTTGACTAAAACTCGAAAGAAAAAGGAAATGTAAAACATATATCATAACATTATGAGATTCATATTCAAGGAGTATTTTGTCAATAGGAGAAGAGCACCAGTTACCGCCCATGTTCCAATTACCATTCACTCCTTGCTCACCCAACCCTCCAATTACAAAAACCAAAAAAATTGATAACTAAAAGCCTATTAATAAATTTCATATGTACCAATAGCCACCCACTTTACGTCCAATATTTAGCATTTTGAGACTATAATTGACCTATTTGTGCACCTTTATTGCTACCCATAGCACATGATCCCATTTGTGCACCTTTATTGTTACCCATAGCGCACGATTACTGGGACATTTGTACATAAGTATTGACAATTTTAAGTGCACAGTTGTTGTGGCATCTTTAAGTAGGTAACAGGCAGGTCTTTGAAATGACCATTTTTTGACCCTTGCGTGCATAACGGATCCCACAGTGTGTGTCATTGCTATCCAGAAGCCAAAACATTAGCTATTAGCAGTTAAGTCACATACACAGACAACAAAAAAAAAAAATCGTCGAAATCTAATGTATCATTTAAGATCTGTGGATGTAAAAAATTAACTATAACTAAAACGACTACTGATATGCTTCCCCTAAATGTCAAAATCTTCTCACCACTTGCTATATCTTAAGGAACTTCAACTTCTGTGCAAATGGGACTGTAGATAAGTCCAATCAATACAGGAGGCCCGAAAATTTAGAAAATAAGTATTAGTTTGTGCAAAACTGACAAATACCTAAAGAGTTGGGAACTTGCACTATCATGTCATACAACTGGATAACCATAAAATATTATTGTGGACATTCACTTATCTTTAAATAAGAATTTTAACATGCCCTTATTTTGTTTTTGTGTGCTTTTAAGCAGTTGGGAGGCAGAGGAGGACTCAGTTGTGAGTTTTCCAACGGTGCACATGAAGAAAAATATGCCCATCAAAGTCAAAAAGTTCACATCTTTTTCTTAATCTTCTCGCTTTTTTGAAAACCTGCACAAAATGACAATTATGAAAAGCCATGGTGAATAGAATAAGGTGGGCAGCCATCACTCTTCATTTCCTCAAACTTTATGTAGCATGAAATGTGTATTTTTTAATCATAATGATCTTTTTTGTGTACTTTTATAACAGGAATGAAGGAAGGAGAGAGTCTAATGAGGGACTTCAGTTGCTCTCAGTGAGCATATAGAGTATAAATGTACATCCCCAATTAAATATATATTTTGGAATTAGTCAATCAATGTCCCTAGTGGGTAGACACATATATTCATACAGATAAGTTAAATAGGATGAAATGTAATAAATCCATAGGCAGAGGTAGGCACAGTTTCCTTTGAATGTGAATTGGATTCCATTTTGTTGATTATATTATGTTATTATATTTTGGGTTATATAAAATGAGTTGAATAACTCTCTCTTCTTTTTCCTTGTAATGCCTCTTTATATTCTCATTGAATCATCATGACCTTGAAGGTTCACTTATAAAAAATAATTAGGGTAATTCAAAAGAAATTTTATTCTTAAATTAAGGCCTTTGTTGTATTAGTTTGGATCATTTATCATGTTAGTTTGAGAATTTTATTAGTGGGAAAAGATCTATATCGTAAATTTGTGGGTATGTCTTATGGTATATTGATATAAAGGGTCACTTCAATAATAAAAATAAAGATTTATTATTGTGGACGGATTGTTTAAATCTTAGTTCAAAGATCATATAAATCGTATATTGCATTATACACTTAAATACAAAATAATGGTACATAAATATGTTATAGATAAAATTGTAAAAAACTGGACAAGAAAAACTAGTTCAAACCACTTTCACCACATTTTATATTATTCAAGAGTAAGGGGGTCCTTCAAGGACTTTAATTTAATTGCATAACTAAATGTTTTTTATTGTTTAGTACCACATGTAGACATTCCTTGGATAAGTCAATAAGTGCAACATGTTAATGATAGCTATGCAACATGAAAATCTTTGTGCCATCACATGATGATTTGCATTATTGCTTCACTTGATTGTCATAGCTTGAGGTAGCAGAGGAGATGAAGGGCCTTAGGATTATCTTGTATAGAATGTAGAGACTAGTGAATTAACACACTACAAAGTTGAACCCCCTTGTGTGCCAACAAAATGTAAAGATGAACTTTATAGTACTTCAACACTTTTGCATTATTGCACAAGCTTCAACAACTCTTTATGCCTCTCACAAACACTTGGGTTTTCTTGCAAAACCACGTAAATCTTAGCAACATTTACTGCTCCTACACAAACAATTGTGATGCTTTAGGCACAACACCTATCTCATCACACAACATTTTGCATGGTTGCGTACTAAACCTTGTCATTGTAGGCCTTCATGCATTACTACCCATTGTCCATCATTTATTGCTCCTACACAAACAATTATGATGCTTTAGGCACAACACCTATCTCATCACACACCATTTTGCATGGTTGCATACTAAACCTTGTCATTGTAGGCCTTCATGCATTACTACCCATTGTCCATGCATGCATGAATTTGTTTAATTTTGTAGATTTGTAGATTCAATCAAGAAACAAAATGCCAACTACTAGGAAACATGATTGATAAGTAGTTGAAAGGTGAATAACTTGGGATAAGTAACATTTTTGCTTCTAATTTTAAAATTACAATGTACTCTATATATTCACACAATCCTCATATTGAGAACGAGGACAAATATTGTATAGTTATGTACAAACTAGTTTGACGTGTTACTTCTTTTTAGTCACAAGAATCTTCATTCTTATAGATGTTATGTATAAACATCCCATGATGAGATAACTATTTAGCAAGTGATAGATATCAACATGCTTCAATTATTGAATGTATTATATTCTAGGAAAATAAGATAGCATGTGTTAACCCTCTTTTTTGACACAAGACTTTTCATTCTTAGACTTGTAGAACTTTATATATATTTGTACTTTTTCCTATTCTTTCATTAAATAAAAGTAGCTTTATTTATTGGCCTCTCACTATTTTGAATGTGTAATAGTTACTCCATATCTTGTTTTTAAGAATTTAGACTGTAGTGCATTCCATCATGAGAGGGAAAACATTATTTGAACAAAGCGAAGAACAATTAGAAGCATCCACTGATGGCCATGATGTGAATATGCTTGATCATATTGAGGAGTTTGTGGTTGGGAGTAAGATTTGAAGGATGTATGCTTGCAAGATATTTGGTTGAAGGCCCAAAGGCCTGTGAAGGGACATAGGGCTTCTCTTCTTTCCCATGATGCTATGTGGGATTGTTGGAGTGAGTTTCTTGGAAGTTTTCCAAGGCGCCTATGGTATCTTATTTGAAGGGAGGTCTTCAAAGCGGTTTTCTTGTATCTCTTGCTATTTCTTCATGCTTGGTGGTTTTTGTGCAGGCTCAGTTTTTTTTGTATTAAATGTAGAGTGAAAACAAGGACAAAATAAGACAAGTATCCTTTAGCCTAGATGACTGATCAAGTGACTTGGGACAACAACAAATTTATCAACAATAATTATTGCATATGCCTAGTTACAAATTACATGACTTCCTTTCAACAATTACTCAAAAAAAATGTTAAGTTTACATCATATACATCATAATTACACCATATATATCAGAATTTAACATATACTACATCAATAGACTAGACTTCAAAAAAAACTTATGAAAATACACAATATCAACAAAATGCACCCTAAATCATATTTCTATCTACTAATTTTGCTCTCGTTGAATACATCCAAATCCATCCATCTAATTGGTGGTTCGATATCTAAGATCTCATCATTTGCTCTAGCAACATCACTACATCTTCAAATCTAGTGGTAACATGGAATCTTACACCATGCTTTTTGTCCTTGTCCTTTTGGTTTTCCTTAGCAATCTCCCTATAGGTTTTCTAAAACTCCTTAAGTGCTTTCAGAAATGGAGCTTTATCATCAAACCGATCATAGTGCCAAGTGTGACCATATCTAATTTCCTATTTGTTGACTACCACAATTCCATCACTTAGAAGCTTCATGAACTTATGCCTTGACATTTCCATTA
The DNA here is from genome assembly GCF_030272615.1 of Cryptomeria japonica. NCBI lineage: Eukaryota > Viridiplantae > Streptophyta > Pinopsida > Cupressales > Cupressaceae > Cryptomeria > Cryptomeria japonica. The sequence continues at coordinate 45,525,761 of NC_081415.1, read as the reverse complement.
TAACTATTACTTGCATTGGAACATTAAATAGTCTGAATCTTTTTGTTGACTCTGTTGGTGTGAATGAGGTTATATCCTAACTAGTTCATAGTTAGAACCTATTCACATGTTAAGTTTACTTAGATCCTAGCTTGCATTTAAGTTAGGTTGTATCATTCTTAGTTATCCTAGGTGACATCTCTAGAAGTTAGTTATAATGGGGTCATGTCTCATTATTTACTTTTGGCATCTAGATCATTTAATAATGCATCAAACATTTTAATGTTTGTATCAAGGATAGTTGTCTCATCACATAGGATTAAGACACATGTCAAGATCTTATGTACTCCTACCTCATGTTCTTGCCTATATAAACAAGGCCTATGTGTTGGAAATTGTTGTCATTGATGACTTAGTGTTGTCATTGATGTGAGCCCTCAACTTGTGTGTTGTCATTAATGTTATGCTCCATGTTGTATTGTTAAATTATGGAGTGATTGTTGACTCGAGTATTGAAGAAGACATTGAAGATTGTTGTAAGTACAATTATGATCTTGTCCATTAGTGTCAACCCTCAATGTAGTGTTGTCATTGATGTTACATGGTGTAGTTATGTGCATATCTATGGTGGAGATTGTTATGATGAAGATTGTTGGAATTGTTGTCATTGATGACTAGGTGTTGTCATTAATGATATGTTGATGATGAATCTTATGGAAGTATATGTTGATTGATGTCAACTCTCAACTTATGTTGCTTATGAAGTATATGTTGTTATGTTGTTGTTGATTGTTATTGTTCATGAAGCTTTTTGTTGGAGATTGATTTCTCAAGTTTTGTCATTCAGATGAATGTGTAGATGGGTAATGGTTGAACGTGTCTCTTGTTGTGGATGTTCACCTTCTTGGTGTTGATGTCTACACTTAGTATGTTGAGATGATGCTAGGTGTTGTCATTGATGTTTTGTGTGCAGTGGTGCAAAGATGTCCACCCTTTTGGTGTTGATGTCCATACCTAATGAGTTGTGGTATGATCTTGATGGTGTGATATGTTGAAGAACATTAATAATGTTGATGCTCGTGATTGACAACAAAGATGGTATCATGATGATATCATATTTAGATGAGGGTACATGCATTAAGTTGGGGATTAGAAGCATTGAGATGAGGATTACAAGTATTAAGATGAGGATTAGAAGCATGACGATGAAGTGATATTTTCTAGATGGTCTTGTGTATACCACAAGTTGTAATATCTCCATTATTAATCTCGTGTAAATAAAATATTGTTTTGGTGGCCAAAAGTTGATTAAGAATGAAATTGCAAAAGAAGTGTGTTGAAGATAGTATGAAAGAATGTTATGCATTCCTCCGCAATTGCAGATATGATCTTGCAAATTTGGATAAAATGTCTATGCTTCATGGACATTGCACTTTTATCTTTTTAGGTTTTTGGCACTACAACTAATTTTTTCAATCATAACAATATATTAAAAGTTTAATGGTTGGTTAAGACTAGTCCAAAGAATACTCCACATTGAGGTTTCTATTGTTGTGGCTTGGAGGGTATTCTTATAACATTTGTGCAATGTCCCAGTTCATTAGGTGATGATTTTTTCTACAAGTGTGTCTATTAAAGTCTTATCTAATGTCTATGTTTTCTAGTGTTTCAATAATGAAGAATTTTGTATCAGTTTAGTTTTGTTAGTTGATTTCGGCTTAACAGTGTGGAAGAAGTTTATGAGGATGTTGCTAAGGGTTTATGGAATGCCTCTATATGATCTACATGATGTTGGAAGGTTTGTATGGTGTCACAATTGGTTTGTGTTGGTTTCCAGGGTAATTAACATATATTTGGTTGACAGGGATTTTTCTCTTGCTTGCAATGCATCTTTGGAGGTCTCTGCTAGCATTGGAAGATGTGTTGAGTTGTGTTGGGTTCTACTATGGCTTGTGGGGATCCACTTTGTGAGAATTCATTTAAAGGGAATATTTTTGGTTCGACTGGATATGTGCTACATGTTTTGCCTACACATTACCCCGTTACTGACCTTGGAGGATGTGTGCCAACATGTGTTATTTTTGGACTACATTGGATGATGTGTTAAGTTGTTTTAGGTCCTTTCTATCTACTAGAACAAACCAATTTCACCACAATTGTGTTTTGTGGCCAACCTTGTGGGATCACTTCTTGTCCCCTATTCTAGGTGACCTAATTGATGTTTTAAGATGATGTGGATGATATATAAAGAAGATAAAGTCAATTGCAATGTGTGTGGATCAAAGCGGAATGTGGAAGATGTGAATGTGAAGTAGTAGGTGTGTGTGGTGGAAGTATCAGAGCTAAATTACTTAATGGTTGCTTGAGGCAATGAGTCAAGATCAATTACATTTAAAGGAGATTGTTCGATGCAGTGTTGTTGAAGGCTTATTCATTGTAACTTAGATATTCATGTATCTTGATTAGAAACAAAGGGTCTCTCTAGTTGAGAAAGTATTCCTCAATCTGCAAGTCCTTCTAGGAGCAATGAGCCCTACAACAAATTGTAATGTTGTTTATATAGTGTGAGCTAACTCTCACCATGGTTTTTCCCTTCTTGAGTTTTCCACGTAAATCTAGTGTTCTCTTGTGTATTTGTGTTCATTGCTTATCTTTCTTTGCTACAAATCAAATTAAAGTTGAAATTGAATTGAGCTTTAAAATGTTAAGATTTGTTTAAGGCTAATTTATCCCCCCTCTCAGTCTTGGGGTGTATTCAACACTATGTACATTTGTATTCATATTCAACCATTATCAATCTATGTATTGTTATGCAGTTTATCTTGACATTATATCTTGTCGAGGCTATTTCATTCTTGTAGGGATCTTGGGGGTGTTGGGGATTCGCCTATCAACTCTTACATGTTATTAGAGCTCTAAGGCTATAGACATCTTCCCAAATTGTAGAGTGATTACATGATATGCAAATCTTCTTGGGTGTAGATTGGGATTTCATTTACCTCGCACTTGGATCTAGGGTAGTTGAGAAAGTCGGATTTGATTTTTATTTTGTCAAATTTTATTATCATTTGCAAAAACTGGCATATATTTTGGTATATTTGGGCTATTTTATTTGTAGATTTGATTTTTACATCCAATCATCTAGTATATTTTTGGAGAAGGTATTCAATATTGAAAATTGTAAAATTTCTATTTTCACCTTGTACTAGTATGATGATATTGGAGGGTCTAAATTTTGTGTTTTGGTCACTACATCAATCTGAGTTTTTTGAAGTAGCTTTATAAAATCTTAGTCAACTCTGAGTGTTTAACACTTTTAAGTCTAGAAGTGTATTCTTAGTGTGACCACACACCTTAAACAACATATTAAGCCTAGGAAATGTTAGTCAACTCTAAATGTTTAACACTTTTAATCCTAAAATGTAAGCTTAGTGTGTGTGATTTAAGCCATTCCTATTCTACTTGGTGACTGCATAATTCATCTCTTTTGGTCGATTATCAGTCTAAAAGAGTCGTATCCTTGTTGGGGTTGTGACATATTAGTGGTTTGATTTTATTTTTGATGGTGAATTGGTTGTTCACCTTTATTTGCATCTTCTCATTCCTTGCATGGCTTTGTTGGTGGTCTTTGGTATACATGGCTTCATTACATATCACCTCATTACATGTACGCTGATTGACTCACATATCTCATCCTTGCTTAGATCATTCATTGTGGTCAACTAGCCTCTCTAGTATAGTTCGTTGGGTTTTGTGACTGTGATTGTACTCCATGTCAGTCGGCTTTCATTAGCAGTTGGTCTGGGAGACAATTTGGTTGGCATTACCAGATAAGTTGTATTGTCAATTTAGCTGTGATTGTTATTCTGAGTCGGCCTTCATTTTTTTTGGAGCTGTGGATATAATTTCCTATGATTCATGGTATCATTTTTCACACCTCATTAGGATGTTCAACTCATTCATTGATAACACTTCAAATATATATCCGCATTCATTACTTTGGTCCAGTGAATCTTTTGCAGTTTTGTGCATCTTGTTGTATGGCGAATTTACTCTAGGCTAGATCATATGACTTTATTCTTGTTAGTTAGAGGCTTTGTGGCTTTGTTGGCCTCATACATAGCTTACATCACGAGTTCAGCATTCGAAGCATTTTTTTTCTTTTGGTCGGCTTCACCTATGAAGTTTTAAGTACCAACCATTATACTGACTGATTGGCTTTGTTGGTTTTGTTGATTTCTTTGCACGAAGATGACATCTTTTTCACTAATAAGGATGGCATTATCGATATTGTGGTATGGTCACCCTTTACCCACGTCACCTACGCATTCAAATGGATAACACACATTTAATATGGTATGATTTTTGATCGAGTTGTGTGCTATATACAATGCATTTAAGCCATGTTTTATAGTTATGTGCATGTCATTTTTGGCTGGCATATATTATTGGGGTTTTATGTATATGCACGAGCTTATAGCTCGAGGTGGCACGACCTATGGCCTACCACCCAATTGCTCTTATTAGCACCGCTCACCCTAGCAGTTCCCCTCGCCATTGGTAGTGTGACCTTTTTTACCCCCCACATGTGATAGGGTCATATGGGCGCCTAGAGGGCCAACCCCTAGGTGCTATTTATTTTCATTTTTGTGCAATTGACTCTTGTTAGGTAAATTAGGATAACTTGGACATATGATGTCAGTTTTTGCAAACAAGATATTGGAAATCTGGTTCCACCACCTTTGTGATGGAGTAGGTTATTTTGCTAGATTTTGTTGTTTTTTGCCACTTTTTATTAGTTGAAGTCATATCTTCATTTTGGACTTTTGAGCTCGTAACTTTTTGCTATGATCTCTAATTTCTATGATTCTTATAGTGTTGAAAATGCATTAAGGAAATATATCATTCACTCCATGCACTTTTTCTAGATTCAACCCTAGGTACATTTTATTATCAAATGTCACTCGATGTGTCCCTAATGTGTTACTTGGATATCTTATTAGTTAACAAGGTTCTCTTTTGATCTTTGCACTTTATATCAATTCCAAATCATTAGTAAATTGCATGTTGTGTGCATTATGGATGAATTGATTGCGTGTTGCATTGATGTCAACACTAGCTGTTATGGTTGGTTACCGACAGATAGGTTTTGCTTACCGGTAGAAGATCTAGTGTTACTGACAGAAGAGACTATCTGTTGGACACTTCTGACATGTTTGGATCAATGGAGTATGTTTGATTTTATGTGTTACATGTTCTTGGAGCTTGTTTTGGCCAGTTGGTATTGATTTGGTAATCGGATGCTATCATACACTCTTGTAAACCCTTACCAGCATTGGTTTAAGGTTTTATCGGTAGAGCTTTCACTGAGGAATCTTGACAGGATGCATAAGTAGTGTTGGTGCGGCTTTCAGGATGTTGAAAATGTTCTTTGATCATGCTTCAACCAGGTGGAGACATTGTTTGGGTGTGGTGGACCCAGAATAAGTTTGTGCCTATCTAGGTTATGGACCGGTATCATATTAACGTGTACTCTACACATTACCGGAATGTTTTGGGATGTTCTATGGATTGGTTATTGTTGTTTTGGTCTTAAGCCAACATGGCATATCATTGTAATATGGATTTATGTAATGATCTTATTGTAATATCTTTTAGGTGGCCGACCTAATTGGTTTAGGCCTTAGGGTTGGTATAAAATGATGTAAGATCTCATTGTAGATTATGGGGAATAAGTGTCGTGGTCTTGAAATGCAATATCATATGCAAAGGAGATTTGGTCGATCATAGGTGATCGAATTGGGATTAAGGAAGAGGTTAAAGGCCTCTAGTATTGAGCTTAACCGGGACTGTAATTAGGCATGGTAGATGCTATCTCTGGTAGTTCATTACTCTGGATTGTTGTCCATTTATCTTGAGGTGGTTATAACCTCTCTGTAGTCAGTGAGACTCTTTTGTAATGAGCAGTGCGCTCTAGGAAGTGTGCCTTCTTGCATGTGTAGGCCCTTCATTGTATCACATGCTTTCTGTAGAGGTATCATCTGACTGTGGGTAGGCTTCTCACCGTGGTTTTTCCCTTTCCGGGTAAACAGATTTGTCACTATGAATTCTCCTTCAAAATTGATCCTGTTTGACCGAAGAGAAATGACAACCGTTCCAATAGTTGGAGAGATTGTGGTGAAGCCACAATCTTCCTCTGCGTTTGAGAGGGGTAGCTCCCTCGTATGATGGGGTTTTTTAGGATTTTATGTACTTTTTACCTGAAAGTACAAAAAGGAGACAAAACTAAACTAAAGAAAGGTGAATAACAGAAACTCTAATGAGAGACATACGAATACCATTTGAGATTCACAATGAATAACAACTACAAAAGGGTTTTAAGCATGAGATATGTTTTAGATATGTGATGTTGATGAAAGAAAGACAACAAACCTCAACATACGAAGAAATAAGTTGTACTAACACACACATTTCAGGATACCAGGAAATGATGCATTTCATCAAAATGCATATATTTTGGAATGGAAAACCAATGGATTGCACCAATACACAAAATTGATTACTAATTTAACATATGAGAAATTAGTAATAATAAATTATTAATACATTTAAGACATACGAACTCAATGCATTCTTTATTATTCTCTTGAAAATATACAAGTTCAAAAGCGTTGTGTGCAAAAATGTAAAAGCCAAAAGTTCTCCAACATCTTCCCTTCAAATGAATTGGCCTTGTATTTATAGGCATCCTGCAATAACTACGTTAATAACCAACTCATAACCACTTTGAGTAACTACTTAGAATAACTTCCTAAATAGCCACTTAGGATAACCAACTTAGGATAACTACCTAAGTGGACACTTCTAATAACTACCTAACTTAATCACTTGGGATAACTACCTAAGCCAATGGTTAGAATAACCAACTGTGGTAACCACTTAATAAAACTACCCAAGTGACTACTTAAGAAGATAACTTTAGTTACAATAAGTGACATTGTCACTTTTACAAAAGGCGATTTGAAATCCATTACATTGAAGAAAGAACTTGATGTTAGTCTTGTCAAGGTAGCCTCCATATTTTCTTCTAAATTGCGAGTTGCTCGTTCATTTATCTTTAGTAGTGGATTTGATTACATATGACCCATAACGACATTATATGGTGTCCTAAGGGGTCACATGGTGTCCTAAGGGATCATAGGGCACAATATGACCCCTTAGGACACCATACAACCCATAACGACACCATATGGTGTCCTAACGTGTCATAGGATACCATATGACCCATTAGTACACAATATGACCCCTTAGGACACCATACGACACATAACAACACCATATTGTGTCCTAAGGGGTCATAGGACACAATATGACCCCTAACAACCCCTTAGGGGGTTATATGACACCATATGACCCCTTAGCACACTATATGACCTATAACGACACTATATAGTGTCCTAAGGGGTCATATGGTGTCCTAATGGGTCATATAACACCATATGAACCCTTAGCACACCATAAGACCCATAATGACACCACATGGTGTCCTAAGGGGTCATAGGACACCATATGACCCTTTAGGACACCATACGACCCATAACAACACAATATGAGGGCTCATATTGTGTCCTACACCATATGACCCCTTAGGACACCATACGATCCATAATGACACCATATTGTATCCTAAGGGGTCATATGGTACCCTAAGGGGTCATATAGTGCCCTAACGGGTCATCAGACACCATATGACCCCTCAAGACACCATACAAACCATAACAACACCATATTGTATCCTAAGGGGTCATATGGTGTCCTAAGGGGTCATAGGACACAATATGACCTCTAATGACCCTTTAGGGGGTCATATGACACCATATGACCCCTTAAAACACCATATAGCCCATAACAACACCATATGGTGTCGTAAGGGGTCATACAACACCATATGACCCATTATCACACCATACAATCCATAACGACACCATATGGTGTTGTTCATCTAACACCATATGACTCCTTAGGACACCATATGACCCATAATGACACCATATGGTGTCCTATGAGATCATATGGTGTCCTAAGGGGTCATAGGACACCCTATGACCCCTTAGGATACAATATAACCCCTAACAACACCTAAGGGGTCATATGGTGTCCTAAGGGTTCATAGGACACCATATAACCCCTTAGGACACAATATGACACCTAAGGGGTCATATGGTGTCCTAAGGGGTCATAAGACACCTAATGACCACTTAGGACACCATACGACCCATAATGACACCATATGGTGTCCTAAGGGGTCATATAGTGTCCTAAGGGGTCATAGGACACCATATGACCCCTTAGGACACAATATGAACCCTAAAGACACATAAGGGGTTATATGGTGTCCTAAGGGGTCATAGGACACTATATGACCCCTTAGAACATCATATGACCCATAAGGACACTATATGGTGTTCTAAGGGGTCACATGGTGTCCTAAGGGGTCATAAGACACCTAATGACCACTTAGGACACCATACGACCAACAGTGACACCATATGGTGTCCTAAGGGGTCATAGGACACCATATGACCCTTTAGGACACAATATGGTGTCATTATTGGTCGTATAGTGTCCTAATCAGTCATTAGGTGTCTTATGACCCCTTAGGACACCATGCGACCCCTTAGAACACCATATAGTGTTGTTATGGTTCATATGGTGTTCTAAGGGGTCATATAATGTCCTATGACCCCTTAGGACACCATGTAACCCCTTACATGTCATTAGCATTCATATTGTGTCCTAAGGGGTCATATTGTGTCCTAAGGGGTCATATGGTGTCCTATGACCCCTTAGATGTTGTTAGGGGTCATATTGTGTTTTAAAGGGTCATATGGTCTCCTATGACCCCTTAGGACACCATATGACCCCTTAGCACACCATATGGTGTCAATATGGGTCATATGGTGTCCTATGACCCCTTAGGAGACCATATGACTCCTTAGGACACCATATGACCCCTTAGGACACAATATGGGGTTGTTAAGGGTCATTGTGTCATAAGGGGTCATATTGTGTCCTATGACCCCTTAGGACACCATATGACCCCTTAGGACACAATATGGGGTTGTTAAGGGTCATAGTATCAAAAGGGGACATATTGTGTCCATTGACCCCTTAGGACACCATATGACCCCTTATAATATAATATGGTGTCATTATGGGTTGTATGGTGTCCTAGGAGGTCATATGGTGTCCTATGACCCCTTAGGACACCATATGACCCCTTAGGACACAATATGGTGTTGTTTGGATCATATGGTGTCTTAAGGGGTCATATGGTGTCCTATGACCCCTTAGGACACCATATGACCCCTTAGGTGTTGTTATGGATCATATTGTGTTCTAATGGGTCATATGGTGTGTTATGACCCCTTAAGTCACAATATGACCCCTTAGGACACCTTATGTTGTCATTATGGGTCATATGGTGTCCTAAGGGATCACATGACACCATAGGACCACACTGAGACCATATGGTGTACTAGGGGTTCATATGGTGTCCTAAGGGGTCATAGGACACCATACAAACCATATCGACACCATATGGTGTACTAAGGGGTCATATGGTGTCTTAAGGGGTCATATGGTGTCCTATGACCACTTAGGACACCATATGGTGTCGTTATGGGTCATATGGTAACCTAAGAGGTCATATGGTGTCCTATGACCCCTTAGGCGTCGTTAGGGGTGATATTGTATCCTAAGGGGTCATATGGTATCCTATGACCCCTTAGGACAGCCCATGGTATCGTTATGGGTCGTATGGTGTCCTAAGGGGTCATATGGTGTCCTATGACCCCTTAGGACACCATATAACCCATTACATGTTGTTAGGGCTCATAGTATATGGGGAAAGAGAGATGAGAGACCTCAATGACAAGAGAGAGGATTGAGATAGATAGAGGGGATGCGAGAGAGGTGAGTAATGAGACTTGATGTAGAGGTAGATAGGTGGAGAAGAAGGAAGTGGGAAACCTAGAGAGGGGAGAGAGAAAGTTGATGATATAGAATGTAGAGAGATAATACAAGAGGAATAGAGAATAAAAAAGTGGGGGAGTGAGATATATATGGGGGTATGTATGGATTGAGAGATAAAGAGGGAGAGGGGAAGAAAGGAAGAGAGATACCTAGAGAGGAGAGGGAGGGAGAAGATAAGAGATAGAAGAAAAAAGAGAGGAGTAAGAGGGGATAGATGGAGAGGTAGACATGAAGTGAGAGACCTATGGAAGGAGGAGATAAAGAGGTTAGGGGAGGAAGAGAAGAGGAGGGATTTCATAAAGGGATAGGGTTAAGGAGGAGGGAGAGAGTGATAGAGAGGGAGAGAGAGAGAACTATAGAGGGGACATATATATAGGTGAGAGACCTAGATTGCGAGAGAGGAGTGAGATAGATAGAGGGGGATAAAGAGAGGTGGGTAATGAGACCTATATGCACAGGTAGATAGTTGGAGAGGAAGGGAGGGAGAAAACTAGAGAGGGGATAGAGGGAGGGTTGGAGAGTTAATGAATTAGACAATGAAGATAGTGAATAAGAGAGGAAGAGAGATAATGAGAGAGTGGGGGAAGGAGATATAAATGGAGAGGGGAAGAAAGGAAGGGAGAGATCTAGAGATGGAAGGGAGAGAGAAGAGAAGAGATAGAAGAACAAAGAGATGAGTAAGAGGGGATGGATGGAGAGTTAGAAATGGAGGGAGAATGAGGAGATGGATCTAGGTTTGGAGAGAGAGGAGAGAGGGAGAGTGTTCATAAATAGATAGGGGCAAGGGAAAGGGAGAGAGGTGGAGAGGGAGGAAGAGGACTAGAGGGTGGACAATTAGATAAGTGAGAAACCTAGAGGGGGAGAGAGAGGTAGGTAATAATATAGGGAGGGAGAGGTAGTGAGGTAAATAGGGAGGGACGGAGAGCCCTAGATATGGGGGGAGAGAGGATAGAAGGGATTGGTAGTGAACAAGAGAAATGAGTGGGAGGGGAGAGAAATAATAAGAGAGTGAGAGAGAAGAGAGAGGAAGGGAGTCAAGGATATAAATTAGGGTACAAGGAAGGGATGAAAGGTAGAGAGGGTGGGATATACCTAGAGAGGGGAGAGAGAAGTGAGAGAGACAAGAGAGGGAGAGAGATAGGTGTAGAGTTTAGGGAAGATAAAGATAGTGAGATACAGATCTAAAGAATGCTAATATGAGCATGTTGATTACTGAAATTTGTCTAAGTATGAAATTCAATATGATCCTCTAAAAACTAGAATCTACATTATAACTCCTATATAGTTGAAACCACTCTCAAACATACTGCCAATATATACATGAAATATAACTTAAAATAGTGACTTATATTTAAACATTATATTTCATGTATATATTCTCCTCTCAGGATGGGTATAACTTGTGCCCAATTTGAAAAATTTGCATCACAAAACCTTCAAATTGGACAATGCAGGATGTTTGGCGCACGTCAAATTTGGTGTTCACCAAATGAAAAAAGTTGACTTTTCTCATTTGGAGCGCGTCAAATGGGAAAAGTCAATTTTTTTCATTTGGCGCTCGCCAAATGGTCTGCATTGGAAACCACCAACCCTTTGGGTTGGATTGTACTTGGACATCCAACCCAAAGGGTTGGATGACCATTTCAGGCCTGAGACATGTTTTAAATAGAAGATTAGAAAATTTTACATATTTTTGGTCGTGCTCTCCATCAGGTTTGCACGTGTTTCAATAAAACTAAAAAAACACCATAGAGACCTCGATCTCTCTCTTAGCTATCCAAGCATGTAATTATTTTCACATTTTGATTTCGTTAAGGCTTTCATCTATAATTTCTTTTGTTAGTGTGTCTGTTTTTGGTCAAAAATCAACATGCACTATTTTGGGTATAGTTTTTTACACGTTCATCGGATTTTGAAGAAACTTACATTTTTAGAAACTAGAGTCCATTCTACACAATGTTTTTTTTTTTTTTTTTGATTTTTGATTAGTTATCAATGATTTTAGGGGGGAGCACACTCAAATTTTTGTTTTTCAGGATGTGTCCACTTCGAAAATTAGTAAAAAATCATATACTCATTAAAAAATTAGCTGAAAAATATGACATAAACTACAAGGTGTTAGCTAATTTCTCACTGAAGTGATTTTAAAAATTGAAAAAAAAAGTTAACATTTTAGGGGGGCCACAACAAACGCTATGTTATGTTTTTTGCATAAAAATAAGACCAATTTTTGTGGCCCCCCTTTTTGAAGCCCTTAATCTCCACCATTTTCAAAAAAATTAGTAGTTTAGAACGTAGACTTGAAGAACTCCGACTCTTGTTCTTGTTGCATCTTCAAATTTGGAGTGTAACTATCTTCAATTTGTCGTTGAAGTTCAGACTTTGTTGGTTTTAGAAAAAAAGTGGCATCTTAAGACCCCCTTTTGGTACCACAACTTGGTGCGCACACCCTTTAGTAAATCCCAATTTCAACAAGTATTTGTCTAATATAGCATACCAGGCTCTAGGAGCTTGTTTCAATCTATAAAGTGTTTTTTTCAACTTACATATCATGTCTCCATCATCTAATAGTGAAAATCCATTTGGTTGATCAATGTAAACTTCTTCCTCTAGGTTACCATTCAAAAATGTAGATTTGACATCCATCTGATATACCTTGAAATATTTATAAGTAGCATAAGCAAGTAATAGTCTAACAACTTCAATTCTAGTAACCGAAGAAAAAGTTTCTTCAAAATCAATTTCTTCTTGCTGTGAATATCCTTTGCAAACCAGTCTAGCTTTATTTCTGACTACTTCACCGGCTTCATTCAATTTATTCCTAACAACCCATTTAGTACCAATAACATTTTTATCCTTAGGTCTAGGCACAAGTTCCCAAGTGTTATTCTTTTCAATCTGATCTAACTCTTCTTCCATGGCTCTTATCTAGTTATCATCTTTACAAACTTCAACAACATCTTTAGGTTCAACTTTAGAAATCAAACACTTTTTCTGCAGCTAACCTTCTTCTAGTCATCACACCTTTATTCTTATCACCAATAATCTAATTCTCAGAATGATTCAATTTAACATACCTTGGAGTCTTCTATTTGTTCTGATCCTTAAGTTCCTACACATCATCACCAGCAACAACAACATCCAGATTAATAGTCTCTACCAGATCATTTTGCTTAGGCTCTTCAGGTTGAATAGGAGCTAAAACAACATGCTGACCATCACCATAAGCTCTAATCTCCTTCCCAAGGTTCTCATCCACCTTCACATTTTCACTCTCAACTATATTTCTGAGTCTCTTATTATAGCACTGGTAGGCTTTTCTCTTTGTAGAATATCCCCAAAAGATACCTTCATCACTTCTAGCATCAAAATTTCCAATATCCTCATCTCTCTTGATATAACATTTGCTACCAAAAACTTTGAAATATTTCATAGTAGCAGCATGACCAAACCAAAGCTCATAAGGGGTCTTACTGGTATCACCTTTGATATGAACTCTATTAAATGTATAGACTAAAGTGCTAATAGCTTCTCTCTAGTAGACCTTCAGAACATTTCCTTCAATCAACATAGTTCTTGCAGTATCTAAAACAATACGGCTCTTTCTCTCAATAACTCCATTCTATCGTGGGGTTCTAGGAGAAGATCATTGTCTTCTAATTCCATGCATCTCACCGAATGAATTGAACTCACTGGAACAAAATTCTCCACCTTTATCAGATCTTAGACACTTCAACTTCGATCCAGACTCATTTTCAACTTTAGCTTTGAATATCTTAAATTTCTCAAATTCTTCTAATTTTTCCTTCAAAAAGACAACCCACATTATCCTAGAATAATAATCAATTAGTAACATAAAGTATCTATCACCCTGCAGACTTCTAACATTTGTAGGTCCACATAGGTCAGTATGCACAAGATCCAACAATCCATCAGACGTATACCTTTTATTCTTGAAAGAAATCCTTGTTTTCTTACCCAACTGACATTCTTTACATATCGAATTAATAGGTTGAACAATCTTAGGTAGATCTCTAATAGCTTGTGTAGAACTCATCTTAATCAATAAATCAAAGTTTACATGACACATTCTTCTATGTCACAACCAACTCTCATCTATCTTAGCAATCAAACAAATTTCTCACAAGAATTCAAATGAAAAATGTTACCTTTAGTCTTAGTTCCAGATGCAATCTCTATACCAAAGGCATTCGGGATCTTGCATTTACCATCCTTGAATTGTAGATCATAACCTTTATCAACCATCTATCCAACACTCAAAATATTATGCTTAAAACCTTCAACATACAAGACATCATCAGTGTTATTCTTACCATCAAAAGAAATAGAACCTCTCCCACGGATTACATAGGCTTTGTCATCTCCAAATCTAATTTTTCCACCATCATACCTTTCAATGCTTACAAATTTTCTTTTATCACTAGTCATATGATGTGAACAACCACTATCAATCACCCATTCACCCTTTTCTTCTACCTTAGTAGCCAAAGCTTTCTCCTCAACAAAACAACTACTGTAATCAAAAGGTATAGGTCTATCTTCTTTAATGGCAATTGTTGACTCTAATTTTACCTTGGAAAACAAACAAGCTTATGGGAAATTCAGTGATGGGGGACCAACTACACATGGTTCACTAAATAACCTTCGGGATTGAGAAGCCGACTCTTCCTTATGTTTTTGAGAAAAGGAAGAAGAAGAAAATACTCAAAAATAATAAAACTAAGCTACTGAGGCAATACACCAGAGCATTTTCTAAGAAGACATGAGTATACAAAAACCGAAATGCATACGGTCTTTGAGCCCAATCAACAATCTACAAGTCCAAATCAGAAAGACAACTAAGATACAATCAAATTTCTTTGCAACATAAAGAAATATCCATCATGTATCTACCAGATAACAAGTGCAAAACATAGTTTAATTGATAGAATCTTAGATATATATCCCCAAAGTTATTGGAATCCTAATAAAAGCACATAAAAGAACCATGAGAGCATATCGAAAAGAGAGATCACAAAGGCCGTAGGCACAATTTGAATGATCTCTTTCAGATAACAGTAACAACTTAAAAAGGCCGAAATTCCCACTAGGAAAACTTAATGCTTTTTCTTAAAAGTTTTGAAACCTTACAATAAGGAAAAGACTAACATATATAGAGCCTCAGGCTTGCTAACAAACTTGTGGATTCCACCGCCTTCCATTACATATGTCATGGCATGCCTCCAGGACATACCCGATAAACTGCCCCTGAAGTTGTTAGTCCCATGATGCTCTGCTAACCAACTACAACCGCACAACAAGAGAGTCACGATAAAAAAAAAATGGGTGGACCGAGAGAGGGAGAGCCGACAAAACAAAAAGGCAGGACCACTAAAATATAGAAAATGCCACCCGCAGATAAACCTGAAATAATGTTAAGATTTCATGGCGACTAAAAGGGGAATTCCGCCTGTGGAAGCTAGGACCCAAAATATTTGGATCGAAGACCAGGCCTCATGTCAAAATAGGACGAAGCAGATCGAAGGCCTGCTATAATGGAAACCATTCATCCTCGGGGTGCAAAACCTATGCCTCTAAATTCTGCAAATGTTGATCCAGACAAATCACTTCATCAAAAGGTAAGGGTGCAGGTTCGTCCTGAACTAGCTTCAGGAGAGTAAAGAGTTGGGCCAGAGGGTGTAAAAAACATTCAACCTCATCTACCAAAATAGGATTTCATAGGCACTGCAGGAAAGTTCTATCTTGTTGCAAATGCTCAACCCAACTTAATATTTGCTCAATTCCTAACACAGTACCATCCGCAGGAAAAGGAGAAGGCAGGCCCAATGAAACAAAACTCTCTATACGTTGTTTGATGTTTGGAACTGAAAACTGTAGGGGTGCAAGAGCTGCCAAAACCTGCATGATTACCCTATGCCAGTTGATGAAAATATTTGTCTTTCTGATCAATTGCTGATGGTCCGCAATCCCTTTTTCCCTTAATTCTTCATCTTGAGTAGAATACAACAAGTGGATAAGATCTTGGGCTACTAGGAGTTTAGGACCAATTAAAAGCATAGAACTGTTAATGAGGGTATTGTCCTTGGCACAAAGGGATTGTGCCTCGCTAAGGAATCTTAGCACAGGTTGCAGCAAAGGGCAGTACTGTTTTATCTTTTCCCAATGAGAAACATATAACTCTGTTAAAATAGGGGAAAAGTCTTGAGAAATCTCCACGGGGGGGGGGGGGAATATTTAGCAATCGCAAGACTTCCTCATCCTTTGTCACCACTTCACCTTGCAAATCTCTGCACTTATTTTGTTCGGTGACCACTTGGCTTTCCAGTGCGAGGATCCTTGCATTCCCATCTTGCGCTGTTTATCGGAGTTGCACGACACAATTCTGCTCTTGATGCAACAAAACCTCCATATCTTGCAATCTCTTCTCGGCTAGCTCCAGGCTAATCCCTTTTTTGTGCAATTCTCCTTCAAATTTTGATTTGTCTTCCGAGAGCGTGACCTGGGCGTCACTCAATTGTCTAGCATATTCCTCCTTTAGGCAGATCTCCTCACACATCTATGCTTGTATTTGTGTGGCATCCCTAGAAGCTGCTTTTAGCTGCTAAATTTCTTGATCTCTCTCCTGCAATTCATTCAAGGCCACATTTTTGGTTGCCTCCTGACCTTTCAATTGTGAACTCACATTATTGAGGCTAGACTATAACTTCCTGTTGGCATTATGTGAACCGATATGAGGACATAATGACATTGTATGTTGTCATTGATGTCAATATGCTGAAGAGGTGAGAACCGGCATATGAGAGAACTGGTATAACACTGTGAACTGACATTTGTGCCAAAGTGAAGCAGTGTGCTTGTTCAAGGTGAACCGACATATGGTTATGGGAATCGGCACATGGAAGCGTTGTATGACTATCGGTTGGTAGTCTTAACTTTAGGGTTTCCGGTTGAAGAGCTTCAAGCCTATGTGGCTCAACCGGTGACTTTGTGTGATGAGTTAGCATGATAACAAAGAACAGATCATGTTGCCACGTAAGCCTTGCGTGCGTGAAGGATCTTACATGAAGAAGATTGTTCCTATCTACCTCGAGAAAGTACGAAGTTTGTAAACAGTGATAACGTGTGATGGGTTATCAGCCGCCATGAAATCGGTGGAAAACGAACGATGGAGATTAATGCAGTGTGCTCAACGGTCAGGATTGAACCATTTGAATTCCTTAACCTAATAGGTTTAGGGTTTAGGGTTTATGCTACCAACCTAACTGTTTTCCTATAAGGTCGATGTTGTGACTCTTTCTAGGGTTGTTGGCAAAAGTTGTGTGTGTGTATCCAAGAGAAGGGATACGTGATTCTTGCCAGACCAAAAGGAGAGAAGTGATACCTGCATAGTGTAAGTGCAGAAGGTGAATAGGAGCTTGAGCGGGTCTGCATTGGCATTGAGTGCTATTACCAGATCATTGTAATACCTATTGATTTCTAACCACCTCAACAGTTGGAAAATCCCTTAACAGGGTAGCCTTAACTGGCTTGCTGTAAATCCTTTAACAGGGTAATTTAAAGCTATTGAGTTTGAAATCCTTTAGCTATTGAGTTCTTGAAATCCTCTAACAAGGTAACATTTAACAGGGTTTAACCCTTAACTGGGTATTCTAGCCATCCCTTAACCGGGTGATCTCTAACAGGATCGGTTCCTAGTAGAACCTATTGTAATGTCTCTAACCGGACAAGGCTCCTAACAGAGCGAACTTCTAAAGAGTTCAAAAATAGCTTGTGGGTATTCATGCCCACCGTGGTTTTTCTCAGTTGGGTTTCCATGTGAAAAATATGTGTGTCATGTGTGATGCTTTTATCTTGTGATGCTTTGCTATTGTCTATCAAGCATATGATGGTTCTATGTTTTATGCCTATCAATAAAACCTGTTGAACTAGCTGTTATTATGATCTGATGATAGATTACTTGTTTATGCATAAGTGTGAAATGGTAGGGTAGTCTTGAGTTGAGTGAAAAGCTAAGTGAGTAACTGGTTAATGCTTGTCTTAGTCATTCTTAGCTTTACTGGTTGCACTCTATTTCAAACCAGTGTCATTGTTTGCTAGTCATTTGAAGTGTCTGCTGTCAGACCAGTTTAGGACTATATTTTTGTCTGTATTGATTCACCCCCCCTCTCAGTACCAGGTTAGTACTATTAGTTCATCATTGAGTTATCAATTGGTATCAGAGCCTCCTCCAGGTCCTTTATGCTATAAGCTTAACCGCTTGAGGTAAAGATCCCAGTCTAATGATGAAGAGGGAAGGTCCAAAGTTTAATAGAGAAAATTTCAGTATATGGAAAGACAAATGAAGATATACATCAGAAGCATGGGTGCTCAACACTGGAGCTATGTTGAGAATGCCTATGTTGCTCCTACTGGTACTCTCATCGATGACCAAAAGAGAGAGATGCAGGAGAATGGGCAAGTCATGGAAGCCCTAATTAGTAGTTTATCTGACATTGAGTTTATTGATGTTTAGGATAAGGTAAATCCCAAAGAGGTATGGGATACTCTTGAAAATATCTATGGCGGTGATGAGCATGTAAAACAGGCTAAGGAAGAAAGCCTTAGAGGGAAGTTTGAAGATATGCGGATGGTTGAAGGTGAGACCATTCAATAGTATGGAATAAAAATCAAAACCGTTGTTGGAGATATCAAGAGTGCAGGTGGTAAAATAGAAGATTCCACTATGGTAAGTAAAGTCCTGAGATCTCTATTGCCAATCTATGCAATAAGGGTTGCTGCTATTCAGAAGCTAAGATCAATAGACAAGACCAAGGTATCCCTAGACTCCATCATTGCAAAGTTGACATCCTATGAGCTAAATATTTTCGATGGCAGTGTTCAAAAGACTGAATCAACTTTTAAAGCTTTTGCAGTACCATCTAGAAAAGGAAAAGAAGCTAGCACTAGTGGTTAACCAAGACAGGGCAGAGAAATGGATGATGAGGAGATTCTGATGGCATTTGAAGCTCTCCTTTCCAGGAAACTTCCTAAATGAAATGACAAATACAGAGGTAAGCTACCTTCGAAATACTTTTCTTGTAACTAGATAGGACATATTGTTGTAAACTGTCCTAATGGCGACAACAAGGACAAACCAGAAAGGCTCAAGAAATCCAAAGGAGGAAACCGGAGAAACTATTTTGTGGTAGTTGATGAAGGTGTCACAGATGAAGAAAATGAAGATATTGTGTTTGTTGCTATCAAAGAAGATGTGTCAGACAAGAAGGCTCTTGTCTCCCAGTTTGATAATTCCAATGAGTGGATCATTGACAGTGGCTGTTCTCACCATATGACTGGTGACCGGAGCAAGTTTCTATCCTTCGAGGAGTATGATGGTGGTGTGGTTCGCTTTGGCAATGATGCACCTTGCATGGTCAAAGACAGAGGGTCCATCTCTCTGAATGGAAAGAGTAGTGCTGACAATGTGTATTGGGTTGATGGTCTTAGACACAACCTTTAAGTGTTGCCCAACTAAATGACAGTGGCCTCACTCTAGAATTCAAGAATGGAGTTTGCAGAATCAAAGGAAAGAATGGTGATTTGGTGGCCACCAGCTTGCAAACCAAAGGTAACCTATTTCATCTGAATGCAAATATAAGTACATGTCTTATGGCTAAATTTGATGATAGTTGGATATGGCATAGGAGACTCTACCATGTAAACTTTGATAACATTGTGAAGGCTAGTAAGATCAAGGTAGTTAGAGGGTTGCCGGTGCTAAGCAAACCAGATAATACCTTGTTCAGAGAGTGTCAATTGGGGAAAATGTCTTCCTCAACCTTTAAAGGTAAATCTTTCACTGCTAACAACTTGCTTGATCTTGTGCATACTGATTTGTTTGGTCCTATGAAAACTAGAAGTGTGCAGGGTGATAGGTACTTCATGATTCTCACTGATGACTGCTCAAGAATGATGTGGGTCACATTCTTGAAAGACAAGTCTAAAGCCTTTGTAAAGGTCAAAGCTTTTAGAGCATTAGTGGAGAAGGAAAGCGGTAAAAGGATCAAGTGCCTGAGAACTGATCAAGGAGGGGAATTCACTTCCAGTGAATTCAACAAGTACTGTGAAGAACATGGCATCAAGAGGCAATTGTCTACCCCCCAGACTCCATAGCAGAATGGCCTAGGAGAGAGGAATAACCGGACTGTGGTTGAAGCAGCTAGAACCATGTTGATTCAAGGAAAGGTAGCTCACACCTTTTGGAGAGAAGCGGTGAGCACTGTAGTCTACACAATGAATCGGGTACTCATCAAGAAAGGTAAGGATAAAACTCCTTATGAGTATTGGACCGGTAAGACACCTGTGGTCAGCTACTTTAGAGTGTTTGGTAGCAAATGTTACATCAAGAGGAGTGAACACCAGAGCAAATTTGATGTGAAATGTGATGAGGGAATATTCCTAGGATATTCCACCAAGAGAAAAGCTCTCAAGTGTTTCAACAATAGGACTCAGAGAATTATGGAAAGCATCAATGTAAGAGTTGATGAAACCTCTGAGAAAACTGAGGAAACTGATAGTGAGCAAGTGGTAAACAAACTGGTTGCAACCTTCTGGGAACCGGTTGATAGCCAACTGAGTACTAGTAACAATGTTCCTACACAGGAAAATGTAGATGCTGATACTAATGGAGATGGGAATGAAGAAGAAAAGCAAGAGGAATCTATCAAGACCATTCCTCGGTATGTCAAGCTGAATCATGATCCTAAGCAAATCATAGGAGATAAGGATGCAAGAATCCTTACAAGAAGAAAGGTCAAAGAAAACTCTTGTATGATCTCTAAATTTTAGTCCTCAATCATTTAAAGAGGCACATAAGGATGAATACTGGATCAAGGCAATGGAAGAGGAACTTGACCAGATAGAGAAAAATGGTACATGGTCTCTGGTACCCAAACCGGAGCACAAAAATGTCATTGGTACTAAATGGGTTTTCAGAAATAAGCTGAATGAGGATGGCATAGTGATTAGGAAAAAAGCCAGATTAGTGTGCAAAGGATATGCTCAAGAAGAAGGAGAAGACTATGGAGAAACCTTTGCTCCTGTAGCTAGATTGGAAGGAGTCCGTATGCTTTTTGCATATGCAGCTTTTAAAGGTTTCAAAACATATCAAATGGATGTAAAATCTGCATTCCTAAATGGTGTACTTGAAGAGGAGGTGTATATTGAGCAACCAGATGGGTTTGCCCTATCTGAAGACAGTGACATGGTATGCAGGCTACATAAAGCCTTATATGGACTAAAGCAAGCACCTAGGGCATGGTATGAACGTCTGCATTCCCATCTTGTGAAGATTGGATTTGAGAGCACAAGTGAAGATAGTAATATCTACTTGAATTCTGAAGGAGATCAGATCCTGATCTGTGAGGTATTTGTTGATGACATTATCTTTGGTGGAGATGACACGATGAGTCATGAGTTTGCAAATGAGATGAAGAAAGAGTTTGAAATGTCACTCATAGGGGAGATTAAATTCTTCATTGGACTGTAGATCCAACAGATGAAGGATGGAATCTTTATCACTGAGTCCAAGTATGTCAAATAGGAGTTGAAGACCTTTGGCATGGAAGATAACAAACTGGTTGGTACTCCAATGGTGACCGGTTGTAAACTATCTAAAGAAGATGACTCAGAATTGGTTGATGAGATGGAATACCGATCAATGATTGGTAAGTTGCATTATGTAGTGCACAACAGATGGGATATTACACATGCATTTGGCATTACTGCAAGATTCCAGAAAAGCCCAAGAGAATCTCACTTGGTTGCAGTCAAGCGGATTCTTAGGTATTTTAAGGGAACTGTTGACTATGGATTGTGGTATCCTTATCGCAAGGATTTCAACTTGAAAGTATACACAGATGTTGATTGGGCAGGCAATATAGATGACCGAAAAAGAACAACTGGTGGTGCATTCTTTCTTGGTGGTAGACTAGTCTCATGGATGAGTAAGAAGCAGAGTTGCATCTCTCAGTCTATAGCAGAAGCAGAGTATGTTGCAGCTTTCATGAACTGCACTCAGACAATTTGGATGAAGCATGTATTAAATGGCTTCAAAGTTCCTGTATCTGAACCAGTAAGTATATTTTGTGACAATACTAGTGCAATTAATATCTCCAAGAATCTGGTTTTACATTCTAGAACCAAGCACTTTGAGCTTAAGTATCATTTCTTAAGGGGAAAGGTTCAGAACAAAGAGATTGCACTGGAACATGTTTCCAGTAAGGAGCAGTTAGCAGAAATATTCACCAAGCCTCTCCCAAAGACTACATTTATGTACTTAAGAGGTGAATTTGGGGTGTTGCCCCTTCAGGAGGTAAACTAAAAGAATATGCTCCACATTAGTCAGGTATTGCATAGTCAAATTTATTTTGGATTGATGTGTTGAAGGATGCTACTCCTCAGGGGGAGTAGCATAATCTAATAGGGAAGCTTGTGCCTCCACTTTGGCATTGTTGTCAAATGGGGAGAAGATGTGAAGCGGAGAAGATATCTACAGAAATTGGGGGAGAAGATATGAAGCAGAGAGATATCTTTGTATATTGCCATCAATGCCAAAGGGGAAGATTGTTGGCATTATGTGAACCGGTATGAGGACATAATGACATTGTATGTTGTCATTGATGTCAATATGCTGAAGAGGTGAGAACCAACATATGAGAGAATTAGTATAACACTATGAGCCAACATTTGTGCCAAAGTGAAGCAGTGTGCTTGTTCAAGGTGAACCGACATATGGTTATGGGAAACGACACATGGAAGCATTATATGACTACCGGTTGGTAGTCTCAACTTTAGGGTTTTCGGTTGAAGTGCTTCAAGCCTGTGTGGCTCAACCAGTGACTTTGTGTGATGAGTTAGCATGATAACAAAGAACAGATCATGTTGCCACGTAAGCCTTGTGTGTGTGAAGGATCTTGCATGAAGAAGATTGTTCCTATCTACCTTGGGAATGTGCGAAGTCTGTAAACGGTGATAATGTGTGATGGGTTATCAGCCACCATGAAATCGGTGGAAAACGAATGATGGAGATTAATGCAGTGTGCTCAATGGTCAGGATTGAACCATTTGAATTCCTTAACCTAATAGGTTTAGGGTTTATGCTACCGACCTAACTATTTTCCTATAAGGTTGTGTAGCATCGTAAATTGTACGCACTTGCTAGGGTGGTACAATTTCACACCTAGTTTAGCACCCACCTTGGCGCATTTTGCATTTTGCATTGCATTTCCCCTTTAGCACTTAATTAATTAAATTAATTAGGTCTAAGGTTCTATTTTATCATCTCTCATATCATAAAGTTGGGCCCTTTTCATTAAAGTGTGCCCCTTTCATTTTATTCCTCCAATACATCATTTAATCAAAAACCCTAATTAGGTCCTATTTTGAACTTGGGGGCTTGATTTCGGGGGTCAAAACATCTTGAAATCACCTGTAACTTTGGGATTCTCTCTAAAATCATCATATCCGACAGTCCTGAAAATTTGGTGAAAAGTTGTCGGGACCATGGCGCCCGGAGTGCAACATGGTCCCGGACATTTTTCCCGAAATTTTAGGAGCGCGATCCAATCATAAAATAAAGCTTAACCCCAAGAAATTGGCGGGATATTCAATCTCTAGGTCGGCCAAAATATGAATTTACAACCTAGGGTTTCCTACATAAGAGCTCTCTTTCTTCATTTGAAGGGAGGAAAATTTTGGCTTTCGAGGACCTTCTGTGCAGCGAAAGAGCAGATCTTTGAAGACTTCAACAACATTCAACATCCTTCTATCAAGCATTTATCAATTTCATTCATCTATTTAAGGCTTGGAAGACATTGAAGAACAATAGGAGATTACCGACTAAAGATTGGCTTGTACTCCTCCCTTGAGGGTTGGGTATGATTTCATGTTGTTTTCATGTCTTTGAATAAGCTTCAATATATCCTTTATTCATGCTTTAGATCACTTTACATCTCGATTTAGAGCATTTACATTATCATTTACAAGCAATTAGGGTTTACTTTCTAGGTTGCTCTAGTTTGCTTTCTTGCATTTTAGGACCTTGCACACACACTAGGTCTGCACACACAATACATTTTACAATACAAATTGGCTATTCGTGGAGGTGGAAATCACCGAAGCGGGGGTTTGACTAAGGCAAAACCCTATATAGCCGCCCAAACACCTTTTCAGATATAAGTGCAGGTTTCGGGACTCGGACGACGCCGCAAGTTACAGATCCGAAAGAAGCAGACGGAGACCAAACAACACACCAAATTTCAGAGCAAAAGACCAGGACAGGGGCGTGGGGCGCCCTGGTCCTACCAGGACAGGGGCGCTGGGCGCCCTGGTCCTTGGGACAGGGGCGCTGGGCGCCCTGGTCCTCCTGACAGACAACATTTTTGACAGCTTTTCCAGAGTGCAAAAACAACAGTTTTCGGAGCAGTTTCAGGGGCAGAATCAGGACAGTGGCGCCCGCGCCCCCGTCCCGAACATTTTAATTCATATTTTAACACCAGGTACACATTTACATTCTTGTCTTGTCCTTGTGTTTATATCTTTCCATCATTTAAGTTCAATTCTGTAATCTTGTTATTAGTTCATACTTGCACTTTGGGGTTAGGGATTGAACTTGCATCATTTCATCTTTCAATTACAACAAAGGAATAGAAATCCTAATAGGTAGCCCATGGCTCTCTCTTCCACAAAAAGAAGTAGCCAATTGTGTGATACCTCTAGGCTCATTCGTATTCCACAAGTGTGTGGTTGAAAGTGAGATTAGGGCCTATTTGCTTAGTGTCACTTTTTCTCCTACACAGGTTGATGTTGTGACTCTTTCTAGGGTTGTTGGCAAAAGTTGTGTGTGTGTATCCAAGAGAAAGGATACATGATTCTTGCCAGACCGAAAGGAGAGAAGTGATACCTGCAGAGTTTAAGTGCAGAAGGTGAAGAGGAGATTGAGCGGGTCTACATTTGCATTGAGTTGTGTTACCATATCATTGTAATACTTGTTGATCTCTAACCACCTCAACAATTGGAAAATCCCTTAACAGGGTAGCCTTAACCGACTTACTGTAAATCCTTTAACAGGGTAATTCAAAGCTATTGAGTTCAAAATCCTTTAGCTATTGAGTTCTTGAAATCCTCTAACAAGGTAACCTTTAACAGGGTTTATCTCTTAACCGGGTATTCTAGCCATCCCTTAACCGGGTGATCTCTAATAGGATCGGTTCTTAGCAGAACCTATTGTAATGTCTCTAACCGGACGAGGCTCCTAATAGAGTGGACTTCTAAAGAGTTCAAAAATAGCTTGTGGGTATTCATCCCCACCGTGGTTTTTCCCAGTTGGGTTTCCATGTGAAAAATATGTGTGTCATGTGTGATGCTTTTATCTTGTGATGCTTTGCTATTGTCTGTCAAGCATATGATGGTTATATGTTTTATGCCTGTCAATAAAACATGTTGAACTAGCTGTTATTATGATCTGATGATAGATTACCTATTTATGCATAAGGGTGAAATGGTTGGGTAGTCTTGAGTTGAGTGAAAAGCTAAGTGAGTAGTCAGTTAATGCTTGTCTCAGTAATTCTTAGCTTTACTGGTTGCACTCTGTTTCAAACTGGTGTCACTGTTTCCTAGTCATTTGAAGTGTCTGCTGTCAGACTGGTTTAGGACTGTATTTTTATCTGTACTAATTCACCCCCCCCTCTCAGTACCAGGTTAGTACTATCAGTTCATCATTGAGTTATCACTTCCCCTTTTCAGTGTTGGCCTGTGTCAGCAATCCCTGCAAATGATTGATCTTGACACTTCGAGATTTGTCTTCTCTTCTCTGTTGGGTCCGAGATTCTTAGAGTTTAACATTCTTCGCTTGCGTTTTCTCCAGGTGATGACTCTTTTTGATGAAATCTAAAGAGACAACTTTTGAAGTTTCTTCCATCATTTCCACCTTATCTAACGCCATAGCATTCAAGAGGTTAACACCGATAGCATGCAGAGCATAATCATTGGGCCTCATTTCTGACTCTGGCTTGTTGATCTTGGGGAAAATAGTCACAAAGAAAAGACTATCCTTCTTCTCACTGAAATGTGTTTGCAGGTGTGGATGGGCTGGCCGAGTGCCTTCCTTTTCCTTTCTTTTACCAGTTTTGCCAATACAAGCAGTGTTGGAATAAGTTACTTGTTGCTGGTATTCGTTTGGGTTGGCAATAGCTTGACCTGCAAACACGATGCCAGGGGGAATTGCAAAGGGAAAATGGGAAATGGGACCAGAAAAAGTAGTCTATATAAGGCGTGATAACATGGTGAGAGAAATAATGGAACAAAGGGAGAGGCTCCTAAGAAAATTGGGTCAGCGGACGCTGCTCCAATATTTGGGGGAGGAGTGGACTCTCCAAAACCATGCCTGTGTGAGACGGTGGCTGCTTCAGATATCTAGGTGGAAAAGGCCGTGGGCACAAAGTTTGGTGCTAGGAGTGGTATTGAAACTTGTGGAAATGCATCATGTGGGCCAACTAGTGACCCGACGGGTGCTAGGGTAAGGGCAGTGGGAATTTGAGTATGCATTTCTGCAAAATGGGTAGTAGAAGAAATATCATCTTGAGAAGAGGAAAATGGTAAGGAAGAGCATACCTGAGTCATACAAGTCATCGGTCGTGAAGGATCTGAGGGATTATCTGGGACTTGAGAGGATGAACTCCTCATTTCAGAGCTCAGAAACCACCTTTTGCTAGGAGGGGCTTCCTGAACTTTCTTCTCAGCTTGTCTTTTAACTGCCTGGGAGCGGGGCCTGTGAACAGAAATGTTGAGAGGGAGGAAAGTATGAGGTTCGCTATCCTTCTCTTCAATACTTATAATCTCAATATCCTATTGTTGGGCGACTTTGACAGATGAATACCCATGTGGCAAACTATCACCTGTCTCATCAGATTCATTGTATTGGCGCCATTCAAGATCAAAATGTTCATCTAAAGGAGCATTTCCAATATTCGCTCTAGGTTGACTTACTTCCTGCCGGTAAATCCATAAATCCTCCCGCTTTCTCTGTGGCCAAGCATTTGCCACCATGGTTTCACTCATGGCTTGAGGAATGGGCTTCGCGGGGTTATACCTTTATAAAACAGAGTAAAAGCTTAACCAAGGGGGGCAATTAAGAATGGGAAAATCATTGAGACCCACATACAAGCTTGGGTCATCCTCTTGTGGATTAGCGCGCCCTTCCATTGTGCTCCACGACTCATGTTTAACTGCATTTTTCCTGTGGGACAAGCACCCATCTGGGTCATAACTCCAGAAGTCGTCGATCACCAACAACCTGAGTTGCACCAACTTCAATGTCAGAACATTCTCCGCAATATTTCTCTGAACTAGAGTGATGGGACTGATAGACTTATTTTCTTCGGTGATTGAGGTGTCGTTCTTTCCAGACCCTATAGCTCTCTCCACCCTTACCAGTTGTTGAGAAATCTCAAGAGAAAGAGTCCTCTTTGTAACATAAGTGGGCAAACAAAAAGGCTCCTTAGAGAAACCATGCACTTGAACAAACAATAAATCACTACTTATGAACCAGTCACAGGGGGGCTACTCGTTAGACATCTAGTTCATCTGGATGTGTGAAAAGCAAGAAAGAGGTTCGATGGGAATGGTGTTGAAGTCCTTCAAGGTGGGAGTTAGGAAGCAGTGAGAAAATTGGTAGGCATCATAGGAGGACAATAGAATGGGCGTCCAATCTGAAACCGATGTTCTATTTCCCGATTCATCATAGCTAGCCAATTTCATAAATTGGCTGAAGAAGACTTCCTTCTAATGCAGGAACAGGTGAACCAAAATTGAGGAGAACCTAAAATGCCATAATTGGTGGCACTCAGACAACTGTTTTATCATTTCTCTAGCTATTGGGACAGAGAAATGTAAATGGAAAGCCTCTTTCTATTTTTTGCATTTAAACAGAAAACCCATCATAGCAGCCATAATCTCCCCGTCATTTTCATGAAACCAGGTGAGAATAGATGAAATGTCCTTAAGGTCCTCATGCCTTAAGTCACTATAGGACAAGGGTAGCTTGGGCAAACTGACTAACTGGCTTCGATTCAAGGCACTGTTACAAAAAGAGACTACATCTCTTCTTGAGTTCCAGTAATCTTCCATGATCACGTCGAAGAAGACCTCCGTATCTTCGAAAATAGGACAACACATCATGTCCCTTATGGCATCCGGTGATATGACCATTCTTAAGCAAGAGCCGCTGATAAAATAGGAAATGGGGTCGAAACCATTAGCAATCACCACCACGAGCTCTGGACAGTGCGGGACCATTGGGACTATGAATTGGGGAGCACCACTGTGCCAAAAGTGGACTGTCGTAGAAGATGGATCCGCCCTATGGTGAATCATTCTATTGCATGTGGCCTCCCTCAGGTTCTTAGGCTACTTGCGAAGTTCTCATTCTATGATATCTTCGAAAGGATCTATCACTACTGCAGTATTTCAAATAATAGTCTTAGGTTTGACCTTGGTACTCAGATATTATGCCTTAGGTGGAAAAGCGTGAGAGGCATATGAAAGTTCACCAAAGACAACAACCCATAATCCTCCCTGAGGATGGACCGAATAGGTTTCTTTTGCTTCCCTCTGTTACCAAGAAAATTTATCTCTCAATTATTCACCTGGCTCTGGCTGAGGAAGGTCAATAAAATGAAAATAATCTGGCGCTCTTCCTTTTAATGCATGGCATGCCTAGATCATCGCGAAGGAAGATACTTAAAGATGAAAACCCACCGCATGTATGTGAACTCATTTTTTAGGGTCAAAATTAACTCCAAGGAGGACGAGCACCGCTATTTACGATTCCCAAGAGAATGCTTGCATTGTCCACCGAAAGTCAGAACCACTTGAGACAATTTGCTTATACGAAGGATTTCTTCCTTAATGAAGAAAATCTCACGCCAATCCGGGCTGGCACGAGGTGAGACAGTCCTGCAGGAATTTCTGTTTAAAGGTGATGTACCTTTACAAAATGTGTGGCATTCATGGATATGACCACTTATATCGAGGTACCGACTATGGAGCTCGCCATCTTTAAAAACCTTCTAGTGGGAATCATTTCACTTGTGCAAATTGATGCAGAATGGTGGGCGCATTGGAAATCGAGAGTATTGGCATTGTTATCAATCGTCATCTAGAGCTGAGAATTTTTATAAATATGTCTTTCCAGACATTCTTTTTTTTACATCACCAGCTTCAACGACGGGGCTTCTCAAAGATGGATACCCCTGTTAGGCTTGTTAGTAGCAAGGCGTAGGTAGCTTTCCTTGGCAATATTTCCAATAAGAGGCTACATAGGATGATGAGGAGGAAGAATCCTTTGATCATTTCCGCCATTAAATGGGTGCTTGGTGAGGATTTTATAGACAATTCAAACCGCTACCAAGTAAATACGGACATTTGCTCATGCTTCGTAGCTTCCCTGCTGGAGTCTGGAATTGGTGGGTATGAGGCCACAGAGCTTACGAGAGCTCTCTTCTCAGGAGATTATCTTGGAGGTTTGGAGGATGTCGTAACATACTACATCCCTTTTAGGGGCTTAACTCTAGCATCAAACTTGCAGAGGTTCATCACATCTAGAGAAGAGGTGACCTGGCATCCACTCATCAATGAACTGCAGACTATGTCACTATCTTCTCATCTATTTCGGATGGAGCTCGCTGCAGAGTTCCTCCTTCAAATCTACCCGATCATCCTAGTTCCAGATGGTACTGAATGGTACATCGTCTTCAGGGACTACATATTCCCACGAGTTTTGACGCCAGACATTCCTCCTGACATAGTCCTTGTGATCATGGCTGAAGAGTCTGGAAGCGCTTCAGATCATGAGTGGTCGGAAGGGGAAGATGCAATGGATGATATTGAAGACTCTAATTTTCTCCTGGGGGAGCAAGAGGATGAAGATTTTTCTTGTTAGTGATAGCCTCCACTTCTCTTCTTTTGTTTAATTTTGACAAATACAGCCAGAGGCTCTATTACATTTTATAAATCTCTGTAAACCTATTCAAAAAATGATAATCTCTCTCTTTTCTTTAAGAAATGGTGAATTTGAAATTCTCTCTCTTGTTCTTAATAATGGCGTATTTGAATTGCCAACTTTACCAGGGGGAGAAAGCATAAATTAATAAAAGCACACAAGAGCACTATTTACATTATGTGCATCGGAGACACAAAGCTAATAAAAATGCTTTAGGTAGAATTTGTTGACCGAGATCATAAGAATATCTCATTGCATATCCTTGAGATTGAAAGAATTGTAACCTTTGCAACTTACTAAATGGAAAGGACCCTCCCATAACCCGTCGAATTTAACATGCTGGCCGGGTTTGGTGGCCCTTTCATTAAACTTTAAAACCAGGTCGCCCTGCTGGAATTGCGGACCAAAACTTTTTTTATTGTCAAACCACCTTTTGACGGTTTGCTGATGGGTCTGGAGAGCTTTGAACGCTGCTTCTCTTGCTTCCTCCAGTTCCATGATTTCAGCTAACCTCACATCCATGGGGCCATTCTATGCTACTTCGAAAGATTTAAGTAGTTGCAAGGCTGGGATTTCCAGAGATATGGGAAAAAAAGCGTCCTTCCCATAGACCAGTTTATATGGGGAGGTCTTTAAAACCTGCTTCGATGTTATCCGATTCACCCATAACGCACTCCTCAAATGGTGATGCCATTCCCTTTTGTGTTATGAGCCTATCTGTTTGATGAGTTTGATGAGATTCTTGTTGGTGGACTCAGCGAGTCCGTTTCCTTGTGGATAATAGTTTGAGGAGGTTTTTTAGATAAATACCTTTACCGAGGGCAAACTAGGTGAGTCGTGAGCCTACGAATGCACACACATTGTCTAAAATTATGGTCTTTGGGGAACCATAGCGACATACTAGATCCTCTAGGAAAGCTAGGATTTCGGTCTCAGACAAATTTTTTAAAGTGACAACCTCGGACCATCGAGTGAAATAATCTGTGGCAGTTAAGATCCACTTGTGTCCAGCCAAGCTTGGGGGGTTGATCATCCTTACGAAGTCAAGTCCCCATTGAGAAAAGGGTTCCTCCACCACTATGGGTTGAAGTGGCATTGCCACTTTTCTGCATCTTCCAGTATAATACTGACATTCCTTGCACGTTCTTACCATGGTGTGCGCCTCCTTGAACATAGATGGCCAAAAATATCCCGCGCGTGTGATTTTGATTAAGGTAGTCGGCACCGAGAAGTGACCTCCTGATGAATCATAATGAAATTTGTGTAAAATCCTATCAGCTTGGCTTTGATTCACACAATGGAGTAGGACTCTGTTGAATTTCCTTTTAAAAAGCACGTTAGCTATCAATTGGAAGCCGCTATTCTGCAACCTATAGAACCTCCTTTTTCCTGAGGGAGGCCTTTAGGAAAAATTCCTATCTTCATAAAAATTTTCCGCTCTTCCAACCAGCATGCTTCCATTGGTTCTGAAGTGGCCATAATAGATTCATTTGTGGCTATCTCGGAGTCTCGGGGTCTGAAATCTTGTGCTAAGTACTCACACAAACCTTTGTCGTGGACTGTCTTGGTAGGCCTGACATCAACATCGTACACCAAGATCTTGGTGATCCAATTTTCCTTCTTCTTAGTGATGTTGCCCTTCACGATATACTCTCTGATTGAAGGATGAGCGACATACACCATAGTCTTGTTATAGGCGATGAAATGCCTAAACTTTTAAAGGCCCTTAACCACAACTAGAGCTTGTTTTTCGATGAAGTTATACCTCACCTCATATTCTTTTAGATTCTTGGAGTGGAAAGCTATAGGATGCTCGCCCCTTGACTCCGCCTCTCTCTAGGTTAGGACCACAACAATGCTATAGGGGCTAGAGAAAACATGCATAATGAAGTCTTTAGTCATATCGGGATTGGACAACACAGGAGATGAGCAAATAGATTCTTTGATTTTCTCAAAAGCGTCCTTCCCATCAGAAGTCCATTTGAAAAGTATTTCTTTTTTAAGCATCAGGGTGATAGGCCTCACCATT
The DNA here is from genome assembly GCF_030272615.1 of Cryptomeria japonica. Lineage (NCBI taxonomy): Eukaryota > Viridiplantae > Streptophyta > Pinopsida > Cupressales > Cupressaceae > Cryptomeria > Cryptomeria japonica. The sequence goes on along the minus strand of NC_081415.1, from coordinate 45,493,659 downwards.
CCTGCAAAATCCAAAATAAAATGGCTAATAAAGTTAACCTTGCCTAGGAAAGACTGAACTCCCTTCTTATTGAAAGGAAGGGGAAGCTTCTTTATCACCTTGACCCGATCAGGATCGATGGAGACTCCTTCCTTGGATACAACATGCCCTAGTAATTTGCCTTGCGGGACACCAAAAATACACTTCTTCAGGTTCAAAGAGATTCCAAACTCTAAACACTTTTAGAAAACTAGCTCTAGATGACCAAAATGGTCTTCCTTTTTTTTTGAAAACACAGTGAGGTCATCCAGATATATAAGGATGATTTTGTTGATAGGATCCTTGAAGGCCAGGTCCATGGCCCTTTGAAAAAAGTTGCATCGATGTTTGACAACCCGAATGGAATTTTTTGATAGGTGAATGTTCCCCATTTGGTTGTAAAGGTCGTGTTATGCTGATCCTCCCCTTTTACCAGAACCTGATTGTGTAAAGCGGAAAAATTGAACCCTAGTCGTTCTCCCCTCCCCAACTCCAAGGAGAGAGAAGGGAGATTCACTAGGGTTGATGGTTTTCACTTAGGAGGGACTTCACATTCAAAAAGAGGGGTTGAAACCCACAAGATCCAATCCCACGCAATGCAAGATTGGATTCTATATGAGTTTCAAGGGTTGTGATAGCAAGGATACCCTCTTTTGTAAAGAATGTAGATAGAAAGATTGAACTAGGAATGCATGTAGAAGCAAGAAAGATTCACTTATAAATAGAGATAGGGATATGATATGAAGCTGCAGACCTGGAATTAGCAGTAAAATGTCTAGATGGCACTGTCCTGCAAATTTGAGCAAAAGTTGACAGGACGATGGCGCCCGGCGTGCACACCGTCCTTCGAAAAATCCGCGAAACGAAGGGGGATTTGTTCGTCTCTGCACAAGGATTCCAGATCTTCAATTTTAGCTGCGTACCTGCAACCTACACACAAAAAAGCGAAGACGATTGGGGGGTTAGGGATTAGGGGTTTTCCCTTAGGTCAAACCCCGGTTTTGGAATTAACCAAGAAATGAGAAATGCTGTAAATGTAAATGACTATAATGTAAAACAAGTACTAGTACCTTGTTGTAAGGATGTTTGTATCCTTATATGCGAAGGTATAGATGTTGTTGTTTGTTGTATGTTGTATGTTGTAGCATGTGATCTCCTCTTCAATGGTTGAATCCTTGTCTTGAATGCAACACTTAGCCTTGAATGGAGACTTAGAATGATCAATTGCTTGAAGGAATGTTTGAATGCTTGAATGCTTGAATGCTTGAATGTTTGAGTATCATTTCCACGCCTTTTTCCCTCATACCAAAATGAGAGAGGAAAAGTAGTTTATATACTTGTCAATTAGGGTTGATAGACTGATTTTTCCGACCTTGGGCCGACCAGGAAAGATTATTTTCCAAATTGCAAACATAAAGACCCGAAGCCCCATAGGAGACCGGGCCCAAAATAGGGCCAGGGACCAGGGCGCTGGGCGCCATGGTCCTGGGGGACCAGGGTGCTGGGCGCCCTAGTCCTGAAGGACCAGGGCACTGGGCGCCATGGTCCCACCTCCAGGGACAGCAGGGTGCAAGGAGGATCAGGCCAGGGTGCTGAAAAATGCAGTTTTTGATGTCATGAACAAGTTTCGGGGTCTCCATTCAGGTTCCGTGTTGCATCACCATCGTGAAGACCCAAATGCGGTTGAAATTGCAAGTGTCACAATTTTAGGACGCTACATTTAGCCCCCACTTTAGCGGGAGTATAAGCGTACGCTCATACTTCCGGTAAAGTACAAGGAAACAATATTGAAAGACTTTCACCACGTCAAGGAGGCAAGATACACCAAGCCCCCAGTGGACTAAGGATCTTACGACTTCGATTGACAAAGTAAAAGGGAAGATCATGAGGGAGAACCATGACTGTCAGTAGTAGGGTTCCCTCACTATGAGTCATGCAAGAAAGATATCAAAAATTTTCAAGGCAAAGCTAAATTTGTCAAGAAATTTTCAAGTATCTTGAAAAGATATGGACGGGATGTATGCCCCCCTACGTTAAAGCGATCGCACATGCCTTACCGGGGGTGATTGCTTTAAGGTAGTGATACATATAAGAAATGAGAAAGGAAAGGAGCACGTTATCGCAAGGATTTATCCCCCAAGTGTGAGATAAGCCCAAGGATAATAGACACAAAACACAAAGCACAAGGTGACTTCGCTTTCCTCGGGGTCAGTATGCTGTATGATAATTCATGTATATCATATGTATGTATGCATAATTGTTCTTCATTCCCCATTCAAGGAAGGTCACATAAAAGAAGGGAACACATGTGTCTTTTGAGTCAACATGAGAGAGACCAAAAGAGATCTCAATGTTTTGCATCGTCCTCAAGTAGACAACACTAAGGACAACAAATAGAAGAATGAGAATAACATATAGAAGAAGTAACAAAAGAAAGAGAGGAGGAGAGAATCTGCTATGCTAATGAACTAGTCTAGCACGTCATCTACCCCCCGATCTTGCTGATCAACGTTTCGGGATGGCAGGGAACACGCTAGAGGAGGAACATTCAACATAGCAGATGGAGCTATCACAAGATCCAAACAAGGGCTATGTTCATGTTCCAAGCCACGTTGTTCTTGTCTAGGAGCTAGGATAAGTGTTTTAGAAAATTCATTAGATAAATGGTTATCAATATCAACAAGTTCGTATTCACTATCAGAAGCAAGAGAAGTAACATTTTCATCTATATCATCATGAAGATTTATAAAAATAGGGTCTTTAACTCGCACAGGATCAAGACCATCATGCATCTTATGTTTAGGAGATTTTGGCTCAATCATCAGCTGAGGAGAAAATGGAATAATACTAGTTGAAGGTGTTTTTGGGGATTGCAAAGTTTGAGCTCTAAGACGACGCTTTCGCCGGCGTTCACGTGCAGAATGATTTCGTCTAGTCTTAGTAGGAAGTTGCGAAGATTGAGGAGGAGGAATGTTCTCATCCTTATCACTTGGGTGTTTAGGTTGTGGTCTCTTAGGTTGAACAATAGGAGAAGAGGAAGGTCTCTTCTCTCCATAAGAGGAAGGAGGAGGAACTGCTCCATATAAGGGAGGAATATTTGGTTTTGGAAGGAGACCAAGTCCATCATGATGAGGAGGGATAGGTCTACTTTTGGGAAGTTTATTAGATATAGGCATAGTCACATCCATAGGAATGGGTGAGGAATCTTCTTGAGGAAAGACATTAGTTTTATCTCTCAAAGGAAGAACTTCCTTCTCAAGAATGATAGGAATATCAAGTTTGGGTGTTCTAGGTTCACTTAGAGAAAGGATCATATCTTTTTTCCACTTTTGATAAGATTTGAAAAGATGATCACTTCACGGAGGAAGAGATTGGAATTGTTTAGGCCAAAAGTAATCAATAGGAACGCTAGAAGTTCTTTCAGCTGGTTTAAAGAGACTATGATTGACAGTAACAACTTCACCATTATGGGGAAATTTCAAACACTTGTGAATAGGAGAAGCAATAGCTTTCATGGAAGATAGTCAAGGATAGCCAAGCTTCACACGAAATTGTTCGGAAGATGGAATAATAGCAAAGTTCACATCAAGGGATTTGTTATGAACTTCAATAGGTAATGTAATAGAACCAATTGCAGGAGAAGAAAATGCATCAAATAATTTCACAACCACATTTGTTTCATCATAGATTACTTGATTCAATTGCAAAGTAAAAAGAAATTCTTCAGTAATGATATTAACCATACAAGAAGGATCAATAAGCACTCCACGACAAGGTGTATTTTTGACTTTTGCAACTATATATAAAGGACCATCAGGTGCCCTGATAGTTTCACTAGAATCAAAGGTGATGGAAAGTTCTTTAGGGATTTTCTGCTGCTCTACAAAGTTAATCACATTCGGAGTCATAGACACAAGATCATCAGGTGAGACAGAGGAATTAGTAGTATCAATCACATTAGAGGTATGAGAAGGCAATGGATCAGTAAAAATATGAAGATTTTGGTTAGGAGGAGCTACAGATGTATTGCCTTTATCATTCACTCCAGAAACAGACTAGTATTATTATCAATCAAATCTTGAATTTTCCCCTTTAAAGCAAAACATTTTTCAGTATCATGCCCAGGTTGACGATGAAATTGACAAAAAGATTTGTTATCAAAATAGGGCGAGTTAATCTTTGCAGGATCAATTTGCCTTATAGGAGGAAGAGTAAGCACATTTTGTTCCAATAACTTATTCATAATACTATGCAATGATTCATTCAGAGGAGTAAACTTTCTTTCTTTCTTGAAAAACTTAGAAATAGGAGACACACCTGATGCTGCATTCACATTGTTGTTGATGATGTTTTCATTGAATTTAATGGACTCTCTGTTCAGTTTAAACTTCCCAAATGATTGTTGACTACTATCACCCTTATCACTCGGAGCCATAGGATGTGATTGTTCCATTTGACTCACAGTCAGTTGATAATTGTGAAGAGTTGCGCACAACTGTTGGAAAGAAGTAAACTCAGAAAATAGGAGTTTGTCTCGAATATCTTTTTGTAAATTAGAAATAAATATTCTTTGAATATCATTGTCAGGCACTGGAAAAGAAATCTGAGCATACAAATGCTTATATCTACCAATGAAATCAGTCACTTTTTCTTTAACACCTTGTTTACAATGCATTAAATCAATCAAAGTAACCTTAGGACTTATATTGTTTTGAAATTGTTGAATGAAAGCATTTGCAAGTTGTTCGAAAGAAGTAATAGAATAGGAAGGCAACGAGCAATACCATTGTAGGGCTTTGTCTCTTAATGTTCTAGTAAACAGTTTTGCAAGCAACCTTTGGTCATAAGCAAAATCAGTACATATTGTTTGAAAGGTCTTAACATGTGTTAGAGGATCACCCTTACCATTATAAAGTTCCAAGTGCGGAATTTCAACATGTTTAGGGGGGATAGCTCAAACAATATCAAGAGAAAGTGGGCTCGTAACATCAAATGTGGGCACACTAAACTTAGATTGATTCATAGAGGCAATTTGTTGCTGTAAAGAAGAGACAGTTTGTGCAAGATTGTTAATGGTCGCTTCAGTCGAAGAGTTCATATTAGACGTGTTAGATTGTGATGGAGGTGTTATGTTATTGAAAGAAGGTAGAGAGTAAGGTGGTGGAACACTATGATAGTTAGTCATAGGAGATGATTGGAAAGGAGGAACACTACAAGGAGGAATGGAATGGTTAAATGAATTGCCCCCTTGCGTCATGTTCATTTGTGGAGATGTAATAGGAACACTTATTGAAGGAATGAATGAAGAAGTCGGATTGAATGAAGGAAGAGGGTTGATTGAAGAAGAAGGATTTCCCCCATGACTAGTGATCATAGGAGGAATATCTTGTATTGAAGTAGTCATTATGTTTGATGTAAAAGTAGGTATACTAGCAATAGAAGTCGTCAAAGGAATAGAATGATTGTCTTGAGTAGGAGGTTGTGTATAACCTAAGGTTTCGGCACAACTTTTCATAGGCATCACATTTGAATCCACAATGTGTGCAATACCACGCAAAATATCAATTCCATTCTTATCACTTTGAAGCATACGTTTTAGACCCTCAATTAAAGGAAGAGCTGGACTATCAGGGTATTCTTGAGACATCCACTGTCGAAAATCATCAAATTGGTTATCCAATTTTGAAAGTTGTTCTACAGAAACCTCATGGAGAGCTTCTTCATCATTAAGAGGATTAGAGGATTAGAGGAATTACCCATGTCCTCGTTAAAAAGACCATTCAAATTAGGTTCCATCTCCTCAGTAATTAAACCTTGGAAGGACTTAATTCTAAGGCTTCGTCTAACGGGAATAGTGTAAGTAGGGCTTATTGTTGTAAAACTCATGCACTAAAGAGAGAGAGAAGATTTTGAATTTTAGAGGTAGCAAATTTCAGTAAAATCAGCCAATCTTCTAGATTTAAGCTGTTAAATACAATCAAGACAATTTCCCGAAATTTCGGAAAAAATGTCCGGGACCGTGGCACTCGGGGTGCACACGGTCCTCGCAACTTTTTTCGAAATTTGCAGGGATGAAAGTTATGATGATTTTATAGCTAACCTGAAAAAATTGAGTGATTTTATGATCTGTAGATAGGCCAAATTAAAGTTGCAATCTCAAAATTGAACCCTACCAAGATTGTCGAAAAATGCAAAATTTGAATTTTGAAAAAGAGAGGGAAACTGAAATTTTGAATTTTATGATTTTAGAGGGAATACCAAAAGCAATGCAAGTTTTGAAATTTGAAAATTGACTCAATTTCACGCAAAATTCAATTTTGAAAGCGGAAATCAAAATTGTTGCAATTAGACACTTAATTTCAAAAGTCACAAATTGCAAAAATTTGAATAAATTACTGAAATTTCGAACGAATGATAACACACTTTTCAGATTTAGGACTGTAAGAAACACAATTTTGACACAAATTTCAATTTCAACAATTTTTGAATGATTAGAAGCCTCAATCCAAGCAATCGCTAGACCAACTTTGACTGTAATTTTGAAAGTGTTAGAATTGATAAAATCAGCCAAAATTCTGGATTTTAGCAGAAAAATACAGTAAGATCTAGCTCCCGAAATTTCAGAAAAAATGTCGGGGACGATGGCACTCGGGGTGCACACGGTCCTCGCAACTTTTTTCCAAATTTTCAGGGATGAAAGATATTGTGATTTTATTGCGGAATCCAAAGTTACAGCTGATTTGGAGATGTTTTGAACAATGAAATTGTCGGACAAAGGTTGAATCAAGAGGGTTTCAAAAATTAGGGTTTTGACACTTAACCACTTAATTTTCAAAATTGAAGCACAAATATGAATTGACAATTTGTAATAGAAGGGCAGATCTAAAACAAGCATTAACAATTAAACATTTCACAAGCTCAATTACTTAAAAAGAAATTTAGGGTTTTTATGCAATTAACCTCTAAAATTTTGCAAAAGATCAAACATGGAAATGTAATCAAGGAATCCAATTTTCAGATCTAACTATGAATAATCAGAAAGGATGTTCACGTCGGGTTCACCAAAATGTAAAGCGGAAAAATCGAACCCTAGTCGTTCTCCCCTCCCCAACTCCAAGGAGAGAGAAGGGAGATTCACTAAGGTTGATGGTTTTCACTTAGGAGGGACTTCACATTCAAAAAGAGGGGTTGAAACCCACAAGATCCAATCCCACGCAATGCAAGATTGGATTCTATATGAGTTTCAAGGGTTGTGATAGCAAGGATACCCTCTTTTGTAAAGAATGTAGATAGAAAGATTGAACTAGAAATGCATGTAGAAGCAAGAAAGATTCACTTATAAATAGAGATAGGGATATGATATGAAGCTGTGGACCTAGAATTAGCAGTAAAATGTCGAGACGACGCTATCCTAAAAATTTGAGCAAAAGTTGACGGGACGATGGCGCCCGGCGTGCACACCATCCTCCGAAAAATCCGCGAAACGAAGGGGGATTTGTTCATCTCTGCACAAGGATTCCAGATCTTCAATTTCAGCTGCATACCTGCAACCTACACACAGAAAAGTGAAGATGATTGGGGGGTTAGGGATTAGGGGTTTGCCCTTAGGTCAAACCCCGGTTTTGGAATTAACCAAGAAATGAGAAATGCTATAAATGTAAATGACTGTAATGTAAAACAAGTACTAGTACCTTGTTGTAAGGATGTTTGTATCCTTATATGCGAAGGTATAGATGTTGTTGTTTGTTGTATGTTGTATGTTGTAGCATGTGATCTCCTCTTCAATGGTTGAATCCTTGTCTTGAATGCAACACTTAGCCTTGAATGGAGACTTAGAATGATCAATTGCTTGAAGGAATGTTTGAATGCTTGAATGCTTGAATGCTTGAGTATCATTTCCACGCCTTTTTCCCTCATACCAAAATGAGAGAGGAAAAGTAGTTTATATACTTGTCAATTAGGGTTGATAGACTGATTTTTCCGACCTTGGGCCGACCAGGAAAGATTATTTTCCAAATTGCAAACATAAAGACCCGAAGCCCCATAGGAGACCGGGCCCAAAATAGGGCCAGGGACCAGGGCGCTGGGCGCCATGGTCCTGGGGGACTAGGGCGCTGGGTGCCCTAGTCCTGAAGGACCAGGGCACTGAGCGCCATGGTCCCACCTCCAGGGACAGCAGGGTGCAAGGAGGATCAGGCCAGGGTGCTGAAAAATGCAGTTTTTGATGTCATGAACAAGTTTCGGGGTCTCCATTCAGGTTCCGTGTTGCATCGCCATCGTGAAGACCCAAATGCGGTCGAAATTGCAAGTGTCACAATTTTAGGATGCTACAGATTGTAACCCAAAAAACCATCCAGCATTGAGAATATTTTTGATCCTACCACTATGCTTAACAACTATTCCATTGATGGCAACGAGTAGTGATCTTTTAGGGATGCTTGGTTTAGGTCCCTAAAATCCATGCATAGCTGGATATCTCCATTCTTCTTCCTCACGGGCACCAGATTGGATAGCCACGTACTATGCTTGATGGGATAGATGATTCTTGATTCTATTAGCTTCCTTAACTCTTGGGCCATGAGTAACTCAAATTTTGGATTAATAGGTCTCTACTTTTGTCGGACTGGTTTGGCTCCATTTGTGAGTTCGATAGTATGTTGAATGACATCAAGATTGTATCCTTTCAAATCCTCATAAGACCATGCTAGCACACCCGCGTACTCATCATAGCATCAGGCCAACCTCTTTCAATCTTGGGGGGAAATCTCTTTTCTGACTTTGAGGATCCTCTTGCCGCCTACCAACATTTCGGTATAGTCTCCTTTGTCAGCCATAAGCTTCTTCTTATCATATTTGGCATCATCATGGTCAAAAGATTTTCTAAGGTGATTAACCCATTAGGGAGCTTATTTGACTTTAATTGTATGATTTGATCCCCGTAAGCTTCTTTAACCTTAGGTTGTAGTTGATCTGCAAATTCCCCTGAGTTTTGGATGAATAGGGTGTTTTTCTCATCACTCTCAAAAACTTGCTAATGGGTATCATTATCAGGGATAGCTAGTCAAATGATGAGGCCAATCGCTTGGGGGTTGGCTAGCAAATCTATAGTGGGGTCAAAATGCGATCCAATAGTGGCCATCCGGTCAGCGGATGCATTTGTCTTGCGGGGAATCCTTTGGATGTTGAAAGCATCAAAGCTTTCGATCAAATCCCATGCTCTGTGGCAGTAAGATCTCATACAGACATTTTTTGCGTTGGAGATTCCTGAATCTGATTAACAACAAGTTCAGAGTCACCCAGAACCTTTAATTTCTTTATACCCATCTTTTCTGCTAACATTAGGCCCTGAATCAGTCCTTTGTATTCAACTTCATTGTTGGAACACGCAAACTATAAGAAAAAAGACTTTAGAATCTGTTCACCTGAAGGCGAAGTAAAACAAATCCCAATGACTGAGCCTACTTTGCACCTTGCACCATCAAAATGTAGGGTCCAGAGTACAAAAGATAAATCTTTTTGAGTAAAGGGATCTTTAACTAGTTTTGGGATAACCCGACCTTCATAAAAAAATGCAGTAAGTACCAAGACCAGTGGCATGATAATTTGAATATGGGTCAGAGTCAATGAATTCTTTGAGAAACACATCCAGTGTTGGAGAGGTATCTTCTTTTATTTTTTCATCCTCAATGAATTCCACCGTCTTTCTTTCTTCGCTAGAGATTGAAGTGTGAGTGGGCTCAAAATTGAGCATAGGTTGATCCGCCACATGTTCAGCATGAAGGGGTTCTAAGAGGATTTTGAGCTTGGTGCCCTACTGAGTATAGAGGATAAGGTGAGACCAATCTAAAGACAGGTAACCTCCTATCTTGGCAGTGAAGTCTCTAGAGAGGCAGAGGCCAAAAACATGAGGAATGTCGATAATCACTATTTCTTAAGACACTGTGATGCTAGGACATGCAAACAATGTTAGTGAAAGATTTTTAATGAGGCCCACAGTTTGTACCTTCTTTCCATCTAACTGCATAATACCACGTTTTAATGGCTCATACTTAATATTTAACACCTTAGCAATTTTCTTAGGCATGACGGTAGTGCTAGTGCCAGAGTCTATCATAAATTATGCAACCACTTATCCCCTACTATGAGGGTCAAATAGAAAGGCTTGGGCTTAGGCCTACCTTCTGATTGAGATTTTGGCAGAAAGGCTTCATTTGTCAATGCCGCTGGCGAGTATGATTTATCTATAGGAGGCTGAGAAGTGTGTTCGCTGACCAACAAAGAAGTGGCAGCTTTCCCACTAGGGGGTTTAACCTCCTCAGACAAGGCTTCCTTCAAACGACTCCTTTTCTCTGGGATAGAGAGAAGATCCCATAAAGATACGTTAGTCGGGGCTTTCCTCAACTGCTCCACCATGTCCAGCATTAACGAAACCAACGCCTTTGTTTCTCTAGGCTTATAGGGAATAAAATCTTTCTGTGGATAAGTAACAGTAGCTATGGGCTACTTGAGAACTTTGTCGGTGGGGAACTTCCCTTGCATGTTTATATTTTCTCCCATGAAGCACCTCTTTGAGATAAAATTATAATCTGATTGCACTTGAGGAGCTCCCAAGATTGATAGGGCCACACCATTATTCATCACAACATCATCTTCTTCCATCCAAGAGAAAAGTGGATGATCAAGGGCTATTTCCACTTCCTGCTCCATCAACATGCCTTGCACCTATGTAATGAAAGATGCATTATCCATGTCGAGGGCCACATAGGCCAAGTTGTCAGTTGCCATACCTTGGCAACGCTGCTCTACAAGCTTTTGCTATAGCTTACCTCTCGGACAATTTCTTGGGGTGTGTGCACTGTTAGATGGAAAACACCAAGAGTTGGTCTTGTCTGCAATATTATTTTGTCCCACTGTCAACTCTTTACCAGTGTTAGGGTAGACCGCTTGCAATGGATTGGACACAGGAACTATCTGACCAGTTGATTGATTCAGAGCAACTTGGTTGCTCGCATACTAGTTTTGTTGATAAGAAGGTCTATTAGATTGGTAATTTTATTGGAAAGGAGGTCTAGCTGGTGAAATTTGAGATCTTTTCAGATTGACTATTTCATTTGAAAAGGATCTCAACAAATTTTTCATATCATTGCCCTCTATAGCTAAAGATGAGGGAGGAGGTAGATGTGCTTGCTAGGGTCCGGGGTAGGTGTACATAGATTGGGGAGCGGGCTGAACTGGAAACAACTGGTTCTGGGACACTTAGGCCATTTGGCTGATTGGATAGATCTGGAAAGACAGGCATAAGCGATCATGGTGATAGCTTCCCTGCAGCGATCATGGTGATAGCTTCCCTGCATCAATCAAGTTATTTTCTACAGAGACGGCTAAGTCGAAAGCTTGAGGGAGAGTATTACCAGCTAAAGATCAAATCATCACCAATATGTCGAAGTTGAAAGCCTTTAGATAGAAAACAAACACCATGTCAATGGGAGGATGGGTAGATAGAGGTATTCACTCCCAAGTCCTCTAAAAACATAAATTGAACTCTGTTAATGCTTCTTGTGGCACTCTCTTTATTGTAATCAACTGATGCATCAAAGATGACCTATCTGCTTTGTCAGAGAATCTCTAGAAAAAATGGTTGCCCAACTAATACTAGTTGCCTATAGAATTTGGAGCGAGGGATATCTACCAGTCTAGAGCTCTTCCTTTAAAAGATGCCACAAGCAGTCTCAAAGCTACATTCTATTTGGTTATACTATGGACTGTGCAGACATTGGCTATATCTTGCAAGTGTTCTCTGAGAGTTTTAGAACATTCTTCAATAAACTTAGGAACCGCTTTCAGCGCAATAGAGGGTATTTGGGCCCATATGACGGGCAAGACTAGAGGAATGAGAGGACTTCCATTATCCCATGTCACAAAATTTCTAGGTGGAAACTGAGCCATTACTACACTAGGAATGACAACAGGAGAACTAGGAGGGTTCTGGGAAGAGGAGGCAACAGTTTGATAAATGCTAACTAGGGGTGGAAGGAGCAAACTAGGATTCAAAGTTGTCTGGCTCCTAGTAACGGGTCTGTGGCTCATATACTAGTTTTGAATTTATTGAGAAGTAAGTTGTCCCACCAAGCATGCTAGAAAAAGAAGTGTTGACTCTAAATTTTACCTTGAAAAACAAACAGCCTTATGAGAAATTCAGTGATGGGGGAACAACTGCATAGGGTTCACTTAATGACCTCCAGGATTGAGAAGCCGACTCTTCCTTATGTTTTTGAGAAAAGGGAGAAGAAGAAAATACTCAAAAACAATAAAACTAAGCTACTGAGGCAATATGCTAGAGCATTTTCTAAGAAGACACGAGTAGACAAAAACCCAAATGCATATGGTCTTTGAGCCCATTCAACAATCTACAAGTCTGAATAAAAAACACAACTAAGATACAATCGAATTTCCTTGCAACATAAAGAAATATCCATCATGTATCTACCAGATAACAAGTTCAAAACATAGTTTAATCAGTTAGATATATATCCCCAAAGTTATTGGAATCCTAATAAAAGCACAAAAAAGAACCATTAGAGCACTTCGAAAAGAGAGATCACAAAGGCCGCAGACACAGTTTGATTGATCTCTTTCAGATGACAGTAATAGCTTAAAAAGGCAGAAATTCCCACTAAGAAAACTTAATTGTTTTTCTTAAAAGTTCTGAAACCTTACAATAAGGAAAATACTAACATATATAGAGCCTCAGGCTTGCTAACAAACTTTTGGATTCCATCACCTTCCATTACATGTCATGGCATGCCTCTAGGCCATACCCGACAAACTGCCCCTGAAGTTGTTAGTTCCATGATGCTCTTCTAACCAGCTACAATTGCACAACAAGAGAGTCGCGATCAAAAAATGGCGGGCAGATCGAGAGAAATGTCGTGTCATGAAAAACCCATGCCACGTGGTAGCTCGACACTAATGCAAAACTGAAACAGGAAAGGTGAGCGATCAGAACCCCCGCCGAGCTGACATCTATCTCAGTTTGATGTATGAGAGAGGGAGAGTTGGAAAAACAAAAAGGCAAGACCACTAAAATATAGAAAATGCCATCCGCGGATAAACCCAAAATAATGTTAAGAACAATAAACACAACTTCATCTCCTTCTGATTCATCATCTGTAACACCTTCATCTGCAACATAATAACAGTTCTTCTAGTTCCTAAACTTCCGGTTAGACTTATAAGGCTTATCATATTTCTCATGCTTCTCATATCTATCATTCCTATCATGCTTATCAAACTTATCATGTCTGTCATACTTAGCCATTCTCTTCGAGCATCTAGAAAAAAAATGTCCTATCTTATTACAAGAAAAATATCTCAATGGCAACTTTCCATCATACTTACCAACACTTTTAGGCAATCTTCGAGCAATCAATTCTTTAAGATAATCAAGCTCTCTTTCTTTCTCTACTATTTCTCTTCCTTCTCTTTCATATCTGGATATCCTGCACTCATCGAGATCAAATTTCTACTTACTAGATACAAATGTTGATGCTCTAAATGTAGTCTTAGACTTTCCATGTGATTCTCCAAATTCGCTCAGCTCAAATGCAACAATTTTTCCAACCAACATATCTGTTGTCATTGTAGTCACACTCTGGATCGCATCAATACAGACAACCTTATGTTTATAAGTAGGAGGCAAATATCTCAGCACCTTAGGAACAATATCATCTTCTTCAATCTTTCCACCGACACACTTGATACCAAGGACAAGTTCATTCACCTTAGCCATGTATGAATGTATGTTCTCATCATCTCCCATCTTCAATGTCTCATACTTTCCTTTCAAACTCTATAACTTAGCAACTTTCACTTGACTGCCACCTGTTGTTCATAAAAAATGATTAACCCAAGTTCACCTGCAATCCTTCTATGAAATGGCCAATTTCAGTCTATGAAACACATCAGGGCTTGGACAACATAACATAGGATCCTAATTGATCCTCCTGCACTTCAAGTTCTACTAGAACTAGGGCGGGACACCCTTTTATTGCATTAAATACAACAATCACAGACATATGACTGCATCAACAATAAGCAGATAGATCATTCGACAAACTCACCCAATTTAGAAACACAGTACAGATTGGCTAAATCTGCATAAACGATAAATGAAAACAGATCTTGGAATGAAAAGAAAACAAACCCCTAAACATAAAGGGAAATAGATTTGTCTTTAATTTGTAAATCTGAAACTATCCCCAAATCTGCAAGACCAGTGCCTTGTTCATTGGGCAACAGAGTCACACACAAAACTGCAAATGTGCATCCATAACTGCAAGTTTGTTCTCCTTACAAGATATCCCTGCATTATTACCTTATACTAATGCATTACTCAGTTTATTCACAAAATTATTAGATCTGGGACACATTCTATTGTTTATGACTGATTATAGAATTTAAACTCTTCACTAAAGAATGCCTACAAACAATCATACAATCTCCTTGACATGACAAATTATAGCCTCGAGGATTCAATTCATAACAATGAAATACATGCACAAAGACAATATTATGTGAAATTTACTCATGCCTAACACAAGTAAGACCTGCAACTTAAAAAAACCACATCTACAACACTGCACTGTAACCTCTATACCCTGAAAATATCTATAGAATTTTACACATTTGGGTCAAGCAATTCAAAACTAGAAGCCATGAAATCTAAAGCACTTCCTCCAAAATTCTGGAACCCTTACAATAGAGAAGAAATGGGAATAAGGAGAGGGAAAAACATTAGGCTGTCTCATCAGAACAAGCCAAGTGTCTTTTCTTTTAACTGAATTTCATTTTCCTTTCTCTTTCCCATGGAAACTGCTCTCAAAATATTCCATATTTGTTGAAACTAACTCCATAACTGCATTCCTCATCCTGAGAGCTTTCTAGTGATATACGATACTTGCTATTTTGGGCAAAAATTAGCCTCTGGGCGAATTAATTCTTTTTATGCCTCCATCATTTAAATTTTTTGAATTTCTCCTATAGTCTGCACTATACAATTTAACTTTGATTTTTCACCCCTTTTTGGCCTAACACCTTGCCACATGGCAGCCTCTGATTCACTGATAGTGTCCACTGGGCACCACCTCAGATGACACCTCATCGATCTGCCATGTGTCTGCCTCGTCACTGCCATTGGGCTTCTTGCTTGTACGCCACCTCATTGCCACCTCAGCACCACGTCATTGCCATGTTAGCGGGACCTGCGAGCTGGACCTCCACCTGGACACCTCATCATCTTTCACTGCTTTGCAATGGGTAGTGTGCATGCTTATTTCCTTTGTGAATCCACGCACACCGTCGATCTCCTGCAACTTGTTCGATCTTTAACCTTCGATTTTCCACTTGATCTTTTCGCCATTTTGCAAGATTTAACAAATGTGCATCTTCGGCTCATGAAATCATGCTGGCCATTGATCTTGCTGAACTTGCAGGCTCTTTAACACTTCGCCATTTTGTGAAGCTTAACTAGTGAGCATCTCCACTTCGCGAAATCACGTGCATCATTGATCTCTTGCAACTTGCTCATTGGTTAAGTTGCCCTTTGTCTGCAAAACTCGCCCGCCTTAGGATCCGTGCCTACGTGGGGTCCACCTGATCACCACTCAGCCTCCTTGGTCACCTCAGGAAGCGCATCCACACGTGTGGGGTCTGCCATGGGCCCAACCAACACCATCTGTCAAAAGCCTCTTGAGGCTTTGACATTATACTTGTGTGGAGTGTTTCTTTTAAATATCAAAAAATTTCATTGCCCAGCGAATGTGGGATAATAGCATTTATCCTGGGACTATGTTTTTTGAAGATTTTCATGGCTGCCAATGCTTTTGTTTGAAAGTTTTAAAACCTTTCAACTTACCAGTCACCTCTCAATTCACCACGCAGAGGCGAAAACTAGTTTAACACTTGCCAAATTTGCATTTGCTTAATGGTTTCTGTTTTCTTTTCAATGCCACAAAGAGAGGTTTGGCTTTTTTACACCTGCATGTGCATTTTTATTTTTTGAATGCCCCTTACATAGCATGGCTGGGAATGTTGGAATTACACCTACTGTTGCACTTGCTTGAAACTTCCAATGCTTCTTCAACAGGCCCACGCAAAGGACTTTAACAACAAACAAAACTTGTTGAAAGTTTCTATGGTTTTTTTTATTTCACTCACCTCATGTGCAGCAGGGAGGACTGGCAAAGGATTATAGAATTTAGTTTACTCTAGCCAATGTGCATTGGTTTGAATTTCAACACTGTCCTTTCACCATCCATGCAGAGGGGAATTCTACCAAGGATGCTCCACTCCACACTCCACACACCTCGCAGGGGCTGCCATTAGCATTGCATAATTTTTAAACTTTATTCATGCCCTCAGAATACTGTTGTTTACATTTGGTCTGAGACTTCATTTGCTGAAGTTTAAATGCTGCCTTTACCTTCATTGCGTTGGGGGGTTATGCTTGGGCTTCACACCTGCCATAATGCCATTGGTTAAAGTTTCTAAAGCTGCTGATTGCTTTTGCTATTGTTTTCAACGTTACCCCTCTCCATTTCCACACTCTAGCTACTACTTTCATTTGTTTGGAACTTTTCCAAGTCTTTACTAGTTGCCAATTAATTTGTATTAAGAGGTTTTAAACGCCTTTCATCATGTTGCCTAAGGATCCACACCATAGCAGAGAGGAGGAGGCTTGCCATTCACTTGCTAATAGCATTTGCTAATAATGCAATTTACCTTGGAGTTTATGCCTGGAAATGTTTCATGTGGAGAGGCTGCTGGAGAAGTCATGGAATTTGCTTTAAGATGCCAAGGCACTTGCCAAAAAAACAATGGCTACACCTTCTAATTTCCCTTTGTGGATTCAGTATGTTTGATCATTCCATAATTGAACATATTGTGTTCTATTATCTGCACTAATCCAGCTTACTTTCATTGTTGTTCCTTTGAAATGCCCTAGGGGCCTTAAACATACCTCTGGAATCGATCGACACCATTTTTAGATCATTAAACTGAGTTTTGCAACTTCCAGGCACTTGCGCCACATTTTCGCATTTAATCGCGAAGACATAATTTTCAAACCGGTCAAAACACCTTTTTGGACCTTGCCATCTGACAGGCGTGTACTCTGATATACAAGCATGAACTCTACCAAACGGTTTCTCAAGATGAATCCCGAGTGAAGAGATATTAATGGTCAAAGATGACCAACTGACTTTGTCAACACTGCGGACTTGATGAAGTCAATGCGCAGGCAACCAATGATGCCTGTCTTAAAAATATCAAACGATCTCCGTAGACCCTCAAATTTGAGGCATAGGTACCTTGAAGTACATATCAAATCTTAGAATACTCAGTTTGATCGGGAAGCCAACTGGGTGCAAATAGTGCGCTCATGAAAATAGCCACTTTAACTGATATGGCAATGAAAGTACGGATCACTGAAACAGATGGCTCAAGAAACCCTTTTGAAAACTGATTAAACAAGTTGGCAGTAGCTTGAAAATGGAAACATAGCTTGTCATTTATATCAAAAATAGCCTGGAACAAACATTCTGACATGACATTCACCAAGGCAACTTTTACACTTATGCAAAACAGGGCTTCGACTAGCTGTTGAAACAGAGACTTGTCAAACCATACAAACTGCAAACAAATTGAGCTTGCTAAACTAATCAAATGGATTGATAGAGACTTTAAATTTGACACGCTAACTCACATTTATGCATACAATTCAATCCATTTAAAAATTCTTCATGAGGATCAACAGGGAAATGGACATAAGCACTCAAAGTAGGCTACTCAATAAAATCGACATTTGTGCCTAAAATGCACTTTCAGCTCACCCCTCGAAATGGGTACCTGATAAATTGATCCAAACTGAATTCTGAAAGTTTCACAACACTTCATTAACCAAATGAAAGGTGTAGGACACATTTCCCAAGCCTTACCCTTTGAAAATCAACTGGCTCCATTTTACCCTCTCTCTACTAGGCCATTCAAATTGATTCATTTTATGATCATTTGGAAATGCAAAGCAAAATTTTGATATAGGCCTCTAAAATTACTCAAATTTAATGAGTCCCAACACCACCTTCATATAGGATCTCAAGCTTTTCCCAAATATATTTTGCGGTATGAAGTCCCATAACATTTGTCATTTCAAAATTAATCAGGGCACTAAGCAATGCTTCCTTCAGTCTGATGTTATATTCTACTTTCTTAACCTCATTAGGAGTGGATGGTCCATCCTGAGGAACAACATAGACATTCTTAGTAATCTTCCAATAGTCCTCTCCAAGACATTTCAAGTGCACTTCCATCGGGCTCTTCCATATAGTATAGCTTCTTCCATCAAACCTTGGACTATCCTTCTTGAAAAAAATACCTTGAGTTTCCATCTTGGATCTCTTCAAGCGATTAAGCTTCTACAGGAGGGTCTGGCTCTAATACCAATTGTTAGCAGCAATCAAGAAGGAAGACTTAGAGGGGAGGGGTGAATTAGTTTTCACTAGATCTCATAATTAAACTTCAAGACATAAATTGATAAACTGCAGCAATAAACAGATAAACAAATTAATAACACACCACTCACAACACCAAGATTTTTGACATGGAAAACTCGGTTAAGGAAAAAACCATGGTGGGAACCTACCCATAGTAAGATGATGCTCTGTAGTAGTATGTAAAAATATTACAATGGGGAATGCACATGCATTCAGGCACACTGCCTAGAGCTCACTGCTCAAAAGATATTTTCTTGGAAGGCTACAACCCTTAGGGAAGTCTCACTGACTTACAATATGATTTGACTACAATCCGGAAGATGAATTGCAATGATAGCATCTTCAAATGCCCGATGACATTTTCAGTTAAGCAAATTTGTCTGCTTTGCAACACTAGTCTCACATCAACACCTCATTGAATGATAAATATCTTGTTCACACATTCACCTCTCTCTGATAATATAAACACTATATCGACACCAAAACTAAGTGAATAACACATGTATATATACAATTCATCAACCTTGATAACAAGGTTGGCTAAACCCTCAACCCTCAACTCACAAAATTACATTACATGATACAAAGATTAATCACCAAACCATTATAATGATTTACATTACATAGAATGAACCTAATTCAAATTTCAAAACGATCTCATCCACTGGAAATCACGCCAAGATCAACCGCAACAAGCTACATCATCAGAAGTACCGCATAACACAAAAATCAATACTGGTTGATAAAAACCACCAAAAAATTGTACTATGGTCAATGCATATCGCCAAAGAAAATAGGACACGACTAGGAAGCACCAACAAGCACATTAGAATCATCACCAACAACTGCACCTATACCACTTATCAAATCTTTATCGATCAACATTAGAAAGTTCAAGAACACATCCAATCAACAAATGCCACAAAGAAAGATAACTTGCGGGCCACCAAATCATGAACCATTTGAAATTAAGATACACAAGATCATCCCAAACAATATCCCAAAACCTCAACACAAGATCTGATCATACCGAAATATACCGGAGGAAATATCGGATTCTGCAAAGCAATGATCAACATAATAAAACTACAAAACTGGATCAGAAGATCTTCCCAAACTCACCAGAATAAACCATAGGAATATGTTGACATCAACAACAACAACATATCCTAGTAGAAACAATGAACAACCATATCCACTAACTCCAATAGTTATCATACTGAATCTCACAACCACTAAATTCACATAGTTACTCTGGCTTAACCAAAAATTTCTATTAGCTTTGTCTCTTCTGATCTCCATCTCTAGAGTGTAACTAGCTACACCTAGATCTTTCATTTCAATCTATGCTGACAACTGAGACTTCAAAATGAAAATCAAATATCCATTCCCTAATACTAACATATTATCCACATTTAATGCAATAATGAGAATGAAACCATTATTAGTTTTAAAATAAACATAATAATAAGATTTAGACCTTTAAAATCCTAAACTCAACACATAGGTATCAAAATTTTGGTACCACGTCCTAGGAGATAGATTCAAACCATACAAAGACTTTTTCAACTTGAAAACTAGATTTTCTTTACCTTTTACCTCAAAATGTTTTAGTTGTAACATATAAATCTCTTATTACAAATCACCATGAAGGAATGTTGTGATCGCATCCATTTTCTCGATTATTTGATCATGAACTGTAGCAAGTGATAATAACAGCTAAATAAATGTCATCTTTTCAGTAGGATGAAAAATCTCATCATTTTCTATTCTCTCAACTTGGGAATACCTCTTTGTGATCAACCGTTCTTTATGCTTCTCAACACTACCACTAGGACCTAACTTTTTCTTGAACACCCAATTCCATCCCATGAGCTTATGTCCTTCAAGAAAAGGTACTAGATCCCAAGTATTATTCTTCTTTAAAGATGTCATCTCATCATTCACAAACTTAATCCAATAAATTGAATCACTCATAATCATAGCCTCTCTAATAGTCCTAGGCTCATTAGTGTTATCAATTAAGGAAAAAGTACAATTGGAATCTAACAACAAATAACCAAACCAATCCAGTTGTTTTTTGATTCTTGTAGACCTCCTCAAAGGCTGAGGTTAAGGTTCTTTGTCTTCTTTTGAACTTTCAAAGCTGCTAGAGCTCTCCTCATCATCAAGTCCACCAAGAGCTCCCGATTCTTCTTTCTTGGGGGTAAAGGAATATGAACTATCTCCATTTTTTTTTCTCCTCTTTCTCTGGCTATATCTCAAAAGTGGAAGGTTTCATTTCCTTGAAAAATGACACTTCTACTATATAAAAATTTCTTTGTCATGTTGGAACCCAAAGATTGTACCCTTTTATAGGTCAACACCATAGCTGATAAAAATACACTTAACAACCTTTTTCTCTGACTTAGATCTTTTTCACTTGGAATATGAGCATAAAATTTGTAACCAAATACTCTAAGATGTCTCACAGAAGGATTCTTTCTTGACCACACCTCCATAGGTGTCTTATCAACAAGTGCTGATGCAAGAGATCTATTTACCACATTATCAGTAGTGGCTGCAACTTAAACCCAAAAAAATTGTTTGAATCTAACACCACTAAGCATATTCCTAGCTCTCTTCATCAACATCTTGTTCATTCTCTCCGCAACTCCATCTATTGAGGGGTGTATGGATTTTTCTTATGTCTATGAATGCCATGGTCCTTACAGAACCTATCAAAATATACTGAGCAAAAATCACCACCATTATTAGTCCTCAAACACTAAATCTTTCTACTAGTCCGATTCTCAACAAGAGCCTTAAAATCCTTAAACTGACTAAAGAATTTAGATTTACCTCTAAGAAAATAAATAAATATCCCATTTTTTTCATCAATGAATGAAATGAAATACATAGATTTTGAAATCAAAGGAATATTAACATTGACCAAAAACATTAGAATCTATCGAGTCCAACAACCCAAAATATTTGTGAGAACTAGAGTAAAACTAAACATGGTTTTGTTTACCACAAAGACAATGTCCTTCGAAATAGAACTCAAGATTCCAATAATCAAGCCCTTTAACTAGGCATTTATTTTTCATGGTTTTGAGACCCTTCTCACCAATGTGACCAAGTCTTTGGTACCATAACATTTTCTCCTCCACTAAAAGTTTCATCTGCAAAGCATTGTGGTGCAGGGGCACTTAGAAAATTTTGTTAACTTTTTTTCTAGGATGTTGGAATCATGTTTTTAGTTTTGTAATAAGGCCAAGAGGCCATTAAGAGTGTGCTCAAATGATTGTAAGGGCCCTAAGAGTCTTTGTTTGGCCAATGTTGGCTTGTGAGCTCTTAAGGGTGCCAGGTAGAGCACTTATTAGGATAAGTTGTTTTTGGGTTAATGTAGGTTGGTTGATGTTTTTTTGAGATTGTTAAGGTCATATCAGTCATTTGAGAGTGACCAAAGTTGGGTTTGAGAAAATTTTCTCACCTATGCAATAATTTGCAAAAGTTGCTCATAGCAACTTTGCAATATTTTCATGCTCTAATGGTTAGTTGGTTGACACAATTAGTTGTGAGCATTTGTAACTACTCCAAGGCTAGTATAAGGCTTGGAAAGACCAATGATAATCAGTTGTTGAAGGTTGTTGAATATCTGAAGCAAATAAACAAGTTTTGGCTTCCCATTTGTGTGTGTTCTACAGAGTTTTTGTTGTCCTTTGCAAGTTTGTACAACCTGTACGGATCGAGCATCCCAAAATAGGGACATGGATTATTATTTTGGTGACTTACCTTAATTTTGTTTTTAATTTTGAGTCTTGAAGTGTTGTAGCTTGTGAATAAAATCCATTTTGTTGCAGGCGGGTCCAAGACCCCTAAAAACCAGGGTTTTGAGAGCAAAATGGCTCCAACCTAACATTCCATGGTGGATTTCCTCTTTGAAACCTTATGGAATGTTAGGTTTCAATGTATTTTTGCTTTTTGGAGTTAGGGGGAAGCAAAATCAGATATTTGCCACCATACCCTAAGCTTGGCACATTGAACTGGCAAGCATTAGGAATCATGGATAATAGGCCCTAATTGGGTGAGTCTGGTGGGTGAAGGAGAAGTATGATTGGTTTAGAATTCCATATGGAATTACAAACCCAAACCATCATCAACTCACTTAGGCAATCAAACAAATTAGACCGGTGAAGGAGTTTTGATCAATTCCTATTTTTAAGGCCTGGAAAGGGGCAATTAGGCCTAGTTAACCGGTAAGGGTTAGATATGTTAGTGAAAAAACCCACCTCTAGTTTTGAGATATTGTATGTAAACCTCAAAAGGGTGTCTGGAATGTAAAATATTTCATAGGGTTGTTCAGGAAGTTCAACCAGTGAATGTAGAATACCTCGTTGACAGGGCTAATAGAATCAGTTAGGCCTAAAAGTATAGTTTGTTTGTAAAACACCAAACCGGTAAGTATCAAAAGCTCCTAAGTAAGGAATAGGGTTGGGAATCCATCCAAAATCACCCATTCTAATGTGTGTAGTGTGGGGAATGAAGATACTATGGTAGAGGGGTTGAACTCTCAGGTTGAGTGTGAAAGGGAGTGGAAAATCAAGGTCTCCGAAGCAAGAAAATGGAACTCACAAAACAACAAGAGCTTATCCTAGCTTAAGGACCTTGGGAAGGTCAAAGAGGGTAAGTCTTGCAGACCCTTGGAGGATGTGATGTGTAGAATCATTGGATGGTTCTTGTGTAGCTTGGAGGAGATACTTAGACAAGGTAGCACAAATCGGTGAGAGACAATCCACTCTACATTAGATTGGTATCAGAGCCAATTTATTGAGCAAAGTGGTCTATGTCAGACATAGAGGTAGAGTCAGAAGAGAACAACATGTCACCAAAGGAAATGAGCGAAGAGGCCATCAAGAAGTTTGTCCAAGATATGCTTAGTGAAGCTCGGGAGCTGTTGGCATATGATGAAGCAGTGACAAAGTATGTTTTCATTGATGTCAATATGTGCTCAAGCAGGTACACCGGTATGCATTTGTATGAACATTGGAAGCAGTTTTGGTCAACCAAGATGGAGTGGACCAGTGTCGGGGTTCATTAAGTGTTACTACTGGTTGGTAGTCTCTATTTAGTTTTAGCATTTTTGGTATGATCTGTGCGGTGCAACCGATGGTGTTTTGTGAATGTTAAGAATAAGGATCAGGATGCCACATCAGCTGTGTGCATGTGAAGGATTTCCTTGAGGATTTTGCATGTGGAGATCAAATTCCTACCTTGAGAATGAGTGATTTTGTGAGTGGTGTATGAAGAGTGCATGATGGGTTACTGTTCTCCAGATGCAGTGAAGATCGGATGATGCAGAGTGACTTGTGATTTGTTTAAGATTGTTTTATTCTATGAAAAGTGTTTGGAGGGTCAGGATTGGACCACTTGTAATTATAAACCTAAAATACTTAGGGTTTAGGGTTTATGTTACCGACCTAATTCTTGTCTATAAGGTCGATGAGTTTTGATATTGTTGTTGTTGGCAAATATTTTTTTTGTGTCTGCATGTTGAGATTCTTGCCAAACCAAAGTGTGATTGCAGAGGAGAGGAGTTGAAAAGGATCCGCCTTAGCAAGTAGTGTTGTTAGCAGATCAAAGCTTTACCTATTGACTTCTAATCATTTCAACAGAAGGAAAATCCCTTGACTGGGTAGCTTTAATAGGCTTGTTGTAAATCCTTTAACCAGGTGACTCAAGTTCATTGAGTTCTTTAAATCCTCTAGCGAGGTAACCTTTAACAGGGTTTCAACCTTTAACAGGGTATATAGCCATTCCTTAATTGGGTGATCTTTAACTGGATCGGTTCCTAGTGGAACCTTATTGTAAAGTCTTTAACTGGACTAGGCTCCTAACAGAGTGAGCTTCAAAAGAGTTAAAAATAAGCTTGTGGGTATTCATCCCCATCATGGTTTTTCCCATTTGGGTTTCCACGTGAAAAATCTATGTGTCATGAGTTGTGCATTTTTCATGTGATGATTGAGTATTCTTTGTTTAAGTGATTATGCATGAAGAGATAATGGTTATGGTATTACTGATACACCACATGCATATGTATATGGGTGAAGTAGTTATCAAATGTTGAATGATATTTGAAGTATTCAATTTTACCGATTTAAGTTGTGTGAAGTCTTACTGTGTTTAACTGGTATTGCCATGGTTAAGTTCAGTAATGAAGACAACCGGTTAGCATTGTTTTAACTTGATAAGTTGTGGAGAAGATTTTGTATGTATTGATTCACACTCCCCTCTCAGGTACCGGTTAGGGTATTTGTTGTTCATCATTATTCATTAGGAACAAGAAACCAAGAAAGGCAAGGGCAAGGTCACTGAATGGGGTGATGAAACTGATGATGAAGATGCAAATGTGATAGGAATCATAATAGAAAAGGAGGAGTTGGACAAAGATCAGAAAATCTTCTTGGATGCCCTCAAGTCACTCAATAAAGACAACATACAAGTTTTACCTATCTACAATTGAAGCCTAATGGCGAAGAGTTATTGGATTGTATAGAAGCCTTGAACAATCATTTTGAATACAAATAAGTTGCAGAAGAAAAGAGGGTCAATCTAGCTAAGTCAAGATTGAAGGGATCAACCCTAGTGTGGTGGAACATGATGAAAGAAGAAAGAGAACAAACTGGGAGAAAGAAGATTATCTCTTGGGAGAGAATGAAGATCAGGATTAAGACTCAATTCTTACCTATAGATTTTGAGGTGTAGATGCACAAGAGGTTGTAGAATCTGAAACAAAGAAACGGATGTGAGTACCTATATAGAGGAGTTCAACAAACTTATCCTAAGAGCTAGGAAGCAAGAGGAAGAAGTGGATAAGGTTGAAAGGTACTTAAATAGCCTTAGAAAAAACATTCAAGATGAGATCAACATGATAGCACCTGACACAGTCCATAAATACTTTTAGTTAGCCTTGAGAGTAGAAGATAAGATCAAAAGGAAAGGTGAACATAATCAAAGGGGCAGAGGTGGCAGAGGTTACAGAGGAAGAGGCACCTTTGGAAGGGGTTATAATCCTAGCAAGAATGATGAAGGCAATCAATCAAAGAACAATGGTGATAATCCTAACAAAGGAGGACAAATTAGAGGTAACTCTAGAGGGAGAAAGAACTAAAGAGGTAGATTTGGCAATTTGAGAAGAGGAACCACAGTCTTCACATGCAAATGCTACCATTGTGATCAAGTGGGGCATACCATGAGCCGGTGTCCTAAAAACACTTCAAGCTATTACATGGGAGATAGGATAAAATAGTTGGTGCAATTAGAAGACTATGAAAGTGTTACCTTGCCAATCAACAAGGTAGGACCAATCCTAGATGGAGAGAACCTGATGCTAAGAAGGACCTTGTTGAAGGTACCACACTCCAAAGAACCTACACAAAGGAAGACACTTTTCAAAACCACCCGTAGATCTCATGGTAATATTTGTAAAGTTATAGTAGATTCAGGGTCTACTAAGAATATTGTAGTAGTTGATATGGCAGCAAACTAAAATTGAAAAATTTTCCACAAACCACCCCCTATAAGCTATCTTGGTTGAGTAAGGGTCAACATGTCCTTGTAGATGAGAAAGCTTGGGCAGATTTTGAAATAGGAGATTACAAGGATAGTGTGCTATATGGCATATTACCCATGGATGCATGTCACTTGCTATTAGGATGACCTTTCCAGTATGATGTCAAAGCCAATACATGATGGGGAGAAGAATTCCTATGTTATCACCAAGGAAGGTAGAAATTTTCAAATGGATCCCTTGATTGATCAAGGAAAAGAAAGACATGTTGGATCAAGTGTTATGTTGCTCAGTGGGAAAGAGCTCTTGAAATTTTTGAAGCATGAAGGGAACCAAGGATACACTCTTATAGTGAAACCCAATGAAGAGACAAAGACTAAAACCAAACTAGTGATACCTCTAGAAGTGCGGACCTTACTAGACCGGTACAAAGACATAGTTGTCAATGAGATTTCAGATGCCTTACCCCCTATGAGAGATGTTAACCATTAGATAGACATCATACCTTCTTCAAATTTGCCTAACAAAGCTACTTACAAAATGTCACCTACTCAAAATGAGGAAATAGCAAAGCAAGTGCAGGAATTGCTAGATAAGAGGTTGATAAAGAAGAGTTTAAGTCCATGTGCAGTTCCTATTGTTTTGGCAGCTAAGAAATATGGTAAGTGGAGGATGTGCACTGATTCAAGAGCCATAAATAAAATCACAATTAGATGCCAGTTTCCAACGCCGAGGATTGAGGATCTAATTGACTACCTTGGTGGAGCTTGCTACTTTTCTAAGGCGGATTTGAAATCAGGCTATCATCAAATTAGGATCAGACCTGGTGATGAATGAAATAAAACCTTTTAAAAAATGAGGGGCTATATGAATGGTTAGTGATGACCTTTGGGCTCACAAATACACCTAGCACCTTCATGAGACTCATGAATGAGGTTCTTGCAGAGTTCATTCGTAATTTTTTCATTGTTTATCTTGATGACATTTTAATTTTTAGCAGGTCAAAGGAGGAGCATATCAAACATCTGAATCAAGTTTTGAGGAAGCTACATCAATAAAATTTGATGATCAACTTGGACAAATGTGATTTTTTCAAAAATGAATTGGTGTATCTTGGTTTATTAGTTTCTCAAGGTTGTTTAAAAATAGATCCATCAAAAGTGGAACAATGGTGAAATGGCCTACTCCTAAGTCAATAGGAGATGTAAGAAGTTTCCATGGTTTAGCTTCTTTTTATAGGAAATTCATTAGAGCTTTTAGCCATGTGTGTGCACCTATCTTGAACACCATCAAAGGTGGGATAAAATGTTAGTTTAAGTGGACTAGTGCAGCAGACAAAGGGTTTGAGTTGTTAAAACAAAAGGTAGTAGAAGTTCCTTATCTTAGGCTCCCTGATGTTAATCATCTCTTTTCTATGGAGTGTGATGCCAACATGTTGGCTATAGGGGCCGTTCTGAGCCAAGAAGGTCACCCGGTTGTATTTTTCTCTAAGAAGTTCAATGAAGCAAAACAAAAGTATTCTACCTATGATCTAGAATTGTATGTCATGGTGCAAGAACTCAAGAAGTGGTGGCATTATTTGTTACATAAAGAGTTCATAGTCTAAATTGATAATCATGCACTTAGTTTTTTGAATGAGTGGTAGAAATTGAATCAAAGACACCTCAAGTGGGTTTAGTATTTGCAGGCCTACACCTTTTCCATCAAGCACAAGAAATGAGTCACTAATAAGGTAGCAGAGGCCTTAAGTAGAAGGGTTCTAACCATTCAAGAAGTATAACTACAAAGTGTGGGGTTAAATGACCTCAAAGATCTCTATCAAGGTGACAAAGATTTTGGTGAAGCATATGATGTTTGCTCAAAGTTTTCTAATGCTTGTCATGTTGCCTATTCTAGTTTTATGTTGCAGGAAGGCTTATTGTTTAAAGGACACATACTTTGCATACCACAGTGCTCTATGGGAGACAATATCATCAAGGAGAAGCATCAAGGTAGTCTAAGTGGACATTTTGGTCTTGGCAAGACCTTAGAGTAGGTTGGCAGGTTCTACCATTGGCCTAGACTAGAGTCAGATGTTAGAAGGTTTGTGGAGCAATGTGCTATTTGTCAAAAGGCTAAGGGTACTTCCAGTAATGTAGTCTTATATCAGACTCTAGCCATACCAACAAGTCCATGGGAGTGTGTGAGTATGGACTTTGTTCCTGGTTTACCTAGAACTCCAAGAGGATATGACAGTGTCTATGTCATAGTGGATAGATTCAGCAAGATGGCACACTTTGCGCCTTTCAAATGCACTAAGAATGTGTCCTACATAGAAGGGTTGTTCTTCAAAGAGATTGTAAGGATCCATGGTTTACCACTTAATATTGTGAGTGATAGAGATACAAAATTTGTGAGCCACTTTTGGTGAACCTTGTGGAAAAAACTTGGTACTAACCTTTCTTTTTCATTTGCATACCATCCACAATCAGATGGTCAAATTGAATTAGTAAATAGGTCCTTGGGTAATTTAGTGAGATGTCTTACCAAACAACATGGTCAAGTTTGGGATCTAGTATTGGGACAAGTAGAGTATGCCTACAATGACTCGGTCAATAGAAGCACAGGTCAAAGTCCATTTGAGATTGTCTATGGATGTCATCCAAGGGGTATCTTAGAGCCTAAAGATCTTAGTTCTATGGACAATAGGAGTGCTCAAGGTAAAAAATTTATAGAGAATATGAAGGAGATCCATGAACAAGTCAAGAAAATATTACAACAAAATAATGAGAAATACAAGACACTAGCAAACAAAACAAGAAGAGAAGTACACTACAATTTAGGTGATCTAGTTATGGCCTATCTGAGAAAGGAAAGAATTCCTAAGGGACAACTTAGCAAGCTATGTATGAAGAAGATTGGACCTCTTAAGGTTGTGCATAAGTTTGGCAACAATGCCTATGAGGTGGAACTACCACCAAACTTGGGAAAATCACCAATCTTCAATGTATGTGATCTGTTCCAGTATAAAGGAACTCAGTCAGCTACAAACCAAGAAGAGACTACTACTACTGAAGAAGTAGATTAGATACAAGACCTACCCCCAAACCAACTAGTGACATTGGATTGCATTTTGGACTTCAAGATTGTCAAAAGGACTAGGAAAGAAGTCTATAGAGACTACTTGGTTAAATGGACATGTCTCCCTAAATCTGAAGCTACATGGATGTCTAAAGGAGATATACCGAAGCATGGAACCACTGTTCAAGCCCTATCCACTCAAGGGAATTGAGTTTTTTCTACCCCGGGAATATGGTGCAGGGGCACTTAGCAAATTTTGGTAGCCTTGTTTCTAGGATGTGTGAATCATGTTTTTAGTTTTGTAAGAAGGCCAAGAGGCCATTAAGAGTGTTATCAAATGATTTTAAGGGCCCTAAGAGTCTTTGTTTGGCCAATGTTGTCTTGTGAGCTCTTAAGGGTGCCAGGTAGAGCACTTAATATGATAAGTTGTTTTTGGGTTAATGTAGGTTGGTTGATGTTGTTTTGAGATTGTTAAGGTTATATGAGTCATTTAAGAGTGATAAATTTGTGTTTGAGAAAAGTTGCTCACCTATGCAACAATTTGCAAAAGTTGCAAAAGTTGCTCATAACAACTTTGCAACATTTTCATACTCCAACGATTAGTTGGTTGACACAATCAATTGTGAGAATTTGTAACTACTCAAAGGGAAGTATAAGGCTTGTAAAGACTAATGATAATCAGTTGTTGAAGGTTGTTGAATCTTTGAAGCAAATAAACAAGTTTTGTTTTCCCATTTGTGTGTGTTCTACCGAGTTTTTGTTGTTCTTTGCAAGTTTGTACAACCTGTACTGATCGAGAATCCCAAAATAGGGACATGGATTATTATTTTGGTGACTTACCTTCATTTTATTTTTGATTTGGACTCTTGAAGTGTTTTAGTTTGTGAATAAACTCCATTTTGTTGGAGGTGGGTCCAAGAGCCCTAAAAACCAAGGCTTTGAGAGAAAAATGGCTCCAACCTAATGATCCATTGTGTATTCCTCTCTGAAACCTTATGGAATGTTAGCTTGAAATGTATTTTATGTTTTCTTTTTGGGTTTGAGTCAGGGGGAAGCCAAATTAGAGATTTGCCACCATACCCTAAGCTCGGCACGTTGAGTTGGCAAGCGTTAGGAATCATGGATAACAGGCCCTAATTGGGTGAGTTTAGTGGGTGAAGGAGAAGTATGATTGATTTGGAATTCCATATGGAAGTACATACTCCAAACTATTATGAACTCACTCAGGCAATCACACCGGTGAAGGAGTTTTGATCAATTCCTATTTTTAAGGCCTGGAAAGGGGCAATTAGGCTTAGTTAACCGGTAAGGGTTAGATATGTTAGTGACAAAACCCACCTCTAGTTTTGAGATATTGTATGTAAACCCCAAAAGAGTGTGTGGAATGTAAAAGAGTTCATAGGGTTGTTCAGGAACTTCATCTAGTGAATGCATAATACCTCGTTGATAGGGCTACTAGAAATGGTTAGGCCTAAAGGTACATTCTATTTGTAAAACACCAAACCGATAAGTGTCAAAAGATCCTAAGTAAGGAATAGGGTTGGTATTCCATCCAAAATAACCCGTCCTAATGTGTGTAGTGTGGGGAATCAAGATAATGTGGTAGAGGGTCTAAACTCTCAGGTTGAGTGTGAAAGGGAGTGGAAAAACAAGGTCTCTGAAGCAAGAAAATGGAACTCACAAAACAACAAGAGCTTATCCTAGCCTAAGGACCTTGGGAAGGTCAAAGAGGGTAAGTCTTGTAGACCCTTGGAGGGTGTGAGGTGTAGAATCATTGGATGGTTCTTGTGTACCTTGGAGGAGATACTTAGACAAGGTAGCACAAACCAGTGAGAGACAATCCACTCTACATCATATTGGCACCCTTAGGTACCTTAAAAGAATGACCATCAAATGTAGAAGCAACAATCATATTCACAACTCGATCTAACAGTGGGGATGAAGAATCTAGAGCCCTCTTCTTGGACTCCACAAAAGCACTATTAGACTGAATTGTGATTACATCTAGCGTATACAAGGTTCCTATTCAAACATCCTTTACAAGCAACATAGAACCTCTAGTCAATCTACATCCTCCTTGAGTGACAAATACCTGCATGCCCATATCACCCAATTTACTTAAAAAGAGTAGATTTTGTGCTAAACTTGGGATGTGCATCACACCTTTGATCCCCTTTACTCTACAACTAGAAAACCTAATCTTGAATCTTCCATGGCCATCTATCTTTAGATTAGAGTCATTATCGAGATACACCTTCCCACCATCATATTATTTATACTTTGAAAACCAAACTCCATGTGAGGTCATGTGAAAAGATGCAGTACCTAAATCTATCAACCACACATCTTCTGATGCATGTGTTGCAAATGTTGTCATAAATTCTTCACCATCATCGTGAGAGGATTTGTTTGAATATGAATCGAATGATCTCTTCTTTTCTCCTCACATTCTTTTTGGAAGTGACTAGTTTTGCTATAGTTCCAACATTTTTTCTTGAAATTTCTAGGAGACTTTGATCTACCATAGCATTTGGATCTGCCTCTTTCATATTTCTCGTCCTTCTTCTTCCTTTCTCTTTTGATTACCACAAACCACACGAGCTTCCTTATCTAACTTAGCAGTGTTGGGTTCTTAGCTAGGCAAATTGCACTCTGACTATCACAATAAACTATTACTGCACCTTGTTTTATTCCAATATCTGAACACACTCTTTTAAGCCAAATGATTTCCTTACAAGCATGCATAGCTTCCATATACTCTACTTTTGTAGTGGAAAAATAAACCACAACCTATTGCTTACTCATCCAACTAGTTGCACCACCAAATAAAATAAACACATAAGCACTGGTGGATCTTCTACTATCAACATCACCTATCCAGTCTGAACCCACATAACCATGAATATCAAGTAAAATCATATCTCCAAACAAATTACCATGATGAGACAAAGAATACTCTGAGGTACCCTTCAAATATCTGAAGACTCTTTGACTGCATCCCAATGAACTCTACTAGGATTAGACATATAGTTGGAAAGAACTCCCACTGCTTGGGAAATGTCTAGACTAGTAAAGACTATAACATACATCAAACTTCCAACTATACTCTAGTAAGCCACTTTTCTCATGTCTTCCATCTCTAATGAAGATGTAGGATAATCTAAAACGTATAATTTCCTTCCAACTATGAAGGGAACACATAACGATCTACAATCCTACATGTTAAACCTTTGTAATACTGAATTCACATACTTACTCTGGCCTAGCCATAGCTTTCTGTTCACTATCTCTTCTAATTTCCATCCCAAGAATGTGTTTTTCTACACCAAGATCTTTCATTTGAAATTTAGCAGCAAGATGAGACTTTAGTTCTGAAATCATACCACTCCTTTTAATTATACATCTTTACAATTATAAAAATGAGAAACACATATAAAACATAAACAAATTATACCACAACATATATGTATGAGGGGAGAAACCCTTCAAGAGAAAATTCCCCCACTCCAAAATATGAAAAAATTATATTATTATCAACAAAGATTACAATACAATCTCAAGGACATGCCCTATAGGAGTACCATTGACATAAAAATTTGGAGTGATTTCAATAGCATAACAATACCTACAAATAAGCTATCAAAACCTCCATCTCAAGTACTAAATAACCAAGGGAAAAAATACATGAGACCATCAAATGATTATTATGAAATAATGAGATAAAACCACCTAAAATGTAGTAACCAATTCCTTAGAAATAATGTACCCTAATCCCAAGATGAGTTTGCAAGATAAAAATAACATATTTAATCTATTTATCATAAAATTGTCATAAGCCACTCATCAAATTAGGTGTTCCAATTTAGAGCTCTTAACACAATTTAAAGATACCTTATAGTGTGTCATAATTTGGTCAATAAGTGTAACTCTCTCACATGTTTTTCTATGTCCCAGATGTTTTTTCATTTCCAATCTAAGAGGACCAACTTTAAGAGGTAATAAATTTTTATTTGAGATGTCATTTAGACTCCCATTTTTTTTTAAATTATAGGAATTCATAAAATCTACACACAATACATCTTTGAAGTGGTGCCAAATAACTCAAAAGGTTTTTTTTAATTCAAAATTGAACTCCATGGTCCATAAATTAAGTTTTTTCCAATCTACAACTTAAAAATTATTTTATTTGTAGGCAAGATTGAGAAAACTTTACTAACAATCTATCCATTACACATTGATATACACTTACCACTTACCTCCATTCATATATTTACAAATCTCTATACATCCACCATATCCACTCATTCATTGGACCTATGAGAACACAAGTTTCTGCACTTTACTCCATATGATTTGGCTCCTTTAATGTCTTAGGTCAAGTTCATGGTCAAAAGGATGCTTTGATTATTAAATTGTCCTTCCATTCATATGATTAAAATTTTGGTAAACTACCATCTATACCCTTCTTGCTTAGGGCCAACTGAATATAAATTTATGTGATTTTTTACTATGTCCTTACATTTAATGGTATTCAATCAATTCATTTTATACATCAATTATTTGTGACTCCTCATTCGAAGGAACTAAACATTTAGATTTTTTGCACTACAACGAATCTACATATATATGAGCTTTAGGAGCATATACATGAATAGAGAGTGTATACACATAAAAATGGCTATGAGCAATTAAATAAATATTTTATATTTATTTAATAATTATTCTTCTATTAAATAGTTAATTTGAAAAGATTAATTTATTTAATTCATTTTTCGTGTCTTTCGATTAATTAATATTTATATTAATTCATCTATCATATTTTTCTAATTAATTAAATATCTAATATTTAATTATCTCCTCCAATCAATTAAATATCCAATATTTAATAGTTATTCTCCTATCCTATAGTCTCAAATATTAAACGATTTCTTAAATTATTTAATCTATTTTCCAACTCACCCTCCATCTCCACTTCATCTTCCCTTTACCAACTCATCTATCATGTCGCTAAGAAAATGAATAATTCTTAAATATTAATTCATCATTTATCTTCAACTTCCAAACTTAATGAATATTGTGTACGTAGACATATTTCATAACCATCTCCTATATTCTCTCCAACACCCCCTACATCTTAGGAAGAACTTAAGTCCACTTGTCCTATCATGCCTAAATCTTTTTCAACCATCTCTAGATTCTCTCAGTTAGCAACCCAGTCAAGGTGAGATGAGTGGCACTTGTCTTCTCCTTCCCCCTTTCTCTCAACCTTCACCTTTGCTCACAACCATCCAAATCTGTAGATCTGATCATGATCGTTGATCTAAGCCACACCATCTCATCCTCTCAAAGTCTATAAAATCAAGAGCTTCAGTTGAGAGAGAGTTAGACTTCAAGTGCATTTTCAAGAAAATCATTTGTAAAACTTATTCATCCGTGAGTTTTAATCTTGAAGCAAATAGCAATTATCATATAGCATAATCATTTTAACATAATCATGTAGTATTGCATATCATAGCATCAGTTAACTACCAGTTATCAGTCCATTCTTCATATGCCATCTTGGAAGCTATTAGTGCATTGTCTGAGAGCACACCATCTGCAACCAAGAACAATGGAGTTAGGACACAATGAGACATAAATCATGAAGGTAATGTTAGTATTTTTATTTCATATGTATTTCATGTAGTTTCATTGCTTGAGTTTGGATTTCCTGTAGCATTTCCATCGGTATTTTGTGAAACTAACTTGTTGCAGGTAACATTCTGAGGATGAAATTCAAGTCGACACAAAGAGTGTTATTTTTTATCTTCTACACATATTTATATGGATGAACTTATGAAAGTGTATCCCCTTGTCATATAATTTATAATATTAGTAGTCTCCACATATTAGGAGGCACATAAGAAGTTAAAGTGAATTAGGCAAAAGAACAAAAAATTGTAGATCTCATAATACAAATTTATAAGCACATCATAGATCCATGGTTAAAAGCTTGTCCTTGATCCCTAGACTTTCCTCTAAAAAGAATAAACACAACATTTAAATTTTGAAGATTAATTGCCCTTCTTTTCATCCAAGGCTTTTAAATTCTACAATTTTATACATAATTTTATTTTTCAATAACAAAATTAAATACCATTTTTCTATTTACATTTTTTTTTATGAATGTGTGCATCTGTATCTATTAGATTAAAAATACAGTACACTTTCCCACAAAAAATAATAGGGGGACACGTGGTAAACCCCTCCAAGTCACATGGGATATGAAGAAAAAGAAAAGCCAAAGTCACATGGGTAGAGCCCAAAAGGAAAAGTAACAAATAGGCAAAATACCAGTCATATGGGCTAACACTGGGCATAATAAAACCATAACTAACTATGCAACAAGAGAAATCCTAGAGGGAGAAGGAGGAAGATCCTTGTCATCCAATTTAACCCATACATCAATAGGGTTTAGGGTGAAATTAGGTAAGGACCATCCCTCATCAAAATTTGTATCTCCCTCTTCTTTATCTTTAGTCTACTTCAATAAGATAGCTAGATCCAATCAAGGGATCCACTTTAAGGACTCTAGCCACCCACCACCACTACTAGTTGAAGGCCACCCACTACCACCACTGATAGTTGTCCTTGTACCACCCAAAGGACAATTGGAGGTAGAACCTTCATGTTTAGGAGAATTGGAGCATTGCTGACCTGAGCCACACCTATCACCAAAGTGGTGGTGATGGGCCTAAGATATTGGTGAGTTAGAGCGTTAAGTAGAGAAAAATTGATGTCAGTAGTGTAGTGTCATAAAATTGCAACCCTAGCAATTTTTTACTACATTAGGGTCCTCATGCATGTGAACTCGAATCCTCTAACCTGATCGGAGACTGAAGATTGCTCAACTTTCATAAATAGCTTCTTCCTTGGCCTCTATTGGCATATGCACACTCCAATGAGACATTGTATGTGATTGAAGGTTTTTTTATTGATGGTAACCTTGCAATCCTATGTCACCGACAAAAGCATTATATCAGCATTAGCAGATCACACTCTACACCGGCACTCAGGACACCGACACTAGCACAGAAGAAAGGAAGTATATTGGCATAGAGGCCAACAGGATTTTGTTATACTATATTTTGTTTATTATTGTAAAAATGTGTAAGCTAACTTGGCAAATTGTAAAATGACTCTTATATATAAAAGAGATCATTGTAGACATTTGATATTTGAGATGTAGAAGCAAAAAGAAAATATTAGGCAGACCGATTGTGTGAAATATAGGTCAAGGGGTATATGTAAAGAACAGTGCAGGAACCAGTACTAAATCTGGCATTGAAGATGCTATTATAAAGCAGTACAAGATATTGGATTTGTATAATCCTTATTGTAAGTCAGTGAGACTTCCCATTGAGTAGTGAGCTCTAGGAAGTTGGCCTTCCTGCATGTGCAAGCCCTTATTGCAAGTAATATTCTCTTATTGGCTAGTGAGTGAATATTGTGGGTCACAAATCCCACCGAGGTTTTTCCCACACCGGGTTTCCTCATTAAAATCTTGTGTTATGGTGTGCTTTTCATGTGGATGTTCTTGATTCTATTTATTGCATTATTTCTTGCATACCAGTACACTGTTATATTATGTTCTGCATGTTTTAAGTTAAGCAATTTCATTAACCGGTTAGATACTGAT
This sequence comes from Cryptomeria japonica, assembly GCF_030272615.1. Classification (NCBI taxonomy): domain Eukaryota; kingdom Viridiplantae; phylum Streptophyta; class Pinopsida; order Cupressales; family Cupressaceae; genus Cryptomeria; species Cryptomeria japonica. The sequence continues at coordinate 45,456,803 of NC_081415.1, read as the reverse complement.
TCACCCCCCCTCTTAGTATCTGTGGGATCCCTAACAATTGGTATCAGAGCCTAGTCCTCTATTTTCAGAAGCCTAACAACTTGAGGAAGATCTTGACACCAGTAAAGATGGAAAATTTAATGAAGCAACTTGAAGGAGCTCTTATAGACTATGATGCAAAAAAATTGAAAAATATCAAACTAGAAGATGATTTAAGGGCAGCTCAAGACATCATTCAGGCACTTCAAGAAAAATTTATTGTTGCAAGAAATAAGAGAAGAGAACTTTGTGAAAAATTGCAAAATGAGAAAGATGAAAAGGAATCACTTAATGATATGATAAGCAAGTTGAAACAAGAGATCATGACAACAAAAAATGAAATGCAGGATATGACTATGAGATTTTGCAAAGAGATTGAGGATAGGAAGAAGAATGAAGAAGAATTGACCAGAAGACTAAGTGATGCAGCAAATGAGAACACAAGACTTAGCTATGAAAATGACATGTTGAACATAGATCTGATGCATACTCAGAATGACTCAAATGAACTGATGAGACAAAAGGAAGTCTTAGAAAGAGAACTAGAAACTGCAAATCAACATAAAGAAAAACTCAAGAAAAGCTCAGAAAAACTCAGAAAAACTCAAGAAAAGGTCAGAAGAACTTGGCACCTTGCTGAAGAATCAAAAACCTAAAGGTGACACTTCTGGAATTGGCTTTGAAATTGGTGAAAGCTCCGGTACTGCAAATACTCAGGATCACAGCAAACTGGTAAGACAACCTAATGCTTATAAATTCAATGGAAAATGCTTTAACTGTAATAAGTATGGTCATAGAGAAAATGAATGTAGATCTAGAAATTATCAGAATATCAACACACCCACCAATCAATGTTCTAAATGCAACAAAGTAGGTCACAACTCTGAAAACTACAGAATGAATGTGAGATGTTATGTTTGTGGAAGATTTGGACATTTATCTAATCAATGCAGAACACAAACTGGCATAGGTTATGGGAAAGCTATTCAGAAAAATAATGTAACTTGTTATGCATGTAACAAGATTGGGCATATTGCTAAATTTTTTAGAAGTAAAGGAACACTGGTAGACAACAAAAGTTCTAGCTTGAAAGGTAAAGAAAAAGTTGAAGAGGTTAAGCAAGAATTCTCTAAACAATGGATTAGAAAAGATGATCTAAATATTGGGAATAATGCTTCACTGGTAGGACAGAGTGATGCTTCACCGATAGGACAGAGTGATACTTCACTAGAAGGATAGAGCAGTGCTCCATTGGCAGGAAGTTCTTCATCCAATTGAAGAAAGTTTCTTTGAGAGTTTGGCAATCTAATGACACATGTATTATTATTCCCTCAGTTAGAGATAAGAAGTTGAAAATTATTTATTACTGGCAAACAATGTTAAGTGAATACTTAACCGGCATGCAATTAATGTGGTAGATGGTGAATAGACACTATAAAATTAAGGTTTTGGCTCCATTTCATTTCACCAAGATTTCAAATTTATGAAGAGCGTGAAGATTCCAAGCTAAGGCATTTAGAGCAAGAAGCAAGAACACTCCAAGCAATCATCCATCCTAAAGGCAGTAAAAGGTATTTAATCATGGCATCCACCTCTGCAATTGAATAGATAGTAAACCCTACTATTGTTGAAGTGATAAAAAGACCTAGGCCATTATTTCAGTTAGTTCTTGAGATAGCAAAGAAAGATGATACCTTAGGTTCTTTTTCTCAAATTCCTAAGAGAGTTGTTTATGCTGAAGACCCCATAATATACATCCATTGCAACATTGAAGAGTTAGGAGATGAAGAAATTAAAACCATGTTTAAAACTGTGATATGTGATAATACCGGCAATGTAAAAAATGAACACAAGATCATTGAGACCCTAGGATTTACAGAGATCCTTAGCATTCCTGAATTCCCCAAGGATGTGATTAGGATAGTCTTAAGCAGGGTACATGGTGAATTTTTCTGGTTAGATGCAATCCACAAGATCACCAAGGAAGTTGTGAAAGTTGTCACAGGGTTACTGGCCACTGGTAAAAGACTAGATAAAACCAAGAAGGTTTCCAATGACCTAGTTATAAACCTAACTGGTGCAACATTCGACAAGAGGTCCCTAAGAGTTAATGATGTAATAGATATCAATGTGAGATTCATCAGCATGATATTAGGATATAAAGCTACTCATGCAAATAGACTTAATTTAGTTTCAAGCTTATGCATTAAGAGTGCTTATGAAATGGTCACAGACAATGCAAAAATTGATATATGTGAATGGTTAAAAGATGAATTAATTGACAACCTTGGAAAGATCAAGAAGGACAAGAAAGGAACTTTCAGGTTTGGAAATCTGTTAGTATGTTTGATGCTACACATAACAAAATAGGTTCCTGGTATAGGTTACAAATAACTTGGATATGATATACTGGTAGGCAAACAATTAACAGAACTATTCAATAATATGGGTGAGAACAAGGAAAATAGTATTCATGACTTTTTTCAAGCATTAAAGACCAAAATAAAGAAAAGAATAAGGTTATCATAGAAGATTGTAGACAAATACAAAGATGAAATATGCTTTGTAATCAAGAAAGATGAAATCTGGATGGAAGCGGTCATCCCAAGGATAGTTTGGGTAACCGAGATGGGCTATGAAACAGATGATCACATAGTTGAAACATATGCTAAAGCACTTCTGGAAGCCCCCAGAGAACCTAAAGAAGAAGTATTTGGTAGTGCTGAAACCATAGAAAGTCAAATACAATCTAAGAAGAGAGTGAAAAGGTTGAGGCAGTTGTAAGGAAAGGTTCCAGACAAGCAAAAGCCATCAAAGAAGATGTATTGAAGAAAACCGGTATAACAAAGGATGAGTTAGCAGCTCCACAACCTGAAACTCACCTATCACCGGTAGGTACTTCTTCAGGAAGTGACATGCCTACAACTTTCAAAAGAGTTGTAAGAAAAAGAGATCCCTCATCGGCAACCACACCCTCACCCAGGAGGACAAGGCAAAAGCAACAAGGAGTGAGATCTCTGGTAAGAAAGGCCACACCAAAGAAGAAACTGACACCCAAGGAGAAGAAGAGGACAAACAAAGACTTGGCCCCTCTTGATATGCTACTGAATGAAATCACAGAGGAAGGTAAATTGAAGAACATAGAGAAAATATATGACACTCTAACAGCTGATGAAAAAGAGCAAGTTGAAAATAGTGTTATATTACACATGGATATGTATAAGAAGTTTTTAATGGAAGTAGTCAATGAAGTTCTAGATGAACTATTCAAAAGACTAGAAGCAAGAAGACAAGCAGTGATAGAACTGGATAAGAAAATAAATATTGAAAAGCTACTTGCTGTATATCCAGTAAACTCTCCCCAAGAAATTGATGACCTAATTGCTCAAGCCAACAGGACAATATTTTCTACTGCACACAGGCACATTGTTTTAATGGTTGGAAGAGTAAATGAGGTGACTGAAGAAACTAAAGATGGATGGGATATATTCCTGGTTGAGAAAAAAAAACAAGAAGAGTATGGGAACCCCAAACCCATAAAAGTTTATCAGAAAGATAGAGACAAGGGGAAAGGAAAAGTTGGTGGACCACCTAGTATCAAGGTTAGAGACAACTTATCCCCACCTCCTTTAAATACTCCGTCGATAAAAACAACAACTACAGATGATCAACCGACAACTGAGAGTATGGATGTAGAGGATAATAATCCTAATCCTGAAGTCCTATATACTATGGATATTGATACTCAGAAGATCATCATAGTGGTAGACAAAGATACAACAGATAAGATTGATATGGCTAGTAAGCCTCTGGTGACTGAGGAAACTGATAACTCACAGGAGAAACTGGCAGAAAATAAAGAACAAAAGGTAGAGACTCAGACACAAACAGAGACAACACACCAAATAGAGGAACAAATAGAGCAAAAGGATCCGAAACAAAAACAGGAACATAAGGAAACAATACCACCGACAACTAGTGAAAAACCATTGCTTAAAGAAATGCAGACACAAACAGACCTACCAGAGGTCAATACAAGCTTGGTTACTTCCACCGGTACTCAAATTGTTGATTCATCATCAAGCTTCAAATAAACCAATGTGACTGAGGTACTATTAGATTCAATCAAGAAAATAACCGACTGTAGCTCACAAGCTTACAAAGCAATTGATGATTCCATACCATTTTTGAAGGTAATTGCTCCCAACTATAATATAGACAATAAAGATTCTTTGGGACAACTGGATACACTGTGTAAATATATCTCAGAAAATATTGAGAAAATAAAAGAAGAGTCAGTGAAGGATAAAGTAGAAGTTGAAAAACAGAAATTCTTTGATGAGCAAATAAAGAAGTGTAATAGAGATTTTGACACACTTCTATCGAAATTATGTAATTTGTTGAAAGAGTACAAAAATTTGTACAAAGATACCTGTAAAGCAAACTTTTTGACTGTAGATATAGACAAGAAAATGAGCAAGGTACAGGATGAGATCAATAAACTTGCAGATAGTTTTGTCAACTCACCTGATACACTATCAGTTTTTGAGGAGAAGATAACAAATTTTGAGGAAGAACTACTTAAATTGGAAAGAGAGAAAGAAAGGGTAATAAATAAGGCAAAACATTTGAGATCAAAACTAAGTCCAAGATTGGACTATCTAGCATCTCTGTGGAAGGAAGTATCCGAGGCACTAATACAGGGAAGCAAAACACTGACAGAGCATTTGCAGCATCTCACCAGTACAGTGAAGAGAACAGAGACAACAATAAAGGATAGCAAAAAGTTTATGGACAATATAAACTTGATTTTGGGAGATCTTTTTCAAATTGTAACCACCTAGTTACAAGGTTGAAACTACAAACTCTACTAACATCTTGACAACCTTTGTCATTGATGCCAAAGGGGGAGTAGTGGGATGAGAAAATTCAAATCACAAGACAGGAACCATATGATCAAGGGGAGCACACACATTTTTGGTAACATTTTTTTGGACTTCACATTTTTGGATCATTTTTGAAATTTCTCATGAGTGTTGCCATCAATGCCAAAGGGGGAGATTGTTGGCATATGCACACTCCAATGAGACATTGTATGTGATTGAAGGTTTTGTCATTGATGGCAACCTTGCAATCCTATGGCACCAAAAAAAGCAATATACTGGCATCAGCAGATCACACTCTGCACTGGAACTCAGGACACCGACACCGGCACAGAAGAAAGGAAGTATATCGACACAGAGGCCGACAGGATTTTGTTATACTATATTTTGTTTATTATTGTAAAAATGTGTAAGATGACTTGGCAAATTGTGAAATGACTTATATATATAAAAGAAATCATTGTAGACATTTGATATATGAGATGTAGAAGCAAAAAGAAAATATTAGGCATACCTATTGTGCGAAATATAGGTCAAGGGGTATATGTAAAGAACAGAGCAGGAACCGGTACTGAATCTGGCATTGAAGATGCTATTATAAAGCAGTACAAGATATTGGATTTGTATAATCCTTATTGTAAGTCAGTGAGACTTCCCATTGAGCAGTGAGCTCTAGGCAGTTGGCCTTCCTGCATGTGCAGGCCCTTATTGTAAGTAATATTCTCTTATTGGCCAGTGAGTGAATATTGTGGGTCACAAATCCCACCGAGGTTTTTCCCACACCAGGTTTCCTCGTTAAAATCTTGTGTTATGGTGTTCTTTTCATGTGGATGTTCTTGATTCTGTTTATTGCATTATTTCTTGCATATGAGTACACTGTTATATTATGTTCTGCATGTTTTAAGTTAAGAAATTCCATTAACCGATTAGATACTGATTCACCCCCCACTCTCAGTATCTGTGGGATCCCTAACAGCCTCTGCATCACCCCAACCGTATTTTGTCCTAGAGAAAGGGGTAGGATAGGGGTGTGGCTCCACTGTCCTCCCTTGGATAGGGGTGTAGCACCCTTTTCCTCCTAGGATAGGGGTGTGACACCCTTGTCCTTGCCCTATTTTGGGGTAGGACCCTTCCTAGAGCATGCATTGTGGGTTGTGCCTCGGGCAAGAAACTCCCCCGATATTGACCCGTGACAAAAATCAGATCCTCTAAGATGTATTTAAGGGGGAATTCATCCTCTCATTTGGCATAAGCTCAATAAGTTGAATTTGGATAAGATTGGAGTGTGCACAAGCAATCAAGCATTCAAGAGCTTTCAAGCATTCTTTTCAAACATTGAGCATTCTCAAGTCTCCATTCAAGACTAGGTGTTGCATTCAAGTCAAGGATTCAACCATTGAAGAGTAGATTGATTTCAACATACAATTCCACACAAGCATTTCTATCAATATTGCTACTACAACCTCCCTTGAGGTGATTTACAATTAAGTCTTCTATTTACATCTACTTGCAAGTATGTCCTTTCATTACTTGGTTAATTCCAAAATTTGGGTTTGACCTAAAGGAAAACCCCCAATCCCAACCCATTTTCCTCTCTTTTCTATGTTTAGGTTGCAGGCGCACAGCTATACTTTCAGATTTGAGCTTCATTTGCAGAGGTCTAGATCTAGGTGCACAACTTCATACCATATTCTTATCTCAAGTTATAATTAGTTCTTTGTCACTTTTGCACTACATAATTCAATAAATTTCTTTCCATTTCAAACAAGGAAGAGGGGATCAACTTAGCATTCCTAATTCAATCTACCATCTTTGTGTGGAGAGATTGAATCTAGTGAATTATCTTATCCCCCTTCCTAATGTAATGGTGAAAAGTGCTTGAATGGTAATCGATAGCGAAACTCTCATCTCTCTTTGAGGGAAAGGGTAGTTTTCCTTCTTGAATCATTCACCATTTTCCCACCATTACATTTTGGTGAACCCGACATCTTGCATGCTTTCCTATGAACAACATTGCATATTTTTCATTTACAAGTTTCAACTCTCTGCAAACTTAGTGGTTAACTCATTAAAAACCTTGGTTTTTAAAATTAACATTGAACTTGTGATTTGTAAAAATTGTTTGTGGTTATATTAGATCTGAAAATTGGTTTGTTTATTAAATTCAATTACCTCATTGTCTTGTTCAATTTGTAATTGAAATTTACAAAATTAAGAGGTTACTTGTTAAAACCCTAATTTTCAGAAATCATCTTGAACTTGTGCAAAAATTGGTTTTCCATTTAATTTTCAGATTTCTGATTGTTCTCACATTTGTCTTCAATTCTACAATTCAAAATTTCAATTTCCCCCCTTTTTTTTTTCCCAAAATTCAAATTTTAAAATTAAATGGTTAGGTCATCAAACCCTAATTTTTAAAATTAATTGGATTTTGTGTGAATTTCAAATCAATTTTAGTTACATTCAAATTTATAAATATTTTCCAAGATGTCCCTATCCATTAGTTTTGGCCCTTTTCAAAATTTGAATTCAATTCCTCTTTTTCTTCAAAACCCTTATAGGGTCCTATTTTCACATTTGCGCCTTCATTTCGCTCATCTAGAGATCATCAAATTCACCCAATTTTGGGGGTTAGCTTTAAAATCATCGTAATTTCCATCCCTAAAATTTTTGAAAAAAGTTAGTCAAACCAAGTGCGTTCCTGCCACAGTCCTCAACTTTTTTCCTAAAATTTCGGGAGACTGTTATGACTATATTTAATAGCATAAATCTGGAAGATTGGCTGATTTTATCGATTTTTGAACCCTCTAGAATAGAAAATACCTTCAAAATTCAACATTTCAACTTTCAAGAAAAAAAATTAAATTAAGAGGTTAATTATTGTCTGCACTGATTTTAAAATTAAGTGGTATTCCCTTGGCCCTAATTTTAAAATTTTCCCTTGGCCCTAATTTTAAAATTCCAATTTCCTTTCAATTTTGGAAATTGTGTCATCCCCCAACAAAGTTTAAATTGTGTAATCATTATTTCCTTACATTTTGCATTACTTTGTTCTATAATTCAAAATTCAAATTTTTCCTCTAGTGCATGAGTTTTACAACTATTAGTCCTACCTATCCTACCCCTATTAGACGAAGCATTAGAATTAAGGCATCCCAAGGTTTAATTACCAAGGAGATGGAGCCTAATTTGGGTGACTTCTTTAATGAGGATCATGCTAATTCTTCCCATCCTAATCATGTGCATATTCACCCCATTGATGGATCCCATGATGAAGAAGAAGATTTAACTAGGGTTTCTTTAGATCAACTTTCCACATTGAACAATCAATTTGACAGCTTTCAATAATGTATGTCCCAAGAATACCCTAATAGTGAAGCTCTTCTATTAATTAAAGGCCTTAAGCACATGATTTAAAGTGATAAGAGTGGAATTGATATATTGGATGGCATTGCACATATTGTTGATTCTAATGTCATGCCTATCAAGAGTTGTGCCGAAACCCTAGCTTATTTACAACCTTGAACACAAGTCAATTCCTCTATTCCTTTGAGTAATCCTATGACTAGTATCCCTACTTTCACATCTAACATCATGGCCACTTCAACTCAAAATGTCATTCCTATAGCCATAGGTTATGGGGGCAATCCTTCTCCTTCATTCAATCCTCCATCTTTACCTATGTCTTCCATGAGTGTTCTTATTATTCCTCAACCAATCAGTGTGACACAACGGGGCAATTCCTTCAACAACTTTATTCCTCTTTTAAGTGTCCCTTTTCCTACCCAATAATCACCAATGCCTACTTATCATAATGTCCCACCACCTTATTCTCAGTCCATGCCTTCTTTCAACAACATTACAACACCTTCTCAATCACCTATATCAAACATCAATTCTTCTACCGAAATGATAATTAACAATCTTGCTCAAACCGTGTCTTCCTTACAACAACAAATTGCTTCTATGAGTCAATCCAAGTTTAGTGTGCCTACCTCTAATGTTGCAAGCCCACTTTCTCTTGAAAGTCATGCCACCTAAACATGTGAAGATCCCTCAGTTGGAACTCAATAATGGAAAAGGTGATCCTCTTACGCATGTCAACACATTTCAAATCTTGTGTACTAATTTTGCTTATGATCAAAGATTGCTTGCAAAACTGTTTACAAGAACACTAATAGACAAGGCCTTACAATGGTAGTTCTCTTTTCCCTCTTATTCTATCACTTCCTTTCAAATACTAGCAAATGATTTTATCCAACAATTTCAAAACAACATTGTTCCTAAAATCATTTTGATTGATTTAATGCATTGTAAACAAGGTGTTAAAGAAAAAGTAACTGATTTCATTGGTAGATATAATCATTTGTGTGCTCAAATTTATTTTCATGTACTTGATAATGATATTCAAATAATTTTCATTTCTAATTTTACAAAAAGCTATTAGCGAAGAGCTTCTTTTGTCCGAGTTTACTTCCTTTCCACAGTTATGTGCAACACTCCACAATTATCAATTGGCTGTGAGTCAAATGGAGCAATCCACTCCTATGGCTTTGAGTGATAAGGGGGAGAGTGTTCGACAACCATTTGCAAAGTTCAAACCAATAAAAACCTTCATCAAGTTCAATGATCCAATCAACAACAATCATGTGAATGCTACAACAGGTGTGCCTTCTATTTATAAATTTTTTCAAAGAGAAAGATAGTTTACTCCTTTGAATGAATCTTTACATAGTATTATGTCTTAGTTGTTGCACAAAAATTTTATCAAACTTCCTCCTATAAAACAAATTTATCCTTCCAAACTGGCATCTCCTTATTTTGATAGCAATTCCTTTTGCCAATTTCATTGTCAACCTGGTCATGATTTCGAGAAATGTTTTGCATTGAAAAATAAGGTTCAAGACCTGATTGATAATAATGCTATATTTGTGGTAGGTGTGAATGATAAAGGGAATAAATCAATTTCTCCTCCTAATCAAAATCTCAAACTTTTCACCGATCCCTTGCCATATTATACCTTTAACTTTATTGAGATTGTGCCTAATTCTCTCACTTCTGAAGAATTCACCTCTTTGGCTCCAAACTTGGTTAATATGTTAGAAACATAAGATATGCCTAAGGATCCTTGTATTACATTGGACCCTAGTGATAAAATTAGACCACTTGATGGCCCTTTATACATAGTTACAAAGGTTAAGGATATCCCTTGTCGTGGTGCCCTGATTGATCCCTCTTGCATGGTTAATGTCATAACTGAAGAGTATCTTTTTACTTTGTGATTGCATAAACCAATATATGATACTTCTAATGTGGTTGTAAATTTATTTGATGGCTTCTCTTTTCCTACCATTGGCTCTATCACCCTTCCTATTGAAGTCCATACTGAATCCATGGATGTTGACTTTGTTATCATACCTTCTTCTGAGAAATTCCGGGTGAAGTTAGGCCATCTTTGGCTATCTTTCATGAAGGCTATTGCTTCTCCAATCCACAAGTGTCTTAAATTTCCTCACAATGGAGAAATCATAACTTTGAAACATAGCTTATTTCATCCATCTAAAAGAAGCCCTAGTGTTCCTATTGATCTCTTTTGGCCTAAACAATTTCAATCTCAACCATCAAGGAGTGATGCTCTTTTTAAATCTTATCAAAAATGGAAGAATGATATGATCTTATCCTTAAGTCAACCTAGATCTCCAACACTTGACTTTCCTATTATTCTTCAAGATGAGCTTCTTCCTCCCTTGAATAGAACTAATCTCCCTCCTAAGGAAGATTGTCCACCTACCCCTATGGATGTGACTTTACATTCTCTTAAGGAGAACAACAATATTTATCCTAAAGTTAAACCTATACCTCCTCCTCATGATGGACCTGGTCTCCTTCCTACAACTAATATTCCTCCTTTCTATGGTGCAGTTCCACCTCCTTCCTCTTATCGAGAGAAGAGGTCTACTTCTCCTATTGTTCAACCAAAAATACCTCAACCTAAACCTTCCACTATCAAGGAGAGAAGAATTCCTACTTTTTCAAGTGTTCCTCCTTCTTCTCAGCCTTCCACTAAGACTCGATAAAATCATTGTGAGAGAGAATGCCGATGAAGATGTCATGTTCGAGCTTGTGAAACTATCCCTCAAAATACTAAATCTCCTCAGACTCTGATAGTTGACATGATTCCCTTTTCTCCTAAGAAAGATGTTCAACCAACATCTCCAAATCATAAGTTGCTTAAAACATGTGATAGTTTTACTTCTATTCATGTTCTTGCTCCTCTTTCTTTAAAATTTGATGACAAAATGGGTGAAAATGTTATTCATAATGGTAATACAACTCCTAATGCTTCTGATAGTGAGTATGAGTATGTTGATGTGGACAAACATTTATCGGATGAGTTTTCACAAACCCTAATCCTAGCTCCTAGAATGAAACAAAGTGACTTACAACATGAGCATAGTCCTTGTTTGGATCTTGTGATATCTCTATCTGTTGTTCTTGATATCGCTCCTCTAGCATGTTGTTTGCCTTCCTGGAATAGTGATCAACAAGATTAGGAGGCAGATGTCATTCTAGATTAGTGATACTAGCACTATAGATCTTATCTCTCTCTCTCTCTCTCTCCATTCTTTCTCTTTTGTGACCATTCTTCTATGTCTACTTGGGGATGATGCAAAGCATTGAGATCTTCTCTTGGTCTCTTTCATGTTGACTCAAAAGACATCCTCTCTTCCCTTTCTTTTAAGGTGGTGTCCTTATTTAGGGAATGAAGATTATTATATGCATATACATACATGATATACATGAGCTATCATACAACATACTGACCCCAAGGAAAGTGACACTACCTTGTGTTTTGTGTTCATTATCCTTGGATTTATTCCTCAATTGGGGGCTAAATCCTTGCAATAACATGCTCCTTCCTTCTCTCTCTTCGGTGTATCCTACCTTAAAGCAATCACTCCTAATAAGGCACATGCGGTCTCTTTAACATGGGGGCATACACTCTACTCATACTTTCCTTCTTGTGATACTTAGAATTACTTAGTGAACTTTGTTTTTCTTTCTAATATTTTGTATCCTTGCTTTCATGACTCATAGTGAAGGGAAATTTGCTACTTGCAGTCATGGTTCTCCCCTTCTTGATCTTCCCTTTTACTTTTTCAATAAAAGTCTTAAGATCCTAAGTCCACTGGGGGCTTGGTGCATCTTTCCTCCTTGACATGGTAAAAGTCTTTCAATCTTGTTTCCTTGTACTTTACCGACATTATTAGTGTACACTTATACTCCTACTAAAGTGGGGGATAAATGTAGTGTCATAAAATTGCAACCCTATAAATTTGTGACTACATTAGGATCCTAACGCATGTGAACTCGAATCCTCTAGCTTGATCAAAGATCGAAGATTGCTGGGCTTGCAAAAATAGCTTCTTCCTTGGCCTCTGCATCACCTTGATCACATTCTCCCCTAGAGAAAGGGTTAGGATAGGGGTGTGGCACCACTATCCCCCCTTGGACAAGGGTGTGGCACCACTATCCCCCCTTGGACAGGGGTGTGGCACCCTTTTCCTCCTAGGACAATGGCGTGGTGCCCCTGTCCCTGCCCTATTTTGGGGCAGGACTCTTCCTAGAGAATGCATTGTGGGTTATGCGTTGGGTGGGAAACTCTCCCGATGTTGGCCCATGAAAAAAATAAGATCCACTAACATGTATTTAAGGGGGCCTTCATGCTCTCATTTGGCATAAGTTCGATAAGGTTAAGTTGGATAAGATTGGAGTGTGCACAAGTGATCAAGCATTCAACAACATTCAAGCATTCTTTTCTAGCATTGAGCATTCTCAAGTCTCCATTCAAGGCTAGGTGTTGCATTCAAGTCAAGGATTCAACCATTGAAGAGGAGATTGATTTCAACATACAATTCCACACAAGCATTTCTATCAACATTGCTACTACAACCTCCCTTGAGGTGATTTACACTTCAGTCTTTCATTTACATCTACTTGCAAGTACTTTCTTTCATTACTTGGTTAATTCTAAAATTGGGGTTTGACCTAAAGGGAAACCCCCAATCTCAACCCATTTTCCTCTCTTTTCTATGTGTAGGTTGTAGGTGCACAGCTGTACTTTCAGATTCGAGCTTCATTTGCAGAGGCGTAAAAACCCTTTTCCTTTTACAGATTTTTTGGAGGACCATGTACATTCTTGCCACAGTCCAGGCAACTTTTACTCAAATTCGCAGGGCGACTTCATCTTGACATTTTACTACCATATCCATGTGTACAAATTCATCCCATATTCAGATCTCAAGTTATAATTAGTTCTTTGTCACTTTTTCACTACATAATTCAATCAATTACTTTCCATTTCAAACAAGGAAGAGGGGATCAACTTAGCATTCCTAATTCATTCAGAATTCAATTTACCATCTTTGTGTGGAGAGATTTAATCTAGTGAATTATCTTCTCCCCCTTCCTAATGTAATGGTGAAAAGTACTTGAATGGTAATTGATAGAAAAACTCTCATCTCTCTTTGAGGGAAAGGGTAGTTTTCCTTCTTGATTTAACATTCACCATTTTCCCATCATTAAAAGTAGCCACAAGATACAGACCGATTGTGGGAGGTGAAACTATCCAAGGGAACCTTGACCATAGTGCATGGGGCATTAACCTAATGTTCAAGTAGCTCCTAAACGTGAGAAACCTCTAGAGAAACTTTTTTAACTTAAACTTGAATCTACAACATGACATTATTATGAATAGTGGCTTTATTATTAAAGAGAAGCAAAAGTATTAATGAAGCTATGAGAAAAAATAACTAATTTTTTTATCTTTCCATCAAGAAAAGAGGATCTCCACTCTAAAATCATGCCAAATCTAGGTATATTTGAAAAGGATGTGAGGCCAATCCCCCAGAAGAGCTATATACCAAGAAAAGGGTTCTAGGAAGAAGGGGTAGAAAAAGTCATGAATCCATTTCCACAATTGTTGCACACAATGGAAAATCCAAGAAATATGTGTGAACATCTTTGGTTGGTTGCAAAATGGACATTGTGAGTCCAAAATACGCATATATTTGAGATGAGAGCCTAAGGGAAAGCCTTAGAAAAGAATAAAGAGAGCAAAATGGGAAAGCTTGGGTTCAGTGATTATCTACTAGATAATGTTAAAATGCCTCTGCCAAACAAGAAAAGGTGACTACAAACACCATAGTAAATTAAGATCTGAGACAACAAGAAGGTGATGAGAAAGCCAATGGTAGCCTAGTTTTGGCTTGTGTTTGCAAAAACCTATGTTGGGATGCTAATGCCAGTCTTTCAACCAAGACTTGACAGAATGGATGCCAAGTTTGTGTAGCATTTTCAGATGCAAAGATGACACAACCATGTCAAATGTATGTCGATCGAGCCATATGAGATGGTACTGGACTCATAAGTCTATCCAAGTATGAATATTTATAGTAGATCTAGAAAATAAGTGTCGAGTGCCCATTCTCTTCTTATGAAATCATAGGGAACAAAATCAAGGAGGAGGATCCAAGGGGAGGCCTTGAACTCAAATGATAAGAGACCACCAATAGTTATGTTGATTGAAATATAACTCATCTCGAAAGTTGGAGCCAAACCACTAGATCCAAGGCTTAATGGCTTCCCAGGCATGCCATATACTCTTGGAAATAAAAGTGCCTTCAATTTTAATAGCTTCTAGAATAACAAGAAGGGTTTGAAGGAAAATCCCCTTTCAGGATACCTTGTGAGCAAGAAAAACAAAGAAAATGTAGTGTTTGAGAAGAATCTTCTAGGCCTCATTCCCAAAAATGGCACAAAAAATCCTTTTAACACTGAGAGCTAAAACTTATCTCCAAGTAGAGAGGAGACCAAGGCCACCAAAATCTTGCAGTAGACAATAGAACTTTCAAGTCACACGGTAAAAATATTTGTGGTCCTTGAAAGAGGCCAACAAGAAATCTTGAATAAGCTTCTCAATTTTTAGATGAAGTATTACAAGGAGCTCAACATGAATAATAGTACACATGGGTAGCCACTAGAATTTTGGAACAAACCTAGAATTTACCAACAAGGGAGAGAGGCTTAGTAATCTAGTATGAGAGCTTCTTCTTAATTCTGGAAAGAATAACATTCTAAAGGTCAACAAGAGATGCTTGAAAGGAAAAGGAAATGCCTAGGAAGTGAAAGATTTTCTCATGGCCAATCCAGTTCCACCCATACCAAAGAAATGAAGGTGTGGGAAGGAAACACTAGTGATAGAATTGAGTTTTATGTCATTGAGTAGTAGAACCAGAAGCTAGACAAAAAGTGTTAAGACACTAAAGATCCTCTTTGATAGTTTTCTCCACCTCAATGAGAGTGATAAAAGAGTCATCCACAAAGTACCCATTAACCAGCTAACTTGGTGAGAAGAGATTAAAGATTCAATGGAATGTTGAAGATATGAGGTGGTAGTCTCATAGGAATGCTAATGAAAAATAGAAAGTTGATACCCATAAATGTGAAGGAAGCATGATGTGCACTAAATAGCACAGTTCCACCATGCAATCCACCTAGATTAATGAGTGGGGAAACATTCAAGATTCCAAACCTATTGTATCTGTGCCAATGCAGGGTTGTGACATAAAAGAAGTATTAAAAAAAATTACATTTAAGAAGGATGTGATGGGACACACATGCCATTTAATGCCAAACTAAATGAGGTCATGGTTTGACAATGTAACCTTGGGGAGAGGTAAAACAAATAGAGATTAACAATACACAAATGAAAAAATATTCAGTCATGATCATGGAATGATCAAGTCATTTAAGGACTCTATCATTTCTTGCCCACAAATTTCTCCATGTATACCATACAATTTGAGGATGGTGATGATAAAAATTGGAATAATAAAACCCCAATTTACTATGCATATAAAACCACATCTCTTGCTCTCTAGTTGTCCAACGAAAAGGAAATAAGCCATTTCTATTAGATGCCACCTCAACCATATTGAAATGCCTTTGTAGAACCCAAGTATTGGACAACATTGAGTCCACAATCCATTGGTAGAGGAAAAATATTTCAATAGAATGAATGGGAGCATACACATTAATGCTCCTAAAATAATGATTCTAATGACATGAGGATCCACACTAGCCGGTGAGTAGGATCAATCCCATGGTCAATAATGTATGAGTGCTATTATGGTGTAATAAGAGTAACAATCCCTCAAACACTATCCTTGTGTTTGGAAGTAAAAGCTAGGCCAATTGGCCAAATAAACCAACATGCAACAGAAAGCATGAAGGAAGCAATCTTGGTATCCTGAAGACATAACACATCAATACTAGGATAATTTTGTAGAGTATCCCACATGGAATACTTCCCCATGAGGTCAATGAGACCTCTTTCCCTTATGCATCATCATCATCAATCTTTCTTCAGATTTGTTCACCTTCAAAGAGGCCAATGGAGGCTCTACAACCATAGGAGGGGTTTTAGCTCTCGCAACTGCCAGAGGGAAATCCTTGATCTTGTGCTTAGTAGATTGACAATGTAAACATGTATTAGGTAGAGTTAGATAGAGAACATGTTGGGTCATGTGATGAAGAAGTCTTATCTAAATATTAATCTTGTCCTTGATTTCATGATACAAGTCAACTTCAACACAAACCCTTTTTTGGGGTTGAGCATGATAGAACCAATTTGGTTCAACACAAATGACCTTCCCAAGAGAAGTAACAATGGATGATATAAAATGCCAATAGGGCAGAACAAGACTCGAGAACTCAACTCAAATAGATTTTTAGATATTTTTTAATTAAAAATAAAATTGTTGGGACCAGAGCTGAAAGACTAGTAAGGATGACTAAACATACCATGTGTCATTCTTAAAAATGAGTTGGACATGGTTAATCTTGACAAAGAAAAATAGAAATAAGCCTTTGGTAAGGTTTTGGATGCCAATGAGGTAAATCCCATGAGGGATCTATGCCTTGGAAACCCAATCCCAGAGCATGCTTTGAGGGAGGACCCTCCCAAAAAAATAACCAATAAGCATAAATTTCTCTGACCATTGACATGCAAAATCAAATTTTGAAGTAGGTAAAACTACATTCGAGGGATTATCAGAAGGCATACCCCGTGAAAAACTAACTAAACAAATTTTTTGGGGTGCTCTTTTAGTGGATCCATTCACACTAGATGCCAAAACAACAACATCTACGTCACTTGCTGGTTTGAAGTTGGTCATGGCAATTAAAAAACCTAGAATATCCCACAGTAATTCTAGTATGACACAAGACATACTTAAAAAATTGGTAGGAAGAGAAAAAAGAAAGAAACCCTAGTAGAGTATTTACATTTTAAGTATTTAATAATTATCAAAATTATCAATCTAAAATATATATTAATTAATTTAATGATACCTCTATATATATATATTTTAATTTAGCCTATCAAAGTTTATGTTCATTTACACGTCTATGCAATATCGCTAATTTAAATTCAATCGATCCAAATGACACACCACTAAAATGAAACTACTATTTATCAATGAATTCTTTTTCTTGTAATATAGAGTTTCTTAGAATATATATTTATTTAATGTAAGTGAGAAAAATTCAAATGGTGCATTATAAGTACATTGTTTTCCTTTTTGGATTTTTTTTATAAGAATTCATCATGAGAGTTTTTTTAAAACAATCATAAACTTGTGTGAAATGAAGTTATATGATAGAAGAATATATTTTTTTTATTATTAAAAGTAAAACATGTTTTAAAGGTACTTAAAACCTTCAACAAACAAATTTTAGCTAGGATCCGAAACCTGTATACAAAAAGCTACTAAAAGATAGAACCCATACAAAAAGAAACCAACCAACAACAAGACAATTAGGTTTCAAAGTATCATGTTTTGAAAGGATCAAACCTTTGAACTCTCACGAGTAACATGAGCACCCTTAACTAAGGATAGAGAAGATAGAGAAGTCTAGTTATGCTTAGGAAAACTTATCTTACTATGTTGCACAACCACCTAATAAATATCATCCTCTAAATGTATAGAACATGGGGAGGGGAGGACAATCTACTATTGGCTTTGAAGGTAGAGAAACTAGATCAGGATCATCATGTGATAAAACCACAATATGCTCTGGAGGCATAATCAAATTCACACATTGTTCACAAATAATTAAAGTAACAACAACAACCACATTCTCATCCCTTGATTCCTTCTCACCATTAGGAATCACTAAAGTAGCTTCTACAACTACTTTATCATCCTCAGAATAATCCTCAATATCAAGATTCACTAAATGAAAATAATTTTAAAATATAATAATAGTGTATTTTGTTTTTAAATGGTTAAATAAATGAAAATTAATTTACAATGTGTAGATAAGAATTGATATGGTATAAGAATAAATAAGAAGTGGTATATTAGAAGAATATGCAAGAAGTGAAAGATGAAGTTGTTGGTATTATGGATGAATTTATTATGTGTTGCATTGATGTTTTGTTATTGCTGTCAACACTAGCTATTATGGTTGGTTACTGGTAGATAGGTTTGGTTACCGGTAGAAGATCTAGTGTTACCGGCAAAAGAGGCTATTTGCTGGACACTTCTGACATGTTGGTTAACAGATTTGTTCCTTTCTTGAAATTGTAATATTTTTTTCTTTGTATAGTAATATGACTTTTGTACACCCCTTAATGAAAGTACACAAATAAACCAACAATTGGATGAACTAATCAAAATCCATCCTCTGCAAAAGAGGGCATCTCCTCATATGATTTGCAATGAATTTTACATAGAAAACCTTTGAAATGAAGACGCTTTTAACCAGAAAGTATAGAAAGGATTTAGCATTCATCTATCAGCACAAAGGAATGCCATCAACATAAAATAAAGAGAATATTCTGAAGATTAAATAAGAGCTCACAGACTCTTTCTCACACATGTTCATTTCATAAATTCAGAACAAAGCAAATACATAGTAGTATTGATTCTGATCGATACTCTCTCATGCCTCACATGACAAGGGGGATCAGCACAACTCAATCCATAATGAATCTGCTAACAATTAATAAGAACAATGAATTCTAAAAAACATAGATTTAACTGATATACAAAAAAAAATGCTATCTTGCACATAGTAGATTTCCCAAGGAAAGATCATCAATCTTTAAAAACACAGATTCAAAGACTGCACACCATAATCAATTTAAATGATAAATCAGTCATTCTAGTTAAAGAAACACATAGAAAAATAGATATTATTTGTTGCTCAAAAAATCATAGTTTTTCCAGCCCTAGCAAAAACAAACCTCCTAGCTTAAATAGCCTCCAGGCTCATAGTTTTTTACATAACAATTAAAACTTTTACTTTAACCATAGGTTAAAGAAACCATTTGCTAAAACAAGAAAAACTAAAATAACAGCCACAAAGAGGTTGACAGCTCATTTCCTAATCAATCATGACTCCACCGTGGCAAAGGAAGTTACTAGTCTATCCTACTTTGCTGACGAGCTGTGCACACCACACCATTCTAAATGTGTCCCCGAGAAGTTCAGGATGACCTAAAAGTAAGGGAGTCCAATGTGTTGGATTCGTTGCTTCCACACTTCCTTGTCCATATTTACTTGTGCCACCCTTGCCTTGTGCGCTTCTAGATGATTGGAACAGATCGCAAGCATTGACTCGATCCTGCCTACTTTTGAGAAATCGTATGTAGTCAAGGATTTTATCTTCTGAATGAATTGTATCCTTTCTTGGAAGATATTTGTCATATCTGCGGTGAATTTAATCATCTTTGCATCATCTTTCATGAGCTGGATGTCAATGCACTTGAGATCCTTCTGCATTGTACCAATTAAATTTGTTAGTCCCTTGAGCAATTTAGTGGATTCTTCATGGCCCTTCTTTATAATTGAATTACGCCACTCCACATTTTTCCTTGATACATATAGTACATTATCATCCAAGTTTTCCACTGGTTTTTTGGCTAGGAATTTCATCACTCCATATTTTTGTATGTCATTCATCTGTGCAAGAACTACCACCCATTTGATTCTTTCCTTCTCCCAGGCCATGACCTCTAACTCCAACTCCTTGCTCACAGTCTCAGCATCCTTATAAACCTTTACTAAACTGATGATATAGTCTGATCCTTGTTGTATTATAAGATCCAACTATTTATTGAACATCTCTATGACTATTCTATTTCTTTGAACTTGGTCCAACATCCTTTGATTAGCCGGAGATTTGGGATCAAAAGACACTAGCACCCATGAGAAAGGTTGTGGATTTGGATGGTGAATGACATTGATGTACTCAGCCATTTGAGTGACAATTTGATTCAACTCCCTTTTATCCTTCTCGTCCTTCCATTATCTAGAAATTATTCTCTTTGTAGAAGACTCTAAATGTTTAACATCGACAACATGCGAAGCAACCCCCAGATTTATTTTTTCAACTATAAAGTCCTCCTCAGTAGCTTTGTCTGCATCTCTATCTGGAATAGACTTAGCTATCTCGGTCATCCAGTGACTTGTTGCTTCATCCACCTCAAGCATTGTCTACGTCTTGAGTCTTTTTGGCTTGGATACCTTTCCAAGACATTTGTGACCATGTCTTCTATAGGGATTGTAATTGGAACTACACTTCATTTCTTCCCAACAGCAGCTTCCAACCATTGTGGTGTGTTCGCAGGTTCTTTGGGTGGAGGAGTTTCCTGAGTATCTGGTGAATTGATAATAACAAGGGTGTTCATGGGATCTAATTCACTCTCCATTTCTTTTCTTATGTCCATTTCTTGCATCGCGGGATCACCTAAATCCTATTGATCCATTACTGCTTCTACCTCTTCACTAGGATCTAGGTCCACTACAATATGACTCAATATGGGCTCTTTATTCTTTTTCTTGCTCCTGGACCGAGTTACTCGGGTGGCTGTAGAACTTGATGGTGACCTCTTTGATCTCCTACATTGGATTTTTTCAACAAGAGGCCTTGAACCACCTGCAACATTAACAATTTCATTAGTGGTGGAAATGGGAGATTGAGTCACAATGTGTGAATCAACTCTTAGTTCATGTGAGGATATGAGCGATCCCTTCTTAAACTTTTGATCCCTCAACCATCTCTCGGTTCTTCTTATAACATTAAAAGTCCTGGCTTGAATACTATCATCCTCCTTTTTATTCCAATCAACCTCAGGGATTGGCTTTTCTTGAACCTCTGTATTGAACTCAGGATCCAAAATATCTTCCCCTATATCCTCCTGTACTTTGGATATATTGATAAAAAGCTTCATGGTGATTATTTGCTGCAAAGTAAACCTTGACCACAGTCTTCTTCTTACTTCATATTCATCACTGCAATTCTCCCAATAATCCTCCAACTGAGGTTCATGACAAAAGTGGTTGTCCACATTTAGATTTTTAATGGCATAACCTCTGCAATCAAACCTATGTCTTGCAACATAAGGCTGCAAGTTCATCTTTTTAAATTCCAATTCCAAATTTAGAGCATCAGATACAAATCTGCAACTGTAGTATCCAAGTTCAATAGGGAAGACAACTCCGGATTCACCTTTTGCTCCCAACCTTTTATCAATGTAAGCTAGTTTCCTACTCACCTCTATATGTTGGTATTTTGGTATGGGTTTGTCATTGATGTCAACACCTACTAAATACACCTACTTTAGAGATCCAGCAACATTCACCGGCAAACAGTAAACTGTGCAAACAGTCAACAGTATATGGTTAACTGGTAGGATATAATGTTCACCGGTACCTGAAATGACATGGAAGACACTTGGTAATGTCAAAGATATCATGTGGACACTTTACTTTGAAGTAATAATCATTGGTATATTCTTATTTGCATATTTGCTTTTATCAGCAAATAGGTCCAGGATATCTAGGGTTACACCGGCAGACTTTTCTTTTCCAGATCAACATGGTACGCTATGGAGATGATTTATTATTGTTGTAAATGCATCAAGCCAACATGTTCAATCAGTTATTGCATCGGATATTGTATTATTTGTAAAATATTTTTATTGTAATATCTTGTAGAGCCGACCTACTAAAATTGGTCTTAGGGTATGGTATAAATGTAAGATCTTATTTGTAAGATCAAGTGTGGAATGCGAAAAAGATTTAAGAGAGGGTATATGCAAGATCAAGCAAGAATATACATGAAGACATCATTTGAAGGTGAAGTTAGGTTTTTGTAGAAGCATATCAGCATTACACCGGTACTGAATCCAGCATATGAAGATGCTATTTTGTGCAGTACATTCTCATTGGATTTAACCATCCAACTATAGTCAGTGTGACTCCCATTTGTGATTGAGTAGTGAGCTCTAGGCTATTGGCCTTTCTGCATGTGCAAACCCCTCTTTGTACACTTACTATCTACAGTAGTATCATCTGATTATGGGTAAGGGTTCCCACCATGGTTTTTCCCCTAACAGGGTTTCCATGTACAAATATTGGTGTCATGTGTTGTGGATGACTTTGTGCTTATGTTTCATGCATTAATTCTTACCGGTATAGCGATTTTTTGTTAACACTGTTTACCAGCATACTTAACTATCTTATCAGTATTAAGCATTAAGTTGGTTAATAAGATTTTGATTTGAATTTATTTGACAACTGATTCACCCCCCCCCTCTCAGTTGTCCTCGGGACCTACAATTGGTATCAGAGCCTTGTCCTCCTTTTGCAGAAGTTTAACAACTTGAGGAGATCCAATGTCTACTAACTATTTCAGAAAGGATAGTCCTAAACTTGATGGAACCAACTATGGGATATGGAAAATCAGAATGGAGACACATCTGAATTGTATTGGTAAAGACATCTGGGAAGTTACTAAGAATGGTTATACTACTACTGTAGCTAGTTAGACTTCTCCCATTACTTTAGCTAAAGATGAAGAAAATGATTGCAAAGCAAGAGAAGCACTTTTGAGCGTATTATCAGATCAACAAATCATGGGATTATCAGATAGATCCACTGCAAAAGCTATTTGGGATCATTTGGAAACACTGAATGAAGGGGATTCCACAGTCAAAATTGCAAAACTTGAAAGCTTCCGAGTCAGGTATGAACATCTGAAAATGGAAGAAGATGAAATGATTTCTGCTTTTATGGAAAGAGTAAATGAAATTGTTTTAGGTATCAAATGCTGTGGAGGAACCTTGAGTGAAGATGAGATTGTTTCAAAAATCTTAAGAGGTTTGCCACCGGCATATAAAATGAAGGTTACCGCTATTAATGAGTTGAGAACAATGCCTAATACATTAGTAACTAGGGATACATTGATTGGAAAACTTTCAGCTTTTGAAATTGAGGAATTTGGTCCTATTGCTACTATAAAAACTGATTTGGCCTTCAAAGCATCAACATCATCTACTCCATCTTTTGACAAATCCGACTAGAGAGCCTTTTATGCAAGAGAACTTGAAGAAACCTAGAAGGAGAATGAAGAGCTTGAAAAACTTGAAGCACTATTTGCAAGAAAAATGCCAAAAGGTCCAATTGGAAGTAAGTATGAAGGTAAAGCACCCTTTAAATGTTTCAACTGCAATAAGATTGGTCATATGGCTTCAAGATGCCCTGATAGACATGCTAGACTAAGAGAAGAAGCTAGGAGGACATACAAACCTAATCCTGAATATTAGAGATACAGATTTAAGAAAAACAAAGATAAATCTTGTTACATTGCTGATGAAGGTGTGACTGATGATTCTGATGAGGATCCAGTAGACAACAGATGGGTCTTTGTTGCTATAATAGAAGATCAACTGGTACCTATTGCTCAACTGGTAGAACAAGCCCTAGCAGCTAAAGTGGAATCAAAGGATGAATGGATTATTGACTCAGGATGCTAAAGTGCTTCTTGAGTTAATAATCTTTTAAGTGTTGGTCAATTAGTTGAGAAAGGTTTTCAGTTACAATTTAAAAATGGAAAATGCAAAATCATGAATAGATCTGGTTTGGAAATTGCAACAGGTAATCAGACTAGAGGTAATATCTTTCATTTGAATAACAGTGAAAAGGCATGCTTAATTGCACATATAGATGAAAGTTGGCTATGGCATAAAAGACTATGTCATGTAAATTTTGATTGCATGGTAAAAATCAGTACTTCTAAGGCAGTTAGAGATCTACCTAAAATTGTGAAACCTCAGAATATAATTTGCAAGGAATGCCAATTTGGAAAACAGGTTAGAGCTAGTTTTAAAAGCATTTCAGAAAAATCCAATAATGCTCTTGATTTAATTCACACTTATTTATGTGGTCCAGCTAGAACTAAAAGCTTACAAGGTGATAGATATTTCATGCTAATTATTGATGATTATTCTAGAATGTGTTGGGTTACTTTTCTCAAAGAAAAATCAGAAGCACTTGGGAAGTTCAAGCTATTCAAAGAAATGGTTGAAAATGAAATCGGTAAGAAAATTAAATGTTTAAGATCAGATCAAGGAGGAGAATTCACATCTAGAGATTTTAATACATTCTGTGAAGTAAATGGAATCAAAAGACAGTTATCAACACCTCGGACACCACAACAGAATGGAGTTGTTGAAAGGAAGAACAAAACTATTTTGGATGCAGCAAGAAGTATGTTATCAGAAGCAAATCTACCACATGTGTACTGGAGAGAGGCAGTAAGCACTGCTATCTATACATTCAACAAATTTCACATCAAAGGTGAAACCGGTAAGACCCCTCATGAACTATGGTTTGGTAATACCCCTACTCTTAAGTATTTCAGAATTTTTGGAGGTAAATGTTATATTAGAAGAGATGAGTATATTGGCAAGTTTGATCCTAGAAGTGATGAAGGAATATTTCTTGGTTACATCATTTAACTCGAAAACACCTCTAGGATGCATTCCATAAACAATCTGAAATGGGCTCTTACCAATGGATCTGTTTACACTGTCATTGTATGCAAACTTTGCCTGATGGATGAGTTGATCCCAACTTTGCCCATATTCTTTGGTAAGACATCTAAGTAGGTTACCCAATGTTTTGTTCACCACTTCTATTTGGCCATCTGTCTGTGGATGGTAAGCTGAGCCAAAAGACAAGTTAGTACCCAATTTCTTCCATAAAGTTTTCCAAAAATGACCCAAAAACTTAATATCTCTATCAGATACAATACTAGATGGAAAACCATGAATTCTTACAACTTCCTTAAAGAAAAGAAAACCAATGTGACTAGCATCATTAGTGGTTTTGCAAGGTATGAAATGTGCCATTTTACTGAATCTGTCAACAACCACAAAAATACTATCACACCCTGCTTTAGTTCTAGGTAAACATACCACAAAATCCATACTGATGCAATCCCAAGGCCTAGAAGGGATGGGAAGAGGCTAATACAAACTAGCCTTAGTGCTAGTACCCTTGGCTTTCTGACATACCATGCATTGCTCAACATATTTCCTGACATCTGCCTGCATCTTAGGCCAAAAATAGTGCCTCTGAACCAATTCCAAAGTCTTATTAAGACCAAAGTGACTACTCAAGCAACCATTGTTCTTTTCCTATATCAGATTCTCCCTCATTGAACCTTTTGGCACACACAGCTATCAACCCCTGAATAACAATCCATTCTGCAAAGTATAGTCAGCATATTCACTATGAAAAGTATTCTGGAAATCTTGACAAACCTTGTAAATATCAGCAAAATCATAATCATGTGGGTATAAATCCTTAAAACATTCTATACCAATACTTCTAATCTGAATTTCTTGAACAGTAAGTAACCTCCTACTCAATGCATCAGCTACTTTATTGCACTGTCCTTTCTTATTCTTCAAAGTAAAGGTATATGCTTGCAAAGACTCTACCCATTTAACATGTCTGTGACTAAGCTTATCCTGTGAATTGAGAAAACTAAGTGCCTGGTTGTCAGTGTAAACCACAAATTCTTTAGGAAGAAGATAATGCCTCCATTTCCTAAGTACCTGAACCAAAGCATACATTTCAAGATCATATGAAGAATATTTCCTCTTAGCATCGTTAAGCTTTTCACTGAAAAATGCAACAGGCCTATTATCCTGACTCAAAACAACACCAATAGCAATATTACTTGCATCACACTCTAAGGTAAACAATTTGTCAAAACTAGGTAGAATCAACATTGGTTGGGTAGCAACTCTGACTTTCAACAATTCAAATCCCTTGTTGGCTGCTTCTATCCACTGAAATTTCACTTTCACACCACCCTTAATGGTTTCCAACATAGGTGCACATATTTCACTAAAACCTTTGATAAATTTCCTATAAAATTGAGCAAGTCCATGAAAACTCCTGACATCACTAGCATTCTTAGGGGTTGGCCAATTAACTATGGCTTCTACCTTACTTGGATCCATCTTCAAATCACCCCCTGAAACAACAAAACCCAAATAGACCAGCTCTTGCTTAAGGAAATCACATTTCTCTAGATTGATAGTAAGTTGTTCATCATTCAATCTTTGTAAGACAATCTGCAAATGTTGGAGGTGTTCTTCCTTGGTTTGACTGAAAATTAAGATGTCATCAAGGTACACAACTACAAACCTGCCTATGAAGTCATGTAACACCTCATTCGTCAATCTCATAAATGTACTGGGTGCATTTGTTAATCCAAATGGCATGACTAGCCATTCATACAACCCCTCATTTGTCTTGAAAGCTGTTTTCCATTCATCCCCCTCTTTGATGCGGATTTGATGATAACCACTTTTTAGGTCTATTTTACTGAAATATTTTGCTCCCCCTAAACAATCCATAAGATCTTATATCCTAGGGATGGGGAATATATACCTGATTGTGATCCTGTTTATTGCTCTTGAATCTGTACAAAGTCTCCAAGCCCCACCTTTCTTAGGTGCTAACACTGTGGGTACTACACATGGACTAATACTTTTTCTAATCAATCCTTGGTCTAAGAGCTCTTGGATTTGTCTTGACACTTCCTGATTTTGTTCAGGTGTCATTTTGTAAGTAGCTTTGTTTGGTAAGGATGCACCTGGGATGAAGGCTATCTGGTGGCTAATGGCTCTCTGAGGAGCTAGAGAGGTTGGTTGACCATCATTTACAATTGACTTAAACTAATATAGAAGTTGCTGCACCTCATATGGGATTTCTACCTTCTTTTCTTTCTTTTCATCAACTAGTTTAGTTACCAATGCAAAACCTATGCCATCACCTTCTTTTAAGGTATGAATGAACTCCTTTTCACCAACTAACAAAGTTTTGGGAACTTGTGGTTTGCTGCCCTCTCTTTCTTCATTGAGGGACTGAATTTTATAGTTGATACCATTCTTGAAAAATGAGTATGAGTTCTTTTCACCATCATATTGTGCTTTCTTGTCAAATTGCCAAGGTCTTCCTAAAAGCAAATGACAAGCATCCATAGGTAGTATATCACACAAAATCTTATCTTGGTACTCACCTATGTTAAACTCTACCCGTGTTTGTTCACTCACCAATACATGCTGCCCTTTTTCCAACCATGTGACCTTGTAGGGCTCATTGTGTTGTATTCTAGGTAGATGAAGTTTTGTAGCAGCTTCTTCTGATATGATGTTATCAGTTGATCCTGAGTCAATGATAACTTTGCACACCTTTCCTTGGATCTTACATTTGATCCTGAAAAGAACTTTCCTTTGAGACATATCTTTCTGGGATGGTTCTTTCATGAGGATCCTCCTGATCATGAGGTTTTCCCCTTCTTCTGATGGTAGACACCTTTGATTTGGTGTGGTTTCTTCTTGCACAAAATGGACTCTCTTATCACCTCCTTGAGATGAGCTTGGCTTCTCTAGGCATCTACATGTTGGATGGCCTAGTTTCTGACAGTTGTAACACTTCATGGTGGAGAAGTATGAACCTCTTCTAGGTCCATTAGATCTACCCCTTCCTGGGTTGCCTGATCCCCTACCCCTATAGTTGGGTCTACTCTGAGAATCCTTGCTTTTCTCAATAAGGTTAGACTCTCCTTGGGACCTATGATCTGTATTTCTTCCCCCAAAACTGCCTCTATGACTGCCTCTGTTTCCTCTGCCTCTGCCTCTACCATTTTGTTCTTGTTTCTTCTTGTTTCTCTCTTCTACCTTCAGTGCTAATTGAAAACACTTCTGTAATGTGTTGGGACACCATAGGCTTAACTCTTCCTGAATATTCCATCTTAACCGATTGAGATACCTAGCTACTCTGACATTTTCATCTTCTTGTACCTTAGATCTAAGGCTTAGTTTTTGGAATTCTTCATTGTAACTACTGACATCTAGGTCTTTCTGTCTCAAGTTTTGTCTCTTCCTATGTAACTGGATTTCATAATCTCTAGGCATGTAGGTGTCTTTGATTTTAGTTACCATTGTCTTCCAGGTGGTTATGGGTTTCTTTCCCTCTTTCACCCTTTCCTCTTGGATGAATTTCCACCAAGTTAAGGCTGCCCCTCTCATTCTGGATTTGGCTACCTTCACTTTCTATGCTTTAGTAATGCCATCACATTCAAAGTGATTCTCTAGACCCTCTGTCCACTCCATTAGTGCTTCTGGTTCCATCTTACCACTGAAAAGGGACACTCCATCTAGGGCCTTTCCAGTCAAAGCTTTCAAAGCTTGTAAAAAGGTTTCTTGTTCTCTATCCAAGATTGGATCTGGTTCTGGGACTTCTTCCTCTAAGGTTTCCTTCTTATCTTCAGCATTTTCTACTCTCTCACTGACTTCTTCAGTCTTGACTTCTACTTGGTTCAATTTTTTTTCAAGTTGTTGTAATCTTTCCCTAAGGAGTTTATTTTCTTCAACCTGATCCTCCATCCTCTTTGCTAACTCTGCATTGGTCA
The DNA here is from genome assembly GCF_030272615.1 of Cryptomeria japonica. Taxonomy (NCBI): domain Eukaryota; kingdom Viridiplantae; phylum Streptophyta; class Pinopsida; order Cupressales; family Cupressaceae; genus Cryptomeria; species Cryptomeria japonica. The sequence continues at coordinate 45,428,055 of NC_081415.1, read as the reverse complement.
CCATGGTGTTGGTGTTGTCTCCCACTGACTCACTACCTGACATGTGCTAATCTCTCAGCCCAAATCTGAATTGGCTCTAATACCACTATGATGAGGAGGTAAAATAGAAGTTGGTCTTCTTTGAGGTTGGTGGGCTTTTGTTCTCAATGTGCTTCCCAAATCAATCCCTAGGCACAAATGGGATTCTTCTAAACCTTTCTCCTATCTCCTCCTCTCTATTCAACACTGCTTGCACCCTATTGTATTGGACATCACTCCTCCTTACCTTCCATGCTAAGGCATTCAAGTCTGAAATGAGGTCCTCTTGAGTGTCACCAAAAATGAACAAGTTTGGTTGTCCAACTGGCTGAATCTCCTCTCTTCCAGGAATGGGCAACTGTTGGAGAACCATGGTTTACCTAATCTTATTTGCACCTTTAAGGATTCCAATCATATTAATCTATTGATTGAGCATCTAGACAGGTCTGCAAAGTATGATGATTGTCCTTCACCTTTCAAGAATGAACATTTCCAAATTGGATGCAAAGAACGTTGGTTTACTCAAGGCAACTTCTAGGTTCAAATGGTCATTTTGATCAAATAAATTAATGTAATGCTGAGGAGCTTGTAGTAGAGTGTCTCAGGTCTTAACTTATCAGTTTTTAAGATTTGAAACCATCACTTACTCCTCCTTCCTTACCGATTTCATGAAATTGTCAAATTTGCTCCAAAAAGGCTACTAGAATTAGCCCTAGTTTTTAGTGAAAATTTGTTCACCCTGCTCAATCTGTTAAACTTCATGACAAACCCTTGGAGATGTAATCTATTGATGATGAAGACTCAAGGATTTTTGCTATGGCAAGTACTGTATGGATTGTTTGAGGACTGTCCCACAAAATAGGCACTTTTCAAGGGTTTTTAAGAGTTTTAGTGAGGGTTTGCAATTTGAAGATCTTCTCCATGATGCTAGACCCACTTTAAGTGTTCAAAACTTGCTATGAAATCTATCAAACACTTCAAAGGATCCAAAGTCCAACTTAGAATATTGTCATTATGTCAAATAATTGCCTTACTGCTGCCCTTACACAGAAAAAATAGTCTAGAGGACTGGGACAGCAATGTTTTTAAGATTTTGCATACTTTTTGAACATTTGTAAACCCAATACAATGAAAGTATATCAAATATGGATGCAACAAAGACTTAACATGAGTTTGAACACCCTACAAAGCAAATAAGAAGGGATTTTTATAACTACTATTCATACACCGCCATCACTGCACTTTAACAACATTAATACTATTACACTTTCTTTCTTTCTTTTAATTCACTTCTTCACTCTTTCCCTGGCCTGCAAAAAGGTGTTAATGGCAAGGTAGAACAATGTATATAGCCCCTTCAAGACCTTGTACATTTGAACATTTAAAAGATGCCACAAAGTATGACAGCATTATAAGACTATAATAGAGAATACACCTTTCTAGGATCCTTATTTAGGTCCTTTACAATCAGATTGTGTATCTTGTCTTCCTAACATTGAAAACATTTATAAATACATTCCATGATGCATGAAAGAGGAATCCATCATTCCATACTATCCATTTAGGGAGGTTGGCAATGAGGATCTAACAATGAAACAGTGACTCACTGTTTTGCAGTCTGATTACACCTTTGTTTCTTGCATCCAACCAAGTCATGAGAGAGACAAGGATGGTAAAAGGCAATGATATCTCTTGCCAACTTAGTTCTTCTTCAACATTTCAAAGTACAGTGCTATGAACAACAAAGTACCATTCACACAACATTAAGAATACCCAAGCCAAGTTGATCACTTCACAGACTTGCCATGGGTTTACAAACACTTGTGCATTGCTAGAAAAGGAAAATAGATGTATGATACAGTATGTACAGAGGATCCAACAAATTTCCTCCAAAGTCATGGGTGAAGAGACTTTGAAGAAATCAGTTGGACCATGAATGATCTTCCATTGGAACCACAAAACAATGCTTTTCCCAAGAACACTTCAAACAAAACTTGTTCCAAATCACTACTCAAACATCAAATGAGTTCACACCAATCAAAAACAGGAGTAGTACGGACTCATGGAGCCATGGTACGGACTGTACTCTCAAAAGTGCAGGAAAACTAGTTAAAACTCACAAAATACAAGAACAAACAAGTATTTATTTTATTTTTCCAACATGAACCATAAATACAATGATGGGAACATGGTTTTTATACATGTGCCAACTTATTGAAGCCTTTGTATGGATAGGTTTAGGCTGGAACTAACCAAAACCACCAAAAGTCACTTTTTTGCACTTTTTGACAGCTTTTTGACAACTTTTGACAACTTTTGTTGCTCAAAAAGTTGCATTTTGACTCCCGGTGACTTGGCACTCAAACCAATGGCTCAAAATCATTGGAAAAACTAAATAAACATGCTCCAATTCCTTTCAAGGCTTTACAACATCAAAAATTCAAAAATGCTCATTTGGACCCAAAATTGACAATTTTTGGCCCACTGAGAAGAAAACAAAAATCTTGGAAACTCTTAACACAAATGAGTTCCAAACCTTATTACACCACAAAACAAACCTATTAAACCTATTAGAAGCATAAAATAAACACACATGCTTAATTTGCAATAAAATGTTATACCTGCTAGGATTTGAGCATTCAGGTGCTCCTGCACCAAAGAGGAAGTCTATATTGAACAACCTGATGGATTTTCTTTGAGAGATGACAATGATATGGTTTGCAGATTAAGAAAAGCTTTGTATGGACTAAAACAAGCTCTAAGAGCCTGGTATGCAAGATTGGATAAGTATCTTTTAAAGATTGGTTTTACTAAAGGAAATGCAGATAGCAATTTATATTACAAAGTAACTAATGATGACATCTTGATTATGGAAGTATTTGTTGATGATATAATATTTGGAGGAGAAGATGGATTATGCAAAGAATTTTCTCTTAAAATGCAACATGAATTTGAAATGTCTATGATTGGAGAAATAAAATTCTTTTTAGGATTGCAGATTTTACAAACTGATAAAGGCATATTTTTTAATCAATCTAAGTACTTGAAGGAGCTACTCAAGAAATTTGGGATGGAGAACTCTAAACTGGTAAGCATACCTATGACTACAAATGACAAATTATCTCAAAGGGATGAATCTACACCTATTAATCCAACTAGATTCAAATATATGATAGGAGGTTTACTGTATTTGACACAAACCAGACCTGATATTATGAATGCTGTATGTATAGTTTCTAGATTTCAGAGTAATCCTAGGGAAAATCATGAATCAGCAGTAAAAAGGATTTTTTGGTACTTACAAGGCACAACAAATCTTGGATTATGGTATCCTAAAGATGAAAATTTTGATCTATATGCATACATAGATGCAAACTGGGCAGGAGATGTGGATGATAGAAAAAGAACCATTGGAGGAGCATTCTTTCTTGGTTAAGTAAGAAATAGAGTTGTACATCTTTATTAACAGCAAAATCAGAATATGTTGCAGCAGCAACAAACTATACACAGGTACTTTGGCTTAAGCAAATGTTGAAAGACATAAAGGTAAAATGCAAGGAACCTATTACTATATATTGTGATAACACTGCAACAATTGATATATCTAAGAATCCAGTATTACATTCTAAAACAAAACATGTTTCTATCAAACTGAATTTTCTAAGGGAAAAATTTGAAGAAAAGGAGATAAAACTGGTTTATGTGAATACTAAAGAACAACTTGCAGATATTTTTACAAAACCTTTGCCTAAGGAAACTTTTGAGTATCTCAGAGATCAGCTCGGAGTCTTACCTCCACCGGTAGAGACTTAGATAGTTGATGATTGCCATCAACCGACAGAATTAAATGGACAAATCTTTTATTTCGGTATTTGATGAGGAAGCTACTTCTAAGGGGGAGTAGTTGGTATATTGAATTGGTTGGTATTTTGTATGAACTTGACTTTTTGTGACTTTGGCATTTGATGTCAAAGGGGAGAGATATATGGAAAAACATTAGGGAAAGATATATGGAAAAATGCATTATCTTTTTGAGGAGAGATTGGTATTGAAAATAAATCCTTGAATAAACACATGTTACTCTCAGGGGGAGAAATGGAGATTGTTGATTTTTGTACTTGGCATTTCTGTTTTGGCACTTTGATTGTTTTTCCATCTTGTGTTGCTATCAATGCCAAAGGGGGAGATTGTTGGTAGTTTGGCATGGTTTTGTCATTGATGTCAACACCTGCTAAATACACCTACTTTAGAGATCCAACAACATTCACCGGCAAATAGTAAACTGTGCAAACAGTCACTAGTATATGATTAGCCGATAGGATATAATGTTCACCAGTACCCTAAATGACATGGAAGACACTTGGTAATGTCGAAGATATCATGTGGACACTTTACTTTGAAGTAATAATCATTGGTATATTCTTATTTGCATATTTGCTTTTACCGGCAAATAGGTCCAGGTTATCTAGGGTTACACTGGTAGGCTTATCTTTTCCAGATCAGCATGGCACACTATGGAGATGATTTATTGTTATTGTAAATGCATCAAGCCGACATGTTCAATTGGTTATTGCAGCAGATATTGTATTATTTGTAAAATATTTTTATTGTAATATCTTGTAGAGCTGACCTACTAAAATTGGTCTTAGGGTATGGTATAAATGTAAGATCTTATTTGCAAGATCAAGTGTGGAATGCGAAAAAGATTTAAGGAAGGGTATATGCGAGATCAAGCAGGAATATACATGAAGACATCATTTGAAGGTGAAGTTAGGTTTTTGTAGAAGCATATCAGCATTACAGCGGTACTGAATCCAACATATGAAGATGTTATTTTGTGTAGTACATTCTCATTGGATTTAACCCTCCAACTGTAGTCAGTGTGACTCCCATTTGTGATTGAGTAGTGAGCTCTAGGCTATTGGCCTTTCTGCATGTGCAGACCCCTCTTTGTACACTTACTATCTACAGTAGTATCATCTGATTGTGGGTAAGGGTTCCCACCGTGGCTTTTCCCCTTACAGGGTTTCCACGTACAAAGATTGGTGTCATGTGTTGTGGATGACTTTGTGCTTATGTTTCATGCATTAATTCTTACCGATATAGCAATTTTCTATTAACACTGTTTACCGACATACTTAACTGTCTTACTGGTATTAAGCATTAAGTTGGTTAATAAGATTTTGATTTGAATTTATTTGACAACTGATTCACCCCCCCCCTCTTAGTTGTCTCCAGGACCTACACTATAAGCACATAGCTATCAAAGGCATACCTAGGTAGCTTGAATGGTTGACCTTCAAAACCACCCACGCGAAGGTAGGTGAACCTAGGAAATTGAATAAAGAAACTACCATATATACTTATAAATTCCATTGCTTCATTTGATATCCTCTTATTCACATGACCCTGGAGCTCAAAAGAAATTTTTCTTGCGAAGGCACCATTCCATCTATCAATTTGTTCTACATATTTTTATTATTGTAACAAAGGATAATCATCATATATCTTCACGCCATCCACCCATGATTCATTTAGAAAACCAGGACAATCTCTTATACAAGCTAATATGCAGAAAAGGTAAGAGGACATATAAAAATGAGACATTCCCACAAAGTTACTCAAGCCTTCATGAAGTCTCTTGGCAATGACCTGAGCCCAATCAAGGTATCTATCACCAGATAACAACACCTGAATGTAAAAATACATCCAATCTTCCCAATACAAGGAGTGTGAATTTCCCTTTAGCCTATTTAGAAGTATCACAATGTCTCACACTTCTGTGATGAAGTGCTCTCTAGTCAGGGTCTTTGGTAGCCGTGACCCTCCTTTTTGAACTTTGAGGAGCCAATTCTTAGCAATTACACTCCTGTACATACTCTTTTTCTCTAAGAAGTAGGCGTATGAGGTCCCAATAGTCCAATCCTCATATAATTCCTTGTGTGGGATTCCCATCGCCACCATTACTATTTCTCTGTTGATACTAACTAGCGGCTCACCATCACTAGTTCTTATACATCCATTCTCTGCATCATGCCTATTCATGCAAGCAATCACCAAATTTGGACATGGTGCAACAAGAAGAAATGCAACGGCTTCAATAAGACCATTTTTCACTATTTTCTCCATCATTGAACTAGTTTGAGGGTTCTTGGTTCATTTTAGGAAATCCCCTAAATCAACGTGAGCCAAGGAAGTATCTTCTAGCTTTGGTAACATGCTCACTAAACATGAGGTCTAGCCAAGCTTCGACAATACCGACCTCATACTGCCTATCTATATTTCTAACCAAGCAATTATAAAATAGGGCAGAGTTTTATTCCAACAAGCTAAAAAATTTCTTCCTACACTAATAAATCTTTAGAACTAAAGAAATACAACATAGGGGAATCGTTTGAACTTACCCGTTACCACCATGAAACTGGAAACCTTCACAGGAAATCAGAGCTAAATTTACCTTTGGCACCTCCAATTTGCTCGATTATAGCAACAACGACCCTTACAAATTATGGAGATGAATTCATATAATCCTTTTGAACAGACGAGAAAATATCAAGAAAATCACACATGCTTCATAATGATTCACTTATGTGTGTAAAGTAACAGTGAAATGACTAAAAATCTGACACCTTCTTAAATATCCATCACTTTCGCACAAACAGTTGATGCTCTCATGATTACTTTTCATGTTTAAAATTTTAAACTGTTAAGTACTGGGAATATTCCTCCATGCCGCACCACTTTTAGTATTGACAAAATCCTTAGAATTAGTTTTCAAGTGAAACTTATGAACCTTAAACCATCTCATGGAGAGTTCAATGGTTCAAGTTCAACTAGAAAGTACAATAATGAACTAGCAGCACAAAACAATACCGGGAACAAGCAATAATCATGATTATCAAACAAGAACTTTGAACCTTTGAATTGTTGAACCAGAAAGACAAATGGTTCATGGGTCAAATTCCAAACCGACTTAACACATATTGACATCCGCTCACTAAGCAACATCACATAGCCATGACTCACAAAGACATTTTGAACCTTTTGAACCTTGAACCAAAAAGACAAATGGTTCACAAGTTCAAAGTTCAAAACACAAAACAATAATTCACTTGCTTTAGTGGAGACAAAGACCACTGATGACCTTTTTCTAAAATGTGCCTTGAAGCTTAAACCTTTTGAACTATTTTTAAGAGTTAAATGACTTAATTTGAATACGAAGGAGTACAAACAGACTCGAAAGAAATAAAGACAATATAAGGCAACCCACGAGCTTGATCATTAAAAATAGAAAATTGTAGGGGGGGCTAACATGACACTAGTTTAAGGATTTACTGACAGAGCTCTCACTGAGGAATCTTGACAGGATGAATAATTGGTATTGGTGCAACTTCTTCATGGATTTCAAGATGCTGAAGATGTTCTTTGAAGACATTACTTTGGCATGGTGGACCCAAAATAGGTCCGGTGCCTATCTAGGTTATGGACCGGTATCATGTTAATGTGTAATCTACATGTTATCGGGATGTTTTATGGATTTATTATTATTGTTTTGGTCTTAAGCCAACATGGTCATATGTGAAGGAGATTTGGTCGATCATAGGTGATCGAATTGGGATTAAGGAAGAGATCAAAGGCCTCCGGTATTGAGCTTAACCGAGACTATAATTAGGCATGGTAGATGCTATCTCTAGTGGTTCACCCTATTGGATTGTTTTCCATTTATCCTAACATGGTTGTAGCCTCTTTGTAGTCAGTGAGACTCTTTTGTAATGAGTAGTACGCTCTAGGCAGTGTGCCTTCCTGCATGTGCAGGCCCCTCATTGTATCACATACTTTCTATAGAAGTATCATCTAACTGTGGATAGGCTTCCCATTGCGGTTTTTCCCTTTTTGAGTTTTCCATGTACAAATATTGGTGTTATGTGGTATGGTTTCTTTGCATTGATTATCTATTTAATTATTAAGTTTTATTGTTTACTGGTATCTGTTTCTGCTTTACTGATACTTAATCAGGTTAAAGGTTATTAAGTGGATTAAATGTTATAATCTATTAACAACTGATTCACCCCCCCTCTCAGTTGTTCACTGGTTATCCTAACAATTGGTATTAGAGCCTTGGTCCTCTTTTACAAAAGCTTAACTGCTTGAGGTAGATCCTATGGAAGCTAACACTTCTAATCCACCGACAACTATTTTTAGAAGAGAAATCCCTAAGCTTGATGGAACAAATTATGGGATATGAAAAATTTGAATGGAGACTCATCTTAGATGTCTTGGCAAGGATATTTGGGAGATCACTAAGAATGGATATACACCTTATGATCCGGCATTTGGAAATCTTGCTCCTGCAGACTTGGACAAGAATATTGAAAATGATTGTAGAGCTAGAGAAGCCCTCTTGTGTGCACTTACTGATCAAAAGATCATGGGATTGACTGATAAATCATCGACAAAGGTTACATGGGACAAATTGTAGACTCTGAATGAAGGTGATGCTATTGTCAAAATTTCTAAACTTGATGGTTACTGGGTAAGATATGAAAACTTGAAGATGGAAGATAATGAAAAAAAAATTTTGTTTATGGAAAGAGTAAATGGTATTATTATGGGAATTCAATATTGTGGAGGAATTCTGAGTGTAGATGAAATAGTTTCCAAAGTCTTGAGAGCCCTTCCACTAGCTTACAAGATGAAGGCAATTGCAATTAATGAGTTGAGAATAATGGCTATCTCTGTAGTTAATAGAGACATTTTGATTGGGAAATTATTCGCTTTTGATCTTGAAGAATTTGGATCTTCTGGATTTGTAAAGTCTGGACCTACTTTTCATGCATCATCATCATCATATACCAGCAAAAGTGATTGGAAAGTCTTATATGCAAAATAATTGGAAAGACATGAGGAGAGAAGATGAAGAATTTGAGCAACTTGAAGCCTTATTTGCTAGATGAGTACCTAAAGGTCCGAGAGGAAGTAAGTATGAAGGAAAAGAACCTTTTAAATGGTTTTCATGTAATAAGATTGGTCATTTTGCATCTAGATGTCCCGAAAGGAATGTAAGGTTTGAGGAAAGAGTTAAGAAATCATTTAAGCCTAACCAGAATAGATATAGATTCAAGAAAAGTAACAATTCTACATAGCGGATGAGAAAGGAGTAACTAATGACTCTGGAGATGAATCGACAAAAGACTCTACTAGTGGATCTAGCAATGGAAAGGAATGGGTGTTCTATGCTTTAAAGGAAGATGACTCAAAATCAGCTATCAAAAATGAATAAAAGGCCCTGGTAGAAAAAGTTGAAGATGAGGATGAATGGGTAATTGGTAGTGGATGCTCACATCATATAACTACAGATAAAGGGAAATTTTTGTCCCTACAAGAATACAATGGTAGTCAAGTCATATTTGGAGATGACAAAGCATGTATGATCAGAGGTAGAGGTATTATTTCTTTGGATAGTAAGCATAGCACTGATAATGTTTATTATGTAGAAGGTTTCAAGCATAATATTTTGAGTGTTGGTCAATTGGTGGAGAAGGGTTTCCAACTTTAGTTTAAAGAGAGAAAATGCAAAATCATTAACAAGACTAGTTTGGAGATTGCAACCGGTATTCAAAATGGAGGTAATATCTTTCAGTTGAACATTGGTAATAAGACATGTTTGATTGCTCATATTGATAAGAGTTGGTTATGGCATAAGAGATTGTGTCATGTTAATTTTGATTGTATTGTTAAGATCAGTTCAACTAAGGTATTTAGAGATATACCTAAGATTATGAAGCCTCATAATCCGGTATGTAAGGAATGTCAATTGGGAAAGCAAGTTAGAACTTCTTTTAAGAGCATACATGATAAATCTAATGTTGTACTTGATTTGATTCACACTGACTTATGTGGTCCAGCAAGCACAAATATTTCAAGGTGATAGGTATTTCATGTTGATTATTGATGACTATTCTAGGATGATGTGGGTGACTTTTCTTAAGGAGAAGTCTGAAGCTTTTGAGAAATTCAAGATCTTTAGAGCAAAGGTTGAAATAGAAACTGGATTGAAAATCAAATGTCTAAGATCAGATCATGGTGGCAAGTTCACTTCTCATGAATTTAATAGTTATTGTGAGACAAATGGAATCAAGAGACAATTATTTGCACCTCTGACTCAACAGAATGGAGTAGTGGAAAGAAAGAACAAAGCCATTTTGGATGCAGCAATATCTATGATGACGGAAGCCAAATTGCCTCATATCTACTGGAGAGAAGTAGTGAGTACAACAGTCTACACATTCAATAGAGTTTGCATCAAAGGTGAAACCCGTAAGACCCCTTATGAATTATGGTTTGGACATACACCTACTATTAATTATTTCATAATTTTTGGAAGTAAATGCTATATCAAAAGAAATGATTCAATTGGAAAGTTTGATCCTAGATGTGATGAAGGGATATTTCTTGATTATTCAATTCAAATCAAAGCATATAGATGTTATAAAAAAAGATTGCAGAGAATTGTGGAGAGTGCTAATGTGAAAGTTGATGAGTAGTACAAAAATCATTATATATCATATGACAATGAACCGATAGTGGAAATGATCATAACTGAACTGACAATGCCTCAAATGGTACATGAAACTGAGACAGTTATACTAGCACAATCAGAAAATTCAATAGTGACTGATGATCAAAGCAGTGAACTTGAAGTTTAGAAGACACCAAGGTATGTAAGATTAAATCAATCTGAATATCAAATCATTGGAGATAGGAACAAGGGAGTTATGACAAGAAGAAAACTAGCAAATGAAGAGGTATGTCTTATTTCTCAAGTTGAACCAACATCTGTCATTGAAGCTTGTAAGGATGAACATTGGTTAAAGGATATGAAAGATGAATTAGATCAGATAGAAAAGAATGAAACTTGGACTTTAGTTCCCCGACCTATAAATAAAAATGCTATTGGAACTAAATGAGGATGGTCAAGTTGTGAGAAAAAAGGCTAGATTGGTTTGTAAAGGATATTCTCAAATGGAAGGAATTGATTATGGTGAGACATTTACACCTATAGCTAGAATTGAAGTTGTTAGACTATTTCTTAGCTATGCAGCTTATAAGAACTATAAGGTTTATCAAATAGATGTTAAATGTGCATTTTTGAATGGTGAACTTGAAGAAGTATACATTGAGCAACCTAATGAATTTTCACTAATAGATGATAAAGATATGGTTTGTAGATTGAAGAAAGTTTTATATGGATTGAAATAGGCTCCTAGAGCTTGATATGCAAGGTTGGATAAATATCTTTTGAAACTAGGTTTTACTAAAGACAATACTGATAGTAATTTATATTATAAGATTATTGATAATGATATTCTGATTATTGAAGTGTTTGTTGATCATATCATTTTTGGAGAAGATAAATTGTGCATGGAATTTGCTAACAATATGAAGAATGAATTTGAAATGTCCATGATTGGTGAGATGTGATTTTTCTTAGGTTTGCAGACTACTCAAATTGACAAAGGCATTTTTATCTGTCAAACTAAGTATTTGAGGGAATTGTTGAAGAAGTTTGGTATGGATTATTCCAAACTAATAAGTACTCCTATGGTGACAAGTGAGAAATTATCTATCAAGTATACTTCTACACTAGTAAATCTGACAAGGTATAAGTCTATGATTGGTGGTCTATTATATTTAACTCAGACTAGACCAGATATTATGAATGTAGTAAGTATTGTTTCAAGATATCAAAGTAATCCTAAAGAAAATCATGAATGTGTAGTAAAGAGGATATTTTGGTATTTGCAAGGAACAACAAAATATGGTTTATGGTATTCTAAAAATTATGATTTCACTTTATGTGCATATACTGACTCAAGTCTTGTGGATGAAGCAAATGTTGAAGGATATCAGGGTAAATTGTAGTGAACCGGTAGTTATCTATTGTGTAACTCTGTAGATATTGACATGTCTAAGAATCTAGTATTTCACTCTAAGACTAAACATATATCAATAAAGTATAACTTTTTGAAGGACAAGGTAGAAGCAAAGGAAGTCAAATTGTTTTATGTAAACACTAAAGAACATATTGCAGACATATTCACTAAACCATTGTCTAAGGGATCATTTGAGTATTTGAGAGACAGGTTAGGGGTTTCTGCCCCTCTAAAAGAGACTTGATTGATGTAGTTTTGTCATCAGTCTGACATGCATTATTAGAGACATTATTCATTCCAACACTGATGAATGGTGCTACTACTCAAGGGGAGTAGTCACAACTTTGAGATACAAAGGTTTTCTTGCTTTGATATTTTTGTCAAATTTCTAGCATTGATGTCAAAGGGGGAGAGATAGTGATGTGAAAAAAATAAATGCAGAACTTTATAAAGATATCATTCACAGGGGGAGAGTTATTCAGGAGATCATTGTTTGTCTTCCACACGGGGAGACTTGTTTGGCATTTTTTTGGTACTTAGATGTTTTTCACATCTAGTGTTGCCATCAATGCCAAAGGGGGAGATTGTTTGCATTATGGATGAATTGATTCTGTGTTGCATTGATGTCAACACTAGCCGTTATGGTTGGTTACCGATAGACAAGTTTTGGTTACCGGTAGAAAATCTAGTGTTATTGGCAGAAGAAACTATTTGTTGGACACTTCCGACATGTTTGGATCTATAGAATGTGATTGGTTACATGTGGTATGTGCTTCTGGAGCATTTCTTGGTTGGTTGGTATTGACTTGGTAATCAGATTCTATCATGCACTCTAGTAAACCCTTACCAGCACTAGTTTAAGGCTTTACCGACAGAGCTCTCACTGAGGAATCTTGACAGGATGCATAATTGGTGTTGGTGTAGCTTCTTCATGGATTTTAGGATGCTGAAGATGTTCTTTGATTGTGCTTCAACTACTTGAAGACATTGCTTTGGTGTGGTGGACCCAGAATAGGTCTGGTACCTATCTAGGTTATGGATTGGTATCATGTTAACATGTACTCTACACGTTACCGGGATGTTTTATGGATTTATTATTATTGTTTTGGTCTTAAGACGACATGGAATATCATTGTAATATGGATCTATGTAATGATCTTATTGTAATATCTTTTAGGTGGCCAACCTAATTGGTTTAGGCCTTAGGGTTTGTATAAAATGATGTAAGATCTCATTGTAGATCGTGGCATGTGTGGCATGGGAATGGAATAAGTGTTCGTGGTCTTGGAATACAATATTATATGCGAAGGAGATTTGGTCGATCATAGGTGATCAAATTGGGATTAAGGAAGAGGTCAAAGGCCTCTGGTATTGAGCTTAATTGGGATTGTAATCAGGCATGGTAGATGCTATCTCTGGTAGTTCACCCCATTGGATTGTTGTCCATTTATCCTGAGATGGTTGTAGCCTCTTTGTAGTTAGTGAGACTCTTTTGTAATGAGCAGTACGCTCTAGGTAGTGTGCCTTCCTACATGTGCAAGCCCCTCATTGTATCGCATACTTTCTGCACAAGTATCATCTAACTGTGGGTAGGCTTCCCACCGTGGTTTTTCCCTTTCTGGGTTTTTCACTTACAAATGATGGTGTTATGTGGTATGGTTGCTTTGCATTGATTATATGTTTAATTGTTAAGTTGTATTTAAGTATCTATTTCTGCTTTACTGACACTTAATTAGGTTAAAGGTTATTAAGTGAATTAAATGTTATAATCTATTAACAACTGATTCATCCCCCCCTCTCAGTTGTTCACCAGTTATCCTAATAAAAGTGACATAGTAGAAGAATATTGTTATCATAAATTGATCATATTTGAAAGATTTAACATCTTAATAATTTTTCCATAATAGTCAATAAATATATGCTTTTAACATTTTATAAAATAGAAAAAAATATAAATTGTGATGCAAGTTAACCATATAACTTTAAAGCATGATAGAAATATGATAGTTGTTATAAATATAATTGGAAAACAAAATCAAATTTTGTTTAGAAGAAAAATATACAAATGAAAAGTAAAAGTCCAACCCACTTTCCAAAAGCCATCTTTTAAAACACTAAAAAATACATTGTTATCATTGTATGATTCCAATTCACCTTAGACATTCATGCACCTTCGTTATTCTATGTAAATTAAAATACATTCACTTTCTTTTACTTTGTCTATATCAATTGAATGTGCAATTATAACTTACAACAATATAACAATATATTATATCAATTGAATGAATGAATTTAAATTATAATAACAAAAAAAATAAAGAATAATAATTTAATAGATATGAAAATAATATTACGTAATTTTTTTGATCAGTAGATTGTAGTATTCGAGAATACACCCTTTATATTATAATAAACCAAAGAATACACTGCAACATTTTGGGTTGAAATAAGACCATATCATTTTAAAGGAAAATGATTATCTACAAAATAACATATATTTATATTTACTTTATTTCAATCTATTATCAACCAACTTAGTTATAGCGGCCATGTAGTTTATGTTATTTCATATACATATTGATATTTGGAGATTACTTATTTTAAGAGGTTTCTTCTATGAGTGAGTTCATCTATGAAATGCATTTTTTCACCTTTAATTTTCATTCTAGAAATTTGAGGCCTCTCACTACTTTTTCCTTGTCCTGATCTTGTTCTTTTGTAGACCTATAAGTATGAACTCCGACTTCATCGTTGGTTTCCTCTTTTAATTTTTTCAAAGCTACAACAATCAATTTTGCATGTTCATCCTTATAATGCAATCAATTATTGATGCTCCATAAATGTCCATTTTCAACCATAAAATGAAGGAACATTTTATTAACTCAATTTTACTCGAGATCTAAATAGGGAATGTTATATAATTTTATTAACTCAATTTTACTAAATTTTCTTTTGATATTCTTATTATTTAAAAGTAAGTAATATTCTAAAATATATGATGAAATATTCAATTGTTTATATTATTACGAATTTGAATCCAAACTCTTAAATAAGATGAACGATTCAATTTTTTTTATTTTTATAATTATAGATTCAAAATAAATATTGAATCATTAAAATTAAATAATTATTAATTACGTATAATTGATTATATTATTAAATATAATTGTTAAATATTTATTTATTTATTTTTAACCAAATTAAGATTCTAATTGTTTATATTATGTAGTCATTAACTATAACTCTAATCATATATCTTTAAAATTAATTTTTAAATGTATAAAATAGTTATATTTTTTATTAGTATAAATTTTGATTTCAAACAACTTTTGAACTATTAACATCATATTAGAATGTTTGTTCTTTTCACTATGATAATATTAGATCTTGGATAAATATGTCAAATGTTTATCTTTTTCACTACCATAGAACATGGTAAAAGATGTGATGTTGGATTTTAGACAAGTATCAAATCATAAACACCATTTATAAAACAACTTGAGTATTATGTCGACCTTTTCTAATACAAGGACTATGCTCATAAAGAAAGAAAAAATATACTCTTTTTTAAATGAAATATTTTTTAGTTTACCTTTCCATGAAAATAAATTAACTAAGAATCTAAGGACATTTATGTTTCACGCTATCATATGAGAAACATAAAATTTGATTGGAAGCATACATCAATAACCTACAACATTGTGTAATTTTTTTTAATGTTTAAAGAATAGATAACTAATTTTAATGGTGAGATTTGTATTTAACTATTTTTAAAATGAATCCACAAACTAAGATAAAGATGGCAATGAAAAATATATTCACCTCATAAACATATATCTCAACAAAGACTGCTAATCTTTCAAATGCACATATTTGAAGATCGAACCACAATAATAATTTCATTCAAGAAACCAAAATTATCTTTATTGAAAATCCAAAGAAAAACTTAGTTTTTGTCTTCCTCTCTCAAAAATTTTTGGACCTTTAAAATGACTTATCCAACCATATAAATAGCCTCCAAGCTATGATAGTTTGTTACACATAAAACCAGAGTTAAATAATTAACTCTATCCCAAAGTTTAAAGAAGTCTAGTTTCATAAAACTGAAAAGCGATAACTAAACTAAAAACACGATATGAGATGCGAGCAAAGAAAGCACGATCAAGCTCCAGCAGCTGATGTGGCTTCAACCTGTCTATCTTGTGATCTGGGAGTACTTTTAATGTTCCACCATTCCAGGTGAGCTGTTGAGAAGCTTAAGATGAGTTGACAATGTGGGAGGCCTATGTGTAAAATCAGTTGCTTCCATACTTCTTTCTTTTTACCTACCTACAAGACTTTATTCTTTTGCATCTCCAAATGATCAAACCAAATAGCCAACATAGATTCGACTTTTGTGACCTTTGAGAAGTCCTCAATTGTTAAGGACTTTGCTTCCTGAACCCGTTGTATTCAATCTTTGAAGGCCTAAATAATTTATAAATAATCCTCAAGCGTTTGCTTATCCTCTCTTAAGAGATGAAGATCTATACATTTCATGTCTTTTTGCATAGTGTCAGTCAACTCCTTCAATTCTTTTAAGAGCTTGAGGAATTCTTCATGTCCTTGCTGAATGATTGAGTTACTCCACTTAGTATTTTCTTTGCAAACAAAGAGTATGTTGTCATCTAGGCCATGCACCATCTTCTCAACGAGGAAGTCCATTACCCCATATCTCTATGTATCTCTCATCTGCCTTAAAATAGCCAGCCATTTACTTTTCTCTTTCTCCCAGGCAACCATCTTTGTCTCTAGCTCTTTCCCAACAGATTCCTCATTCTCAAACACTTTGACCAAATTAGAGATATAACTTGTCCCTTGATGTGCAATTGATTCGAGCCATTCGCTAAAAATATCTGTGATCATTCGGCTCGTTTGAACCTGATCAAGTAACTTCTGATTCAAAGGTGATTTTGGGACGAATGATAGAGAAACTTGGGAGAGAGGCTGAGGATTCAGACTTTGGATAACATTAATATATTGGGCCATCTGAATTATAATTTTCTTCATCTCACTTTTAACTCTCTCATCCTTCCAGGTCCTTTATGAGAATCCTTTTAGTTGAAGATTCCAAGTGTTTAACATCAGCGGCCCAAGAAGTTGTCCCTAGATTAATCTTTTCAATGATAAAATATTTCTCGGTAACATTCTCAATCTCTTTATCTGTCAGAGGTCTAGCTACCTCTGCAACCTAGTGTCTCGTCTTCTCATCCACATCAATCATGGTTTCTATTCTGAGTCTTTTGGACTTTGAAGTTCTCCTCGGGCATTTTCTAACCATATCCTCCATTAGGATCAAAATAGGGATGACATTCCTCTTTTTGGTAAGTGAGGAGCTCAACCACTTAGGAGTGGTGGATGTTTCCTTTGGAAATGGTGATTTCTCATCACTGGTGACAATGACCATAGTATTCCTAGAATCTTCAGGTTGCATGATTTCTTTTCCACTGTCTGCTGCATCTAGGAGGGATTGATCTTGCATTTGGTTATCCATTTTTTCTTGAATATCATCTTCAAAATCTAAGTCCACTACCAGTGAAATTGCCAGGGTTTTCTCAATACTTTTCCTGCTGTGTGATTTGGTAACACGGGTGGAAGCTGAACTTGTGGAAGATTCTCCTAGACTTGTGTTTTTAGTCTTCTCTGTCCTTTGTTTCCTTTCACCTTCAATATCAACAACAACATTAGAAGAAGGAAGAGATGTTTGGGAAGTCGCACAAGTTCGATCGACTTTATTATCCTTAAGTGCAGGAATGGGATTTTCCTTGAAATAGTGATCCTTCAATCATTTCTCTATTCTTTTGATTACATTAAAGGTTTTGGATTGAATGCTATCATCCCCTTTTCTACTCCAATGAATTTCTGGGATAAGATGTCCCTGTATCTTCTCATCAAACTCAGGGTCGACTACTTCTTCATCTCCTTCTTCTTTCACCCCAGAAACATTCATGGATAGGCCCATTGTGACAATTTGCTGAATTGTGAACCTTGACCATAGCCTTCTCCTGACTTCGAACTCATAAACACAATTTTCCCAATAATCCTCCAATGGAGGTTCATGCTGAAAGTCACTGTCCACTTCTAAATTTTATCTAGCAAATGCTTGGCTATCAAACTTGTATCTGGCAACATACGGTTGAAGCTTGAACTTTTTAAATTCAAGTTCAAGGTTCAATGCATCTGAAATAGATGCACAACTATAATGGCCAAGTTCCACATGAAATATCACCCCAAACTTCCCTCCACTCATTTTGTCAATGTGTGCCAGTTGATGACATACCTCAATTATAACATAACTATCTAATACAAATCGGGGCAACCTGAAAGGTTCACCCCTGAAACCACCAACTCGAATATAAGTGAATTGGGGAAATTGGATAAAATAACTATCATAAATGCCGATGAATTCCATGGCCTCCGTTGTCAATCTCTTATTTATGTTTCCCTGCAACTTGTGAACTAATCTTACTACAAAAAAGGTCATTCTACCTCATAAAATTCTCTGCATATTTATGTTCCTGTAGGTGAGGATAATATTCATACACCTTTATATCATCAATCCAGGGTTCATGATGTAGCCCATTCAAATCTCAGGTACATGCAAGTATATAAAACAAATAAGATGACATAAAGAAGCCACTCATTCTTGCAAACCTATTCAGACTTTCATGCAATCTTTCCATAATTACCTACCCCCAATCCAGGTAGGTGCTACCATTCAATATGACTTGGATATAGAAGTACATCCAGTCTTCCCAATAGAAAGCATGGGTATTCCCTTTTAACCTATTCAAAAGAATGACAATGTCCCACACCTCTGCTATGAAGTGTTCTCTGGTAAGCGGCCTTGGCAATATAGACCCTTCTTTTTTAATCTTCAGTAGCCAATTTCTTGCAATCACACTTTTATAAGTGCTCTTCTTCTCAGAGAAAAATGAATATGATGTTCCAATGGTCCAATCCTCATATGGCTCTTTATCAGGTATACCCATGGCTATCATTATAGTTTCTCTGTCAATTTTTAACAACACTCCACCATTGACATTCCTAATACATCTGCGCTTTTCATCATACCTATTCATACATTCTAGTACCAACTCCGAGAATGGTGCAACAATGGGGAATGTGGCAGCTTCAACCAAACCACTCTTCACTATTCTTTCCATCATTGAATTTTGAATTGGGTTTTTGGCTCTCTCAAGAAAATCAGAGAGGTCCACTAGAGATAATGAAGTATCTCCCATCTCTGGGACTAAACTAACTAGGAAAGAATTACAACCTAGTTTGGGCAGGGTGGGCCTCATTATGGCACCTCTCATTTAAACAGGCAATTTAAAGGGATGCAATGAACTTATGCACAATAAAGGAGAATGAACGACAGCTAAATTCTTGAATAAGAAAATACAACAGAAGAGGGAATGACTAAAACTAACCTGGTTTCAATAGCAAATTCTTGAAAAGCTTCTACGCACAGACAAAATACCTTCAATTTCTCCCACTTGCATTACAACAGAAGAAAATTCTAGATACAATTGCTAGCTTCCGCAATAATGATAGACAAAATTACACTTAAAACTTAACAAGCTATACAAATTAAGGAAGTTCGTGCGAGCTATAACCTAACTTGACATATAGTCGGCATGCTTTTAATGTTCAAATCACTTCTTTGCACGACTCACGCTTTATCATAATTGCTTGTCATAACTTTTAGAAGCTAACCTTTTTGAAATCCCTGGAATATTCTTTTTTCCCGCCACCACCTTGTTTAATGATGCATGTATCAATTCTACATAGAACTTTTTGGTCTCTTAAGAATTTAGACTTTGAACCTTGAAGCAAGAACCAAGAGGTTCAAAGGTTCAAGTTCAAACACAAGAAATGACACAGAACAACACAAAACACCAACTTTGCAATAAGACAAATAACAATTAATGACCGAAGATGAAACTGACACATGACCAACTTTGAACCTTGAACCTTGAACCAAAAAAGGTTTCAACGATTCAAGTTCAATACAAATTATAACATAGCACCCATCTTATCATAATACAAAGCCGTGAAGAGAAGCCCTTTGAGCGTGTTTTGAACTTTGAACCTTGAACTTTTAAAAGGTTCAAGGACTTGGGTTCAAAGACATAAAATATATAACCAAAAGGAAAAGAAAGACCAAAATCCAACCTCTGTGTTTGAAATTTTAATGAAAACTGGGGAGGGACTAACATTGGCTCTGATTGGGGACTGGGACTTTAAGGGACCAAGACATGAACCTCAGGATCTCTGGTTTCACAAACAAGCCTTATCAGGAAGGACCGAAACAAACACAAAAATAGAACCAAAACAACAAACTAAACAAACCAATACTTATGTACAAGACTCACGGGGGACTCCCGCTTACAGTTGATATAGCTTCAAATCCTTCCCATTATAGGTCAGGGGAAGAAAAATAACATCTTGATATGCTAATTTAAAAGAGTTAGGGCCTTTTACCTCCTAAATTGCAAATGCTCCTTTCCATAACGATTCAAACTTTGCATGCGCTCCTTTTGGTTCCCTTCTTCTGTCCCAAAGCAGAACTGATCACCCAGCATGAATTTCTGTGGTTTGGCTCGCCTATCAAATATTTTTTTGACCCTCATTTGATGTTCTATGATCCAATCAACTAGCTTGTCTCTTTCTTCATCAATCCTCATCAAACACATAATCCTCTTCTCCAAGGAATCCTAAAAAATACGCATCCTCAATGGCAATCTGTAATTTTAAAGCCGCAAGTTCTAAGGGAAGTGACATCTGAGCCCCCACTCCATATACCAGTTCAAAAGGTGACATTCTTATAGCTCTTTTTGGAGATGTACGATCTGCCCAAAGAGCTTCATACAATGTTTTGTGCGAGTCTTTGAAATTTTCACTCACCAATTTCTTCATAATATTTCTTAGATTTTTATTACTCAACTCTGCCTAGCCATTACCCTGAGGGTAATAATGTGAAGAGTGAGCAAGAGATATCCCATGATCATAAAAAAATAATGAAATCTCAGCAGAAGAGAAGTTAATTGCATTATCAATCACAATTTTGTAAGGAACCCCAAATCGAAATAGAATATTTTCTTTAAGAAAACTACAAACAATCTCAGAAGTCATCTTCCGCTGGAATAACTTCAACCCATTTGGTGAAGTAATCTGTGGCTGTTAATATGTGTGTATTCCCCACACTTGAGGTAGGTGAAAAGGGACCTATAAAATCTAAACCCCACTGCTTGAATGGTTTATCCACAACTATAGGTTGAAGAGGTAATGCTGCAAGTTGTGGCTTCCCTGTGAATAATTTACACTTTTCCCACTTGGCTACCCAAGCGTATGCATCCTTAAACATACCTGGCCAATAATAACAATTTATCAAGATTTTGTAAGCAGTTACTATTGATGAAAAATGACCACCACAGGCTTCATCATGAAAGGTCTTTAGCAGTGACTCTTGAAGTGACTTATACACACAACATAGGAAAGTTCCATCTAACCCCTTTTTGTACAACATATCATAAAAAATAACATATTTGGCAGCCTTTAGTCTCAAGTTCCATTTTTCTCTTGGAGAGAGATGCGCTGGACAATCCCCATAGGTTAAGTAATATGCAACATCTGCAAACCAAGAATCTTGAAGCCCAACAAATAGGACTAAGGACAACTCCTCAATCATTTCATTCTTACTTTCTACAATCAACTTACACAGGCCTTGTCCCCTCACTAATTTTTTTGGTTTAATGTCCAAATGAAACTCCTGTATTCTAGACACCCATGAGGCTCTATTGTTCATTCCTATATCATGTTGTGTTAAAATGCTCTTAACTGCATTATGAGGCACATAAACAACTACGTGAGAATGAAGGATATAGTACCTAAATTGTTCTTACAACTTTCACGACCACATATGCTTGCTTTTCCATCAAAGAATATTTCGGCTCATTTTTCTTAAGGGGAACACTCATGAAGGATATTGGAACTTCTTCATTACCTTCATTCTTTTGTAACAAAATCTCTGGCATGGTATGCTCTGAGGCATAACAATAGATAATAAAATCCTTCTTAAAATCTGGATTAACAAGAACGGGTGCCTGAATAATGGCCTCATTTATTGATTCAAATTCTTTCTTTCCATCTTCATTCACTTGAATGCTTTCCTTTCACTCATCAATTTTACGATGTACCTAGTGGTTTCTTCAAAATATGGAATGAATCTCCTTAGAAAATTTACCTGTCTGAAGAAAGATCTTACTACATTTATGTTTGATGGTAGACCTAGCTATTGAATTGCCTTCACCCTCTTAGGGTCCACTCTTACTCCTTCTTTAGAAATGATGTGACCAAGCAATTTACCTTTTGTCACTCCGAATACTGACTTCTTTGGGTTTAGTGACACTCCATGTTCGCAACACCTTTACAACACTTGCCTCAAGTCTCTAAGGTGATGATTTCTTCTCTTTGAGAAAACAGTTAAATCATCGAGATATACAACAATTATCTTATCTTTCAAATGACCAAAAGATAAATCCATTGCCCTCTGAAAAGTTACCTCTGCATTGATCAGACCAAATGGCATCCTATTCTAAGTGAAAGTACCCTAGTGAGTGATGGAGGCAGTTTTATGTAATCAGAAAAGTCATCAAGTATGGACATCATTTCTGAACCTGAAACGGTTTGCAAAATATGATCCATAACAGGTAATGGGTAATTATCTTTGAGACTGGCTTGATTCAGGTTCCTAAAATCCACGCAAATTCTTATTTCCCCATTTTTCTTATGGATAGGGACAATGTTGGCTATCCACATAGAATGGTGAATAGGGTATATAATCTTGGCCTTCAACATTTTGTCTACTTCTTGAAATATTGCTTCAGCTACCTTAGGATTAAAATTTCTAAGCTTTTGCCAGAAAGGACTCACTCTAGGCTTCAGAGGAATTTGATGTTGAAATTTTCCTTCCCTGAAGTTATTTAGGTCATCATAACACCAAGCAAAAACATATTTGTATTCCAACAAGAGGGAAATGAACCTTTCTTTCTCTGCAGGTGTGCACCATTTTCCTAGATTTATATACTTTGGATCTTCCTTAGTGCCAATGTTAATTCTTTCATAACCTCCAACATCTTGGACTGCAGGAATCTGTTCATCTTTTCTTTTCTTATAAGCATCATGGAAATCAAATAGACATTGTTAAGAGACCAACCCTTTAGGAATCTTATTCCCTTTTAACTACATAACCCCATCAGGAAGCTCTTTGGCCCACTTTGGTGAAAACTCTTTATATTCCGCATCTGACCCTAAATTTATTTTTCAATAACAAAATTAAATACCATTTTTCTATTTACATTTTTTTTGATGAATATGTGCATCTGTATCTATTAGATTAAAAATACAGTATACTTACCCACAAAAAAATATAGGGGGGCACGTGGTCACCCCTCCAAGTCAGATGGGATATGCCCAAAAAGAAAAACCAAATTCACATGGGTAGAGCCCAAAAGGAAAAGTAATAAATAGGCAAAATAGTAGTCATATGGGCTAAGACTGAGCATAATAAAACCATAACTAACTATGAAACAAGAGAAATCCTAGAGGGCGAAGGAGGAGGATCCTTATAATCCAATTTACCCCATACATCAATAGGGTTTAGGGTGAAATTAGGTAAGGACCACCCCTCATCAACATTTGTCTCTCCCTCTTCTTTATCTTTAGTCTACTTTGATAAGATAGGTAGATCCAATCGAGGGATCCACTTTAAGGACTCTAGCCACCCACCACCACCACTAGTTAAAGGCCACCCACTACCACCACTGATAGTTGGCCTTGCACCACCCAAAGGCCAATTGGAGGTAGAACCTTCATGTACAGGAGAAGTGGAGCATTACTGAGATGAGCCACTCCTATCACCAAAGTGGTGGTGATGGGCCTAAGATATTGGTGAGTTAGAGCGTTAAGTAGAGAAAATTTGATGTCAGTAGCCACAAGATAGAGACCGATTGTGGGAGGTGAAACTATCCATGAGAACCTTGACCATAGTGCATGGGAAATTACCCTCATGTTCAAGTAGCTCCTGAAGGTGAGAAACCTCTAGAGAAACTTTTTTCACTTAAACTTGAATCTACAACATGACATTATTATGAATAGTGTCTTTATCATTAAAGAGAAGAAAAAGTATTAATGGAGCTATGAGCAAAAATAACTAATTTTTTATTTCCATAAAGAAAGGAGGATCTCCACCCTAAAAGCATGCCAAATCTAGGTATATTTGAAAAGGATGCGAGGCCAATCCCCCAAAAGAGCTATATACCAAGAAAAGGGTTCTAGGAAGAAGGGGTAGAAAAAGTCATGAATCCATTTCCTTGTTGCACACAATGGAAAAACTAAGAAATATGTGTGAACATCTTTGGTCGGCTACAAAATGGACATTGTGAGGCCAAAACCCCCATATATTTGAGATGAGAGCCCAAGGGAAAGCCTTAGAAAAGAATACACCAAGCAAAATAGGCTAGCTTGGGTTCAATGATTATCTACTAGATAATGTTAAAATGCCTCTGCCAAACAAGAAAAGGTGACTGCAAATGCCATAGTAAATTAAGATCTGAGATAGTAAGAAGGTGAGGAGAAAGCCAATGGTAGTCTAGTTTTGGCTTGTGTTTACAAAAACCTATGTTGGTATGCCAATGCCAGTCTTTCCACCAGGACTTGATAGAATGGATGCCAAGTTTGTGTAGCATTTTCAAAGGCAGAGATGACACAACCATGTCAAATGTATGTCGATCGGGACATATGAGATGGTATTGGACTCTTAAGTCTTTCCAGGTATGAATATTTATAGTAGATCTAGAAAATAAGTGTCGAGGAGTGCAGATTATCTTCTTATGAAATCATAGGGCACAAACCCAAGGTGGAGGATCCAGGGGGAGGCCTTGAACTCAAATGATAAGAGACCACGAATAGTTATGTTGATTGAAATATAACTCATCTCGAAAGTTGGAGCCAAACCACTAGATCCAAGGCTTAATGGCTTCCCAGGCATGCCATATACTCTTGGAAATAAAAGTGCCTTCAATTTTAATAGCTTCTAGAATAACAAGAAGCTTTTGAAGGAAAATCCCCTTTCAAGATAGCTTGTGAGCCAAAAAACCAAAGAAAATGTAGTGTTTGAGAAGAATCTTCCAGGCCTCATTCTCAAAAATGGCACAAAAAATCCTTTTAACACTGAGGGCTGAAACTTATATTCAAGTAGAGAGGAGACCAGGGCCACCAAAATCTTGCATAGACAATAGAACTTTCAAGTCACATGGTGAAAATATTTGTGGTCCTCAAAAGAGGCCCACAAGAAATCTTGAATAAGCTTCTTAATTTTTTGATGAAGTATTACAAGGAGCCCAACATGAATAATAGTACACATGGGTAGCCACTACAATTTTGGAACAAACCTAGAATTTACCAACCAAGGAGAGAGGCTTAGTAATCTAGTATGAGATCTTCTTCTTAATTCTAGCAAAAATAACATTCTAAAGGTCAACAAGAGATGCTTGAAAGGAAAAGGAAATGCCTAGGAAGTGAAATATTTTCTCATGGCCAATCCACTTCTACCCATACCAAAGACATGAAGGTGTGGGAAGGAAACACTAGTGATATAATTGAGTTTTATGCCACTAAGTAGTAGAACCAGAAGCTAGACAAAAAGTGTTAAGACATTGAAGATCCTCTTTGATAGTTTTCTCCACCTCAATGAGAGTGATAAAAGAGTCATCCACAAAGTGCCCATTAACCAACTAAATTGGTGAGAAGGGATTAGAGATTCAATGGAATGTTGAAGATATGAGATGGTAGTCTCATAGGAATGCTAATGAAAAATAGCAAGTTGATACCCATAAATGTGATGGAAGCATGATGTGCACTAAATAGCACGGTTCCACCATGCAATGCACCTAGAGTAATGAGTTGGGAAACATTCAAGATTCCAAACCTATTGTATCCATGCCAATGCAGGCTTGTGATTTAGAAAAGAAATATTAAAAAAAACTGCATTTAAGAAGGATGTGATGGGCCACACATGCCATTTAATGGCAAACTTAATGAGGTAGTGGTTTTACAATGTAACCTTGGGGAGAGGTAAAATAGATAAATATTAACAATACACAAATGAAAAATGACTCACTCATGATCATGGAATGATCAAGTCATTTAAGGACTCTATCATCTCTTGCCCACAAATTTCTCCATGTATGCCATACAATTTGAGGATGGTGATGATAAAAATTGGAATAATAAAAACCCAATTTACTATGCATATAAAATCACATCTCTTGCTCTCTAGTTGTCCAATGAAAAGGAAATAAGCCATTTCTATTAGATGCCACCTCAACCATATTGAAATGCCTATGTAGAACCCAAGTAGTGGACGATGTTGAGTCCACAATCCATTGCTAGAGGAAAAATATTTCAATACAATGAATGGGAGCATACACATTAATGCTCCTAAAACAATGATTCTAATGATAGGAGGGTTCACACTAGCTAGTGAGTAGGATCAATCCCATGGTCAATAATGTAGTAGTGATATTGTGGTGTAAGAAGAGTAACAACCCCTCAAACACTAGCCTTGTGTTTGGAATTAAAAGCCAGGCCAGTTGTCCAAATAACCCAACATGCAACGAAAAGCATGAAGGAATCAATCTTGATATCCTAAAGACATAGCACATGAATAATAGGATAATTTTGTAGAGTATCCCACATGGAATACTTCTTGATGAGGTCAATGAGACCTCTTACATTCCATGAAAGAAAATTCATGAAATATATTCTTTCATGCCATCATCATCCTCAAGAAAGGAGAATTAGTTCTGCAAGAAGGTTGAATCAGGATGAAGCCTAGGCAACCCACTCTATTTTTCTAGAACATTCTTCTCTTCCTTCATACACCCAAAGGAATGTGAGAGTGGTGTAACCAATTATCTTTAGATGAAAGAACCAAGGTTAGTTGAGGAGGTCACACTAAAGGTTGATGAACTGAGGGCTCAACATTATTGGAAACAATAATTTCTTTTCTCTTTTCCAAAGAGTTTGAAACCAGAGGTGGTAGATGAAAAACAATGGGCTCTTGAGGCTTGGTAGACACTGTTCTAAATGAAGGTGGTATTTTCCTTATGTGTCATCATCATCAATCTTTCTTCAGATTTGTTCACCTTCAAAGAGGCGTATGGAGGCTCTACAACTATAGGAGGGGTTTTAGCTCTCGCAACTACCAGAGGGAAATCCTTGATCTTGTGTTCAGTAGATTGACAATGGAAATATGTATTAGGTAGTGTGAGATTTTGCCAAGATCTAGAGGCAATGAAAAGCACAAATAAGAGAGAACAAAATATATGATAGGAATAAACTGTATTCTATCAAGATGCAAAATATGGTCAACTAGATCATTACAAGATGTTTAATGATTGGCCATACAAATAATGTAGATGAGCCTGCTTATATAGGCAAGGCTTATGGATATGTGAGCACATAAACATAACATGTGGCTCAATAAGAAACAAGGGTAGGTAGGGAATAGGTGTGGGTAGGTAGGAGAAACAATAAAATATTCTACATGAGGTGGATCACCCACCGAAGGTGGAGTGTAACAACAAGATCAACACCATAAAAGGTGGAAATTCTCCTACACACACTATCCCAATATGGCACAAACACCCAAATGTCTCATACCCAAACTACTATTAAATGCATGTACCTAAGTAAACTTAAGTAAGTGTAATAATATCCATGATGAATAATTATTTACACAAACACCCCCCCTTAAGTGCAACTTAGGGGAATGCACTAAAGTCTACAATGCAACTAAGCAATGCAAGATGGGTCCTGGCTACTAGGCCATGTTAGGTACCCATGTACAATTGCAAATGTGATCTCCCATAAATGGAGAAAAAGAGAAAAACCCAATGGGAAAAAACCCTCCCCCAAAAGAGAGATGAAGAAAACACATAATGCTCTCAATGATGAGTGAGAAGAACAAAATATGTCCCCCCCATAAGATAGAAGAAGAGACCATGAATCCCCCCCTCAATGTCGAATCTCCTACAAACATGGTCCAATAATGTTGACCAAAATACCTTCCCATTAGGAAGAAAGAGAGCCATGCTGCACCAATAATGTCAAAGTGTGACAAAACCAGGTACCATGTCGATGACGATGAATCACTCGCTGCAACAAAAATGAAGATCAGGCATGGAGACAACCTGCTTTGAGCATCATCTGGATACTCATAAATGGAAGAAATACTAGTACAATCCAAGTCTCATGGGAGCCATGCACAAATGTGTACAATCTAATTCTCAACTGGAGTCATGCAACAAGTCTCACAAGATATTCCTAATCTATGTGTACAAGAGTATTACATAAAATAGTCAATAATGACAAGATACAAATAGGTGTGGCACTTTATGATAGTGTGAGTAAAACATTTTTCAAGCAAGAGCATACATCATGATAAAATATTCAAATGTGGAAACATGAAAATGATGCCACCAGCAAAGAATCCCTATAGAATACTGTACATGAAGATACCTCCAAATGGAATTTCACCAAGAGATATCAATGAACAACTGACCCCCCATAAAAAGATCATGTTGGCACTTGAAAAAAATGGAAAAGTGGACTTCTGATTTCAACTTTACAAACTCTCAAAATGAGATATAAGAGACTTCAACAAATACTGCTAGTGATCTAAACTGAGATCCAAGCAAAATACAAATACCAAATAGGCCAAAAATGACCAAATATTGAAAGTACAATATCCGCTCAAAATATCTGAAAACTGATCATAGATTATCAAAGTAGATGAAAAAATATGCACTTAAAAAAAAATGGCACTTGAAAAGGATTCCATATGAGCCCAAATGAAGCCTCCAAAGTTGTAAAAATTAGGATTTCATTATTTCCAAAAAACCTGTTTCCAAAAAACAGAAAACTCCTACACCATTATACAGATCACGAAATTATACCCCAAAACAAAAACAATTGCTCGAAAAAAGGAGTCTGGATGAGTGAGATATCACTATTTGACAATTGCCTGCAAAATTATAATTTCTAGAAAATTTCTGCCGCAACATCAAACTTCAAATGCCTCTAGATTTGGCCTCTGAAGTCCGATTTGGATGAAACAAAAGGCAAAACTGACTTTTTTTGACCTCCTCAATCCAATGGTGACCTCAAATTTGACCCATCAAGCTTCAATAATAACCTGCAATAGAAAGCTCCAAAATACACAACCCTAAATAGCATCAAATTTCTCTCAATTGGCAATCCAATGACACTCTAATGGCTTTGATACCACATGAGATTTTACCAAGATCTAGAGGCAATAGAAAGCACAAATAAGAGAGAAAAAATAGATGACAGAAATAAATTGTATTCTATCAAGATAAAAATAATGATCAACTGGATCATCAAGCATTACATACAATGAATATGAGCCTGATTATATAGGCAAGGCTTATGAATATGTGAGCAGACAAACATGACACGTGGCTCAATAAGAAACAAGGGTAGGTAGGAAATAGGTGTGTGTAGGTAGGAGAAATAATAAAATATTACAGATGAGGTGGATCACCCACAGAAGGTGGAGTGCAACAACAAGATCAACACCATAAAAGGTGGAAATTCTCCTACACACACTATCCCAATATAGCACAAACACCCAAGTGTCTCATACCCAAACTACTATTAAATGCATGTACCTAAGTAAACTTAAGTGTAATAATATCCATGATGAATAATTATTTACACCAACAGGTAGACTTAGATAGAGAACATGTTGGGTCATGTGATGAAGAAGTCTTATCTAAATATTAATCTTGTCCTTGATTTCATGATACAAGTCAACTTCAACACAAACCCTTTTTTGGGGTTGAGCATGATAGAACCAATTTGTTTCAACACAAATGACCTTCCCAAGAGAAGTAACAATGGATGATATAAAATGTCAATAGGGCAGAACAAGACTCGAGAACTCAACTCAAATAGATTTTTAGATATTTTTTAATTAAAAATAAAATTGTTGGGACCAGAGCTGAAAGACTAGTAAGGATGACTAAACATACCATGTGTCATTCTTAAAAATGAGTTGGACATGGTTAATCTTGACAAAGAAAAATAGAAATAAGCCTTTGGTAAGGTTTTGGATGCCAATGAGGTAAATCCCATGAGGGATCAATTCCTTGGAAACCCAATCCCAGAGCATGCTTTGAGGGAGGACCCTCCCAACAAAATAACCAATAAGCATAAATTTCTCTGACCATTGACATGCAAAATCAAATTTTGAAGTAGGTAAAACTACATTCGAGGGATTATCAGAAGGCATACCCTGTGAAAAACTAACTAAACAAATTTTTTGGGGTGCTCTTTTAGTGGATCCATTCACACTAGATGCCAAAACAACAACATCTACGTCACTTGCTGGTTTGAAGTTGGTCATGGCAATAAAAAAACCTAGAATATCCCACAGTAATTCTAGTATGACACAAGACATACTTAAAAAATTGGTAGGCAGAGAAAAAAGAAAGAAACCCTAGTAGAGTATTTACATTTTAAGTATTTAATAATTATCAAAATTATCAATCTAAAATATATATTAATTAATTTAATGATACCTCTATATATATATATTTTAATTTAGCCTATCAAAGTTTATGTTCATTTACACGTCTATGCAATATCGCTAATTTAAATTCAATCGATCCAAATGACACACCACTAAAATGAAACTACTATTTATCAATGAATTCTTTTTCTTGTAATATAGAGTTTCTTAGAATATATATTTATTTAATGTAAGTGAGAAAAATTCAAATGGTGCATTATAAGTACATTGTTTTCCTTTTTGGATTTTTTTTATAAGAATTCATAATGAGAGTTTTTTTAAAACAATCATAAACTTGTGTAAAATGAAGTTATATGATAGAAGAATATTATTATTTTTATTAAAAGTAAAACATGTTTTAAAGGTACTCAAAACCTAGAACAAACAAATTTTAGCTAGGATTCAAAACATGTATACAAAAAGCTACTAAAAGATAGAACCCATACACAAAGTAACCAACCAGCAACAAGACAATTAGGTTTCGAAGTAATCATGTTTTGAAAGGATCAAACCTTTGAACTCTCATGAATAACATGAGCACCCTTAACTAAGGATAGAGAAGATAGAGAAGTCTAGTTATGCTTAGGAAAACTTCTCTTCCTATGTTGCACAACCACCTAAGAAATATCATCCTCTAAATGTATATAACATGGGGAGGAGAGGAAAATATACTATTGGCTTTGAAGGTAGAGAAACTATATCAGGATCATCATGTGATAAAACCATAATATGCTCTAGAGGCATAATCAAATTCACACACTGTTCACAAATAGTTAAAGTAACAACAACAACCACATTCTCATCCCTTGATTCCTTCTCACCATTAGGAGTCACTAAAGTAGCTTCTACAACTACTTTATCATCCTCAGAATAATCCTCAATATCAAGATTCACAATAAGATGCTCATGAAGAGCATTTTCCCACCAAGTCGCATCATTACATTCAAATTTCTAACAATGTGATAGAAGAATATTGTTATATTTTGTAAATATACATATTATATTTTATTTTTAAATGGTTTAATAAATGAAAATAATTTTAAAATATAATAATAGTGTATTTTATTTTTAAATAGTTAAATAAATGAAAATTGATTTATAATGTGTAGATAAGAATTGATATGGTATAAGAATAAATAAGAAGTGGTATATTAGAAGAATATGCAAGAAGTGAAACATGAAGTGACATAGTAGAAGAATATTGTTATCATAAATTGATCATATTTGAAAGATTTAACATCTTAAGAATATTTTCATAATAGTCAATAATGATATGCTTTTAACATTTTATAAAATAGAAAAAAATATAAATCGTGATGTAAGTTAACCATATAACTTTAAAGCATGATATAAATATGATATTTGTTATAAATATAATTGGAAAACAAAATAAAATTTTGTTTAGAAGAAAAATATACAAATGAAAACTAAAAGTCAACCCCACTTTCCAAAAGACATCTTTTAAAACACTAAAAAATACATTGTTATCATTGTATGATTCTAATTCACCTTAGACGTGCATGCACCTTCGTTATTCTATGTACATTAAAATACATTCAATTTCTTTTACTTTGTCCATATCAATTGAATGTGTAATTATAACGTACAACAATACAATAATATATTATATCAATTGAATGAATGAATTTAAATTATAATAATGAAAAAATAAAGAATAATAATTTAATATAACATGACAATATTCTTGTAATTTAATAGATATGAAAATAATATTACGTAATTTTTTTGATCAGTAGATTGTAGTCTTCGAGAATACTCCCTTTATATTATAATAAACCAAAGAATACATTGCAAAATTTTGGGTTGAAATAAGACCATATCATTTTAAAGGAAAATGATTATCTACAAAAAAAAAAAAAAAAAAATTGAAATAAGACCATATCATTTTAAAGGAAAATGATTATCTAAAAAAAAAAAAACATATATTTATATTACCTTATTCCAATCTATTATCAACCAATTTAGTTATAGCGGCCATGTAGTTTATGTTATTTCATATACATACTGATCTTTGTAGATTACTTATTTTAAGAGAGTTCTTCAATGAGTGAGTTCATCCATGAAATGCATTTTTTCACCAATATTTTCATTCTAGAAATTTGAGGCCTCTCACTACTTTTTCCTTGTCCTATAAGTATGAACTCCAGTTTCATTGTTGGTTTCCTCTTTTAATTTTTTCAAAGCTACAACAATCAATTTTGCATGTTCATCCTTATAATGCAATCAATTATTGATGCTTCTAGATATCCTTTTGAATCTCCATAAATGTCCATTTTCAACCATAAAATGAAAGAACATTTTATTAACTCAATTTTACTTGAAATCTAAATAGGGAATGTTATATAATTTTATTAACTCAATTTTACTAAATTTTCTTTTGATATTCTTATTATTTAAAAGTAAGTAATATTCTAAAATATATGATGAAATATTCAATTGCTTATATTATTACGAATTTGAATCCAAACTCTTAAATAAGATAAACTATTCAATTTTTTTTATTTTCATAATTATAGATTCAAAATAAATATTGAATCATTAAAATTAAATAATTATTAATTATATAAAATTGATTATATTATTAAATATAATTATTAAATATTTATTTATTTTTAATTAAATTAAGATTCTAATTGTTCATATTATGTAGTCATTAACTATAACTCTAATCATATATCTTTAAAATTAATTTTTAAATGTATAAAATAGTTATTTTTTTATTAGTATAAGTTTTGATTTGAAACTTTTGAACTATTAACATCATATTAGAATGTTTGTTCTTTTCACTACAATAATATTAGATCTTGGATAAATATCTCAAATGTTTATCTTTTTCACTACCATAGGACATGTTAAAAGATGTGATGTTGGATTTTAGACAAGTATCAAATCATAAACATCATTTATAAAACAACTTGAGTATTATGTCGACCTTTTCTAATACAAGGACTATGCTCATAGAAAAAGAAAAAATATACGCTTTTTTAAATGAAATATTTTTTAGTCTACCTTTCCATGAAAATAAATTAACTAAGAATCTAAGGAAATTTATGTTTCACACTATCATCACCTACAACATTGTGTAATTTTTTTCAACGTTTAAAGAATAAATAACTAGTTTTAATGGTGAGATTTGTATTAAATTATTTTTAAGATGACAGGAAACAATTTTTTTTTTGAATTACACATCAATGGTAATGGGTGGGATAAAATTTGGAATATATACATGCTTAACCCTTGGGGATTTGAATGGTTACAAAAGAATCAAACATCTAATAAACATTGGATGCGTTATCTTTGGAATGATTTTGAAGAGATTTCAATGTTTGGGCAAGTAAAACCATTAGCCAAAAGAAAACAAAATCTAGATGAATCAAAGCCTCTTCATGATAAAATTTTGTTTTGGAAATGAGACATGACTAAAATAGCCAATATTACTTTTCTCCTCAAACATTCAAATTAATCTCATGGAGACTAACACTGCAATGCTATTTTGATTTTATGAATCATTTATATTTATAGTTTCATTATATTTTTTCCCTTTCTATTTTCTATTTTTTTATTTGTTCTAAAAATTCTAACAAATATAGGTGACGTCAATAAAATGGAGATTAGAAATCAATATAAATCCATAATAAAGCCCAACCATAAGTATATGAACTTAACCATTTAAAGACATGTCAAAGAAGATTAACATATAAGTAAATATAGAAAATAAGAAAACAAATGAACACTACTTCCCTTATGATACTCCCAATGCTATTTGTTCTTCTTTGTCCTCCTCCTCTCCACAATCCCCTAGCTACAAGGATGACAAATGAAGATTGGGAGATGATTGAGGATAATGAATGTGGATTGCTAGATCATATTTGCATAAAAATGGATGGATGGATGGATGGAGATTTGGAAATGGTAAGGGGAAGATGAAAATGGAATTCTATGGAAATTATTGCATCAAGATGATATGATAAAAGTGGATTAGTGAATAAATGGCTAGCATAAAGATGCAAAATGAAGTGCATGATTTGTGAAGGGGAGGGAACTCCAATTTATAGATTTTCATATTTGGAATGGACGATGGAGATCAAAAGGTGATGAAGGGATAGGATTGAATATGAGAGGAGAGGACAAGTGGGAGATCCTAGATAATTATGCATAAAGGCATTCCTATTATGCCCTGCATACCTAACCCTATCAGTTTCCTTGTCTTGAAAATATAGGTCCCCTCTCTTTTTCTTTTTTGTAGTTTTCCTTTTTTAGTTTTTGTCTTTTGCATCCTAGAACCCCAGAGTCTCAAGGTGTTCTTTGTTGTTTGAAGTCCTACCCCGGAACCCCGGAGTTTCAAGGTAGGCTTTTGTTTCTTGTATTCAACCTCAAAACCTTGGAACCTCGAGATCCCGAGGTCTTGCCTTTTTCTTTTGCATTGAAGCCCCAGAACTCCGAGTTCTTCATGTTTTGTTGTCTATTCATTTGTCACTTCGAATTCTGGGTCCCCGAAATCCTGAAGTTGTTTTATGTTTTCACCTCAGAACCCCGGAGTCCCGAGGTGCCTTGCGTTTTTTCCACCTCGGGAGTCTAGAACCCCAAAGTTATGAGGTGTTTTTGTGGTTTTCTTGTTTGTCACCTCAAAAGTCTAGAACCCAGAATTCCTGAGGTTGTGTTTAAGGCAATCATATAGACTACTTATCAGGGGATGTAAATAGGGAGAATGACCTTTTCTAAGCTCATTTGTGCATTCAAGCTTTCTAGTTTTTCATTTGTGACCTCCCAACTTCGTGCCTCTGTATTATCGAGCTTTAGTGCATTTTGTCCCACCAAGTTGGTGGATTTAATCCTTCTCATGTTTTCTTGTTTAGTTTTTCTAGTTTTCTAGTGTAGATTTTCTTTTTTTCTCTTTCCTTGTTTTGCATGTTCATGATTTTCTGCGTGCCCTAGGTTTTGGATTTCGGGTGCTCAAAATCCTGAAGTATTGTGTTTTTTGTCACCCTTGGAACCCCGGAGATCCGAGGTTGATCCCCTTTGGCCATTATTTTTACCCCTAAACCACGGATTTCTGGACCATCCTTTGGGCCTTCAATCGAATTACCTCGGGACTTCAGAACCCCAAAGTCCCGAACCATTGTTTTGTCTCACCCCAGAACCCTAGAGTTTCGAGCTTTATTATTTTAGCTTGTACTCACTCGAAACCCCGGAGCCCTAGAGTTCCGAAGTCAGTTGGTTTTGAAGGAGTTTCTCACCTCAAAAGCCTAGAATCCTAAAGTGGATGATGAAATTGATGTTTTGACTATGTAATAGGCTAATTTGTGGTTCTTTCTTGCAAATCAGAGCAATTGAATGTACCCAACCTCTAGTAAGAAAAGTAAGGAGTTGGATAAGCTACCTGTAACCATGAAGTACCACTACCAAGGAAATGCATATGCTTCTAAATTAGATGACAAGATCAATTGGGCAACAAATCCTGAGGTGGGACATGTTGAACTAGAGGATATCAGAACTCAATTAGATAAGCCTAGATTGGATGCTCCTTATAGGAGAATTAAGAGGCCAGGGTTAGTGGAGGCAACCATCTTTCCACAATCTATTCAAGCCCTTGAATTTATCATGACTATCACACAGTGCTACAACACAGACCCCAGGAAGTGCATAGATGATCAAGGTAGAATGGTAATAGATTTGTCAGTGGATATGTTAGGGTTTGTATTTGGTATTCCTTCAAGGGAGGAAGTTGCAGAGGTATGGAACAAAGATATCACTTCCTGCAAGATACACATGAATGAAATCTGGCTCAAAGAGGAGAGGAAGATAGGGTTGAAGGCCAGTGACATCCTAAGGGCTGATTTCAAGGAGCCACAACAGACTTAATTTTCATGTTGAGCAAGGCCTTCGACAAGCGAGATTGCCAACATTTTCACTCTTGGATGTTTTAATATATGACTACTATTTTGATTGGGAAGCAGTATTTTGATTGGGCCCAAATCCTCTCAGATAACATATACAAACAATTGATTGATGTACACAAAACAAAGAAATTCTACGTTACTTCCTATGTTATTTGGGTAGCTTCTCGGGCCGACAAGTTTCCAGGACTATAGATAGAGGGGCGGGAGAAGGTATGGGAGTATTATACTCAAATCCACTTAGGCAATGCAAAGATACATTTTACAAGGATAAATGATGCCTTCATCTTCCCCGTTATTACAAAACTTACAGGTGATACAGGTTACCGAATAAGCCGAGAAGCTATGGAAATAATAAGGGAATGGGCATGTTGGTACATCCAGAATCAATAGTCCATATACATCAGGGTTATTGGCTTCATAGAGAATCCCATGCTGCTGACTAGCTATTACAATGACCGGGTGATACTCTTGGAGTATATAAGGCAGATGGCCAGGTTGCAATCACTACTTTTGTCAAAACACAAAATCGGTGTGGATTTCTCTGCTTCAATTGGTTATTTTTCTTGTTCAAAAATTCAAATAGCTAAGTTAGCTGAGAAATAACTTCAGGACTTACATTTGAAGGAGTTTAATTATGCTTCGGAACATTATGACCCATTTGGAAAACTAAAGCAGATGATGTCAAAAGCTTATGACAAGCATAAACCGAGCTTGGAGGACATTTGGGCCAACCTCAAAGATAGTTTTGAAGTTAGAGAGAAAAATTATTCTAAGCTCTCAGTCCCACAAATAAGAACTTTTGAAATAGAGACCAATCTCCCTAAAGAATTGAGGGATGATAGCGAATTATTAGACCAAGCATACAGAGAACAAGGAATCGATAAGAAGCCCCTCTCTCCAATAAGATGGTCAGGGTAGGAGGATATAAATATAGATTCAGTTACTCAAAATGTTATAATGAGGACTAGACAATGGAAGAATTCAATGATTAGACCAAGCATGTCAAAAGGAAAATAGAGGGAGTCAACCACTAATAATCCTCAGTCGCAAGTACACAGGGAGTATGCCAAGAGAACCAGGTCAAGTTCTAGAAAGAACACATCTACCAAACCAGATGAGGTTGTTGGACCTAAAAAAATCACTGAGGAGCTTTTTGAACAGGTCAAAGAACAAATGTAAAAGGTTGATCTATTGAAAAAGGCCACAAATTTTGGAATAAGAGAGGGGCTAGGAGCTGTGCCACTAGTAGAAGTACATTCTGTTAGGGTTGCTTTTGGGCAGGTACCAAGAGAAGGAACTAAGGAGAAAGATGAGCAAAGAAAAGATGATGAAGGTACATCTACATCCACTCAATCTCCTCTTGATACAACAACAACACCTACTCAACCTCAACCTACCGCTACAACACAGGCTCCAATTTTGACATCATCAACCACTACAATCCATGGAACAACGCCTGTGTCTGCACCAATTGACATTTTTTCTACAACATCAGTAACATTACCTCCATTAATGCAAATATTAACTCCTACATATGGAGAAGGTTACCATTCATAACATTGAATTTGATTCTAATCAAGAGGATGAGCAACCTATTGTACAATTGGTACAATGAAAAGTTGAGAAGAAGAAAAGAAAGAAATTTGTTCGGCTCGGGAAATCTGCATCGGTGGATCCTATGGATGATGATGAGAAAAATATACCAGCAAAGTAGCTGGTTGAAGAAGAAAGAGAAAAAGTTGACCCCAAAGATGAACATAATGAAAGGTTGCTTTTAACCCTTAAAGATCAAAAAAAATTGTTAAAAGAAATAGCAGCTGAGGGGGAATTGGAAGGAACGGGAAAAACTGATAAAGGATTTGAAGAGGAAGTAAGTGATAGGTTGGGAGAGTTGCACAAGCAAAAACAATTTAATATTGATATCGCTCTTGAAACTAGCCAAGTTCAACCGGGTACATCAACCCAAGGTATTCAAATTCTGAAGCAAGAGTAGGAAGAGAAGGATGCAGCAGAAGAGAAATCAAAGGTACATAAGGTAACTGCACAAACTATACCATATGAAGGTGATAAGAACAAGGACATGCCACAGTGGTTGAGCTTCACCTTTGAGAAGAAAAATAAAGTGATAGTGCTGAAGATTACCTTGCAACAAGTAATCACTGAAGAACCCAGGAAAACAAAGAAAACAATAATTGTGCATCATTTGTCTAGAACCGGTTCTGGTAAGGTGATTATCAATATAGAAGTTCCTACACAAGTAGAAAGATAGAGCTCCCTAAAATACCAAGTTTCACAAGTAAAATTGGGTAAAAATACCAAGTGGCGACAATTGGATACTTTGGAAATGGTTACCAGTGTGGTGAGGAGCAAGATAAAGAAAGAACACATTTCTTACTCAGAGGTGAAAGCATAGTTGGAATGGTACAAGCAGTTACTCATAGAAATGGGCAAGCCACTAGATGTGTGTGTAAATGATAGTTTACCTTCAACTTCATCACTTCCAGAAGGTGACGTGAGGATGCTTGTTGAAGTGAGAAAGGTGGTCGGAACTGCAAAAGCATGGGTGCAAAATAATGCTTCTAAAATTAGATTGTTTTTGCAGAATACTATGGAAGTGTATAAGAAAGCCACACAAGTAGGTGAAGCTCTAGCTTCAGGTTCTCAATAGTGGGAGAAAAAGCTCCACATTTTTTATAAACAATATTAGATTTTGAATAAGATGGTGACTCTCAGGGAAGATATCTTAGGCAGAGATAGTTTTGAAAATTTGCAGTCCTATATATATATATATATATATATATTGGAGTTGAAGATTGAGATGCTTCAGCAGTATGGAAAGGACATGACAGATACCTATTCCCCTCTCCTTTGTTCAATAAAGAAGTATGAAAAGTTTGTGGGGCAGTTGTTTGGTATTTTTGGGCTGGGTATTCTTAGTGTTGGACGCTTGGATGAAGACAATGTACTCTGTCAGTAGGATGCATATGTGGCACGATATTTTACAACTTCTGTTGAGTTTAATGTTGAGTTAATGAATAGATATACGTACTTAATAACTCAATGTCAATAGGTTTAAAATATAATAGAGAATTTAGAAGATAGAAGTAAGAATGCAGAGGAGACTTTGAAGAAGTACAAGTTTAGAATCAAGCATGTTGTTGATCCTCCTATTGAGGTAGTTGCATGCATCATTAGCAACTACAAGAGCTATCAAAAGAAGTAGAAGTTTAACATATAGTTGCTAATGATAGCATGGTATTTTTGAGGAATTTTGCATGTCACTATGAATGGGACTTCAACTGCTACTCCAGCATGTACCTTGAATTATCAAGCAAGTTTTGAATGATTACAAAGTGTTGGCTCATGCAACATCATTTTCGTAATGCTCACCTAGTCACAGTTTCAAAGTAGTTAACTGTGTTGGCATATGATGAAGTGGTGACAAAGTATGTTGTCATTGATGTCAATATGTGCTTAAGAAGGTACATCGGTATGCACCAGTATGAAGATTGGAAGCAGTTTTGGTCAACTGGGATGGAGTGGACTGGTGTCAGGGTTCACTAAGTGTTACTATTGGTCGGTAGTCTCTGTTCAGTTTTAGGGTTTTCGATATGATCTATGCAGTGTAACCGATTGTGTTTTGTGAACATTAAGAATAAGGATCAGGATGCCATGTCAGTTGTGTGCATGTGAAGGATTTCCTTGAGGATTTTGCGCATAGAGATAGAATGCATTGAATGCCTACCTCGGGAATGTGTGATTTTCTGAGTGGTGTATGAAGAGTGCGTGATGGGTTACTATTTTCTAGATGCAGTGAAGATTGAACGATGTAGAGTGACTTGTGTGCATGTGAAGGATTTCCTTGAGGATTTTGTGCATAGAGATAGAATGCATTGAACGCCTACCTCGAGAATGTGTGATTTTCTGAGTGGTGTATGAAGAGTGCGTGATGGGTTACTATTTTCTAGATGCAGTGAAGATTGAACGATGTAGAGTGACTTGAGATCTATTTAGATCATTTCATTGTATGTAAAGTGTTTGGACGGTCAGGATTGGACCTCTTGAAATTGTAAACCTAAAATACTTAGGGTTTAGGGTTTATGTTACCGACCCAATTCTTGTCTATAAGGTCGATGAGTTTTGATATTGTTGTTGTTGGAAAATGTTGTTTTTGTGTCTCCATGTTAAGATTCTTGCCAAACCAAAGTGTGAAACCTGCAGAGTCCGATTGCAGAAGAGAGGAGCTGAAAAGGATCTGCCTTAGCAATTAGTGCTATTATCAAATCAAAGCTTTACCTATTGACTTCTAATCATTTCAACAGAAGGAAAATCCCTTGACTGGGTAGCTTTAATAGGCTTGTTGTAAATCCTCTAACTAGGTGACTCAAGTTCATTGAGTTCTTTAAATCCTCTAGTGAGGTAACCTTTAACAAGGTTTCAACCTTTAACATGGTATATAGCCATCCCTTAACCGAGTGATCTTTAACAGGATTGGTTCCTATCAGAACCTTATTGTAAATTCTTTAACCAGACTAAGCTCCTAATAGAGAAAGCTTCAAAAGAGTTCAAATCAAGCTTGTGGGTATTCATCCCCATCGTGGTTTTTCCCATTTGGGTTTCCATGTGAAAAATCTGTGTGTCATGAGTTGTGCAATTTTCATGTGATGATTCAGTATTCTTGTTTAAGTGATTATGCATGCAAATCTAATGGTTATGGTATTATTGATACAACACATGCATATGTATATGGGTGAAGTAGTTATTAAGTATTGAATGATATTTGAAGTATTCAGTTTTACCGGTTTAAGTTGTCTGAAGTCTTACTGTGTTTAACCGGTATTGCCATGGTTAAGTTTGATAACTCAATGATGAATGGATAGTAGCAAACTGGTACTGAGAGGGGGGGTGAATCAGTACAGACAAAAATACAATCCTAAACCGGTTTGTCAACAAACACTATCCATAGGCAGACAGACAGTAACTCCGGTCTTAAATAGAGTACAACCGGCAAAGCCCAGAATAACCGAGACAAGCATAAACTGATTGACACTTATCTTCTCATACAATCTAATACTTCATTTCCATTTCACCCTAGTGCATGAATAGGTAATAATTATCAAAAGATATGTAAACAGCTAGATCAACATGATTTACCTTTAGACACGAATCACTCAAACCATCACATGAATAACACCACACATGACACACAGATTTTTCACATGGAAACCCAACTAGGAAAAACCACAGTGGGGATGAATACCCACAAACTATTTTTGAATTCTTTAGAAGTCCGCTCTGTTAAGAGCCTTGTCCAGTTAAAGACTGATACAACAGGTTCTGTTAGGAACCGATCCTGTTAGGGATCACCTGGTTAAGGGATGGCTAGAATACCCGGTTAATGGTTAAACCCTGTTAAAGGTTACCTTGTTACAGGATTTCAAGAACTCAATGGTTTTGAGTCACCCTATTAAAGGATTTATAGTAAGTCAGTTAAAGCTACCCTGTTAAAGGATTTACAGTAAGCCGGTTAAAGCTACCCTGTTAAGGGGTTTCCCAACTGTTGAAGTGGTTAGAGATCAACAGGTATTACAATGATCTGGTGACAACACTTAATGCCAATGTAGATCTTCTTTAGCTCCTCTTCACCTTCTGCACTTACACTCTACAGGTATCACTTTTCTCTTTTGGTCTAGCAAGAATCATGTATCCCTTCACTTGGATACGCACACACAACTTTTGCCAACAACCTCAGAAAGAAACACAACATTGACCTTATAGGAAATAGATAGGTCGATAGCATAAACCCTAAACCCTAAACCTGTTAGGTTAAGCAATTCAAATGGTTCAATCCTAACCATTGAGCACATTGCATTAAATGCAACAGTCTTGAACCAATCTCAAGACGTTCTCCATCATTCGTTTTCCACCGATTTCATGGCGGCTGATAACCCATCACATGTTATCACCGTTTACAGACTTTGTACATTCCTGAGGTAGATAGGAACAATCTCCTTCATGCAGGATCCTTCATGCACACAAGGCTAACATGGAAACACGATCTGTTCTTCGTTACAATGCTAACTCATCACACAAAGTCACTGATTGAGTCACACGGGCTTGAGGCACTTCAACCGGAAACCCTGAAGTTGAGAATACCAACCGGTAGTCATACGAAGCTTCCATGTGTCAGTTCCTATAACCACATGTCAGTTCACCTTAAACAAACACACCACTTCACTTTGGCACAAATGTCGGTTCACAGTGTTATACCGGTTCTCACATACACCAGTTCTTGGTAACATACCGGTTCTCACATATACCAGTTCTATCTTCTTTAGCATATTGATATCAATGACAACATACAATGTCATCATGTCATCATACCGGTTCACATAATGTCAACAATCTCCCCCTTTGGCATTGATGGCAATATACAAAGATATCTCTCCGCTTCACATCTTCTCCCCCAATTTCTATGATATCTTCTCTGCTTCTCTTCTTCTCCCCCTTTCACAACAATTTCAAAGTGGAGGCACAAGCATTCATGTTCCATTATGCTACTCCCCCTGAGGAGTAGCATCCTTCAACACATCAATCCTGAAGAAAAATTTGACTATGCAATACTTGACTGATGTGGAGCATATACCTTTAGTTCACCTCCTGAAGGGGCAGCACCCCTAATTCACCTCTTAAGTACATAAATGTAGCCTTTGGGAGAGGCTTGGTGAATATATCAGCTAACTTCTCCTTATTGGAAACATGTTCCAGTGCAATCTCTTTGTTCTGAACTTTTTCCCTCAAGAAATGATATTTAAGCTCAAAGTGCTTGGTTGTAGAATGTAAAACCGGACTCTTGGAGATGTTAATTGCACTAGTATTGTCACAAAATATACTTATCAGTTCAGATATAGGAACTTTGAAGCCATTTAATACATGCTTCATCCAAATCGTCTGAGTGTAGTTCATGAAAGCTACAACATACTCTGCTTCCACTGTAGACTGAGAGATACAACTCTTCTTCTTACTCATCCATGAGACCAATCTACCACCAAGAAAGAATGCACCACCAGTTGTGCTCTTCTGGTCGTCTACATTGCCTGTCGAATCAGCATCTGTGAATACTTTTAAGTTGAAATCCTTTCTATATGGATACCACAATCCATAATCAATAGTTCCCTTCAGATACCTAAGAATCCACTTGACTGCAACCAAGTGGGATTCTCTTGGACTTTTCTAGAACCTTGTAGTAATGCCAACTGCATGTGCAATATCTGGTCTGCTATGCACTACATAATGCAACTTACCAATCATTGATTGGTATTCCTTCTCATCAACCAGTGTTGAGTCATCCTCTTTGGATAGTTTACAACCGGTCACCATCCGTGTACCAACCGGTTTGCTATCTTCCATGCCAAAGGTCTTCAACACCTCTTTGACATACTTGGACTGAGTGATAAAGATTCCATCTTTCATCTGCTGAATCTGTAGTCCAATGAATAACTTAATCTCCCCTATGAGTGACATATCAAACTCTTTCTTCATCTGATCTGCAAACTCATGACTCATCTTGTCATCTCCACCAAAGATAATGTCATCAACAAAGACCTCATAGATCAGGATCTGATCTCCTTTAGACTTCAAGTAGATATTGCTATCTTCGCTTGTTCTCTTAAATCCAATCTTCACAAGATGGGAGTGCAGGCGTTCATACCATGCTCTCGGTGCTTGCTTTAGACCATATAAGGCTTTATGTAGCCTACATACCATGTCACTATCTTCAGATAGAGAAAACCCATCTGGTTGCTCTATATACACCTCCTCTTCAAGTACACCATTTATGAATGCAGATTTTACATCCATTTGATATACTTTGAATCCTTTAAAAGCTACATATGCAAGAAGTATACAAACTCCTTCCAATATGGCTACAGGAGCAAAGGTTTCTCCATTGTCTTCTCCTTCTTCTTGGGCATATCCTTTGCACACCAGTTTGGCT
Source organism: Cryptomeria japonica (assembly GCF_030272615.1). Taxonomy (NCBI): domain Eukaryota; kingdom Viridiplantae; phylum Streptophyta; class Pinopsida; order Cupressales; family Cupressaceae; genus Cryptomeria; species Cryptomeria japonica. The sequence continues at coordinate 45,383,487 of NC_081415.1, read as the reverse complement.
TTGTTTCTAATAATTGTGCCATCCTCATTCAGCTTATTTCTGAAAACCCATTTGGTGCCAATGACATTTTTATGCTCCGGTCTAGGTACCAAAGACCATGTACCATTTTTCTCTATTTGGTCAAGTTCCTCTTCCATTTCCTTGATCCAATCTTCATCTTTATGTGCCTCTTTGAATGATTTAGGCTCAAATTCAAAGATCATACATGAGTTTTCTTTGACTTTTCTTCTTGTAAGAATTCCTACATCCTTATCTCCTATGTTCTGCTTAGGATCATGATTCAGCTTGACATACCGAGGAATGGTCTTGATAGATTCCTCTTGATTTTCTTCTTCATCCTCATCTCCATCAGTATCAGCATCTACATCTACCGATGTAGGAACACTGTTACTGGTACTTGGTTGACTGACAACCGGTTCCCAGAAGGTTACAACCGGTTCATTTACTGCTTGCTCACTGTCAATTTCCTCAGTTTTCTCATAGGTTTCATCAACTCTTACATTGATGCTTTCCATAATTCTCTGAGTCCTATTATTGAAACACTTGAGAGATTTTCTCTTGGTGGAGTACCCTAGGAATATTCCCTCATCACATTTCACATCAAATTTGCTCAGGTGTTCGCTCCTCTTGATGTAACATTTTCTACCAAACACTCTAAATTATCTAACCATAGGTGTCTTACCGGTCCAATACTCATAAGGAGTTTTATCCTTACCTTTCTTAATGAGTACCCAGTTCATTATGTAGACTGCAGTGCTCACTGCTTCTCTCCAAAAGGTGTGAGCAACTTTTCCTTGAATCAACATAGTTGTAGCTACTTCAACCATAGTCTGATTATTCCTCTCTGCTAGGCCATTCTATTGTGGAGTCTGGGGGCCAGACAGTTGCCTCTTGATGCCATGTTCTTCATAGTACTTGTTGAATTCACCGAAAGTGAATTCCCCTCCTTGATCAGTTCTCAGGCACTTGATCCTTTTGTTGCTTTCCTTCTCCACTAATGCTCTAAAAGCTTTGAACTTTACAAAAGCTTTAGACTTATCTTTCAAGAATTTGACCCACATCATTCTTGAGCAGTCATCTGTGAGAATCATGAAGTACCTATCACCCTGCACACTCCTAGTTTTCATAGGACCACACAAATTAGTATGCACAAGATCAAGCAAATTGTCAGCAGTGAAAGGTTTACCTTTAAAGGTTGAGGAAGACATTTTCCCCAATTGACACTCTCTGCATAAGGTATTTTATGGTTTTCTTAGCATCGACAATCCTCTAACTTCCTTGATCTTACTAGCCTTCACAATGTTATCAAAGTTTACATGGCAGAGTCTCCTATGCCATATCCAGCTATCAACAAATTTAGCCATAAGACATGTACTTATATTTGCATTCAACTGAAATAGGTTACCTTTGGTCTGCATGTCGGTGGCCACCAATTCACCATTCTTTCCTTTGATTCTGCACACTCCATTCTTGAATTCCAGAGTGAGACCACTGTCATTTAGTTGGGCAATGCTCAGAAGGTTGTGTCTGAGACCATCAACCCAATACACATTGTCAGCACTACTCTTTCCATTCAGAGAGATGGACCCTTTGCCTTTGACCATACATGGTGCATCATTACCAAAGCGAACCACACCACCATCATACTCTTCCAAGGATAGAAACTTTCTCTAGTCACCAGTCATATGGTGAGAACAACCACTGTCAATAATCCACTCATTGGAATTATCAAAGCGGGAGACAAGAGCCTTCTTGTCTGACACATATTCCTTGACAACAACAAACACAATATCTTATTTTCTTCATCTTCTGATTCCTCATCTGTGACACCTTCATCAACTACCACAAAACAATTTCTCTGGTTTCCTCCTTTGAATTTCTTGAACCTTTCCGGTTTGTCCTCATTGTCGCCATTAGGACAGTTTACAGCAATATGTCCTATCCGGTTACAAGAAAAGCATTTCAAAGGGAGCTTGCCTCTATATTTGCCAGTTCCTTTAGGAAGTTTCCTGGCAAGAAGAGCTTCAAATGCCATCAGAATCTCCTCATCATCCATTTATCTACTTTGTCTTGGTTCACCACTAGTGCTATCTTCTTTTCCTTTTCTGGATGGTACAGTAGAAGCATTAAAAGTTGATTCAGTCTTTTGCACACTGCCATCAAAACTATTTAGCTCATAGGTTGTCAACTTTGCAATGATGGAGTCTAGGGATACCTTAGTCTTATCTATTGATCTCAACTCCCAAATAGCAGCAACCCTTATTGCATAGACCAGTAATAAGGATCCCAGGACTTTGCTTACCACAGTGGAATCTTCCATTTTACCACCTGCACTCTTGATATCTCCAACAACAGTTTTGATTCTTATTCCATACTATTGAATGGTCTCACCTTCAACCATCTACATGTCTTCAAACTTCCCTCTAAGGCTTTCCTCCTTAGCTTGTTTTACATGCTCATCACCACCATAGATATTTTCAAGAGTATCCCATACTTCTTTGGGATTTACTTTATCTTGGACATTAATAAACTCAATGTCAGATAAGCTACTAATTAGGGCTTCCATGACTTGCCCATTCTCCTGCATCTCTCTCTTTTGGTCATCGGTGAGAGTACCGGTAGGGGCAACATAGGCATTCTCAACATAGCTCTAGTGTTGAGCACCCATGCTTCTGATATATATATTCATTCTGTCTTTCCATATACTGAAATTTTCTCTATTGAACTTTGGACCTTCCCTCTTCATCATTAGACTAGGATCTTTACCTCAAGCGGTTAAGCTTATAACATAGAGGACTTGGAGGATGCTCTGATACCAATTGCTAACTCAATGATGAATGGATAGTACCAAACCGGTACTAAGAGGGGGGGGGTGAATCAGTACAGACAAAAATACAATCCTAAACTGGTTTGTCAACAAACACTATGCATAGGCAGATAGATAGTAACTCCAGTCTTAAACAGAGTACAACCAGCAAAGCCCAAAATAATTGAGACAAGCATAAACCGGTTGACACTTATCTTCTCATACAATCTAATACTTCATTTCTATTTCACCCTACTGCATGAACAAGTAATCTATCATCAAAAGATATATAAACAGCTAGATCAACGTGATTTACCTTCAGACACAAATCACTCAAACCATCACATGAATAACACCACACATGACACAGATTTTTCATGTGGAAACCCAACTGGGAAAAACCACGGTGGGGATGAATACCCACAAGCTATTTTTGAACTCTTTAGAAGTCCGCTCTATTAGGAGCCTTGTTCAGATAAAGACTGATACAACAGGTTCTGTTAGGAATCAATCCTGTTAGGGATCACCCGGTTAAGGGATGGCTAGAATACCCAGTTAAGGGTTAAACCCTGTTAAAGGTTACCTTGTTACAGGATTTCAAGAACTCAATGGTTTTGAGTCACCTTGTTAAAGGATTTATAGTAAGCTGGTTAAAGCTACCTTGTTAAAGGATTTATAGCAAGCCGGTTAAAGCTACCCTATTAAGGGATTTCTCAACTGTTGAAGTGGTTAGAGACCAATAGCTATTACAATGATCTGGTAACAACACTCAATGCCAATGTAGATCCGCTTTAGCTCCTCTTCACCTTCTACACTTACACTCTGTAGGTATCACTTTTCTCTTCTCGTCTGGCAAGAATCACATATCCCTTCACTTGGATACACACACACAACTTTTACCAACAACCTCAGAAAGAAACACAACATTGACCTTATAGGAGATAGATAGGTTGGTAACATAAAACCTAAACCCTAAACATGTTAGGTTAAGCAATTCAAATGGTTCAATCCTGACCGTTGAGCACATTGCATTAAATGCAACAGTCTTGAACCAATCTCAAGACATTCTCCATCATTGCTTTTCCTCCGATTTCATGGCAGCTAATAACCCATCACACGTTATCACTGTGTATAGACTTCACACATTCCCGAGGTAGATAGGAACAATCTCCTTCATGCAAAATCCTTCACGCGCACAAGGCTGACATGGCAACACGATCTGTTCTTCATTACAATGCCAACTCATCACACAAAGTCACCGATTGAGTCACATAGGCTTGAGGCACTTCAACCGGAAACCCTAAAGTTAAAACTACCAACCGATAGTCATACAAAGCTTCCATGTACCAGTTCCCATAACCACATGCCGGTTCACCTTAAACAAACACACCGCTTCACTTTGGTACAAATGTCGGTTCACAGTGTTATATCGGTTCTCACATACATTGGTTCTTGGTAACATACCGGTTCTCACATATACTGGATCTCTCCTCTTTAGCATATTGACATCAATGAAAACATACAATGTCATCATGTCCTCATATCGGTTCACATAATGCCAACAAAGTTGAGTGATGAAGACAACCGGTTAGCATTGTTTTATCTTGATAAGTTGTGGAGAGAATTTTTTATATGTACTGAGTCACCCCCCCTCTCAGTACCAGTTAAGGTATTTGTTGTTCATCATTATTCATCAATTGGTATTAGAGCAACTCTAGTTCCTTGGTGATATAAGCTTAACCGCTTGAGGTAAAAGATCTTGCTTTAATGATGAAGAGGGAAGGTCCTAGGTTCAATAGAGATAACTTTAAAATATGGAAGGACATAATGAAGATCTATATCAAGAGTTTGGGTGCTCAAAATTGGAGCTATGTTGAGAATGCCTATGTAAACCCCATTGGCACTCTAACCGATGACCAGAAAAGAGAGATTCAAGAAAATGGGCAAGTCATGGAAGCCCTTATTAGCAGTTTGTGCAATATTGAGTTCATTGATGTACAAGATAAGGACACTCATAAGGATGTATGGGATACATTGGAAACTATTTATAGCGGTGATGAGCATGTCAAGCAAGCTAAGGAAGAGAGCCTTAGAGGAAAATTTGAAGACATGAGGATGGTTGAAGGGGAAACCATTCAACAAAATGGCATAAGGATCAAGACTATGGTTGGAGACATCAAGAGCACTAGTGGAACAGTTGAAGATGCCATTGTTGTCAGTATAGTTTTGAGATCATTGTTACCGGTCTATGCAATCAGAGTTGCTGCTATTGAGGAGCTAAGGTCTATTGACAAAACCAAGGTATCCTTAGACTCTATCATTGCAAAGTTGACTGCATATAAGTTGAATAGCTATGATGGCAATGTTCAGACAACTGAGTTAGCCTTTAGAGCATTTGCTGCACCAACCAGAAAAGGAAAAGAAGTAAGTACCAGTTATGAATCCAGGCAATGTAGAGATATGGATGATGAAGAGATTCTGATGGAGTTTGAAGCTCTTCTTGCCACGAGACTTCCAAAAGGCACCAGAAAATACAGAGTTAAGCTTCCTTTAAAATGTTTCTCCTACAATAAGATAGGACATATAGCTATTAACTATCCTAACAATGCTAATAATGATAAACTGGAGAGGTTTATAAAGTATAAAGGAGGAAATTGTAGAAATTGTCTTGTTGCAGTGGATGAAGGTGTTACTGGTGAAGAATCTGAGGATGAAGAGAATGAGGACATAGTGTTTGTAGTTGTAAAGGAAGAAGTGTCTAACAAGAAAGCACTTGTCTCTTGCATTGACAACTCTAATGAGTGGATTATTGATAGTGGTTGTTCTCACCACATGACTGGTGACCGGGGAAAGTTTCTATCTCTAGAAGAATATGATGGAGGTGTTGTCAGATTTGGCAATAATGCACCTTGCTTGGTAAAAGGTAAAGGATCCATCTCATTGAATGGAAAGAGTAGTGTAGATGATGTCTACTAGATAGAAGGTCTTAAGAACAACCTTTTGAGTGTTGCTTAGCTAAATGACAAAGGACTCATTCTGGAGTTCAAAGGTGGAGTCTGCAGTATAATTGGAAAGAGCGATGAACTTATTGCCACTGATAAGCAGACCAGAGGTCAATTGTTTTAGCTAAATGCCAAGATTAGTCGATGTCTGATGGTGAAGTTTGATTACAGTTGGATATGGCATAGGAGACTTTTTCATATGAACTTTGATAATATTGTAAAGGCTAGTAAGATCAAGGTAGTAAGAGGATTGCCTTTGCTGAACAAACTGGAGAATAGTTTACGCAGAGAATGTCAACTTGGGAAGATGTCTTCCTCAACATTCAAAGGTATGTCTTTTTCAGTAGAGAACTTACTTGATGTTGTGCACACCGATCTATGTGGTCCTATGAAAACAAGAAGTATTCAGGGAGATCAGTATTTCATGATTCTTACTGATGACTGCTCAAGAATGATGTGGTTTACATTCTTGAAAGACAAGTCTGAGGCATTTGGAAAGTTCAAATCCTTTAGAACATTGGTTGAGAAGGAGAGCAGCAGAAAAATAAAATGTCTTAGAACTGATCAAGGAGGTGAATTCACTTTTGATGAATTCAACAAGTATTGTTAAGAGAACGACATCAAGAGGCAGTTGTCTGCCCCAAGAACACTGCAATAGAATGGCATAGTGTAGCGTCCTAAAATTGTCACACTTGCAATTTCAACTGCATTTGGGTCTTCACGATGGCAGCGCAATGTTGAACCTGAATGGAGACCCTAAAACCTGCTTGTGACACCAAAAACTGCATATTTCTGCACCTTGGCCTAATCCCTCCTTGCACCCTGCTGCCCCGGGAGGTGGGACCATGGCACCCAGTGCCCTGGTCCTTTAGGACTAGGGCGCCCAGTGCCCTGGTCCCCCAGGACCATGGCGCCCAGCGCCTTGGTCCCTGGCCCTATTTTGGGGCCCGGTCTCTTGTTGGGCATCAGGTCTTGAAGTTTGCAAATTGGAAAATAATGTTTCTAGGTAGGCCTAAGGTCGAGAAAATCAGTCTCTCAACCCTAATTGACAAGTATATAAACTAATTTTCCTCTCCTAGAAAGGGAGAAAAAAAAAAACATATGTGTGCAAGAGGCGGAAGCGATATTCAAACATTCAAGCATTCAAGCATTCCTTCAAGCAATTGAGCATTCTAAGTCTCCATTCAAGGCTAAGTGTTGCATTCAAGACAAGGATTCAACCATTGAAGAGGAGATCACATACAACATACAACATACAACATACATTACACCTTCGCATGTAAGAATACAAACATTCTTACAACAAGGTATCAGTACTTGTTTACATTACAAACATTTACATTTACAGCATTCTCATTTCTTGGTTAATTCCAAAATCGGGGTTTGACCTAAAGGCAAACCCCTAATCCCTAACCCCCCAATCATCCTCTCTTTTCTGTGTGTAGGTTGCAGGTACACAGCTGTAATTGAAGATCTGGAATCCTTGTGCAGAGACGAACAGATCCACCTTCATTTCGCGGATTTTTTGGAGGACCGTGTGCACTCCGGGTGCCATCGTCCTGTCAACTTTCGCTCAAATTTGCAGAACAGCATCGTCTCAACATTTTACTGCTAATTTCAGGTCCATAGCTTCATCCCGTATCCCTATCTCCATCTACAAGCGAATCTTTCTTACTTTACATGCATTCCTAGTCCAATCATTCTATCTACATTCTTTACAAAAGAGGGTACCCTTGATGTCATAACCCTTGAAACTCATTTAAAATCCAGTCTTGCATTGCGTGGGATTGGATCTTGTGGGTTTCAACCCCTCTTTTGAATGTAAAGTCTCTCCTAAGTGAAAACCATCAACCCTAGTGATCTCCCTTCTCTCTCCTTGGAGTGGGGGGGGGAGAACAACTAGGGTTCAATTTTTCTGCTTTACACATAGCAGAAAGGAATAACAAGATTGTAGTTGAAGTGGCCAGAACTATGTTGATCCAAGGAAAGGTTACTCACACTTTTTGGAGAGAAGCGATGAGCACTGCAGTCTATACTATGAACTGGGTACTCATCAAGAAAAGTAAAGATAAAACCCCTTATGAGTATTGGATCGGGAAGACTCCCACTCTGACTTATTTTAAAGTATTTGGCAGTGAGTGTTATATCAAGAGAGGTGAGCATCTATGCAAGTTTGATGCTAAATGTGATGAAGGAATATTTTTGGGATATTCCACAAAGAGAAAAGATCTCAAGTGCTACAATAATAGGACTTAGAAAATTGTTGAAAGTATCAATGTCAGGGTTGATGAATTCCGTGAGGAGCCTAAGGAAACTTGCAGCGAGAAAGTGGAAGATGAACAGGGTGTAGCCTTCTCGGAACCGGTTAAGAAAGAAACAAGTAAAGACCTCAGTGTTCCTGTATCGGTAGAGGCTGCAATAGGTGAAGAAGAAGATGGAGAAGAAGAAGAAGAGGAAAAGCAAGTAGAACCAACTGGAGTCATTCCTAGATATGTGAAACTACATCATGATCCAAAGCATATCATAAGAGATAAATATGCAACGATACTCACAAGAAGAAAGGTGAAAGAGAACTCTTGCATGATTTCTGAATTTGAGCCTAAGACCACTAGGGAGGCACTTACCAATGAAGACTAGATAAAAGGCAATGGAAGAGGAGCTGGACCAAATAGAAAAGAATGAAACATGGTCCTTGGTACCTGGACCGCAACACAAGAATGTAATAGGTACCAAATGGGTCTTCAAGAATAAGCTGAATGAAGAAGGCACAGTTGTGAGGAACAAGGCAAGACTTGTATACAAGGGATATGCTCAGGAAGAGGGAGAAGACTATGGAGAAACCTTTGCTCCTGTAGCTAGACTAGAAGGTGTCTGAATGCTACTTGCATTTGCAACATTCAAGGGATTTAAGTTATACCAAATGGATGTGAAGTCTGCATTCTTGAATGGAATCCTAGAAGAGGAAGTGTATATTGGGCAACCGGATGGGTTTGCCTTATCAGAAGATAGTAAGATGGTGTGTAGATTACACAAGGCCTTTTATGGATTGAAACAAGCACCAAGGGCATGGTATGAATGGTTACACTCTCATCTTGTGAAAATAGGATTTCAAAGAACAAGTGAGGACAATAACATATACCTGAAATCTTAAGGTGATCAAATTTTGATCTGTGAAGTGTTTGTAGATGACATAAACTTTGGAGGAGATGATGAAATGAGCCATGCATTTGCAGATGAAATGAAGAAAGAGTTTGAGATGTCTCTCATTGGAGAGATAAAGTTCTTCATTGGTCTACAGATTTAGCAGATGAAAGAAGGAATCTTCATTACCCAGTCCAAGTATGTCAAAGAGGTATTAAAGACCTTTGGCATGGAGGAGAGCAAATTGGTTGGTACACTGATGGCGACCAATTGTAAATTGACTAAGGAAGATGATTGAGCGTTGCTGAATGAGAAGGAGTACCAGTCAATTATCGGCAAGCTACACTATGTGGTGCATAACATACCAAATATTTCTCATGTAGTGGGCATAGTAGCTCATTTTCAGAAAAGTCCAAGAGAATCCCACTTGGTAGCAGTCAAGAGGATTCTTATATACCTAAAAGGGACAGTTGATTATGGATTGTGGTATCCATACAATGGTGATTTTAATCTCAAAGTGTTTACCGATGAAGATTGAGTAGATAATGTGGATGACCGAAAGAGCACAACTGGTGGAGCATTCTTCCTTGGTGGAAGGCTAGTCTCCTGGACAAGCAAGAAGCAGAGCAATATTTCTCAGTCTATAGCTAAAGCAAAATATGTGGCAGCATTTATGAACTACACTTGAGCAATCTGGATGAAGCATGTACTGAATGGCTTCAAAGTGCCTATATCTGAACCAGTGAGTATTTTCTGTGATAATACTAGTACAATCAATATTTCTAAAAATCTGGTATTGCATTCTAGAACTAAGTACATTGAGCTCAAGTATAATTTCTTGAGAGAGAAGGTTCAAAACAAAGAGTTTGTATTAGAACATGTTTTCAGTAAGGAGCAGCTAGCAGACATATTCACTAAGCCCTTACCGAAGACTACATTTACCTATTTGAGAGGTGAATTATGGGTTTTACCCCTTCATGAAGTAAACTAAAGTTGTGTGCTCCACATCAGTCAGGTACCATAGTGAAAAATCCTACAAGGTTGATGTGTTGAAGGATGCTACTCCATAGGGGGAGCAACATAGTGAAGTATGGAAGCTTGTGCCTCCACTTTGGCATTATTGTCAAAGGGGGATAAGATATATGATAGGGGAAAAGATATCTGGTGTATAGGGGAGAAGATATTTGATGATGAAGCTATATGGCAGAGTACACACTGACCAATTCAGATGGTGGTGGCTGTGATCTTTGAACCGGTATATGCTATTGAGCATGGTACAGATACTGAGCAATGATACATTGAGTATTGCCATCAATGCCAAAGGGGAAGATTGTTGGCATGTGATTAAGCGATGACAAAGTATGTTGTCATTGATGTCAATACGTGCTCAAGTAGGTACACCGGTATGCACTGGTATGAAGATTGGAAGCGGTTTTGGTCAACCAGGATGGAGTGGACCAGTGTCAGGGTTCACAAAGTGTTACTACCGGTTGGTAGTCTATGATCAGTTTTAGGGTTTCTGGTATGATCTGTGTGGTGCAACCGATGGTGTTTTGTGAATGTTAAGAATAAGGATCAGGATTCCATGTCAGTTGTGTGCATGTGAAGGATTTCCTTGAGGATTTTGCGTGTAGAGATCGAATGCATTGAATGTCTACCTTAAGAATGTGCAATTTTTTGAGCGGTGTATGAAGAGCACGTGATGGGTTACCGTTTTATAGAGGTGGTGAAGATTGGATGATGTAGAGTGACTTGAGATCTATTTAGATCATTTCATTCTATGTAAAGTGTGTGGATGGTCAGGATTGGACCACTTGAAATTGTAAACCTAAAATAATGAGGGTTTAGGATTTATGTTACCGACCTAATTCTTGTCTATAAGGTCGATGAGTTTTAATATTGTTGTTGTTGGCAAATGTTGTTTTTGTCTTTGCACGTTGAGATTCTTTCCAAACCAGAGTGTGAAACCTGCAAAGTGTGATTGCAAAGGAGAGGAGCTGAAAAGGATCCGCCTTAGAAAGTAGTGTTGTTATCAAATCAAAGCTTTACCTATTGACTTCTAATTATTTCAATAGAAGGAAAATCCCTTGACCGAGTAGCTTTAATAGGCTTGTTGTAAATCCTCTAACCAGGTGACTCAATTTTATTGAGTTCTTTAAATCCTCTAGCGAGGTAACCTTTAACAGGGTATATAACCATCCCTTAATCGGGTGATCTTTAACAGGATCAATTCCTAGCAGATCCTTATTGTAAAGTATTTAACCGGACTAGGTTCCTAACAAAGCGAGCTTCAAAAGAGTTCAAAACAAGCTTGTGGGTATTCATCCCCACCATGGTTTTTCCCATTTGGGTTTCCACATGAAAAATTTGTGTGTCATGAGTTGTGCATTTTTCACATGATGATTCAGTATTCTTGTTTAAGTGATTACACATGCAAAGCTAATTGTTATGGTATTATTGATACAACAGATGCATATGTATATGGGTGAAGTAGTTTATCAAGTATTAAATGATATTTGAAGTATTTAGTTTTACCAGTTTAAGTTGTCTGAAGTCTTACTGTGCTTAACCGGTATCGCCATGGTTAAGTTCAGTGATGAAGACAACCGGTTAGCATTGTTTTAACTTAATAAGTTGTGGAGAGAAGTTTTTGCATGTACTGATTCACCCCCCCCCCCCCCCCCCTCTTAGTACTAGTTAAGGTATTTGTTGTTCATCATTATTCATCAAACTGGAGTTCCAAGCAGAGACTTGCATGTCAACTATGAATCCTTGCTTTTTTAGTGATAGGTTTATTTCCTAGAAAGTGGGACAAGAAACTCTATAAATTGGAAATTTTGATTCATTGTTAAGGGTCCACAAATTAATGATTTGAGGTCCAATTAGATATTCTTTTAGAGATTTATATGCATATTTTATGAGTTTAAGTAGATGTTATGATACATTATTTGGAGTTAATACAAGAAGCATATTATATATTGCCTAATCTATGTGTATGTGCTATAAATTTGTTCTTTGCGATCTGGTAATGTCTATTGTTTGAAATCATTAACTTATTTTGATCTTATATTTTATTGCTTTATGAATCATATTGCGCATGTAAGTGGTGTATGAGAATTAATCTGATAGAACAATATTGTGGTGGTATTCATTTTCATGAATTTGTGAGGTTGCATGACTTTGCATGTTTATTGGAGGTCTGTTAATGAATGCTAGTTTGAAAGATATTGATGATATTTAGATTGCAGGGTGCTAATTATGCAGTTCATTAAAGTTATTATATTTGTTTCTTTTTTATTTTCTTGTTTCCCTGATCCATCTTTTGCAGTTTATTTTGAAAGATAATCTAAACCATAAAAATACAAAAAAATAAATAAGTTAAGCTATTGGAAGTTGTTTCAACCAACAAGCCCCTTTAATGGGTATGCCCACATCAACCATTGAGTTTCCCATCACCTTTGAGAACTGACTATAGAGACCTTGGATTGGTTAGTTCCCAGAAACTTATCATTTTTTAGGAGAGGTGGACAGTGTTCACATAAACTACTTGACTATTGGTGAGTGTGTCAAAACACCCGTCAACAATTCCTTGTCCCCACACTTCTCAAGAACATGAGGAAGAGGGACAAAGGAAATTGGGAAGATGAACAAGAAATTAAAAATTCCTTGGGAAGAGGAGCATGGGGAAAATAAAGGAATTCAAAATTCCTTGGATAGATAAAAGTGGGCAGAATTTAAGGTTGGGAGGTGAGATGGGAGACCCATTTATGGAATGTGGTTGACTCATTACTAATCTTGGAGATTAGAAACATGCAAATGATTCATGAGTGTGATTAGGTTAGATAAAGAGGGATACTGGTGCAAGTGGACAAGTTAGGAGAATGTGTCTGTGTGTGTGTGTGTGTGTGTGTGTGTGTGTGTGAGAGAGAGAGAGAGAGAGAGAGAGAGAGAGAGTTTTAAATTAAGAGAAATGATAATGATGGTTAGGCCTAGATTAATTAGGCTAAATGATAGGGATTATGAGAAGGATTTGTAGGAACTAGGATATTAGTTTAATTAATTTAACTAATTGGGATTATAAGGAAGATTGAAATATTTGCCTAAGGTTGAGTTTGATTTATTGAAATAAATCAAACTTTAGAAGAGATGGGATATATATAATAATTGATAAATTAATTATATGGATGGAAGGGGGAAATTAATTAAATGTGATTTAATTAATTTAGGAATGATAAAGGGATAACATGATTAATAAAATTAATTATATGATGCAGGTAATTAATTAAATATTAATTTAATTAATTTTACATTTCTACTGTTGGCATATGCACACTCCAATGAGACATTGTAGGTGATTGAAAGTTTTGTCATTGATGGAAACCTTACAATCCTATGACATCGGCAAGGCATTCCACCGACACTAGCAAGATCAAACTCTACATCGGCACTCAGATCACTCGCACCGGCAGTGAAAGGAAGCATACTGACACCGAAGGCCGACAGGAATTTTGTTGTAATATATTTTGTTTATTATTTGTAAAATCATTGTAAGCCGACTTGGCAAGTTGTAAAATGACTCTTATATAAGAGAGATCATTGTAGAACATTTGTAATGAAGTAAGAGGAATGTAATTAGGCGAAATAAGGCAGACCTATTAAGCAAATTATAGGTTAAGGGTTTATGTAAGAAGCAGAGCAGAAACCGGTATTGGATCTAGCATTATAGATGCTATCTTGAAGCAGTACAAGACACTGGATTTATATAATCCATTTTGTAAGTCAGTGAGACTTCCTATTTTGTATTTGAACAGTGAGCTCTAGGCAGTTGGCCTTCCTGCATGTGCAGGACCCTCTTGTAGCAGTAATATTCTCTTATTGGCCAGTAAGTGAATATTGTGGGTCACAAATCCCACCGAGGTTTTTCCCACACCGGATTTCCTCATTAAAATCCTTGTGTTATGGTGTGTTTTTCATGTGGTTATTTTTATCTCTGTTTATTGCATTACTTTTTGCTTACCGGTACACTGTATTAATATGCTCTACATGTTTTAAGTTAAGAAAATCTATCAACCGGTTAGATACTGATTCACCCCCTCCTCTCAGTATTTGTGGGAATCCTAACAATTGGTATTAGAGCTTGGTCCTCTATTTTCATAAGCCTAACAACTTGAGGAAGATCTTGACACCGGTAGAGATGGAAAATCTGATGAAGCAACTTGAAGGAGCTCTCTCAGACTATGATGGAGAAGAATTAAAAAATATCAAACTTGAAGATGATCTAAAGGCTACTTAGGATATTATTCAAGCACTTCAAGAGAATCTTACTATTTCAAGAAACAAGAGAAGAGAACTTTGTGAAAATATGCAAAATGAGAATGATGAAAAAGAAACTCTTAATGATATGATAAACAAGCTGAAGCAAGAGAACATGACAACAAAGAAAGAGAAGCAGGATATGACTATGAGATTTTGTAAAGAAATTGAAGATAGAAAGAAGAATGAAGAAGATTTTACCAGAAGGCTAAGTGATGCTGCAAATGAGAACACAAGACTTAGCTATGAAAATGATTTGTTGAAGATAGATCTGATGCACACTCAGAATGACTCAAATGAACTGATGAGGCAGAAAGAAGTCTTAGAAAGAGAACTAGATATTGCAAATCAACATAAAGAAAAATTCAAGAAAAGCTCAGAGGAACTTGGTAACTTGCTAAAGAATCAAAAACCTAAAGGTGACACTTCTGGAATTGGCTTTGAAGTTGGTGAAAGCTCCGGTACCACAAACACACAGGATCATAGCAAATCAGTAAGACAACCTACTGCTTATAAATTCAATGGAAAATGCTTTAACTGTAATAAGTATGGTCATAGAGAAAATGAATGTAGATCTAGAAATTATCAGAATACCAATGCACCCACTAGTCAATGTTCAAAATGCAACAAAGTTGGTCATAACTCTGAGAATTGCAGAATGAATGTGAGATGTTATGTTTGTGGAAGATTTGGACACTTATCTAATCAATGCAGAACACAAACCGGCATAGGTTATGGAAAGGCTATTCAGAGAAATAATGTGACTTGTTATGCATGTAACAAAATTGGGCATATTGCAAAATTTTGTAGAAGCAAGTCCTCACCGATAGACAACAAAGGTCCTAATTTAAAAGGAAAAGAAAAAGTTGAAGAGGTTAAGCAAGAATTTTCAAAACAATGGATTAGGAAATCAGAATTGAATGTGGATAGGAATACTCCTCCACCAGTAGAACCAAGAAACACTCCACCGAAAGAACGGAGTAGCACTCCACTAGCAGAAGTCTCTTCATCAAATTGAAGAAATTTCTTTGAGGGTTTGGCAATCAATGAGACATATGCTATTATTCCCTCGGCTGATGGTAAGAAGTTGAAATTACTTCTATACTAGTAGTTATGTTAAGTGATTACTTAACCAACTTACATTAAATGTGGTAGTTGGCAGATTGACATTATAAATTAATGTTTTTTGGCTCCATTTCACTTCACCAAGCATTCAAACATTCGAAGAGCATGAAATTTCCAAAGCTAAGGCATTTTGAGCAAAGAGGCAAAGCATTTCAACGATCAATCCTTCCAAACGTAGAAAAAGGTATTTATAATCATGGAATCCTCTTCTGTACCTGAATTCATAGAAAACCCTACTATGGTCGAGCTAATCAAATGCCCTAGGCCCATATTTTAGTTAGTTCTCCAGATAGCTAAAAAGGATGACAATGTAGGTGCTTTTTCCCAAATTCCCAAAGGAGTTATTTTTGCAGAAGACCCTAGAATTTATATCCATTGCCATATAGAAGAATTAGGAGATGAAGAAATCAAAAACATGTACAAAACTATCATATGTGATGACTCTAGAAATGTAAAACCTGAACACAAAATTGTTGAAACCCTAGGATTCACTGAGATCCACTGCATTCTGGAATTCCCCAAGGAAGTAATAAGGATAATATTGAGTAGGGTACATGGAGAATTCTTTTGGCTAGATTCAATTCATAAAATTACCAAGGAAGCTGTAAAAGCTGTAACAGGGTTACCTTCCATCGGTAACAATAACAGAAGACCAACCGGCAGATGACAATATGGATGTATCACAAGAGGATAATAATCCTAATTCAGAGATACTATACACAGTTGATGTTGATACTCAAAAGGTCAACATTGTGGTAGATAAAGACACAACCGGTAAGACTGACATGGCTAGTGAGCCACCGGCAACTAACAACATTGATAACACTGAAGGAAAAGTTGAAGATGATAGTACAGGGAAACAAACAGAGGCTGGTACAAATCTACAAACAGAGAGACAAGCAGAGCAACGGGCTTTGGAATAGGAATAGGTTCATGTGGAAACAGTGCCATCGGCAATAGGAGAGAAACAAAAACCCTTGCTTAAGGAAATGGAAACATAGACTGACCTACCGGAGGTCACTACAAGTATGGTTACTTCCTCCACCGACGGAATTCAGAATGTTGGTTCCTCCTTAGTAGATTACAAATCAACCAATGTAACTAAAGTTCTTTTAGATTTTTTGAAGAAAATAACTGATTATAGTTCACAAGCTTATAAAGCTATAGATGACACAATCCCAATTTTGAGGATGATAGCTCCTAAATGCAACATAGATAATAAGGATTCTTTAAGTCAACTTGACACTTTGTCGAAGTATATTACTGACAAGACAGTGATAGTTGAGCAAATAAAGGAACAGGCATTCAAAGACAGGTTGGAAATTGAAAAATAGAAATTCTTTGAGGATCAAATAAAGAAGTGTACTAGGGAATTTGACACACTTCTACCGGAACTATGTAACATATTGAAGGAATGTAAAAATCTATACAAAGATACTTGCAAGACAAACTTTTTAACAGTTGACATAGATAAGAAAATGAGCAAGGTACAAGAAGAAATTAATAAACTTGCTGACAATTTTGTTAATTCACCTGATACATTATCAATCTTTGAGCAAAATATAACAGGTTTTGAGGAAGAGTTACTGAAGCTGGAGAGAGAAAAGGAGAGAATAATAAACAAGGCTAAGAATCTAAGACTAAGACTAAGTCCAAGACTGGACTATCTAGCATTCTTGAGGAAGGAAATATCTGAGGCATTAGTACAAGGACAGAAAACACCGGCAGAGTATATGCAACACCTCACCGATACAGTTCAAAGAACAAAGGCAGCAATAAAAGATAGTAAGAAGTTTATGGAAAGCATAAATTTGGTTTTGGCAGATCTTTTTCAAATTGTAACCACCCAGTTACAAGGTTGAGATAGAAAAACTACAACTCTTTTGACACCTTGGCAACCTTTGTCATTGATGCTAAAGGGGGAGTAGTAGTATGAGAAAATAATCAGAAAAAGACTTATTTGCTCAAGGGGAGCTCACATATTTTTGGTACACATTTTTGGAAACAATTTTTGGATTACAATTTTTGGATACACTTTTGAAATTTTCTCATGAGTGTTGCCATCAATGCCAAAGGGGGAGATTGTTGGCATATGCACACTCCAATGAGACATTGTAGGTGATTGAAAGTTTTTTCATTGATGGCAACCTTACAATCCTATGACACCAGCAAGGCATTCCACTAGCACTAGCAAGATCAAACTCTACACCGACACTCAGATCACCAGCACCGACAGTGAAAGGAAGCATACCGGCACCGAAGGCCGATAGGATATTTGTTGTAATATATTTTGATTATTATTTGTAAAATCATTGTAGGCTGACTTGACAAGTTGTAAAATGACTCTTATATAAGAGATATCATTGTAGAACATTTGTAATGAAGTAAGAGGAATGTAATTAGGTGAAATAAGGAAGACCTACTATGCGAATTATAGGTAAGGGTTTATGTAAGAAGCAGAGCAGAAACCAATACTGGATCTGGCATTATAGATGCTATCTTGAAGCAATACAAGACATTGGATTTATATAATCCATTTTGTAAGTCAGTGAGACTTCCTATTTTGTATTTGAGCAGTGAGCTCTGGGCAGTTGGAATTCCTGCATGTGCAGGCCCCTCTTGTAGCAATAATATTCTCTTATTGGCCAGTAAGTGAATATTGTGGATCACAAATCCCACCGAGGTTTTTCCCACATCAGGTTTCCTCATTAAAATCCTTGTGTTATGGTGTGTTTTTCATGTGGTTGTTTTTATCTCTGTTTATTGCATTACTTTTTGCTTACCGGTACACTATCTTAATATGCTCTACATGTTTTAAGTTAAGAAAATCTATCAACCGGTTAGATACTTATTCACCCCCCCACCCTCTCAGTATCTGTGGGAATCCTAACATCTACATTTTGCCGCTCTTTTATGTAGTGGAAAGAATTGGTGATGGGTAAAAGAATCAAATGCCCTAGTGAGGGAATAATGTGCCGAAGGTAGGATGTAGATAAGGGATGCCCCATCCAGAATTTGGTCGAAAAAGTTCAAATTTTGCAAGGAAATCCTCGAAAAAGAAGGAAAGAGGAGAAAAGTTGGTAGGGTGGTTGAAAATGAAGGAAATGGTGAGGGAAGGGACCAAGAAGGAAGAAATAGGGAGCAAAAACCAAGGGTTGGAAGGGAGGAGGGAAGGAATATATAAACCATGAGGGAGAGGAGGAGAATAAACTAGGAAAATTGGAGACAAAATGAAAGAGGATATGATGGGTTGAATGGAAGGCCTATGAATGAAGAGGGTGGGATTGTTGTTATGTATTATGTGGAGAGAAATCCTAAGTTTTATATTGCAAAGGATTATCGACAACATTGATTATAGAAATCAAAATATTATGAATATCCCATGCGTGGACTAGACTCTTAGACAATAGGCTATATCAATGTATGCAAGTTTGCATTTCACTATGATCAGATATATGAGGTATATGAGTTGGATGGAATCCTCGTGCACTCAGGTCCTTTATGGGGACTTAATTGGAATATGAAAAAAGATGGGCAGTGTATCTATACCAACATACTCAAAGTCAATGCAAGAATACTTGGATCAAACATGAGAAACTATAAACATGCCATACCACAAAAACTATGCCCCAATATATACCAACCCAAACATATCAAGATATAGAATAATCAAGGTAGCCATCAATTGGTATAGTCCTAGGACAAAATAAAATCAGAGCAAAAAGATCATTTAATAAACCGACTCATTCATCCAACAAACATCTCTTGCTAAGAGTAGGACATGGATTGGTATAGGTTGCCAAGCATGGGAAGGATGCATCCCGATGGCATCGATGATGGGATAGATTGATGGGAGGCAACAAATAAGCTGACTGGGAGAGATGCTTAGTCAAGAGGATCTCTGCTAGGATTTGGTTAACACATTGTGGATGGGTGTTTGGATCACATGTAAGTCAATAGAAGTTCAGATGGTTGGGAGAAGCTTAGTGTACTGGGTGAAAGCTCAATTTGATGGGAATATCTTTATTTATAGAAATGGATTAGCTCATCATCTCATGTAAAAGGAGGTGGTAATGGTAAGTGGTGTGTGTTGAAAGTGCATGACTAGGGTGAATAATTCTTTGATAAATGGATAGGACTAGAGTTGCGATGGAAGATTGGATGACTAGATAAAATGCAATGTGAGTGAATAGAATAAAGAGGTTGACAAGCACGTGATGTGTCCGAATAGATGGTGGATTTGATTTATTTTACCTTGGCACCTAAAAAAAAATTTTCACCAAGGTACTTTCCAATAGCCCCAAAGAGTGATTTTCACTAATGGACGAAATGATTTTGTATTTTTCTATTTTTTTGGATTTTTATGTTTTGTTTTTTTGTTTTATTTTAAAGATGAGGTTTCCTGAAGATTATGTGTAGAATCTCTTCAAATGTATGATATTTATTGGTTCATCCAATTTTTCTCCTTTATGTGTGGCCAACTAATAGGGTCCAGAGACATATTTAGTATTGATAACATAGGGTCCTAGCCAATTAGGCTCAAACTTTCCTTTCTTTTCATGATCTTGTAGATTTCTCTATTCTTCCTCAAGTACAAGGTCAACAACTCCAAACTCTCAAACCTTCAATTTATTGTTGTAACTAAGATGGAAGTGGTTTCAAGATAAACTCAGAGATAAATCAAAGTGTTGAGGTGTCATTGATTGGTGTAGAGGCACCTAAGCACACAAGCATACCCGGAGGTCAAAAGTCATAATATGAGCAATTTTATTGTATTTGGGTCATTCATAATGTATTAAGGCTATTTGAGTTTATTGAATCATAATAAGTAAGGATAAATGAGCCATTTTGTCCAAAGATATCATATTTGGTCCATCTTGAAGTGTTAAAAGTGTCCATGTAAGGGTTAGAGTCATTTATGTCAAAAAATGCAAAAATTGTAAAAATTGTAAAGATGCAACATTGTCAAAAAGTGCAACAAAAGTGTAAGAATGAAATACATTGGTCATGAGGTGGTTAGAGTAGTTAGGAAGGAGTTGGAAATGGTTTATAAAACCATGTTTGGTTGAAATCAAGGGGCTAGAGAAGTTTGGAGAGGATTTGACAAAGATTATCCATGAAACCCTCAAACTGTCACAAGGTTTTAAGGAATATGTGGCTGTCATAGATCCATGGAGGATCACCATTGGTGTAATTTTTTATATGTAGATGTTATTTAATGATATATTAATGAAATAGGTTTCAGATGAATCCTTTCTTATACATTTTTGTGGAGTATTTGGCAAGATGTGTTTGTTTTTTATAAAAATTGTCAAAACCCTACCTAGGGTTACCTATTTTTGGAAATAATTTCATAACTTTTGATTTAACCGTTGGATCTGGCTATACATTTGAGAGAAGTTTTGTAACTCAACAATATAAAGTCTGACTAGAGAGATTTTCTTTACAATCAATGTATACACCTAAAAATAGTCTAAAGATAGTTAATTAAATAAGCAATTATTTAATTAATCCCCCTCCCCAATTTAACTGAATTCATTAGCAATTTGATTAAATTCTTCCACTCATCTACTTATTAATAAATCTTAGGATTTATTTAATAGGTTCATTTCAATAGTCCCCTTTGAATAATTAATTCAAATTAATTAATCCCTCCCCATTTAAATTCATTTCTTCTAATCTTCTAATTAATTAAAACAAATCAATTTATGAGTTGTTGAAAGTTAATTAGTCTTTTCTTATTATTTGAATTTTTAAATTCAAATTACCCACATGCCTCCTAACTTATAACCACCTAACCTAACCACTTCTAAACCTAACCCATTCCATCTAACCCTGGGTTTAATTAAACCTATCTTAGCTTGCACATCCTAACCTCCTTATCCTAACCTCCTATGGTGTGGATACTCTCCCCTTGAGACACATGGAATTATTGGGCCACATGTCCCCTCTCTTGGAAGCCCCTTGACACTTGTCACCATAGAGATGAAAAATGTCCCCTTTCCTCCAACCTCTCTTCCAACCTCCTCCAATTTCACCATTGATATCTTCAGACTCAATCTTGACCGTTGATTCCTGCCATCTCACCCCTGGCCTTGGAAATCCTATAAATATCCCCCATTTTAGAGCAATAATCATCCCATCTCATTTTCATTTTAGGCATTGTTACTATAGGCATAGTATCTCTTAGCATATCATTTCAGCATTGTTATTATAGGCAATTGCATCTTAGATCTAGCTTAATTTGATCATTTACTAGCATAATTGTTGAATCATGTAGCTTAATCATTCTCTTTTTTAGCTTAATTGCATCATTATTATTTCAAATCCTCCATCTAGGTGTAGTCAAGTCACTAGAATTTGCTTATCTAGAACTGAGAGCAAATCCACACTCACATGTCTTAGGAGGCAATAGATCACTTTGCCATTGTTTTATCTTTCTTTGTTTTAAATTTGCTAACCATGCTTGTAATGATCTATTGAGTGTTTGTGTTGCAGCTGCAAGTATCACACTTCACAAGCATGACAATCAATATTTAAAAAGTTATTGATTATTGTTTCCTATAGGTCATGGTGAAAAGCATACTGGTGAAGGCAGTAGCAGTCCGATTACAACATTTGGTGTGGTCACATGAGGAATCATAATGAAGAAAGGATATATGTGTTGGAAAGGTATCTGAATCCTCTTTCCATTTATTTTTTTTCTGACTTAATTCAGTTAAGAATTGAATAATTTATGATTATTTTGGTGAAAACCATTTTTAAAATATGAAACCCTGAACTAGTGTATTCCATGGCAATAAAAAATTTATTCTCTCAAGTTGTGGTGAATGTTATGATCTGAAATCTTTTATGAAGGTCTATAGGTATGGACTATAACCTTTAAAAGTGGTTTGGGGTTTAGAAGAGAGGTTGATATTTTTATATGCCTCTTGATTCAAGTTGAAGATCTTGTATTATTTTTGGGTCAGTAATACCCTTGAATGAAGGTTTTATGGTTTGTGATAGATGCTCTACATCAAATTGGTATTAGAGCCCAGTAAAAGATCTAAGCTAAGAGATTTGTTTGTGTTTTTTTTTATTATGGATGAGTTTTGGTTACAGGTGCTTGTCCATCTAGCTACAAGAGGAGGTGGTGTTGTGCATGGGCAAACAAGGAAGGTCAGTCAAGGGCCAAAGGGATGGTCCATTGGTTGCCAAAACAATATAGAGAGAGGTAAAGAGGAGAAATCCTAGGTGAGACATAGAGGTTGTTGGCGAGGTGATGTAGCATGGAGAGGTGGACATATGGTTGGTAAAAGCACTTGGATGGCAGTCACTACAAACTCCATTGGTAGTCCAGTCACAAGTGATTGTTTGAGAAGGAGGCAACAACATAAAGAGGCATAAAGAGGTAAAGATGAAGCCAAAGGTGAAAACTTCACTCAAAATTTTTCTTGCAAGTCATTGTACCCATGTTTCCAAGGTGCTTGAAAACTTTTCAAAGTTGGGAGTATGGTGCAGAGGCACCTAAGCACACAAGTATACGAGGAGGTCAAAAGTCATAATATGAGAAATTTTATTGTATTTGGGTTATTCATAATGTATTAAGGTTATTTGAGTCCATTCAATCATAATATGTAAGGATAAATGAGCCATTTTGTCCAATGATATCATATTTGGTCCATCTTGAAGTGTTAAAAGTGTCCATGTAAGGGTTAGAGTCATTTATGTCAAAAAATGCAAAAATTGTAAAAATTGTAAAGTTGCAACATTGTCAAAAAGTGCAACAAAAGTGTAAGAATGAAATCCATTGGTCATGAAGTGGTTAGAGTAGTTAGGAAGGAGTTGGAAATGGTTTATAAAACCATTTTTTGTTGAAATCAAGGGGGTAGAGAAGTTTGGAGGGGATTTGACAAAGATTATCCATCAAACCCTCAAACTGTCATAAGGTTTTAAGGAATCTATGGCTGTCATAGATCCATGGAGGATCACATTTGGTGTAATTTTTATACATAGATGCTATTTAATAATAGATTAATGAAATAGGTTTCAGATGAATCCTTTATTATACATTTTTGTGGAGTATTTGGCAAGATGTGTTTGTTTTTTACAAAAAATGTCAAAACCCTACCAAGGGTTACCCGTTTTAGGAAAAAAATTCTTAACTTTTGATTTAACCGTTGGATCTGGCTATACATTTGAGAGAAGTTTTTTAACTAAGTAATATAAAGTGTGACTAGAGATATTTTCTTTATTATCAATATTTAAAAAGTTATTGATTATTGTTTGCTATAGTTCATGGTGAAAAGCATACTGGTGAAGGCAGTAGCAGTCCGGTTGCAACATTTGGTGTGGTCACATGACAAATCATAATGAAGAAAGGATATATGTGTTGGAAAGGTATCTGAATCCTCTTTCCATTTATTTTTGTCTGACTTAATTTGGTTAAGAATTGAATAATTTGTGATTATTTTGGTGAAAACGGTTTTTAAAGGATGAAACCCTAAACTAGGGTATTCCATGGCAATAAAGAATTTATTCTCTCATGTTGTGGTGAATGTTATGATCAGAAATATTTAATGAAGGTCTGTAGGGATGGAATATAACCTTTGAAATTGGTTTGGGGTTTAGAAGAGTGGTTGATCTTTTTATATGCCTCTTGATTCAAGTTGAAGGTCTTGTATTATTTTTGGGTCAGTAATACCCTTGAATGAAGGTTTTATGGTTTGTGATATATGCTTTGCATCATTGATCCAATAGTTCTAGTTCTTGAAGTCTACCTACTCTGTATTCTTCATCACGAAGAATTTTTTGCAATGATATCATCGTAAATCTTTCTACTAATATATCTATTTTGTAGGTTGCCTAAAAGAGTTCAACAAAAGTTTGTGTATTTTCTTAAATATTTCTAGGCACACTTGTTTTTGCTAATGGAAATGAACAATTATGTTTTATTTGTTTTCATGATAGGGGAGTATGCTCTTACCTTTCTTAAGTGATCAAAAAGGTAGACTCATCATTTTCTTTCATTAGTGCATTTCTTTAGTGGGTCTACCCTCTCGAGGAGATAATAACTCTTAGCCATTAAGGCCGGTGAGAGGGGAACGACCTAAGTGGGAACAACTAACACCAATTAATCCAACCCACTATAAAATAAGTGTGATTTGATGAAAATCAATTCAACGGAAGCACTTAGGAATATCTCTCATCCATACCTTCAGCTATATCAAACCTTGGTTTCCAAGGCTGGGAGACCTCTTAATTGAGTATTATACCCCGACGCGTCGAACGGATCCCTTACTAGTTCCGGTTAAATTAGAAGCTACCTGATTCATCTCCAAAAGGGTGATAATATTTGTGCAAGAGAGATAGTAACTCTCTTAAGACACTTTCTATAGCGTGCCCCCATCAGCATTTGGATTCAGATAATACAACGTTGAGAATCCATTGCATGAGACTCAGCGGCCGTATTCTGATTAGCTATTGGGTGTGTACCTAAGTTTGCAAGTAAAGGTTTTCTATCTCAGCCGACTTCTTTAGGGTTTACCATGCTTGATTTCAATTAACATATCACGTGTTTGTTGTGTATTCATCCCTAAATCAAAAAATCAGACATTTAAAACTGGAAAACAAAAGCCAAACATCAGACTTCATTGATCAAAATTCAGACAAACAAACATATTTTTCTCTATTATGTTCTATGTCGTACGATGCATATAGTTTGTCGTATAAGCCAATGATAATTGTTGTACGAGCCTATTAGCATAAAATCTTTTTTCATATGGCTTATTAAGTTTTGTTGTACAAGGCCTTTTGTTTATCGTTTGGCTTAGGGGGAATTGTCGTACGAGTATGTGCTTTGTCATATGAAATTTTTGACTTGTCATATGGGCTTAAATGTATTGTCGTCTAAGACTGCTTAAACTGTCGTACGAATTTATGTCTTTGTTGGTCCAAAACTGTCTTCTTGCACATATTTTTCAAATCTGTCATATTTGCTCGGTCAATTTACAGTAATCATAAACACCTACTATCTGTCATTATGTGCTTGGATTGTCTTCTTGGTTAGCTTGATCAAGTTATCATTTTTCAAATCAGACTCTAGACATAAACACCTCAAGATTTTCAAGTGCTCACACTCAACAAGTTCAAGATCTAAGCATCTCGAAGTGCATTATCACCCTCTTTGATAAACTGATCACTCAAACATAGTTTCTCATCAGGATCTATCATCCTCTATCACAAAACTACAATGCTTGGTCAGAATAATCTTGTCCCACATAGTAGGATATATCATTCCTATTGGACTTGATTTTTATCAAATCATCACCATTGTACTCCAAAACCGAAGATCGAAAAACTTGCAAACTTTTAAACACTTGAATAATCTTTTTGTGTCATATCCCTGTATCACATTTACATTGACAATTGATCACTTATCAAAATGACTTTTTGGACAATCGAATTGTAGCACAATATCTAACACACATGTGTGCTCATTCTAATTAGGGCTCAGAGATGAAGAATCGTAGAGATGGAAATCGAAACATTGGAAATAACTGAAGAGCATAAAGCCATGGAACATGAAGATGAAATACAAGTTGAAGGAGAAATAATAGAACAAAATATCAGAGACATCAAAAAGATCCTCAATTCGATAAATTTATGCAGAAATTATTGGAGGGAGAAAAAGAAAAATATTTCATAATGTTAGCAAAATCTGGTGCTACACTCCCCCAAGATTTTGATATGAACAAATTGACACAAAAGAAAAGTGATCCTCCTCCTAGTAATGAACAATATGAGGATATTTTTGGTCTTAAAATGAATGACATGTCAATTCCTAGTAACACCGGAACCAATGAAGAAACTTACATTCCCCAAAGAGATGAAGTAGAAATTCTGAATATCATTCAACCCAATGAAGATACAAGAAGGACTAGAGATGACACAAGATGAGATCCAGATCCTCCTAGAATACAAAATCATGGTTATGCAAGAACAAATCATGTTGATAATCCTATCACAACTCTCACACAACAAATACAAACACTGCAAACACAAATTCAAGATTTGTAGAGAGGAAATGTTTTGATTAAGTTAAATTAGGTTTTTGAAAGGAACCCAAACCTTTTACAATTCAGGAGAAGGAGAAAGCATTAGAGCTTAAAAGAACCATGCTTGATCACTCCATCAAAAAAAATGATCCCACCCAAACCAAAAAGGGGTCACAAAACACATAACACAAAGATCCGAATAAAGACATCAAAAAGAAAGCTAAAGGACAACACAAAGACAAAGACAGAGACAGAGACATCTAGATATTTTTCATAATATCTTCTTCATGCACCACCATTTTCTTCATGTTGTTCGCAGAGGTCTTCAAATCATCCAGCTCTCATCCCTTGATGTTGCCCTGGATCCTGGTGTTGGCTCTAGTCCTCTTCTCATGACCTTTTCTATCCAGATGGTTCTTGTCCTTATGCAGAGAGGAAATGTTAGAAGATAATCACTTCAAGAAATTTGTCCTTATCCATTCGATAGAAATATAAACATGATACCATTTCCTATAGGTTTTGAAACTCCTAGATATGAAAATTATGATGGAAGCACTGACCCTCAAGACCATATATGAGAATTTTGCACAATGGGTCTGGAGTTTTCACATGAGGATACCTACTTAATGAGATTATTTCCGAAAAGCTTAACTAGACTAGCTATGGAATAGTTCTCCAGACTTCCACCTAGAATCAAATCATTCTTAGAGTTGGTGGATAAGTTTGTTTCACAATACTCTTACAACAGACAACATGAAGTAACAATGCTAGACCTATGTATTGCCAAACAAAAAAGTGGAGAACCTTTCATGACATTTTACAGCGATGGAGATGGTTAGCTTCACGATATCCTCATACAGTGCCAGAGTATGAAAAAATGGACATATTCATCAACAACCAAAATGATCAAATGAGTTATTATCTAAAAATGCAAGGAAATCAAAGTTTTGGAAATATGATTGATAATGGAATCAGAATGGAGGAAGCCATGATAAAGAAAGGTGAGTTGAAAATATACAAAGAAGTAGTCCATCCTCCTAACAACACTAATAACAACAATCACAATGATAAGCCAAAGTTTTGGAATAGAAATTGAAATGTCGTCAACGATGGAATAGTAGATAACAACAATGTGAAACCAAAGCAACCGGTTTTTAATTTATCCACTCACTCAGTAGCGACTCAGCAAAACAACCATCACCAAAAAGCAACTATCAAAAAATTCTTTCGAAGGCAATTTACAAACATTGGTGAACTCCTTGGATCCGTACTAAAGACACTTCTCATAGAAAAATTGTTTACTTTTCCAAAAGAAAGGAACTACGAACCTCAAATAAAACCACCTTGATGGAATGATAACCATTATTGTGATTTCCATCAAAACAAGGGACATCACACAGATAATTGACAATGGTTGAAACATGTCATCCAAGAATTGATTGATAATGGAGTAATAACTATGGATGGACATACAACAAATGAATCTCATACATCTTTTAAAACTCTGCTTCCAAACTATGAGAAAGGTGAATCATCAACAACAAATACTGGTAAGGGTAAAGTGAAGGTAAACTACGCTCATACATATGATAATGTGGTAAATGTGATTGTAGTCAAAGAAAAGCAAAATCAATAACCTGATCATGCTATCACAAGAAGCAAAGCCAAAGTTGTTTTGCCAAGTCCTACAACAAACACGTCATCTACTACCAAACAATACAATCTAGTGGATCAATTGCAGAAAACACCCACACAAATATCCATCTTAGAACTTTTAAAGCTTTAACCTACACACAAAGAAATTCTTGAATGAGCATTAGTAGATACAACAGTCCAAAGATCTTGATATCGATCAATTCCAAACCATGGTAGGACACCTCACAGCCCCTCATTGCTTATCATTCACTGAAGAAGATGACATGTACTTGCAACATCCCCATAATTCTCCCTTGCATATCGAAGTCATCATTCATAAGATGCGAGTTAAACGTGTCCTAATAGATGGAGAAGTTGGCTTAAACATTTGCTCTTTGAGTCTTTTCCGTGCTCTAGGTTATTCAGAAGATGCAGTTGATCCCCAAAAAAAGATCACCATTAAAGCCTATGATGAAGAAGAATGTTCCTCTAAAGGAATTGTGATGTTACACATCAAAGTGGGACCTTTGCAGAAAGACACAGCATGGCAAGTTCTAGACTTGGACTTATCATATAACATACTCTTGGGAAGACCCTAGATACATGACATACAATTTGTTCCATCAACATACCATCAGTGCTTAAAGTTTCCCTACAATGGGCAGGAAATCACAATCTCAGCAAATTCAAATCCATTTCAGTATTGTAGTAATCTTAAACCAATTCAAAAAGTCATTGTTCCTCATAATAGGGAGGCATCATCTTCAAACACACAATCCAAAGAACAATCATTTGCCTCTATTTTGTCAAGTATGGAAAAAAAAATGCAGCTAAGAGATCGAGGGAACAAAGAATATTCAATATCACAAATACCACTTTCTCCTAAATCCTTTGGAAAACCATCAAACTCTAAATAACAACCAATTGTGAAACATCTTCTGATGTTTGATGGAGCATTTGTTAGTGTTGGGACCTTATCAGAGGAAACAAAAGACAAAGATATACTATAGTGGCTATACAAGGACGAAGAATTTCAATGACAGATCAACAATGTCCGCATACCTACAGAAAAGTATGGAAAAGGATTTAACATTCTCAGAAAAATGGGATACACTGGAACAGGTCCTATAGGAAAAAGAAAAGAAGGTATCTCAGAACCTATTCAACCTTATACTCAGCAGGTTACTGATAAAACAGGCTTAGGATATGGACAAGCTTCTTTACCAGAAGACACATCTTTTAGCCAACAATAAGAGGAATATGAAAACAGACAAGAACAACTAGCAATTGAAAAAGAAGAAACATCAGCTAAGCAAGAAACACAAGCAAACATGAAATGGGAAAAGAAGCAAGCTTCAAATCAATAGGAAAAACAAACTAAAAGCACCTCCCAAGCAGCCTTAAATCTCAATCAAAACAAAGAAGAGGCTAATATAAGTCAAGGAGAGCTCATAGCAAGGTTGACAGAACTCAATCTCATTCCCGAAGAGGTTGAATATGAAAGAAGAAAAGATATAACAAGAAAATCTGAAGAAACAAATCAAATACCATATGAACAAATCTGTAGATTGCAAGCTGCAAGTGATATAGATTCTAATGAATGGGAATGGTATTCCTATCACTCTGAAGAATCCGTTGAAGAAATTTGCTTTGAAGAAGATGTAGGAGTCGACGTAGTTCACACATATGCAGGACAAACGTCAAGAACTAGACCACTTGAATTAGAATCACATTCGGTTGACTTGGACTTAACCGAGGATGATCAAGAGTTTCTTATGCAAGGTCATTCTAATGAGGGTACCATTCTAGACATTGACATACATATTGAAAACTTTGATACGTCTATCATGACCCTTGATACCCTCAAAACATCCCAACGTGAAGATCCCTTACCTCTACTCCACCCTAAGCTTATTGATTGGGAAAATGAAGGACATACCGCCATTGATACCTTTCCGAATGACCATGCCATATCTATATATCTTAATGCAACTGAACCTGTAACAACTCTCACCAAGAATTTCAATGACACATCTTCTAGTCAGGTGGGTGCCAAATCTCCTAGTCGCAAAAGTGAAAATAATGAAAAGAATATATAGTTTAATGTTGAAAACTATTTCTTGGCAACATTAGATCAGGAAAAAGTAAAAAGAAAGGATGCATCTAATGGTGAAAACCTCCTCAAGGTGCTGAAAGATGGGAGATTTGAGACTTTACCTGAGCACTATCAAGAAAGGTCATTCATTTTGATTGAACCAACAGAGGCAGTTAACATTGGCACAACAAAGCAACCAAAGATTCTTCATCTAGCGACTTCTCTGTCTGAGCAAGAAATGAAACAATATATGGAATTCTTCAAATGATGACAAATCAATTTTGCCCGGTCCTATGCAGACATGTCGAGGTTAGATCTAGAGCTTATTATGCATCACTTAAATGTTAGTCCAGGAGCCAAACTAGTTAAACAGAAGTTAAGGAAAATGCATCCACATATCGTTATTCTAGTCAAAGAAGAACTAAATAAATTATTGGACGTTGGATTCATCAAACCTGTAGCTTATCCTCAATGGGTATCCAACATTGTTCCTATTTCAAAACTAGATAAAAGCATTAGAATATGCACAAAATTTAGAGATCTTAATAATGCATGTCCAAAAGATGATTTTCCTTTGCCTAACATCGACATCATTGTAGATTTAACTGCTGGACACTCCATGTTTTCTTTAATGGATGGTTTCTCTAGATACAATCAGATCAAAATAGCACTCGAAGATCAAGAAAAGATAGTTTTTACATGTCCGTGGGGTACTTTCTGCTGGAACGTCATGCCTTTTGGATTAAAGAACGTAGGTGCTACATATCAAAGAGCTATGACAACTATATTTCATGACATGATGCATACATTCATGGAAGACTATGTGGATGACATATTGGCTAAATCATACAACAAAGAAGAACATATAGGGATACTAGAAACATCTTTTACCAGTTAGAATAATACAAGCTATGACTAAACCCTAAGAAATGTGCCTTTGGTGTCACTTCCGGCAAGCTATTGGGATACATTGTTTTAGCTAGAGGTATCAAAGTGGATCCAGCTAAGGTCAAAGCAATCATGGAAATGGCATCTCCTCAAAATATCAGTCAACTCAGATCACTCCAAGGAAGACTCCAGTCAATTGGAAGATTTGTTGCTCAACTAGCAGATAAATGTCAATCGTTTACTCATCTATTGCATAAAAATGTTCATTTCAAGTGGGACCACCAATGTGAGGACGCATTCAACAAGGTCAAGGCCCATCTCACGCAACCACCTGTCCTAATGTCACCAATTCTAGGAAAACCATTGTTACTTTATGTATCAACCACTAAAAAATCATTAGGAGTTTTTCTTGCACAATAGGACAATGAAAGAAAAGAACAAGCTATCTACTACATCAGCAAAACACTAGTAGGATACAAGATCAACTATTCACCAACATAAAAAGCATGATTGGCAGTACTTTTTGCTTCTAAAAAATTATGACACTATCTACTATCTCACTCCATCAATTTGATTGCTAAAATTGATCCTCTAAAATATTTACTCAGCAAGGCAACATTAATAGGATGACTAGCCAAATGGATCATGATTCTAAGTGAGTTTGATATTGAGTATGTTGACAAAAAAGCTATAAAAGGGAAAGTTATTGCAAACCAACTAGTAAAGGAACCACTTCAAGATGATCGTCCTTTATAGATTGAGTTTCTTGATGCTGATATCCTAACGGTCACCACAAAAACATGGCAATTATACTTTGATGGTTCATATACACAACATGGATCAGGAGCAGGCATTCTATTCATCACAGTACAAGGTCATACAATTCCAAAAGCATACAAATTAAGCTTTCCATGCACCAACAATACAACAAAGTATGAAGCTTTGGTAACAGGTATCAAAATGGCTATAGAATGGAATATTACACAACTTCAAGTCTTTGGAGACTCTCAGCTCATCATCAATAAAATTAATGATGCCTATCAAACAAAGGATGAAAAATTAATGCCTTATAAAAAGATGGTTGATTATATCAAGAAATACTTTGTAGAAATAACTTTTCAGAAGATCCAAGGAATGACAAAAAAGTAGTAGATGCCATGGCTACACTTGCTTCTCTCCTTTAGACATAGGAAAATCAATAGCATTATGAATTCTTGGTGGAAGAGTTGTTTTACCCTGCTCATAATTGTCCCGATTCCCAAACTATCTATCACCTTGTTGGGCATGATTCATCTCGTTATGGCCAAACTTATACATACCTAAAAGATAACACCTTACCTCCTAACTTATCAAAAAATCAAAAGAGAAACTTTATTTGTCAATCCTCCCATTTTACTCTTGTCGCGAATACCCTATTTAAATAAGGTCTAGACGGTACTCTTTTAAGATGTCTCAAACAAGAAGAATCTAAGAAGGCCTTACATCAAGTCCATAATGACATGTGTGGCACTCAATCAAGTGGTCTTACCCTTTCAAAAAAACTCATACGCTTGGGCTATTATTGGCCAACTATGGAACAAGATTCTTTTCAGATAGCTAGAACATGCAAACAATGTCAGATCCATGGGAATTTGATTCATGCACCAGCACAAGAACTTCATGCTTTGGCAACATCTTGGCCTTTCTACCAATGGGGTCTTGATCTAGAAGGAAAGATAAATCCTTCTTCATCTAATGGTCACAAATTCATCCTTGTAGCTACAGAATATTTCACAAAATGGATTGAGGCACTACCTCTCACAAATATCATAGGAAAACAAATTGTTGCATTTATCTTGAATTACATCATCTGTTGCTATGGAATACCCATGAACATTATCACTGATAATGGGTGACCATTCAAGAATCAGGATGTATAAGAGCTATGTGAGAAATTCAAGATCCAACACAGATTCTCCACACCCTACTATCCACAAGGAAATGGGCAAGCAGAAGCATCAAACAAAACTATTTTGAAAATCCTCAAAAAGACAGTCAATGATGCTGGAAGATATTGGCATACTCAATTAAACCCTTCTCTATGGGCCTACCATACCAGTATCCGCACACCAATGGGTGCCATACCTTTTTCTCTTGTTTATGGATCAGAAGCAATACTGCCAATAGAAGTAGAGATACTTTCTCTATGAGTATCATTAAAAGGTCTCATCCTAGATGAAGAAGAACGAGTATCTAGATTACAAGAGTTAGAATTAATCCATGAACGAAGAAAAAATGCCTTTGATCATTTAAAGGTATATCAATAAAGAATGTGTCAAATTTATAATCACAAGGTCAAACCATGAGTCTTTCAAGTTGGGGAACTAGTACTAAAGAAAAATCCATGCAACTAGGCAAATCGAGAAAAGAAAGGAAAGTTTGAACCAAACTGGTTAGGTTCATTTGTGGCCACAACAGTATTTGGATTAGGAGCATATCAACTATCAACACGGGACAAAGATCAGCTCGATGAACCTATCAATAGCATGTATCTAAAGAAATTTTATGTCTGAAAAAGAAGAAAAATCAAAAACAGTGAAAAAGCAAAAAAATCAAAAACAGTGAAAAAGCAGAAAAAAAAACAAAAACAGTGAAAAAGCAGAAAAATTAAAAACAGTGAAAAAGCAGAAAAATTAAAAAAAAAGTGAAAAAGAAGAAAATCCAAAAATAAAAAATCAAATATGAGAAAAAGTGGAATAAAATCAGATGGTGAAAACCTGGCAAACAGGCGGTATCTATCCGCTAGCTCTTCCATCTATTAGTTCATGCATCTTTCCGCTTGCATTCATTTTCCATCATGAAGCCTTTGGACATACGCAGGCATCCCAGCTAATCTCTTGCCATTTTTTGGATCATTGAGTATATCATAACGACTTTGTTTCTAGGCTTGGGGCAAAATCCTGCACCTAGCTAGGGGCAAAATTTTTGATCATTTTGAGCTTAATCAAACAGGTAGAATAACAATTAAACAACCCTTATCAAGCAAAACTGAGACACATCCAACTTTGAACATGAGATCAAATTATCAACCATCAACCTATCACAAAGTCAGTATAAGCACGTTTGCACACTTTTCAATGGATGATATCTTTTGGGTAATGATTTTTACATGATTGTTCAACTTTTCTATATTAATTTTCACTCTCATGATTTCTGAGTGACTCCAGGATGTCTTTGAATAGAGGAACAATGAAGGAACATGATATTTTTTCTTGTCTGATGTCTATAAATTAATCATTAGTAGGTGCAAATTTGTCTCAGGACGTGATCATCAGAGTATCATCAAAGACATTTCCACTTTGCATATACCAATGGTTAATACTATTTGTTTTACGCAAGCAACACTCGGGTCATCTCGGTTCAATTATAGCTCAAATCTTGTGCTAACTTGCCATTTCAAAATCCAGGAAGGAAGTGCTCAAGTCATCATGGTTTAATTATACCATCGATGTTTGCACTCACTTCCCAAATTTTAAAAAGCCCAATGATGACAAAAACACAATAATCCAGTGACTGGTACAATCGTAGCTTTGCATTG
Source organism: Cryptomeria japonica (assembly GCF_030272615.1). Classification (NCBI taxonomy): domain Eukaryota; kingdom Viridiplantae; phylum Streptophyta; class Pinopsida; order Cupressales; family Cupressaceae; genus Cryptomeria; species Cryptomeria japonica. Next base: position 45,348,866 of record NC_081415.1, on the reverse strand, counting down.
GCATTTGTATTTAAGCTTGCATTTCATTCTTGCATGGGATCTCGCATGCTCTTTTATCCAAGGTTAAATCTATCGCAGGAATCATCAAGGTATCATCACAAGTGTATATGCAATCAGACTGATGACTCATCTCTCTCCAGATATTGTCGACCCAACAAAAATCTTATGCTACCCTCTCAACAGAACCAACATCAGCATATCTAAATTTTTTTGCAACTTGATATCAAAAAATCTGTCAGTTCTTTGCTCAATCAACCTTATCAATTATATCAATCGATCGCATCTAAACCGATCCTATCATGTCTTATACAGGATGTATCTTTCCTGAAACCAGACATTCTGATCATGTCTTATAAAAGATATATCATTCTTGAAACCAAACACTTTGATCATTTTTGTCTTATATAGGAGGTGTCATTCTTGAAACCAGACTGAATCTCGATCTTATCAATCTAACCAATCAGGCTTTATCAAACACATCACCAAGATTGTAGAACTCACATTTTCATCACACACAGTTGCAGAAATCAAATCATTTCTAATAAGGATATCAATTTTGCAAAAATTCACAAAACTCTAAAGGTCAATTATCTCAATTGATCTCTCGAGGGGGCATCATCATATCACAATCTATCAACCAATAGCTAGGGCATCCTATTGAACCAATATCATCATCAAAATGAGATTATTCTTTGAATCAATGCGTCATCACACCTCACTTCAAAGAGGGGCAAAATGTACACCTAAAATGGTCTGAAGATAGTTAATTAAATAAAAAATTATTTAATTAATCCCCCTCCCCAATTTAATTGAATTCATTAGCAATTTGATTAAATTCTTCCACTCATCTACTTAATAATAAATCTAAGGATTTATTTAATAGGTTCATTTCAATAGTCCCCTTTCATTAATTAATTAATTAATTAATCCCTCCCCATTTAAATTCATTTCTTCTAATCTTCTAATTAATTAAAACAAATCAATTTAAGAGTTGTTGAAAGTTAAATAGTCTTTTCCTATTATTTGAATTTTTAAATTCAAATTACCCACATGCCTCCTACCTTCTAACCACCTAACCTAACCCATTCCATCTAACCCTGGGTTTAATTAAACCTATCTTAGCTTGCACATCCTAACCTCCTATGGTGTGGATACTCTCCCCTTGAGACACATGGAATTCTTGGGCCACATGTCCCCTCTCTTGGAAGCCCCTTGACACTTGTCACCATAGAGATGACAAATGTCCCCTTTCCTCCAACCTCTTTTCCAACCTCCTCCAATTTCACCATTGATATCTTCAGACTCAATCTTGACCATTGATTCCTACCACCTCACCCCTGGCCTTGGAAATCCTATAAATATCCCCCATTTTGGAGCAATAATAATCCCATCTCATTTGCATTTTAGGCATAGTATCTCTTAGCATATCATTTGAGCATTGTTATTATAAGCAATTGCATCTTAGATCTAGCTTAATTTGATCATTTTCAAGCATAATTGATGAATCATGTAGCTTAATCATTCTTTTTTCTAGCTTAATTGCATCATTATTATTTTAAATCCTCTGTCTAAGTGTAGTCAAGTCACTTGAATTTGCTTATCCAAATCTGAGAGAAAATCCACACCTCACATCTCTTAGGAGGCGATAGATCGCTTTGCCATGGTTTTATCTTTCTTTGTTTTAAATTTGCTAACCATGCTTGTAATGATATATTGAGTGTTTGTGTTGCAGCTGCAAGTATCACACTTCACAGGCACGACAATCAATATTTAAAAATTATTGATTATTGTTTGCTACAGTTCATGGTGAAAAGCATACTGGTGAAGGCAGTAGCAGTCCGGTTACAACATTTGGTGTGGTCACATGAGGAATCATAATGAAGAAAGGATATATGTGTTGAAAAGGTATCTGAATCCTCTTTCCAATTCTTTTTGTTTGACTTAATTCGGTTAAGAATTGAATAATTTGTCATTATTTTGGTGAAAACCATTTTTAAAATATGAAACCCTGAACTAGGGTATTCCATGGCAATAAAGAATTTATTCTCTCAAGTTGTGGTGAATGTTATGATCTAAAATATTTAATGAAGGTCTATAGGTATGGAATATAACCTTTAAAAGTGGTTTGGGGTTTAGAAGAGCGGTTGATCTTTTTATATGCCTCTTGATTCAAGTTGAAGGTCTTGTATTATTTTTGGGTCAGTAATACCCTTGAATGAAGGTTTTATAGTTTGTGATAGATGCTCTACATCAAATTGGTATTAGAGCCCAACAAAAGATCTAAGCTAAGAGATATGTTTATGTTTTTTTAAAATGGATGAGTTTTGGTTGCAGGTGCTTGTCCATCTAGCTGCAAGAGGAGGTGGTGTTGTGTGTGGGCAGACAAGGAAGGTCAGTCAAGGGCCAAACGGATGGTCCATTGGTTGCCAAAACAATAGAGAGAGAGGTAAAGATGTGAACTACTAGGTGAGACACAAAGGTTGTTGGTGAGGTGATGCAACATGGAGAGGTGGACTTATGGTTGGTAAAATCACCTGGATGGCAGTCACTACAAACTCCATTGGTAGTCCAGTCACAAGTGATTGTTTGAGAAGGAGGCAACAACATAAAGAGGCATAAAGAGGTAAAGATGAAGCCAAAGGTGAAAACTTCACTCAAAATTTTTCTTGCAAGTCATTTTACCCATGTTTCCAAGGTGCTTGAAAACTTTTCAAAGTTGGGAGTATGGTGCAGAGGCACCTAAGCACACAAGTATACAAGGAGGTCAAAAGTCATAATATGAGAAATTTTATTGTATTTGGGTTATTCATAATGTATTAAGGTTATTTGAGTCCATTCAATCATAATATGTAAGGATAAATGATAAAAATTTTCCAATGATATCATATTTGGTCCATCTTGAAGTGTTAAAAGTGTCCATGTAAGGGCTAGAGTTATTTATGTCAAAAAATGCAAAAATTGTAAAAATTGTAGAGTTGCAACATTGTCAAAAAGTGCAACAAAAGTGTAAGAATGAAATCCATTGGTCATGAGGTGGTTAGAGTAGTTAGGAAGGAGTTGGAAATGGTTTATAAACCCATTTTTGGTCTAAATCAAGGGGGTAGAGCAGTTTGGAGGGGATTTGACAAAGATTATCCATCAAACCCTCAAACTGTCATAAGGTTTTAAGGAATCTGTGGCTGTCATAGATCCATGGAGGATCACATTTGGTGTAATTTTTATATGTAGATGTTATTGAATGATATATTAATGAAATAGGTTTCAGATGAATCCTTTCTTATACATTTTTTTAGAGTATTTGGCAAGATGTGTTTGTTGTTTACAAAAATTGTCAAAACCCTGCGAAGGGTTACCCGTTTTTGGAAAAAAAATCATAATTTTTTCTTTAACCTTTGGATCTGGCTATAAATTTGAGATAATTTTTGTAACTAAGTAATATAAAGTGTGACTAGAGAGAGTTTCTTTATGATCAATATTTAAGAAGTTATGGATTATTGTTTGCTACAGTTTATGGTGAAAAGCATACTGGTGAAGGCAGTAGTAGTCTGGTTGCAACATTTGGTGTGGTAACATAAAGAATGATAATGAATAAAGGAAATATGTGTTGGAGAGGTATCTGAATCCTCTTTCCAGTTATTTTTGTCTAACTTAATTTGGTTAAGAATTGAATAATTTGTGATTATTTTGGTGAAAACAGTTTTTAAAGGATGAAACCCTGAACTAGGGTATTCCATGGCAATAAAGAATTTATTCTCTCATGTTGTGGTGAATGTTATGATCTAAAATCTTTAATGAATGTCTATAGGGATGGAATATAACCTTTGAAATTGGTTTGGGGTTTAGAAGAGTGGTTGATCTTTTTATATGCCTCTTGATTCAAGTTGAAGGTCTTGTATTATTTTTGGGTCAGTAATACCCTTGAATGAAGGTTTAAAGGTTTGTGATAGATGCTCTACATCATTGATCCAATAGTTCTAGTTCTTGAAGTCTACCTACTTTTTATTCTTTATCATGAAGAATTTTTTTCAATGATATCCTCAGTGAGGGAAGCTTGATCTCAAGTGGTAGGACAACTTCAGAACCAAACACGAGGGAATATGTAGTGGCTCCGATGGGTGTGTGGATGTTGGTGTGGTAGGCCCAAAGGGTGGGGTGAATCTTGTTATCCCTGTTGTTTTATTATGATGCAAAAATTGGATAACCCCTATGAATTTTTGTTCAAATTCGTACTTCAACTCTCTAAGTTCATTTTTTGAGGTAATTGTTTGCCTTGTTAGTCTTTCGGTATCTATGTGGTTATTTCCTAATCCTAGTTCTTTATGTTAATTCAAAAAATTAACTCAAGTTGTGTTTTTAAGTTTTTTTTAAGATAGTGCAAAATCAGAGTTTAAGTCTGATATTTCACTTGTCTAGGTTAAATGCATCCAAAATATGTATTTTAGGGTTGTAAACCCGAAATACATATCTTGATCTATTTCGGGCTTACAAACCCAGAATTCGCATTTATGTCGCACGTTTGGGGTCATTTATTAGTCCAGGTTTTTGAAATCATTTTGATTTATTCTTTCTCTTAATTTTCTTTAAATATTCTTTTGGTCTTTTAAATGTTTGTTTCATTCCTAAGTGCCTAGAGTTTTTGCAAAATTTGAAGGGCCAAAGTCGTTCTTTGATCTTCTTACTTAGGTAAGATTTCTTTATACCCTGCTTTCTTTTGGGTCTATTTTCCTCCATTTTCTTACCCGATTGTTTGGGCTTCAAAGAGTTGAACTTGTTTTCATTTTGAAACATCTCTTTGGTGCATAACGGGGATGTAATACTATCATACACCAAATTGCATTTGTTATAGTGTATGGAAGGGTTGTTTCTTGAAAATAAACCATATACATGTGTATACCATAGGCCATAACCTGCTATTGTTGTTTGGTGGAAGTTGGTGCCTTAACCTTGACATACATCAAATGTCAATATTTGATGTATGCCACGGTTATGACCCCAACATACATTGTAAACCTTAAATTATTGTTTCTTGTTGTAGGGCGGAATTACAACCCTGACCTACACCAAGTTCTTCCATTGTGGTGCATATCGGGGCCATAACCTCACCATACACTAGTAGTAATATACATAGTTAAGTGATAAGTTTGGTGTATATTGAGGCCATAACCCTGACCTACACCGAGTCCTTCTTGAAATTTTATAAGTCAAGGTTACGACCCCACCATACACCAAAACCTAAACCATTTTGTTTTGTCATTTCCTATGTGGTGCATATCAGGTTTGTAAACCCGATCTTCACCACTTTGTTTTGTATGATCCTTCATAGGTGTTGATCAAGTTTACAAACCTAACTTACACCAATATGTTTTGCAATGATTTCCCAAATGAAAATGAGACTTGATAAGCTTGAAATGCATATTTTTTGAGCCACACCCATGTTAGGTTTAAATCGGGTTTGTAAACCCAATTTGCACTTGTTGCACACACATGTATATATGGGTTACAAACCCGATTTACACTAAAAACCTTTTTGGTTCTATCAATAAGTAGGGTTTTTGAAACCCTAATAAGTTGATTCTAATGAACTGAGCATGGTGATGATCTTTTTCAAATGTTGCAGTTGCAATCACAGTCAGATGATGGAGCCATCTCCAATAAAAAAATCTAAGAAGTTCAAGAACCAAGACCCTCATCTTCTCTTCCCATTTTCATATGTATCATTTAATATTGGCAACATTAGGGATACAGAGATAGGACACATAGATCTTGAAGATTTTCTCAAGAGAGTAAAAGAGACATCTGAGTACTACAAAATGGAGGAAATTATTAACAATGGCATTCATTTAGTCTTAGCTTTCCCAATGCCAGTGTAGAATCTTGAGTGTGTGTTAGCATTAGCTAGTAGGTATGATCGAGTAAGCAGGTTTGTCAAGGATACAGAGAGGAAGAAAAATCTCATTAATTTGGATGAGGATTTTTTTGACACCATTTTTAAATATCCAAATATTGACTAGTATGCTAATATTGACATTCAATCAGGACAAACATACTACAATAAAAATTCAAATAAGTGCAGAAGGAATATCTATGATAATTGGTTGAAGACTCCAAGACCTACTATTGCAAGATGGCCTAAGACTATTCGTTGGAGTGACTTCATTTAAGAGGTAAATGATTTGATTACTTTTCTTAGTAGGGCGAAAAGACTCCCTATTTGAGATACTTATCATGAATGGATGCATCGATATATCCATATCATTTGGAAAAACAAGATGAAGATCTTTTGCCCAGTAAGAAGATAAGTGGTGCTTTGTATGAGCAACTTACCAAAGTCCCTAGTACTTTAAAGTTTTATATGACTTTATACCTAGTATATGCAACAACCTCAATGAGGCATTTTCCAGGATTGTCTACCATAGGAGATATGAGTCAAAATCTTGTATACCAATACTACTCTCAATTGAATTTGAAGAACAATCTAAATCATTTTAGGAGAGTAAATGATTCTTCTTCTATCACTACATGTGCATGTTTGATAAGGAACTCTAGAAGAAGATGGTGTCAAATGAAGCCTAGAATGTGGTGAACTAGTATGGGTGTATGTTCCTACAAATTCCCACTTTCACCTATCGCAAAGTAGGATTATATGATGATGAACCCTTCATGCTTCCTAGGTATCCATCAGATAAAGTTATGGTCATGGAGTTAGCTCATCAGATGGTTGTAGTGCATGAATGCCAGTCAGGTTCACACAAGCCTAGGTTCAAGTTCTCTCCCACTATTGGAAGATATTCAATCAATTCAATTTACAAGGCCAGAACCATGGATTAATAAATGAGAAGGGTAACAATGAGATTCTTTAAGGGTAGGAAACTTTTTTTCTATAGAGGTATGAAGAACAAGGTAAAGAAGAGATATATGCATGCTCATTGTGTAGAAGATATTTGGATTGATAGTAGGATAGAAGAAGATATCAAAAAGCTTGACTATTTTCATCTTACTATGGAACAAATTGAGAACTAAAATATTGCTAATATCCTTGAGAATCTTGAAGATGATGGAAATGTTATAGATCTAGTGTATGTAAAGAATAAGATTGCAGGTCCACCCCTACCCCTCATCTAGTGGCCTCAAAAAGAAAACACTTCAATAAGGACTAGATTTCAAAATATTCTTTCCAATACCAATGCTTGGTTAACACAAAAAGGAATTCAATTGAATCCTTTCCAAACTAGATTGGAGGATGATATTGCAGGGCTAGTGGGAAAGACCTTTGAGTTAAGAACCAAAAATAAGCAAGATTCAACAACTACAATGGCTCCTAAGTTCAAGTTCATTGTTGGAAAAGGTAAGGATAAGAGTCAAGGGGAATCTTTGGCTTAGGATGCTCAAAGAGAGGAAGAAGATGAAGAAGAGTTTCTCAAATAGGAGATACAACAAGAAGATAAGGAAGAGTTAGAAAAGGAACAAGAAGATGAGTATGATGAGGAGGGGTTACCAGAAATTCCTACTACTTCCCAGTTTGAAAAGACACAAGAAACCATCCCTCCTACATCTCATGATACTCCACCTATACAAATCCTCCTCCATTGTCAGTTTCTAATCCTATTCCTTTTGGTTCTACCATTTCCTATGAATTTGATGCTCCTAGTGTAGTGATTCATACCATTCCTTCCATAGTAACCAGTGAATCAACTTTAGATACCCTACAAGACAATATTGAGAATGTTTTTCTTACAAACTTGTTTGAAGTGTCTTCTTCTATGTTAGAATATTTTGATAAATTTCATGTTAGAAACTGATCTTGCACCCAAAGTTTCAATTATTGAGAGCCCCCCTACAATTATAACTTCCACTCCTCCCATTGTGACCATAAATGTATAGAATCAAGAACTTTCATCTCAAGTATTGGACATGGGAATAGAAGATGATACACCTTTACCACCTTGGCTAGTCTCCAACACCCCCAAGAGAAAGAAGCATGGCATCTCCCCAGATAAATTTGACTTTGGCTAGTTATTTATTGTCGAACTGAAGGTTACAAAGAAGGCCAAGACCTTATCTAGGGTGAATGTGGATAAATAAAAGAACATGTAGAACTTGCAGTGGACAAGATCCAACCCACAGATTATGTTATCAATAGGATTGAACTGGGTAAGAAAATTCATGAAGGAACTATTGAAGATGCTCAAACATCTTTTGATAACCTTGTGGCTAGTCTAATGAGGAAAAATTTAAGAAGGACAAGCAGGATGAGAAGGTCTTTTCATGAAGAAGATTAGTGGGTGAATGGATGGACAAGATATTAAGACAAGGAATACATCTTCTCTAAAGCAGATAAAACATTGGATCTACTCTCACAGGAATTATAAACACACAAAAAGAACTTCGACTCATGGTTGAAGTTGGAAGATTTTTTAATTAGATGTTATAGTTGATAATGGAACGCTTCCTTCAAGGGGAATGCACATTGAACAAAGGGAAGCATTAGAACATCAAACAAAGACCCTAGAAATTCTTATCAAGGATATGAGAAAGGACCAAAAGAAAATCATTGAAAAGGTATCAAAAGTTTCTTGCACATTCCTTGATGAGAATCAAAAGCCTCTTCATGAAGATGTTATTGCCAAATAATTCAACTTTCTCATTGGAGAAGAGGTGGAGAAAGAAATTTTCTCCATGTCTTCAATTGATAAGTTAATAGATATTCAGGTTAATCTAGATAACTTGTGTTCTCTTCTGAAGAAGCACAAAATATGTTATGTTGGCCTTGGAGATTATATCACTCGGGTCAAAGTTGTCACAAGCCATACTCAAGGACCTGATGAAGAACAAATGAAGTTGCTCTTCAAAAGTTCAAGGAATTCATGAAGGAAGATCATAATGGAGTTTCTAATGACACTTAGTAGTTTTTATATTTTAGAAGTTGTAGGTGTTTTTTTGCAGTTAGAATTTGACACTTCAATGTCATTTTATATTAATGTTTTTGCATCTAGAATATACACAAGTTCTAAGTCAAGTAGGACTCATTTTTTACTTAGTCATAGCTTGTTACAGCTTTCCTGGATTATCTCATTGTCCATCTCCTATATATATGAGTGTTCTCATTGTAATTATGATCTTTAATCTTGTGCAACAAAACTTTGCTGAAGTGATGAGCGAAGTGAAATTTTGAGTTCATATTGTTATTTTGCAAATTTGATCAAATAAGAGAGCACCTTTGGCATTCAAACTTTGTGTTGAATACATTATGTTTTATAGTGAGAGTGTTCCTATGTCATTACTGTTATAAAATATTGTTTTGATCAAGTAAAAGCATTGTAGAGAAACATTATTAAAGGGTAGAACAAATTGTCTTGTAAACTTTGTGTTAAACCTCAACATTTGTAAGGTAGAAATAGCATAGAGATAGCCATTTAAAGGTTTTGAGATTTATTTTGATAATTTAGATAAAAGTTTATAGAATTATACAAGTAGGTATCAATACAAAGATTGTGTGCTTTGTCTTGTTATCTTGGAAAGCCATTTTTTTATCAAAGGTTGATAGGATTATAGCGTTTTGAAGACTTTGTGCTTAAGTACTATTTTCCCGTCTCAGTGAAGCAACAATAGACTTTGTGCTTTAATGGAAACTTTGCTTCTTGTTATTTGTATTTTTCATTAGCATACTTTGAGTTATTCTATAGTGACTTCGAAGTTGTGTTAATCATTACTTCTCTAAATTGTAACTTCTTGTTTGAAAAAAAAAGAAGAGAAAATCATGACATCTATTCTAAAATAAAGAATAAGATGATGTACTACTCAAGTTTAAATTAGGATTTATAGTGAAAGATTTGTTTCAGGTAGATAAGAGTAGTAAGAAAAATAGGGATCCTTCCCTTATAATTAGGAGATATTTAATCTCGCATATTGTGGCTGAAACCATAATTTTGTGAACTTCCCCAATTTACAAAATTTTCAACCAACAAGTCTACAAGTGTCAATCATGGCCAACTTCATTGACTATTTTTTTCAAGATTTTGATAAGGGTTTTATTTGTAGCATCAACTTGATCGATGCCTTGTGGGTAGTATGGGGTGGAAAAGAGATATTGGATACCAAATTTGTGACACAATTCTTTGACATCCTAATTTTTGAAGGGTCTTCCATTTTCGGTGATAATGACTTTTGGAATGCCATAACGACATATGAGATAGTTTAGGATGAAATTTTCTATTTGGGTGCTAGTGGTATAAGTAATTATAATTTCTTCCACTGATTTAGTGAAATATTCAATTGCGATGATGATGAATTTGTGATCTTTGGCGGAGGTGGGTTGAATTTTGCCAATGAGATCGAGCCCCCACTCTGAAATGGGTCAAGGTGTGATGAACAACTAGAATGCTTTAGATGGCACATGTATATCTTTTCCCCATGCTTCTGACAAGATATGCATTTCTTTACATAGTGATAGGCCTCTTGTTCCATACTAGGCCAGTAGTAACCCATTTTGAGGAGCTTTTTAGCCAACATGATGTCACTTTAGTGTGCTCCGTAGATACCTTTGTGTACTTCTCACAGTGCTAGTTCAACTTCTTCATTATTTAACACCTTAGGAGGCTTCCATTGAAGTGCCTTTTAAATAGGGTATCACCAAGGATAGTGTAGTGAGGATCGATGAATGAATGTTTGTTGCTAGGTTTTAGTAGGATGGGGGAGGATGGTTTTGTTGTTTAGATGTGGTTATCTATGTCTTGTAGACATTCAAACAAGCCATGTTGGAGGTTCTTCCTCCTCTTATGAAGATTATAAACTAGATGGGATCTTCTCAACCTCTTTCCTATCTAGGGGTCTTGATTCAACTCTCTTCAACATAGAAAAAAACTGAATTCATCTTCATGATCAGTTTGTTTTGGCTGAAATGTAATAGGAGGCTTCATTTCTCTAGAAATAACATTTCTACCATGTATTACCTTTTATGCAATAGGGTCCCAAATCTTGTATCCTTTCACACCATAATTATATTTGATGAAGATAAATTTCACAACCCTATTCTCCAACTTTGTTCAATTCTCCTTTGGCACATGTGCATATGCCTCACAACCAAAAAATCTAAGATGTCCCAATGAAAGCTTATGACTTGACTATGCCTCCATAAGCATTTTGTCAACAAAATTCAATGTAGGAGACTTGCTAATTGGGTAACAAGTGATGGAAACATCTCTAGCCCAAAACTTTTGCTCTAGACCAACACCTTTCAACATACTCCTAACCTTCTCCATTAGTGTCTTGTTCATTCTTTTGACAACTCCATTTTTCTATGGAGAATACATAGAACTTTGTCTTCTAACTATTAATTCCCAAGTCTTTACAGAATCTATCAAAACCATTAGAGAAAAAATTTCTTCCATTATCAGTCCTCAAACATTTTATTTTCTTTCTAGGTTGCAACTCAATTATTTCTTTAAATTTTTTAAATCGCTTGAAAACTTCAAATTTAGTCTTTAAAAAATATACCCATGTCCTACTGAAATCATCAATAAATGAAACATAATATGTGGGTTTTATAATGGAAGGAACATCTATAGGACCAAACACATAAAAATGAATAAGATCCAAAACACCAAAAGATTTATGAGAAGTCAAGTAAAATTGAACATGGTTTTGTTTTCCATAAATGAAATGCTCACAAACATTGATGAAGGATACTCCCCTTATAAACCCAAATAAACAACAACAATAGAGAAATAACTAGAAAATGCAAGAAAGAAACACATGCCTTCAATTATCTTAATGGAATAAATTACAACATTCAGAAAATAACATGCTATAACCACATGAGCATTCCCATTACAATAATTTGCAAGCCAAAGCCACAATCTACACTATTGGAACTATCCTTTGTAACCCTCATTCACCCCTTTATATAACACCTATAATTTCCTTAGAATGTTTTGGAAAGTGTAACTTTTCCCCTTTTGGCGCCTAGCAGTTCATTTGTTCATTTATCCCGTCTAGGTGGAATTTTATCAAAACTTGAGTTTTGGTGGCATAACTTCTTTGAGCCATAAATTTTCACTAGGGAATTAGATTCACTATAATGATAAAATTGGAAAGCTTACAAAGGTCTACAACATAAAATATATCAAAGATATATATGTTTGGGTTCTAGACCTTTTCGAGGCCTCTAAGGTTTTCAATTTTGAGTTTTAAGATTCATTAGAGAAATTGCTCGAGATAAAAACTTTGATATCTTTCAAACCGCTCAGGATATTGAGACGATTCTTTCAGCAATCATCTTATTTTTTAATTTTTCTTCATGGGCCCAACTTTCATGTCCATATGACCAAAAATGAGTAAAAGTCCTAAACATAGCGCATGACTATTTTGGCTATTTTTATCTTCCACACATCTTATACAGTGCACCCAGCCTAATGGGTTCCATAGAACTAAGGAGAAACCAAAAACAAAAACTACAACATTTCTTTTTTGTTTGGGTGATGCAAGATTGCGCGTACACCCTGGATGCTCCTACATCAAACATCAAAGTCAATATTACAATTATTCAAACCTTCAATGACGTTTTTACTTTTCAAGGTCCTTAGACCCTTTTCTCCAATTTGGCCAAGTCTTTGGTGCCATAACATAGTCCTCTCTACAAGTAACTTTTCTTTAGAAGAACGAGCACCCTTAGGTACCCAAAAGCCATGTCCATTCATTGAAGGTGAAACCCTCAAATCTTCCAATGAAGTATCCATAGATTTTCTTTTCACATAAATTCTATTGCACTCAACAATGTATACTTATAGTTTATACAATATGCCAAATCTGACACCTATAGCAATCACCATGGAATCTCTAACTGTTTTACATCTTACATCAAAAAAGACTAGTTGCACACCTGCATCTATCACTTTGTTCATAGATTAAAAAAAATCATTGTAGTCTAGGGATATGTAATACACCACTAATCCTTTTTACTCTACGATCAAGAAACCCAATTCTAACTTTACCATGGCCAACAATTACTAATTGATCATCATCATCCAAGTACACCTTACCTCCATTAAATTCTTCATATTCAAAAAACCAATCTCTATTGTAAGTTATATGAAAAGATGCACTTGTGTCAATTAACCATGCATCATTACCTGCATGAGTGGCAAAAGTTGTAATGAATGCATCATGATCTTCCTTCTTGGACTCAGAATTATAATCAAATTTATTTTTATTTTCCTTTTATTCGTCACAATCCTTATGGAAGTGTCCTAATTTATGAGAATTGTAGCAAATAACTTTGGAATTTCCAAGATATTTGGATCTCCCTCTGGACTTGGATTTACCATGCTTCTCATTCTTTTTTTAATTTTTCTTTGTTTCTTACCCAAATAGTTAGGGCTTCCTTCAAACTAATGGATACATTCCTTCGTATCTCTTCACCAATGCAAGGCACCTACCACATCTTCATACTTTAAAACAAAAAAAATACTACCAATAGCCATAACAAGAGAATCCCACAAATCAAGCTAAGGACAAAGAAAGATCTAACATTTCTCATTTCTATCCCTCTTGACACCAATACATGCCAATTGAGCCACCAACATATTAAATGCTTCCAAGTGGTCTATAATTTGTCCACCCTCTTCCATTCTCAAGGAATGCAATTTATTCCTTAATAAAATCTGATTCAATAAAAAAAATTCTTGATACATCTCACCAAACTTATTTCACAGTTTCTTTGCAGAGGTCTCTTCATGGACATTGATTAGAATAGATATTGCCAAACATAATTTGATAAGATTCTTATCTTTAGAGTCCATAACATCATACAGAGCAGCCAAATTAGGATCCATAGGTCTTGAGACATTCTCATTAACAACATCCCATAGATCTTAATCTATTAGCAGATCCTCCATCTTCAACTTCCTCATCTCAAAATTACTTCCAAAAAATTTCTCCACCTCTATTTTGCCTAACAAAGTTGCCATTTAAAAATTATTGCAACAAGCTAAAAAAGTATCTTTTGCACAATCTCTCACTACAATCTGGATTAGTTCAAAAAACATGCAACAACCCGCAATTGAAATCAAAGGTGATCGAGCTCTGATACCACTTGTAAGGAAGTTAAGTAGCAAAACTTCCTACACTACTAATGACATAAGGGTAATGAATTTTTTTTATAGATCTTTGCAACAGTTATAGAAACTTAATTGAAATAAACATAAATATTATGCATACCACAACACAGTGATTTACGTAGGGAAAACCCTTTTGAGAGAAAAAATCCACACTCCAAAAGTTGACCAATATATTATTTAGAAATCATTAAAAATTTACAATATACTTATAGAGAAAGCTTCTCATAGGAGTATCACCAATGGAGATCTAAAGGTAACTTGACTATTGTAAGACTCTTACACCCAACCTCCATCTCACACACCTAATATACAGGAGATACAATACTTGAATCCATCAAATGGTATTACAAAACCATGGGCTAAAAACACCCAAGAGTGATGCCCATACTATTTCCAATAAAATATGATGTATGATGTATCAATACACACACCAACATGTGTAACTTTATTTTACAACTCATTTATGTGTCCAACACATTTTCATTGTTCTTATCTTAGGAGACCAAAATTCCAAAGGCCATAACTTTTGAATTGGGTGTCTGATTGACAAATTGTTTGAAGCGCCAAAAAATATTGTGATGTTCTCTATCAACCTATAGCCCACTACACTAGTTATGGACAATTTAGGGTCATTTATGAGCCTCTAAGGCTCCCAAAATTGACTTCAAAAATTTCATTTGCAATTGTAAGAAATAGAAACTTTAATATATTCAGATCTATAGATGATCGTGCAAAACAAATTACTAGTATGCTTATCTAGCCAGTTTGAAGATTTGGAGAAAATTTTAGACCAATTCATGCTCAAATAAAAAATTACCAAAAATAGTAACTATATGTATATACAAGGTTAAGACACCATTTTTCTAATTAAGATCACTCATGTAGAGTCATTTGCCATCTATTTCTTAGACTATCATATGTTATTGTCTTTGTTTTCTATATGATCATTGTTTGAGTAGTGTTGTTGGTAGCTCTCAGGTAAATTATAATCTTCTTGATCCTCATCATCATCCTATTTTTAGAGAAGATTCCTTCACAAAAACACTATTTCAATGATATTTTGATAATTATCTATAAAGTCTTCACTATTTAGTGGTGTTCTTCATGTTCCTCTTGTTAGTGGGAAATTGTTGTGAAGGCTTCTTAGTCCTTCATCTTATTTTCTCTCTTTTGGAGAGGAGTTTTCTCCCATTAGATTTTCTCCTTTCCCCATTTGTGAGAGATTGTTTGTACATTGGCCCTTCATCAATACTTGTTTCTATGACCCATATTTTGCATCTCTAGATTGGCTTTGTTCATCCCTAAGTTGTACTTAAGGAGGGTGTAAATGAAGTGTTTTTCCTATCTAGTTTACCTAGTAGGTCCTATTCACATGTTTTTTCATTAATAAAGCAGTGTTAATCAGGGTGTTGACCCTTAACATATCCAAGATCTATCAAAAACACTTCCACAACACTAAAACAATATCAAAATATAAAAAACACAAAGATCAAAGAGAGTTTAACAACAAAACAAGAGGGCCCAACCCCAAAAGAGAGAAAAAACAAAGACCAACAACCTAAAACCTAAGGGGGCGATTTACAGACCCCAGTCATGTCTATGAACTTATCTCAGTCATCATAGAAGAACCTATAGAGCTCCCTAGCCACCTATTTATCAGCATCATCCTCAAAAGTTCTTTTGTGTAGGAGGGAAATAGTCAACACAGAGCTATGAAGCATCTATAGGTAGAATTTGTTGATGCTGACCATTTGTTTCTCTGATATCCAACCTATGTTTGATTTCCTTGATTTCCTCTTTGAGCTCCTTGGTTTCTAGAACCAGTTCTAGGATATCAATGTGGTTCAGTAGCTCACGTACTTTGGTGTGAAGGCCTTGCAACTCCACCATACTAGGGTTACCTTTGGGATCCACTTCCTCTTCCTTGGGAATATCCTTGTGCTCCACCTGCATAGGAAAACTCATACCACCTTCTTTTTCTTTTCCATCTCTGCTAAACTTCATGTATTTAACCCCATCATCCCTAGGGACCCTCACATCAGCCTGAGCTCCAAAATCCAACTCAAAAGCCCTATGAACAACAGGGTCCACCATTTCCATAATTTCATTTGGGTCCACAAAGTTCAATTTTACCAATTGGTTACTCATTATCAAAATTTGAGTTTTTAATACCCAGAGGGGGTCCAGATGTATCCACATCCACCATGACCATAGAGGCCTTGGTTGCCTCTTCTCCCACCAACTCATTCAAATTACCACCACCCCTTCTCTTTTTGAGATTATCCTTATAGTCAGTAGCGTTTTGGGGTTTTCCCTTCTTCTCAGTGGAGCCCTCGGATGCAAGCCTGCATGACCTCCTACCCTCTAAATCAGGAGCAGGGTTTTCCTCTTCCAAATCGTCAGAGGAAGAATCATCAATGAGAATTATCTTGTGCTTCCCAAGAGACTTTCATTTTCCTTTGAACTTGAAATGGGTTTCTTATCCTTTCCGATAGAGGAGGAGGGGAAGGTGTGATGGGATATCTTAGTAATAGAAACAAAGGATGAGGTGATCTATGCGGAAGCAAAAAATTCATTAGAAAGTTGAAACAATATAGAGGGGGTTAGCCCGATAGCAAAGGCCGCAAGAGGATGAGAGAAAGGTCGTGGGGTTGAATGGACATGAAATTCCTATGGGGGTAGAGAGATAGGTGGTAATTGTAAAGCCTGCAGATAAGATCCTGGTGAAGGGGGATTGGAGGCTTATTTGCATTGTTAGGGTTGAGGGATTCCTTGATAGAATTTTCTAAGGAATGCGGAAGACAAAAGGGAAAACAAATTAAATCATTATTCCTAAAGTTGTTCAACAAGGGCAAATGGTAGTAGTATAATACCTTGTAGTGTCCCTTGAGAGTGAAATACTTCATAATCATTAGGCAAATCTAGTCCCACGGGTGTTTGAGCTCCTTCCTAGTGAACCCTCCTTTAAATTTAACCGATTCTTCCTTTCTCCTTAAAAAAAATTTCAATCCCTCACTGTTTGTGACATGGCTAGTCCTTTTCCACCTTCTACCATCTAGAGAAGGCCCATCGTCCGAGTGACATTAAAGGAGATTCCTCCAACATTAACCCTTTTGTTACTCCAAGAAGCTATAAATTAAGTGGAAAGCTGGTCGTCATGGCCACAGATGTTCTCCATAAATTCCACCACCCTGCCTTCCACACTATAATTCCAAACCACTGCATCTTGTTTAAAATCGTCGGGTTTATCAAGTTCATAGCAGACTCTATCACCTCCCATGGTCAACTCAAAAATTTTGGCAGTGAGAGATTTTTCGCAAGCATGAGATATGTGCAGAGAGGTAGAGAACGTATCCACAATACAACAGTTAATTAAAAATAGAAATACTTTTATCATAAAAGTTAGAGATTTTTCTAGGGATTTGGCGATCATGTAGCCCAACCGCAAAATAATTACCATAATTATCCATCGAACAAGAAAAATTGTGTGAAACATAAATTAAACCTTTCGATATGACCTTGGGCATGTAGAAGGCCATCTTGGAATTGAAGCATGAGAAATAATCATTAATGCAAGATCCACGTGGTGCAACTTGCTTGAATCGTCCATTGAATGCAATCCCTCCAATCGAGTTCACATGCATGAGTTCATACACCAATATCATAATAAGAAAATACAAAAGGAAATTGTGTCAATCAATGATGATAATGTGAACATAACACTTCATAGCTGGATTGGTAGTCCACCTCATTTGACTGTTCATGCTAGTTAGAAAAAGGTTAAAGTTTTTCAAATTTGAAAAATCTTTCCTCCAGTGATCCCTGCAAGACAAGAGGGAAGGACATGAAGAACTAGTAGAGGGCTTATCCATGAGTGAGACATTTAGAACACTCTCCATGTAGGAGGGAAGTAACATTGAGAGGCAAGGAGTTTGAATTCCTCCAACATCTCAGACCCTGAACTAGGAGCCCTTGGGCCGCAAGACCATCAACAACTTCATTTTCTTCTCTATAGACATGATTGATGTTGAAGGAGTCTAACCTAGAGATGAGCCTGAGAATATCTCTAATAATACCTTAAATTGACCAATTGATCCTGTTCAACCCTTTGACAACGTCTATTGTCCCCCTTAATGACAATTGACCTGATACCAAAGAAGAGGGCAATATGGACACCCCAAGCCAAGGCCATAGCTTCAACTTGATTGCTGGAGTGACCATTCAGGTTTCCCACATAGGCAGAAACAAGTGCCCCACTGTGAGTTTTGATAATTCCTCCCCTCGTGGCTAGGCCATGTCTAGAAGCACCATCAAAATTGAGTTTCAAGCGACTAGGGTTTGGGGGGGACCACTTAGTATTCTGTTTGACGATATTCTTAGATTTGTTAGTGTGAGAAAAGGAGTGAGGGAGGTTCCAATAGAGAGCAACCTCCTAGTCCATGTTGGAGGGCGGATTAGGAAACTTCTTAATCGAGGTGATAGGGATGTTCTCCAGAATGAGTTTGAGGAAACAAGTGAAGACAGTTTCCATAGAGTCTTTCTTATCCCTAAATATCTTGTTGTTCCTTTCCTTCCAAATGCTCCAGCTGAGGTGTAGAGGAATCTGCAACTAGAGTTGTTGAACCAGTGGGTTAGAAGTGGGACCCCTCCACTCTTGCAACAAATGTATCATATTTTCATTCATGGTCCAACAAAGGTTAAAGTTTTGGTAGACCATACCCCAGAGGGCTTTAGCAAAGGCACAATGAAGGAAGAGGCAGGGGGATTTTACTCATCCATTTTGTAAAGAGCACATCTGATAGGGAACTGAAAGTATGAAACCCACGCTTGGCCAAGTTATCCCGAGTGAGCTTTTTGTTATGGAGAGTAGTCCACTTGAAAAAAATGATCTTGGGGATAAGGTGGGGGTTCCAAACCTTATTCCACCATTCTTGGGAATCGGGGTCCCAAAAAAGGCTATGGTAAGCCGTTCTAACAGAGAACTCCCCAGTGGATTCCATTTCCAAATAAAATTGTCCTCCCTCAGGAAAAATGGGAATCTATTCATACCAAGCTTGTTCTGCAGCTCCCAAGCAATAGGCAACAAATGGGGTTGATTGTGGTAGCAAGCAGAAATATCCTTCTAGGTGTTGTTGGAGAAGTAATTGTAGATCCAATGACCAAATAATTTTGTGGAAATACCACAAATCCTTCTGAGAGAAGAGGAGGAAATCAGAGGTTTATCTCCTAGCCAACAAACTTCTTAGAAAGTGATGTATCTACCATTGCCAATGAGCCACTTCATGCCATGAGAAATAAAATCTCTACATTTAAGAACATTATTCCATATTTTGGATCCCCTTGGGTGTCCCTCCTCATTCATAACCAAATGAAATCTGCCTTGGCTGAGGTATTTGGCCCACATATTTTGGCCCCAGCCAATATCATAGCGGATTAACTTCCAAGTCATTTTAGTCATAAGATCTTTATTAAAGCAGGAAATTTTGTGGATCCCCAACCCACCATTGGTTTTAGGGTAGCAAACTTTATCCCAATTGACAAGAGAAAGCCTTCTTTTCTCTTCCATGCCCATCCAAAGGAAAATTCTTTGAATTTTTTCAAGCTTGTCAGTAATGGAGGTAGAGATTTTGAATAGGGAAAGGAAGTACACCGGTATCCCCTACAGGGAGGAGGCCAACAATTGGAGCTTCCCAACACTATTGAGAAATCTTCCCTTCCACCCTACCAGCTTCTTTTGTATTCTCTCAAGAATGGAAACCCAAAAGGAGTTGGAGAATTCCTTGATAGTAAGTGGTAACCCAAGGTAGGTGCCAGGAAGGGAGGCAACTTGATAGCCTAGGATACCCCTAATTTTAGCTTGGAGTTTGTCAGCAGTGTTAAGCTTACTTAGAAGGTCCTATTCACATGTTAAGGTTACTTAGGTTCTAGAAATATTTCTAGAAGTCTATTTTTTCTTGATTATATCTTATCTTATTTACTTCTTTTATCCTAGGTCGTTTAATATTCGTTATGTTGCTTGTCTCATCTTATAGGATTAAGACACATGTCATGATCATGTTTAATCCTATGCCCTTACCTTGCCTATATAAGGAAGACACCTCTAGCATTGCAAAATATCTCATTTTCATATATTTCATTACAATATCATCATCATATTATATTCTTGATTTGGTGGAATAACATCTTCTATTGTTACTTATCTCTTATCTTGTGGAGGTTATTTGGTGTTGCAAATTAATGATCCTAGTTGCTCACACCAACTTGGTATTAATGTGTGAGTGATTCATATGTTACACATATAGCCATTTAATTACTTGGACTTGATTATTTTCCCATCATTAATGGGGTTAACAGAACAATTGTAGTTATGGAATCAACCTTTTCCTTTATCAAATCCCAAATTCAAATTCAGTCAACTACATCTCTTTATTTTCTTTCCCTATGCTAATTAAACATATATTTTATGAAATTTGTTTTTATGTGATCTAGTATTTAAGTACATTCAATGCATTTATTCTCAACATCTAAGGAATTTCTCATCTCTTGAGCATCCCCTCTCATCCTAAATCATTAAAGAAACAATAGATAGAATTTTTTTATTTTGGTAAACTAAAAGGAGTAAAGAATTTGTATACAATCATTCTAAGATCCTCACCTATTGTCTTCAAACTTTTGTGCATGATTTTAGGGTTGATTTAGGAAACCCTATGTTATGATTACATGAAATAACAAACATTCAAAGCTAATTTTAAATATTGCTAGTCCTTAGATTGCCAGGAGCAATATAATAGGTCAAAGTTTAACCCAATAAGTTATTAAATACATTTGTGCATTGTGTAAGATCAAACATAGAGGTAAAGGACGATTCTATGAATATAGATCTAACCTAGACAACTAGAACCAACCTCAAACATATGAAAAAAGAACTGAATAATATAAGACATCAATTTGATAAAAAGATCACACTTAATTTAAAAGTATAAAATATTTCTTAATCTCTTCCAAAAGAAATTATTCTTTCTTTATAAAATTATTTATCAGTTACTATTATAATTACTTTCATCAAATAAAGTTATTGCAAATGATCAGATTATTAACATTCAATTAATCTAAAAAAATCTCAAGAAAAATTGTTTTTCTTAATATATATATATATATATATATATATATATATATATATATATATATATATATATATATATATATCACCATTAACCTTTAATAATAAATCGTGGGAGAATAATGTAAACATGGCCAACCCACCAAGAAGGAAAAAAAAATTAATTAATTAGAATATAATATAATCATTAGAGTTGATTTAAATTATTTGAAATGCAAGATTGGCTTGACTATGTGAGTGGTTAATCAAAGATATCATTTCGATTATTAACTAATAATTTGTTTTTATTAAACCATTGACTTGTCGAAAAATATTGTGTTAACCACTTATGCAAGTGCGCAATGATGGAATTTGCATTCTCACATTTAAATTTTTATTAACTTGAGTGGAAAAATGGGAAAAAAACATAGAATATTGCCCAACTACCATCATTATCTTTTTGCAAAATATGTTAATGGGAAACTCACTAAAGATGAAAGGAGAAAGTGGAAGACATGGAAAAACAAGTGCATGAAAATAACCAAGGAAATAAAATAACAAACAACATTGAAATTTTGTCCAAATTCTCCCAACAAAAGAAGATCCTAAGCTAAGAATATATTTTACAATGTTTCTCATATAATCATGAGTTGCTACCATTGGAAGGAACGGAGAAGTGATAAGATATCTAGAACTATTATTCATGTCTTATTAGATGGTGCAATATTACAAATTGAGGTAATTTATTATTATATTTAATAATTAAATTATTAATTTGAAACTTTTATTTGATCTTTTTTTAAGTATATTTTTTAGTCTTATGTAAAATGTTGTTGATTCAGAGGCATGAACGGGTGCGAGTACATTAGATCAATGAAAGCACATACCCACAATCACAATGACCTAACAGAGGTTTGAACCTTGGTAGTCACAACAACAACGCCACCACCTAACCAACACACTATGGAAAGAACCCCTATCTCAAAAAAATTAGTTGATTTGATTAATAAATGCATAATCAAATTTTTCAATAACATAGTATAAGGATGAATATGTTTATTATATATTTAAATTAAAAAATATAATATAATATTATTATAATAGTATTGATTTGTTATATAAAAATAACGTAAATATTTTAAAATCAAGATATTGTCTTAAAATAGTCTTATTAGTAGTTGAATTTTTATAATGAATGTTGGGGAGAACACTCTCATATTTCTCTCCTATTAAATTCTAACAATAAATCCAGCTTTCAAATTCCTCATGGTCGAGCTTGAAATAATTAACCAACCATGGTCTTCATGATGTTCAGCCATATCAAAATCCCCTCTCGGCACCCAATCAGCATTAGGGAGACTCCTATACATCCAATCCCAAAGACCCTACCTCTCTTTTGAATTGTTAAATAAATCCAATCCCAAAGACCCGACCTCTCTTTTGAATTGTTAGGAGCATATATACAACAAAACTAAATAGGTTGTCCATTAATAAAAGAGATGACCTAGACAAAATTATGAACATGATCCTCTCCCATATCAATAATATACTTGGAGATCCAAATGGATAGAGCAAGCACGGCTCCATCGCTTCCAACATCATGGGATGTGTGTGAGAAAAAAACATCTTTTTGAGATTGAATAGAGTTACATCTAGACGTTTCTTAGTGATTTTAACCTCTTGTAGGAATAACACATCTGGTTTCCACTTCAGTAAGGCATTGATTTTACTATTTTTAATTTTTAAGTGGAGAATGAGAAGTTGTTGAAATATTGAAAGTTACATCTTATTTTTTTGTGCATTGTATTTTATTTTTTTCTTCCGATTGATTTATGTTTTTTTGTGTAGCACCTTTTATTATTGGTTGGTCACCTTATTACTAGTAGACATTTTTATTTTTCATATTTGTGAGCTATATATTATTTTAAATCTCCTTGTTTTTTATTCGCTTTAGTTTATAATCAATTTATTTTCGTATTATTTGCCCATCATGGTAAGAAGTTATGAGGTGATTAGATTCAAGTAAAATAACTTTTCAATAATTCTTTGTTAAAAAAATACATCTAAACTTCTGGTGAAGAAAACAATAATATGAAAAAAAATTATGATATTTGATTGGTTGAAAAATTGATTTTTAATAACGAGCTACAAACCTTTAATTCTATGACAAAATTAATAATTATTTTTCAATAAAAATATAAATATTAATATTAATAATTTTATTAACTTTATTTAATAATTATTACAAATTATCTATCTCAATCACTATGCATTAATTAATCTAAATTAATCATACATACACACATTTTATTAAATTTAACCTAATATAAGCTTAATTTTTTAAAATTTCCTTTACATCTCTACAAAATCTCACACCACCAAAATGGAAATTCTTCATTCTCTTATTTATTTGTTGCTCGTCTAATATAAAATTACTTCGGAAAAAATATAGTTTTAGTAATTTAAAGTTTCTTAGAAAAAAAAATTCGGTACATTATTTTCCTTGTAATCATTCTAAATTTGATAATTTTGCATCAAACTCCACAATGAATTATATACTCAATTCATTAATGATAGAGTTAATAATAATAAATTTCTTAAGTGGTAAATGATATGGTAGAAGAATATTGAATATATTTTTCTTAAGAATAGTTTAATAAATAACACTACTTTAAAACATTTATGATATGGTAGAAGAATATTGAGTATATTTTAATAGTTTAATAACAATATCTTAAAAAATTATAATATATATAAATAAAATGTGATGTAGTAGAATAAAAGACAAAAGAAACAAAAAGTGACGTGGTAGAAGAATGTTGTTGCATTTTATAAAGTAGAAAAATATAATTTAAATAACATGAAAGTGAGTTATTATGAATTTGGTTGAACAAAATGTCCAACAACAAAAATTTCCACTTCTTTTCAAAACACATCTTTTAAAATAATAATAAATATCATCTTTTAAAATAATAATAAATATTGTGAGTTTGTTGTATGATTCTAGTTCATCTTTCAATGTTCATGCATCTTAGTCATTTTATTTAAATTAAAATCTATAGCTACTTTTTAACATTTGTTTATATTAATTGAATATGTAGTTATAATTTACAACAACGGAATAATTAATCATGATAATTGAATGAATGAATGTGGATTATAACAATTAAAACTAAAAAATAAAAATTCAAAAGAAAATGATGTCATTTTCTTTGGGATGAATAATAATATTATTCAGGTGTTAATTCTGGTTAAGTTCAAACAACAAAATAAAGTATAATAAGGCTAAGTCCAAACATAAAAAACTAACGAAGTTGTTAGACGATGATAGTTATGATTTCGAGAGGACCATTCTCATCTCTCTTTTTTTCACACATCAATGAAAATAAAATCGTTGATAATAAATTCCTAATCTTCATCTTGATAATAAATTTTAATTTAGTTTTTTCAACTTCAATTTTTTATTCTAATAATACTCAAATATATGATGAAATATTCAATATTTTTACAATTATTAATTTAAATTGATTCAAACTCTTAAATGAAATGATTTGTTTATATTTATTATTATTATGATTTTAGATCTTAAATAAATATTAAATCATTAATATTATATAATCATTGATTAATACACATTTTATATATATATATATATATATATATATATATATATATACTTTTTTCAAATTATTATCATGATGTTAGAATATTAATAATTTATATAATCAAAATAAATTTTAAACTATTAATACCATATTAGAATGTTTATCTTTTTCACTACAATTAAATTGGATTCTAAAGAAATAAATAATATGTTTAACTTTTTCAGTACCATAGAATATGATTATATACCATGTATTAAGCCATTAATGTCATGTAACTATTAATAAGACAAATTTTATCTTATAAAACTTATTTAAATATTTTATTTTTTTTTCAAATGTGGACTTAGGTTCTAGAAAAGTATCAAATCATGAGCATAATTTATGAAACAACTTGAGTATCATGTTGGCATTTTCTAATACAAAGATTATGCTTGTAGAAAATAAAAAAGCATGCACTTTTCAAATGAATATTTTTCTATCTTTTCATGATGATAAAGTTTAGTAGGAAGTTTGGGATACAATTATATTAGAAACATTAAATAAATAAAATTAAAGTGCATACACCAAATAAAACATAGAAGGGAAACACCATAACACAAGAATTTATACGTGGAAAATCCTGCAAAAGGAAAAACCACGGTGGGGATGATACCCACAATATCTATATACTTGATCAAGGTATACAAATTTTACATGAAGAGGATTGCACATGCAATCAGGCCAACCGCCTAGAGCTCATTGCTCAAACAAAAAATGGGAAGTCTCACTGACTTACAGAATATTACAAAGTGTTTACAAATCAAAATGAACTTATAAATTGCATCTGACCATGCTAGATAAGTTCCAGTGAATGCTTTGATGTCCTTCTCTGTATACCGGTTGTCTGATGCTTTGTTTTGCCCTATTATGCTACTGGTTATGTTGTGCATGTGAAACTATACATAGATCTAATCATTGACCAAAATGTATACCAATACTCACGAAAACATTCACAACCAAAAATTCGCATTGCATCACATATCTAATCTATCGTTGAAATGATCTTCTTAAATATCCTTCCAACTTTACCATGTCATCTTCAATGATAAATATAAACATGTCGATTGTCGATACATAATGAGTTTCAAACATAATCCTAATGTTCATGTCGGCCATCACATGTTACCAAAAAATCCATGAAAGAAATAATCAAGACCAAAAGATTTCCTATCTAGGTCCTATCCATTACTAGGTCCCATATACACGTTACCGAGATCAGGACTTAGCTGGGTATGAAGTGAATGTCGGTGTCGGTGTAAAGCAATGTAAATACCGATTAAGTGTAATGAATATCAGTTAACCAAATAATGAAACCATTTACCTTGAGATAATGAGTTGCCATCAATGACAACCCAAAATGTTATTAACTCTTATCAAATGAGTGTCAATTACCAACAATCTCTCCCTTTGGCATTGATGGCAACACTCATGAAAAAATGGTGTCAACCCTGAATCTACCTCTAAATCTTCTATATACATCTGATGCTCCCCCTAAGAAATATATGCATTTTTCACTTATGCAATCTCCCCCTTTGGCATTGATGGAAACACTCATGTGAAAAATGGTGTCAACCCTGAATCTATCTCTGAATCTACATAACCTCTTAACTAGTACATGAATATGATATATACATCTGATGCTCCCCCTAAGAAATATATACATTTTTCACTTATTCCCCACCTTTTGACATCAATGACAAAGTGGGATACGCACAAATAATTTTGTACAGTTATAAACATGAGCCAGTTCTATACAAACTTCAAAATATATGCATACATATTTTTCAAAAATGAAAAGTACGTATCCCAACCCTACTTAAGAGATTCAAGAATGGAGATGAATCCATTCAAGATACTGGCATGATACTCAATTTCATTTGAAGTAGTGGGATCCTCCTTCTGCAAGTTAGAAATACACTCTATTTTATGAAACAATAAATTATCAAGCCGAGGACCAATCAGATTCTAGAGCTCATTTGCTCTCCTTATTATTTTGTCCCTATCCTTCTCCAATTTCAAATTTTGATCCATAACCACCAAAATTGGACCATCCAAAGAGTTTGTTAGATTGACTGTCGGGTTGTAAGAGTTATAAATTTAAATTAAGTTTTTCTTACAGTCTGAGAGTTGCTTGTTTATGGAGCTGATGAGCTTATCAAAATCTAGACAAGTCTTATATACACGGCCTCCTTCATCCAAAGATGCATCAATGGATTGAAAGTAGGTCTGGAGTTTCTCCTTATCAACCTCAATCATTTGCAAAAGTGTTAACTTCTGGGCTGCCACAAAATTTTCTTTCGCCTCTGTTAGTGAAATTTTCAATAAAGAATCATAATGCTTGGGGATAAAATCAATAATTTCTTCTAGTTTACCTGAACAGCTTGCACCTTCCTGAGCTTGAAATTCTCGGACTAACTGGTTCAAAACCTCAAAACTATGTTCAATTAATTTCATGTCCTTTGACTCTTCTTGAGCCCATTCCTAAGTCACATGTGCCTGAAGGGCTACTGCTACCAAAATATTCTCTACTAGTGACATTTGCGGTAGGGTTTGTCAAAGATGATGGTAAGTTGTGGTAAATTTCCTTTATCTATGGTAGAAGTGTCAATTTCCAAGTTGAAGGAGAGATCCACCACAGTCTCCTTACCCTTATTAGTTGGTGAGATAACTTTAGAATCTTTCGACTCTTGTGCACCGGTGGCTTCACCACTTGGTGCCTTATCCAAAACCTATACATCCTTTATATCCTTATTCTATGAATCCTTAACTGTATCTGCCTCGGTATCCTCTACAATCTTTACATTTTCTGTCGATATATCCTCTGTTATAAAATGTGACTCAGTAACTAACACAGTGGTATCTGGTAGAGTGCTAGTTGGTTTCTTAGTATCTACACTTTGTTGATCTATCAGTTTCTTATCCTTAGGAAACTATATATTCTAGGATTGCACAAAACTGGAACTCAACTCATAGCCTAAACCCAAAAGAATCCTTACCCAAATATCAATTGTTTCCTTCCTAGTCTCTTTTAATTTGTCCAACATAAGACTGTTTATTTTGTGCTTAGGGTTGAATTCTGATGACCCTATTTTATTGATTAAGTCAGCCATCTATAGAGGAGTTATTGTGGAACAAATATTGACCAATGCGGTCTCCTTAATCTGTCGGTCCAAAGACTGAGCGTGTAGTTCCCTGACCTCTAACTTATCATATAACTCCTTAGGCAAAATTTTCTCCAATTCAATCAATGTCTTACTAAAAGAATCAAGATACAAAAGAATAGCCTCTTCAATCTACTTTGTGTCCAGCTCATTAAAATTATCAAAGAATTAACAATATATTATTTAAATTACCATCATTTATTATTTGATTAATCAAATCTTGAGCGTTCATCTTCTTCTTACTGGTTCACATAGTCTGCGAGTAGGTTCCAGTAAACATTTGAAATCTCCTGAGTACCCATCCACAATCATAATTTTCTGACTATAGACCTAATTTGGAGCATTTTCATGCTCTTCAATAATTTTCCTACCCCTAAGGTTGAGTGCCTTAGTTACCAGTTGTGTCTGATATGGGTGTAGGACCTGACGACTCTATCGGTTATTCTGCCTGTGGTGTATCATATCTTCTTACCCATCTCATCTCATGTTGTTGTTTGATTTCTTCCACTTTTGTCTTTCCCTTCTCATCTGCATTTCCATTAGTTGTCAGTGGGTTCTTGGTGAAGAGGCACCTAAGCACACAAGCATACCTAGAGGTCAAAAGTAATAATATGAGAAATTTTATTGTATTTGAGTCATTCATAATGTATTAAGGTTATTTGAGTCCATTGAATCATAATATGTAAGGATAAATGAACCATTTTGTCCAAAGATATCATATTTCATCCATCTTGAAGTGTTAAAAGTGTCCATGTAAGGATTAGAGTCATTTATGTCAAAAAGCAAAAATTGTAAAAATTGCAAAGTTGCAACATTGCCAAAAAGTGTAACAAAAGTGTAAGAATGAAATCCATTGGTCATGAGATGGTTAGAGTAGTTAGGGAATTTTTGTTGGCATTTTGCATATAGATTGCATTAATGATATGTTGTCATTGATGTCAATTGAACCGGTAAATGGTATTCATGATTGTTGATGTTATTGTTGTTATTGCTTTTGTCTTGCAACCAATAGGATGAACTTTGTGGAAGATGTTGTAAACTGGTATGCTAGTTTTTAAGTTGAACTGGTAAACCGGTGTATAGGGTTAAACCTTTCTATGTTATGTAACCAGTAAACCCTACTAGTTGTTTTTGTTAAACCCTAACCGATCAAAGTTTGTTGGTTTAAGATTTGATGTTGAGCGGTAATGATGGTGAGACGTGTGGTCATTGTACGAAGATAAGCTCAAGTTATTTTGTCATGTTTGGTTGTTTAGGGAAGGAGAAAAGTGGATTGTATCAAATGCATAGCGCGTGATGAGGTACAAGTCTGATGAAGTGGTGATCATGGAGATGTAATTTTCTTGATTAATGTGAAGAAATTGTTATGAAATCTAATAGTCAAGATTGTACCAACTTGTTTGTAATCTCGATGATGAGAATTAGGTTTTTGTTGTGTTACCGACCTAATTGATTTATATTTAAGGTTGATAAAGTTGTTTTATTTTGGTGTTGGCAAAAGTTGGCAGAAATTTGTTGAGTGTGAGGTTGCCTAACTGGAGAATGAATCTGCAATTTGAGTAAAGGCAGATTGAAGCTTAAGAAGGATCTGATCAAGCAAATGTAGTGCTATTCAGACATATCAAGAAAAACCTGTTGTTTTCTAACAATCGCAGTAGAATTGAAATCCCGTAACCGGGTAAGTTCTAACAAGCTTGGTTACTTCATAAATCCTCTCACAAGGTGATCCATTAGCTTGGATTCTCAAACCCTCTATCGAGGTTACTCCTAAAAAGGTATTTTGCTTTTCATCAAGGCATTTTTGTAAATCCCTTAACCGGGTGATTCCTAACAGAATTAGTTCTTAACAAGACTTATTGTAAAAGCTTTAACAGGCTTGGCTCCTAATAGGGCGAACTTCAAAAGAGTTCAAATAGCTATCTTTGCGAGTCTCATCTCACCGTGGCTTTTACCTATTTGGGTTTTCCACATATAAATATTTGTGTCAAGTGGTGAATGCTTTTGTGGTTATGATCTTTGTAAAGCGGAAAATCGCGGTCGAACCCTAGTTGGTCTCCCCTCTTCTAACTCCAAGGAGAGAGAAGGGAGGTTCACTAGGATTCGATGGGTTTTCACTTAGGGGGAAGACTTTACATTCAAAAGAGGGGTTGAAACTCATAAGACCCAATCCCACACGATGTAAGATTGGATGCTAAATGAATTTCAAGGGTTAGGAAAGCAAGGCTACCCTCTTTTGTAAAGAATGTTGATTAAGGAAATTAAGCTAAGGATGCATAGAAAGTCATAAAGATTCGCTTATAAACTGAGTTCGGGTTATAGGATGAAGCTGCGGACCTGGAATTAGCAGTAAAATGTCGATACGGCGCTGTCCTGCAAATTTGAGCAAAATTTGTCGGGACGATGGCGCCCGGCGCCACGGTCCTCCGAAAAATCCGCGAAATGAAGGGGGATCTGTTCGTCTCTGCACAAGGATTCCAGATCTTCAATTTCAGCCGCGTACCTGCAACCTACACACAGAAAAGCAAAGACGATTGGGGGGTTAGGGATTAGGGGTTTGCCTTTAGGTCAAACCCCGGTTTTGGAATTAACCAAGAAATGAGCAAGAGCTGTAAATGTAAATGACTGTAAAACAAGTACTAATACCTTGTTCTAAGGATGTTTGTATCCTTATGTGCGAAGGTTTAGATGTTGTATGTTGTATGTTGTAGCATGTAGTATGTGATCTCCTCTTCAATGGTTGAATCCTTGTCTTGAATGCAACACTTAGCCTTGAATGGAGACTTGGAATGATCAATTGCTTGAATGCTTGAATGCTTGAATGCTTGAGTATAATTTCCACGCTTTGTACACATATCCTCCTCATATCCAAATGAGAGAGAAAAATGTAGTTTATATACTTGTCAATTAGGGCTAATAGACTGATTTTCCCGACCTTAGGCCGACCAGGGAAGTATATTTCCAAATTGCAATCAAAAAGACCCGATATCACTTAGGAAACCGGGCCCAAAATAGGACCCAGGGACCAGGGCGCTAGGTGCCCTGGTCCTGAGGGACCAGGGCGCTGGGCGCTCTGGTCCCACCTCCCGGGACATCAGGGTGCAAGGAGGTTCAGGCCAGGGTGCTTGAAAAATGCAGTTTTCAGTGTCGTGAGCAAGTTTCAGGGTCTCCATTCAGGTTGCGTGTTGCGTCGCCATCGTGAAGACCGAAATGCAGTCGAAATTGCAAGTGTCACAATTTTAGGACGCTACATTTAGCCCCCACTTTAGCGGGAGTATAAGCGTACGCTCATACTTCCGGTAAAGTACAAGGAAACAACATTGAAAGACTTTCACCACGTCAAGGAGGCAAGATACACCAAGCCCCCAGTGGACTAAGGATCTTACAACTTCGATTGACAAAGTAAAAGGGAAGATCACGAGGAAGAACCATGACTGTCAGTAGTAAGATTCCCTCGCTATGAGTCATGCAAAAGAAATACCAAAAATCTTCAAGACAAAGCTAAGTTTGCCAAGAAATTTTCAAGTATCTTTGAAAGGATAGACAGGGTGTATGCCCCCCTACGTTAAAGCGATCGCACACGCCTCAACGGGGGTGATTGTTTTAACGTAGTGATACATATAAGAAATGAGAAAGGAGCACGTTATCGCAAGGATTTAGCCCCCAAGTGTGAGATAAACCCAAGGATAATAGACACAAAACACAAAGCACGAGGTGACTTCGCTTTCCTCGGGGTCAGTATGCTGTATGATAAGTCATGTATGTATGCATAATTGTTCTTCATTCCCCAATTAAGGAAGGTCACCTAGAAGAAGGGAACACATGTGTCTTTTGAGTCAACATGAGAGAGATCGAGAGATCTCAATGCTTTGCATCGTCCTCAAGTAGACAACACTAAGGACGACAAATAGGAGAATGAGAATAACATATAGAAGAAGTAACAAAAGAGAGGGGGAGAGAGTCTGCTATGCTAATGTAACTAGTCTAGCATGTCATCTACCCCCCGATCTTGCTGATCAATGTTTCGGGAAGGCAGGGAACACGCTAGAGGAGGAACATCCAACACAGTAGATGGAGCTATCACAAGATCCAAACAAGGGCTATGTTCATGTTCCAAGCCACATTGTTCTTGTCTAGGAGCTAGGATAGGTGCTTTAGAAAATTCATTAGATAAATGGTTATCAACATCAACAAGTTCATATTCACTATCAAAAGCAAAGGGAGTAACATTTTCATCTATATCATCATCAAGATTTATAAAAATAGGATCTTTAACTCGCACAGGATCAAGACCATCATGCATCTTATGTTTAGGAGATTTAGGCTCAATATCCGGCTGAGGAGAAAATGGAATAATGCTTGTTGAAGGTGTTTGTGGAGATTGCAAAGTTTGAGAAGCAGCTCCTTGAGCCCTAAGACGACGCTTTCGTCGACGTTCCCGTCCAGAACGATTACGTCTAGTCTTAGTAGGAAGTGTAGAAGATAGAGGAGGAGGAATGTTCTCATCCCTATCACTTGGGTGTTTAGGTTGTGGTCTCTTAGGCTGGATAATAGGAGAAGAAGAAGGTCTCTTCTCTCTATAGAAAGCAGGAGGAGGAACTGCTCCATATAAAGGAGGAATTTTTGGTTTAAGAAGAAGACCAAGTCCATCATGACGAGGAGGTATAGGTCTATTTTTAGAAGATTTATTAGGCATAGACATAGTCGCATCCATAGGGACGGGTTGGGAATCTTCTTGGGGAAAGGCATTAGTTTTGTCTTTCAAAGGAAGAATTTCCTTCTCAAGAATGATAGGAATGTCAAGTTTAGGTGCTCTAGGTTCACTTAGAGATAGGATCATATCTGTTTTCCACTTTTGATAAGATTTGAAAAGATGATCACTTCGCGGAGGAAGAGATTGGAATTGTTTAGGCCAAAAGTAATCAATAGGAACACTAGAGGTTCTTTCAGCTGGTTTAAAGAGACTATGATTGACAGTAACAACTTCACCATTATGGGGAAATTTCAAACACTTATGAATAGGAGAAGCAATAGCTTTCATGGAAGATAGCCAAGGATAGCCAAGCTTCACACGAAATTGTTCGGAAGATGGAATAATAGCAAAGTTCACATCAAGAGATTTGTTATGGACCTCAATAGGCAATGTAATAGAACCAATTGCAGGAGAAGAAAATGCATCAAATAATTTCACAATCACATCTATTTTGTCATAGATCACTTGATTCAATTGCAAAGTAAAAAGAAATTCTTTAGTAATAACATTAACCATGCACGAAGGATCAATAAGCACTCCCCGGCAAGGCATATTCTTGACTTTTGCAACTATGTATAAAGGACCATCAGGTGCCCTAATGGTTTCGCTAGAATCAAATGTGATGGAAGGTTCTTTAGGGTTTTCTTGCTGCTCTACAAAGTTAATCACATTCGGAGTCATAGACACAAGACCATCAGATGAGAAAGAGGAATCATTAGCCTCAATCACATTAGAAGTATGAGAAGTATGAGAAGGTAATGGATCAGTAAAAATCTGAAGATTTTGGTTAGGAGGAGCTACAGATGTGTTGCCTTTTATCATTCACTCCAGAAACAGAAATAGTATTATTATCAATCAAATCTTGAATTTTACCCTTTAGAGAAAAACATTTTTCAGTATCATGCCCAGGCTGACGATGAAAGTGACAAAAAGATTTGTGATCAAAATAAGGTGAAGTAATCTTTGCAGGATCAATTTGTCTTATAGGAGGAAGGGTAAGCACATTTTGTTCCAATAACTTATTCATAATATCATGCAATGATTCATTCAAAGGAGTATACTTTCTTTCTTTCTTGAAAAACTTAGAAATAGGAGGCACACCTGATGCTGCATTCACATTGTTGTTGATGATGTTTTCATTGAATTTGATGGAATCTCTGTTCGGTTTAAACTTCCCAAATGGTTGTTGACTGCTATCACCCTTATCACTTGGAGCCATAGGATGTGATTGTTCCATTTGACTCACAGTCAGTTGATAATTGTGAAGAGTGGCGCACAACTGTTGGAAAGAAGTAAACTCAGAAAATAGAAGTTTGTCTCGAATATCTTTTTGTAAATTAGAAATAAAGATTCTTTGAATATCATTGTCAGGCACTGGAAAAGAAATTTGAGCATACAAATGCTTATATCTACCAATGAAATCAGTCACTTTTTCTTTAACACCTTGTTTACAATGCATTAAATCAATCAAAGTAACTTTAGGACTTATATTATTTTGAAATTGTTGAATGAAAGCATTTGCAAGTTGTTCGAAAGAAGTAATAGAATAAGAAGGCAACGAGCAATACCATTGTAGGGCTTTGTCTCTTAATATTCTGGTGAATAGTTTTGCAAGCAACCTTTGGTCATAAGCAAAATCAGTACATATTGTTTGAAAAGTCTTAACATGTGTTAGAGGATCTCCTTTACCATTGTAAAGTTCCAAAGGCGGGATTTCAACATGCTTAGGAGGAATAGCTCGAACAATATCAAGAGAAAGTGGGCTCGCAACATCAAATGTGGGCACACTAAACTTAGATTGATTCATAGAGGCAATTTGTTGCTGTAAAGAAGAGACAGTTTGTGCAAGATTATTAATGGTAGCTTCAGTCGAAGAGTTCATATTAGGTGTGTTAGATTGAGATGGAGGTGTGATGTTATTGAAAGAAGGTAAAGAGTAAGGTGGTGGGACCCTATGATAGTCAACCATAGGGGATTATTGGATAGGAGGAACACTACAAGGAGGAATGGAATGGTTAAATGAATTGCCCCCTTGTGTCATGTTCATTTGTGAAGATGTAATAGGAACACTTATTGAAGGAATGAATGAAGAAGTCGGATTAAATGAAGGAATAGGGTTAATTGAAGAAGGAGGATTGCCCCCATGACTAGTAATCACAGGAGGAATGTCTTGTATAGAGGTAGCCATGATGTTTGATGTAAAGGTAGGTGTACTAGCAATAGAAGTGGTTAAAAGAATAGAATGATTGACTTGTGTAGGAGGTTGTGTATAACCTAAAGATTCAGCACAACTCTTCATAGGCATCACATTCGAATCCACAATGTGTGCGATACCACGTAAAACATCAATTCCATTCTTATCACTTTGAAGCATACGTTTTAGACCCTCAATTAAAGGAAGAGCTTGACTATCGGGATACTCATGAGACATCCATTGGTGAAAATCGTCAAATTGGTTATCCAATTTGGAAAGTTGTTCAACAGAAACTTCATGGGGAGCTTCTTCATCATTAGGAGGATTAGAGGAATTACCCATGTCCTCGTTAAAAAGACTACTCAAATTAGGTTCCATCTCCTCAGTAGTTAAACCTCGAAAAGACTTAATTCTACGGCTTCGTCTAACGGGAATAGTGTAAGTAGGGCTTATTGTTGTAAAACTCATGCACTAGAGAGAGAGAGAAGATTTTGATTTTAGAGGTAGCAATTTTCAGTAAAACCAGCCAATCTTCCAGATTTAAGCTGTTAAATGCAATCACAACAGTCTCCCAAAATTTCAGAAAAAATGTTCGAGACCGTGGCGCTCGGAGTGCAACATGGTCCTTGCAACTTTTTTCGAAATTTGCAGGGATGAAAGGTATGATGATTTTAGAGCTGATCTGAAAAAATTGAGGGATTTTACGATCTGTAGATAGGCCAAATTAAAGTTGCAAATTCAAAATTGAACCCTATCAAGATTGTCGAAAAATGCAAAATTTGAATTTTGAAAAAAGAGAGGGAAACTGAAATTTTGAATTTTATGATTTTAGAGGGAATGTCAAGAGCAATGCAAATTTTGAAATTTGAAAATTGACTCAATTTCACGCAAAATTCAATTTTGAAAGCGAAAATCAAAGTTGTTGTAATTAGACACTTAATTTCAAAAGTCACAAAATGCAAATATTTGAATAAAGCACTGAAATTTCGAATGAATGCAAATACAATTTTCAGATCTAAGACAGTAAGAACACAATTTTGACACAAAATTTTAGTTTCGATAATTTTTGAATGATTAGGAGCCTTAGACCAAGCAATCACAAGACCAACTTTGACTGTAATTTTGAAAGTGTTATAATTGACAAAATCAGCCAAAATTCTGGATTTTAGCAGGAAAATACAGCAAGATCTCGCTCCCGAAATTTTGGAAAAAATGTCGGGGACGATGGCGCTCGGAGTGCAACACGGTCCTCGCAACTTTTTTCCAAATTTTCAGGGATGAAAGATATTGTGATTTTATTGCGAAATCCAAAGTTACAGCTGATTTGGAGATGTTTTGATCGGTCAAATTGTCGGACAAAGGTTGAATCAAGAGGGTTTCAAAAATTAGGGTTTTGACTTTTAACCACTTAATTTTCAGAATTAAAGCACAAATATGAATTGATAATTTGTAATAGAAGGACAGATCTAAAACAAGCATTAACATTTAGACATTTCGCATGTTTAATTACTAAAAAGAAATTTTAGGGTTTTAATGCAATCACCTCTAAAACTTTGCAAAAGATCAAACATGGAAATGTAATCAATTTTTTCAGATCTAAGCATGAAAAATCAGAAAGGATGTTCACGTCGGGTTCACCAAAATGTAAAGCGGAAAATCGCGGTCGAACCCTAGTTGGTCTCCCCTCTTCTAACTCCAAGGAGAGAGAAGGGAGGTTCGCTAGGATTCGATGGGTTTTCACTTAGGGGGAAGACTTTACATTCAAAAGAGGGGTTGAAACTCATAAGATCCAATCCCACACGATGTAAGATTGGATGCTAAATGAATTTCAAGGGTTAGGAAAGCAAGGCTACCCTCTTTTGTAAAGAATGTTGATTAAGGAAATTAAGCTAAGGATGCATAGAAAGTCATAAAGATTCGCTTATAAACTGAGTTCGGGTTATAGGATGAAGCTGCGGACCTGGAATTAGCAGTAAAATGTCGATACGGCGTTGTCCTGCAAATTTGAGCAAAAGTTGTCGGGACGATGGCGCCCGGCGCCACGGTCCTCCGAAAAATCCGCGAAACGAAGGGGGATCTGTTCGTCTCTGCACAAGGATTCCAGATCTTCAATTTCAGCCGTGTACCTGCAACCTACACATAGAAAAGCGAAGACGATTGGGGGGTTAGGGATTAGGGGTTTGCCTTTAGGTCAAACCCCAGTTTTGGAATTAACCAAGAAATGAGCAAGAGCTGTAAATGTAAATGACTGTAAAACAAGTACTAATACCTTGTTCTAAGGATGTTTGTATCCTTATGTGCAAAGGTTTAGATGTTGTATGTTGTATGTTGTAGCATGTAGTATGTGATCTCCTCTTCAATGGTTGAATCCTTGTCTTGAATGCAACACTTAGCCTTGAATGGAGACTTGGAATGATCAATTGCTTGAATGCTTGAATGCTTGAATGCTTGAGTATAATTTCCATGCTTTGTACACATATCCTCCTCATATCCAAATGAGAGAGAAAAATGTAGTTTATATACTTGTCAATTAGGGCTGATAGACTGATTTTCCCGACCTTAGGCCAACCAGGGAAGTATATTTCCAAATTGCAATCAAAAAGACCCGATATCACTTAGGAAACCGGGCCCAAAATAGGACCCAGGGACCAGGGCGCTGGGCGCCATGGTCCTGGAGGACCAGGGCGCTGGGCGCTCTGGTCCCACCTCCCGAGACATCAGGGTGCAAGGAGGTTCAGGCCAGGGTGCTTGAAAAATGCAGTTTTCAGTGTCGTGAGCAAGTTTCAGGGTCTCCATTCAGGTTGCGTGTTGCGTCACCATCGTGAAGACCGAAATGCAGTCGAAATTGCAAGTGTCGCAATTTTATTTGTTGATTTGATTAACTACTTAACTATTCTGATAAGGCATGATAACTGGAAACAATGAGAGATGAATATGTTGACATTTGATTAAGGATTTTGATGTTTACAAGATTGAAGTTGTTTACTATAACAATCAAACTAGTAATCTTATGAGATATTATCTTGATAGAGTTATTTTGTTGATAAGTTTATTTTGAGTTTGGGAGTTTGTGTCAGTTTTTTAGTTTACTGATTCACCCCCCCTCTCAGTAATCTACCGGATACTTATTCTTTCATCATATCATAAATTGGTATTAGAGCATCTTAGGTCCTCTTAGATCTCTAAGCCTAACAGCTTGAGGAGAAGATCTTGTAGATCATGATGAAGAAGGAAGGTTGTAAGTTCAATAGAAAGAACTATAGAATCTGGAGTGACAGAATGAAGATTTACATCAATAGTCTTGGTAGTCAATATTGGGAGCATGTAGAAACTAAGTATGTTGCACCTACTGGAACTCTGACTGATGATCAGATAAAGAACAACAAGAGAATCATCAAGCATTAGAGGCTATTATAAGTTCCCTGTTTGATGTTGAATATGTAGATGTTCATGGTCTTGAAACTGCATATGAAGTATGGAAAAAACTTGAAGAGATTTATAGCGGTGATGAACATGTTAAGATTGCTAAAGAGGAGAGTTTAAGAGGAAATTTTGATGACATGAGAATTTCTAAAGGTCAGAATATCCAGCAGTATGGTCAAAGGATAAAATAAATAGTTGGTGAAATAAAGAGTGTAGGAGGGAAAGTGGAAGATGCCACAATGATCAATAAGGTACTGAGAACCCTGCTACCAGTCTATGCTATTCGAGTTGCCGCTATTCAGGAGCTGAAATCCATTGACAAAAAAAGGTAAAGCTTGACTCTATCATTGGCAAACTTACTTCTTTTGAGTTAAATGTCTATGATGGTAGTGTACATAAATCATAATCTGCATCCAGAGCTTCTATCTCTAACCCATATGTGAGAAGAAGTGATACTGACCATAGCTATGGATCCACATCCAACATAGATGTTGATGATGAAGACAGTTTAGTGGAGCTTGAAGCATTTTTGGCAAAACGATTGCTTAGAGGCACTAGAAAATACAGAGGTAAGCTACTTTTGAAGTGTTTTGCATGCAACAAGATTGGTCATATAGTAGCAAACCTACCAAATAGTGAGAATGAACACAAGAGAGACAAATTCAAGAAGTACAAGGGTAAAGGCAAGAGAGATTGTCTTGTAGCTATTGATAGTGGTATTATAGATGATCAATATGATGATGATGCTAGTGAAGATATTATGTTTGTAGCTATTAAGGAAGAGATATCAGACCAAAAGGCTTTAGTGTCGAGGATGGATAACTCTGATGATTGGATCATTGATAGTCATTGTTCACATCACATGACCGGTGATTAGAGCAAATTTCTTTCCTTGAAAGAATTTGATGGCAGTGTTGTCAGATTTGGCAATGATTCACCTTGTATGGTTAAAGGTAAGGGATTTATTTCTCTTAATGGGAAGAGCAGTACTAATGATGTCTATTGGGTTGAAGGTCTAAAGCACAATCTTCTAAGTGTGGCATAGCTGAATGACAAAGGATACCCACTGGAGTTTAAAAATGATATGTGCAAAATCTTTGACAACAAAGGTGAATTGATTGCAACCGGGAAACAAACTAAAGGTAATCTATTTCATCTCAATCCTTAAGTTAGAAACTATTTGATTGCAAAGATAGATGATTGTTGGATTTAGTATAGAAGATTTGTTCATATAAACTTTGACAACATTGTTAAAGTGAGTAAGTATAAGACATTAAGATGTCTACCTCAGATAGACAAACCGGTTAATGCTCTTTGTAAAGAATGTCAGTTAGGGAAGATGACTTCTTCTACTTTCAAGAGCAAGTTCTTTTCAGTGGAGCACTTGTTAGATTTGGTTCATATAGATCTATGTGGACCAATAAGAACAAGAAGCATTCAAGGTGATAGATATTTTATGATCTTCATTGATGACTATTCAAGGATGATGTGGCTCACATTCTTAAAGGATAAGAATGAAGCTTTTGGTAAATTCAAGGCATTCAGGGCCTTAGCTAAGAAAGAGATTGGAAAAAAGATAAAATGTTTGAGAACAAATCAAGGTGATGAGTTTACTTCTAAGGAATTCACTAAGTATTGTGATGAGAATGGTATCAAGTAGAATCTTTCTACACCAAGGACACCACAACAAAATGGTATAGCAAAGAGGAACAAATGGTCAGTGGTTGAAGCGGTTAGGACAATGTTGATACAAGGAGGTGTAGTGAAAACATTTTGGAGAGAAGTTGTAAGTACATCTGTCTACACAATGAACCGGGTTCTGGTGAAAAGAGGTAAGGACAAGACACCTTATGAATATTGGTATGGAAGATCACCTGATGTTATCTATTTTAAGATTTTTGGTAGTAAATGTTTTATTAAAAGAGGTGATTACATTAGAAAGTTTGAAGCTAAGAGTGATGAAGGCATCTTTCTTGGCTATTCCACCAAGAGTAAGGCCTTCAAATGTTTCAATAACCAGACATAGAGAATTGTTGAGAGTGTTGATGTTTGAGTAGATGAATGTCCTGATGTTTTAGAAGGAACCAATTTAGAGAAAAAAGATGAAGATCCTTGCATTTTGCTTTTGGAACCTGTAACAGTTAAATCTGAAACCGGTAAGGCAAATTCTGATGCACTTGTTCAACTGAAACAGATGAATTTGGAAGAAGAAGATGATGAAGAAGCTGAACCTGAAGAGAATGATCATGTTATTCATAGATATGTGAGACTGAATCACAGTTCTGAATAGATTATTGGGGATAAGGATGCTGGAGTACTTACTAGAACAAGAATAAGAGAGAACTCTTGCATGATCACCATTGAACCAAGAAGTGCTAAGGAGGCTTTTGGTGATGATCATTAGGTTAAAACAATGGAGGAGGAATTGGATCAAATTGAGAAGAACAACACTTGGACCCTGGTACCTTGACTGGTAAACAAGAATGTCATAGGTACTAAATGGGTGTTCAGAAACAAATTGAATGAGGATGGTGTTGTAGTTCACAACAAGGCTAGATTAGTTTACAAGGGTATGCGCAAGAAGAAGGAGAAGATTATGGAAAAACGTTTGCACCAGTAGCAAGACAAGAAGGTGTCAGAACATTACTTGCATTTGCAGCTCATAAGAAGTTCAAGGTATACCATATGGATGTTAAGTTTGCATTTTTGAATGGGATATTGGAAGAAGAGGTTTATATAGAGTAGCCTGATGGTTATGCATTGACAGAAGGAAGACATGTTATGCAGATTGCATAAAGCTTTATATGGATTAAAGTAGACACCCAGTGCATGGTATGAAAGGCTTCATACACATTTGATGAAGATAGGCTTTGCAAGAACCAATGATGATAGCAACATTTATCTCAAGTCTGAAGGAGATGAAATACTAGTTAGTGAAGTATTTGTTGATGACATTATATTTAGAGGTAATTATGTCATGAGCAATAGTTTTGTAGATGAAATGAAGAATGAATTTGAAATATCTTTAGTAGGGGAAATAAAAAATTTCATAGGCTTGCAGATATAGAAAATGAAGAATGGTATTTTCATTTCTCAATATAAGTATGTGAAAGAGGTTTTGAAGACTTTTGGCATGAGTGATTGTAAACCAGTTGGAACACCAATGGTTATATGTTGTAAATTTTCCAAGGAAGATGCATCTAAGTCTGTTGATGAAAAATAATACAAGTCAAAGATTGGCAAATTACACTATGTTGTTCACAGTCGACTGGATATTGCCCATGCAATTGGTATAGTTGCTAGATTCCAGAAGAATCCAAAGGAAGCACATCTGATAGCAACCATGAGAATTTTTAGATATCTGAAAGGTACAGTTGACTATGGGTTATGGTATTGATATGGAGGAAATTTTGATCTAAAGGTGTACACAGATGCTGATTGGACAAGAAATGTTGATGACCAAAAAAGTACTACCAGTGGAGCATTCTTTCTAGGAGGAAGGCTTGTTTCATGGAGTAGTAAAAAGAAGAGTTGTACTTCACAATCTACTATTGAAGCTAAGTATGTAGCAACTTATATGAATTGCACATAGTCTATTTGGATGAGGCATATTTTGGAAGGTTTTAAGATGAAGATCTCAGAACCTATAAAGATTTTATGTGATAATACAAGTGCCATAAATATTTCTAAGAATCCTGTTTTGCACTCAAGGACTAAGCACATTGAATTGAAGTATCATTTCTTAAGGGAGAAAGTTCAAAGCAAAGATGTTGTCTCAGAGCATGTTTCTACCAAGGAGCAGCTTGCAGATATTTTTACCAAACCTCTACCTAAGACTACATTTGAGTGTCTTAGAAGACAACTAGGGGTTGTATCCCTTCACGAGGTCGGCTGAACATGATGTTGATTGCATCAGTCCCTGAAGTACTTGCAGAATTTTACATGGATTGATGTTGTAAGTGGATGTATTCTATGGGGGGAGCATCAAGTTATAGTATGTTGATGCATGGTGAGAATTTTAGAATTACATATTTTGCTTTCAATTTGCCCATTGTTGTCAAAGGAGAGAAGAATTATGTGTTTGAGTAGGTGAACTAGTGACAAGATGATGACAGACAGAGCATAGTGATACTTGGTATGTAAACCAGGATTCCTATTCACTAATCACAATAGGAAATCAAAGGCCTTGATATTTGTATTGCCATCAATGCCAAATGGGGAGATTGTTGGCATTTTACATATAGATTGCATTAATGATATGATGTCATTGATGTCAATTGACCTGGTAAATGGTATTCATGATAATGTTGATGTTATTGTTGTTATTGCTTTTGTCTTGTAACTAGTAGGATGAACTTTGTGGAAGATGTTGTAAACCGGTATGCTAGTTTGTAAGTTGAACCAGTAAATCGGTGTATAGGGTTAAACCTTTCTATGTTATGTAACCGGTAAACCCTACCGGTTGTTTTTGTTAAACCCTAACCGATCAAAGTTTGTTGGATTAAGATTTGATGTTGAATGGTAATGATGGTGAAACATGTGGTCATTGTATGAAGATAAGTTCAAGTTATTTTGGTGCATTTGGTTCTCTAGGGAAGCAACAAAGTGGATTGCATCAAATGCATAGCGCGTGATGAGTTACAAGTCCAATGAAGCGGTGATCATGGAGCGGTTGGAATTTTCTTGATTAATGTGAAGAGATTGTTATGAAATCTAACGATCAATATTGTATCAACTTTTTTGTAATCTCAATGATGAGAATTAGGTTTTTGTTGTGTTACCGACCTAATTGATTTGTATTTAAGGTCGATAAAGTTGTT
Source organism: Cryptomeria japonica (assembly GCF_030272615.1). Taxonomy (NCBI): domain Eukaryota; kingdom Viridiplantae; phylum Streptophyta; class Pinopsida; order Cupressales; family Cupressaceae; genus Cryptomeria; species Cryptomeria japonica. The sequence goes on along the minus strand of NC_081415.1, from coordinate 45,305,661 downwards.
TTATTTTGGTGTTGGCAAAAGTTGGCAGAAATCAGTTGAGTGTGAGGTTGCCTAACTAGAGAACAAATCTACAGTTTGAGTAAAGGCAGATTGAAGATTAAGAAGGATCTAATCAAGTAGATGTAGTGCTACTCAGACATATCAGGAAAAACCTATTGTTTTCTAACAAGCACAACAAAATTGAAATCCCCTAACTAGGTAAGCTCTAAGAAGCTTGGTTACTCACAATACAATATATTCACCAGATTCAACCTTGGTAGCCTTTACTGATATGAAACTAAGACTGTAAATCATTCAATACTCATAAACAGATACACTTAAAACATCATAATACATTTAACACCAGATTTAACATGGAAACCCAAATAGGGAGAAACCACTGTGGGATTTCAGACCCACTAAGAAATATACCCTTCTAGAGTATGCTCGGTTAAAAGCTAATCTTGTTAAAGATTACAAACACATTGCTAGATGTGACCTGGTTAAGGGATTTCCCTCAGACTTGTTAGAGTCTTGCACTTTGTTAGAAGTGACCTTCTCAAAGGATTTCAAACACTCATTTAGAATGTTACCTTGCTAGAGGGTTTACAAATAAGACTATTAAGTCCACTCGGTTAAGAGATTTCCTGTCACTTACAAAATAAATAACAGTAATAAAATATATCTACAACTTTACATCTGAAATGCTAAAGCAGATTCTATGTGCTCAAAACAATCTTGTCATAAGACTTATCTTGCTTCTTGTTGGGTTTTCTAGGCTTCTCAATCTGTTCCTCAATCAGATCTTCAAGCTTTTGTGCTTGGTAAACATTACTGTAGCATCATTGTGTATATATTTACCTACATACATTGTTCATCAACAATTCTTTATTTATAAATAATTTCTAACCGCTTAATCTACTTGATCACATTTCCCATGATCAATCTTAGCCATTAGATCATCAAACTTGACTAGGTTCAATGTATCCTTCGATCAGAAAAATGTTTTACCTCACCTTGGAACTTGCATTCCTTCCTTGGAACCTGTGCTAGGTTATTGCGGTTCAATCTGTGTTGTAGATCTTCCTCTTGATTTTCCATTGCCATAGATCCTTAACAAACTTCTTGCACGACATACCAATCATTTATTCATCTCTAGCTCATCAACATCCTTCATTAAATGATACTTTTATTCATCCAATGCAATCTATTATAACTCGGTTGTTACTCAGTTAATACTGAACTTCACTCGGTAGACATTCTACCTTCTTTAACTGATATTGATAACCTTAGGGTTTACCAACTAGATTCTTTGCTCGGTGACATAGTACAGTATTAAACTTATAATCAACAACATATGTAGGATATCAAAACAATCAAAATAACATGATCTCATCATTTTCTAACTGGGTAATAGTTTCCCATTGAATAACTTATTTCTCCCCTTCATTATCACATTCTTTCTATGTCACTTACCGACTTCTTAATACTCATCAAAACATACTTCTCAAGATATGGCAACATCATACTGAATCAGAAAATCAATTTCTTGACATCAATGACAAAATAATATTATTAAGACAGCAATTATCCTTCTTTAGTTATATCAATAATCTCCAACAACCTTCTCAATATCCTTATTGAAATGCCAACAATCTCCTTTCTATTGTAATGCCAACAATCTCCCCCTTTGGCATTGATGGCAATACCAACTTTAAATGGCAATACCAAGTGATTCGGATTCAGATTGTTGTTTAGACTTCTCCTGTTATCCTTGAGCTGTTTAAACCTTCTCTTGAAGTCTTCTCCCCCTATCACTAGTCTTCTCCCAGCTTCTTCTGTTAGTTCCTTACAAATTAGTCTTCTCCCCCTTTGACAACAATGCCAAAAAGAAAAACTAATTCATGATTTCTTCTTTGTGAAATAATTTCCTTGTAGTTTCATTCATGGTCAGAGCATCTTTGTCTTCAATCACTTTTTCCTTGTACAACTTTAGGCAACCTCCTAAAGTGTGTAAAGAAGCATCAACTCATAAATAGTTATCCTTTAGATTCATAGAATTGATGCTTTCACCGAACTCTGTCAGTGAGTACTAGATAGGGGTAGGACCCCAAACTGACTTTTGAGATACTCAAAAGTGTCCCTTGGCAATGGCTTTGTGAAAATATCTGCTATTGTTCCTTTGAACTGATATATTCCAGCACAACTTTCTTCTCTTGAACTTCTTCTCTAAGATAATGATACTTTATAGAGATATGCTTTGTCTTAGAGTGCATTACCGGATTCTTTGAAATGTTGATGGCACTAGTATTATCACATAATATAGTTACTGGCTCGGTAACTTTCTCATTCATACCTTCCAACAGTTGTTTGATCCATGCTATATTGGTACAATTCAATGCTATAGCGACATATTCAGCTTCAGTTGTTGACTGTGAAATGCATCCTTGTTTCTTGCTAAGCCAACTTACTAGTCTATCTCCCAAAAAGAAAGTTCCACCGCTTGTGCTTTTTCTATCATCAATGTTTCCTGCCCAATCAGCATCAGTATAGACTTTTAAGTCAAAAAAATTTCTCTTTTGATACACAAAGCCATAATCTTCAGTGCCTCTTAAGTATCTGAAAATTCTCTTGATTGTTGTCATATGGGTTTCTTTGGGATTTGTAGAAAATCTTGCAACTATACCTACTGCATGTGCTATATATGGCCTGTTGTGAACCACATATTGCAGCTTTCCAATCATAGATTGGTAAAGTATCTCATCAATAGATGTAGATTCATCACTCTTTGATAGTTTACAATTGGTAGTCATAGGAGTGCTTACAGGTTTAGAATCCTCAATTCCAAAATTCTTCAAGATTTCCTTTATATACTTGGATTGAGTAATAAAAATCTCATCTTTCATTTGCAGTATCTACAAACCTATAAAATGCTTTATTTCACCGATTAATGACATCTCAAATTCTTTACACATTTCATTTCCAAAGTTCTTTCATAAGGAGTCATTACCACAAAAAATAATATCATCAACAAATATGGCTGAAAGTAGTATACCATTGTTTTCATCATTCTTCATGTACATATTGTTGTTTTCACTTGTCCTTATAAATCCAATCTTGATCAAATAAGAGTGCAGTCTTTCATACCATGCTCTAGGTGCTTGCTTTAAACCATATAATGCTTTGTTCAGCTTACATACCTAATCTTTATTCTTGTCTTCAATAAATCCTTCAGGTTGTTCAATATAAACTTCTTCTTCTAATATACCATTCAAAAATGCAGATTTAACATCCATTTGATATACCTTGAAATTTTTGAAAGCAGCATATGCTAACAATGTTCTTACTCCCTCAAGTCTTGCCACGGGTGCAAAAGTCTCACCATAATCAATTCCTTCTTCTTGAGCATATCCTTTGCAAACTAGTCTTTCTTTATTTTGAATGACCTCACCTTTTTCATTTAGCTTGTTTCTGAAAATCCACTTTGTACTGATTACATTTTTGTTCTTCAGTCTTGGGACCAATCTCCATATTTCATTCTTCTTGATTTGATCAATCTCTTCTATCATAGCATTTACCCAATCTTCATTGTTAAATGCCTCTTTTACTATTCTCAGTTCAAATTCAAATATCAGACATGTGTCCTGTCTCAGTTTGTTCCTTGTCATCACTGGATCATCCTTATCTCCTATAATCTGACTTGATGCATGATTTCTTTTGACATATTTGGCTAATATAGGCTTGGTAGGCTCTATATGATCTTCTTCATCACTCGGTAACTGATATTATCTTCATTTTCTTTAGCAACTTTCTCGGTAGGACTTCTCGGTTGAACATAAACAAATTCTTCATAATTTTCTGGTTCTTTGGAATTTCCTTCGTCATTTCTTTCTGCAAATTCATCAATTTTCACATTTGCACTTTCCACTATTTTGTTAGATGATTTGATCAGACATTTAAATGCTTTACCTCTAGAAGAATAACCAAGAAATGTTCTTTCCTCGCTTTTCTGATCAAACTTTCCATTTTTGTCATATTTGTGAACATAGCATCTACTTCCAAAGATTTTAAAATAACTTACATTAGGTTTCTTGTCATACCAGATTTCATATGGTGTCTTCATAGTTCCTTTCTTCAGTTGTACTCGGTTCAGGGTGTAAACTACAGTGCTTATTGCTTCTCTCCAAAATGTTTGAGGTACCCTCTTTTCAATCATCAGGGTTCTGGAACAATCTACAATAGATTTATTTCTTCTCTCAGCTATCCCATTTCGTTGCAGAGTTCTCGATGCAAACACTTGTCTCTTTATACCATGATCATTGCAAAATAGATTAAATTCATCAGAAGTGAACTCTCCTCCTCTATCAGATCTAAGACATTTTAGTTGTCTTCCTGTTTCATTTTCAACTCTTGCCTTGTACCATTTAAACATTTGAAAAGCTTCTAATTTTTCTTTTAAAAACATAACTGACATCATCCTTGAGTAATCATTTACAAATAATATGAAATATTTATCACCATAATAACTTTGAACTTTCATGGGACCAGAAAGATCAGTGTGTACAAGATCTAAAATTCCTTTAGAAATGTACGACTTACTTGTAAAGCTTGATCTTGTCATCTTACCCATCTGGCATCCTCAACATATTGCATTCTCTGGTTTTTCTAGGCTCAGTAGACCTCTTACTCGGTGCTTCTTACTTATTTTGATCAGGTTATCAATGACAAAACCTTTTATGCCATAACCAGGTATCTTCTAGTTTAGCATACAGACAATTGTTCTGAGTTGAGTCAACATGAAATGTATTACCTTTTGTTTCTGTCCCGGTAGCAGCCAGCTTTCCTTGTTTATCATGAACTTTGACACATCCCTTTTGGAATTCTATTCGGTATCCTATATTGTTTAGTTGTGCTACACTCAACAAATTGTATTTCAAACCTTCAACCTAGTATACATCATCACATTTAGCATTGTCAAGAAGTGTTATAGATCCTTTAGCTTTCACTGGACATGGTGCATCATTACCAAATCTTACATATCCTCCATCATAGTCTTCTAATTTAACAAACTTGTGTTTATCACCTGTCATGTGATGTGAGCATCCACTATCTATGATCCAAGAATCATTTTTATTTATGTGAGATATTAGGGCTTTTTCTTATACCTTTCTTCATCCGATCCATCTTTGATAGCCACATAAACAACTTCCTCTGTATTAGTCCCATCAAATTTATCATCGTTGGATTCCTCATCAATTACTAGGCATGTCTTTCTATCTTTCCTTCTAAAGTCTCGGTGTCCTCTATATTGGTTGTCTTTATGTCTGTCATCTCGGTATTCTCTCTTTTCACTAGATTCTTTGTCAGGACAGTTAGAAGCCATATGTCCTATTCTATCATAATTGAAACATTTCAAAGGTAGCTTTCATTTATACTTACCTTTGCCTCTTGGTAACCTTCTGGCTAATAACGCTTCAAACTCTTCTTGCTTTTTTATTTCTTCATATAGTTTGTGTACCTCTTCCATGTTTTTGTGAAATCTTTCACTTGCTCCACTATGATTTCCTTCAATATACTTATACATTCTATCATTGTAATCATCAAATTCACCAATATGAAAAGAACTGAATGCAGATTCAACTTTATTTGCCAAGGACCCACTGTTATCAAAATTACTTAACTCAAATGCATGTAGCTTACCAATAGTAGCATCCAAAGAGACTAGCATGTTTGGCACAAACCTTAATTCATTGATTGTAGAAACTCGAATGGCATAAGCAGGTAGAAGTGTTCTAAGCAACTTACTTGTTACATCCTTTTCTTCAATAGTTCCTCCCGCTCCTTTGATTTGATTAACAATTTCCTTTAACCTTGTACTGTATTGGGTTATGTTCTCACCTTCATTCATTCTCATGGATTCAAGTTGACCTCTCAGACTGTCTACTTTTTCTCTCTGAACATGTTCATCACCACCATACATAGATATAAGCTTGGTCCACATCGCTTTGGCATCATTACAGCCTTCTAGATCATTAAACTCTGAGTTGGTTAATGCAGATGTTATTTCAATCATAGCTTGAATATGTTCTTGCTTTGCCTTTATCTCTTCCATTTTCATTGGGTTGGTGCTAGGTGCTATGTAATCATTCTCCAGATAATATGTTGCATATTCTCCAATTCTTGATAAATGCAGCTTCATCCTTTTTAGCCATGTGGAGAAACTTGACTTGTTCAGCTTTGGTGCATCCCTTTTATACATCTTTGGATTTAGCCTCAAGTACCTTTAAACTTTTCTTCTAGAGTCCAAAGCTCTGATACCAATTGTTAGTTAAGATGAGAGGGGGGAGTGAATCATAAAAACTCACAATGTAATATATTCACCTTTACTGATATGCAACTAACACTATAAATCATTCAATAATCATAAACAGATACACTTAAAACATCATAACACATTTAACACTAGATTTAATGTGGAAACCCAAATAGGGAAAAACCACTGTGGGATTTCGGACCCACTAAGAAATATACCCTTCTAGAGTATGCTTGGTTAAAAGCTAATCCTGTTAAAGATTACAAACGCATTGCTAGATGTGACCCAATTAAGGGATTTCCCTTAGACTTGTTAGAGTCTTGCACTTTGTTAGAAGTGACCTTGTCAAAGGATTTCAAACACTCATTTAGAATGTTACCTTGCTAGAGGGTTTACAAATAAGACTGTTGTAAAGTGGAAAAATCGAACCCTAGTCGTTCTCCCCTCCCCAACTCCAAGGAGAGAGAAGGGAGAGTTACTAGGGTTGATGGTTTTCACTTAGGAGAGACTTTACATTCAAAAGAGGGGTTGAAACCCACAAGATCCAATCCCACACAATGCAAGATTGGATTCTAAATGAGTTTCAAGGGTTGTGACATCAAGGATACCCTCTTTTGTAAAGAATGTAGATAGAAAGATTGAACTAGGAATGCATGTAAAGTAGGAAAGATTCGCTTATAAACAGAGATAGGGATATGGGATGAAGCTGCAGACCTGGAATTAGCAGTAAAATGTCAAGACGGTGCTGTTCTGCAAATTTGAGTGAAAGTTGATGGGACGATGGCGCCCGACGTGCACACAGTCCTCCGAAAAATCCACGAAACGAAGGGGGATCTATTCGTCTATGCGAAGGTGTAATGTATCTAGTATGTTGTATGTTGTATGTGATCTCCTCTTCAATGGTTGAATCCTTGTCTTGAATGCCACACTTAGCCTTGAATGGAGACTTAGAATGCTCAGTGGCTTGAAGGAATGCTTGAATGCTTGAATGCTTGAATGTTTGAATATTGCTTCCGCATCTTGTTCTTGTTTATTTCCTTCCTCCCTTTCTAGGAGAGGAAAAGTAGTTTATATATTTGTCAATTAGATTGATAGACTGATTTTTCTGACCTTAGGCCGACCAGGAAACATTATTTCCCGAATTGCAAACTTAAAGACCCGATGACCAAAAGAGACCGGGCCCAAAATAGGGCCAGGGACCAGGGTGCTGGGCGCCATGGTCCTGGGGGACCAGGGCACTGGGCACCCTAGTCCTGAAGGACCAGGGTGCTGGGTGGCATGGTCCCACCTCCCGGGACAGCAGGGTGCAAGGAGGGATCAGGCTAGGGTGTAGAAAAATGCAGTTTTTGGTGTCATAAACAGGTTTCGGGGTCTCCATTCAGGTTCAATGTTGCGCCGCCATCGTGAAGACCCAAATGTAGTCGAAATTGTAAGTGTCACGATTTTAGGACGCTACATTTAGCCCCCACTTTAGCGGGAGTATAAGCGTACGCTCATACTTCCGGTAAAGTACAAGGAAACAACATTGAAAAACTTTCACCACGTCAAGGAGGCAAGATACACCAAGCCCCCAGTGGACTAAGGATCTTATGACTTCGATTGACAAAGTAAAAGGGAAGATCACGAGTGGGAACCATGACTGTCAGTAGTAAGGTTCCCTCACTATGAGTCATGCAAGAAAGATATCAAAAATTTTCAAGGCAAAGCTAAATTTGTCAAGAAATTTTCAAGTATCTTGAAAAGATATGAACGGGATGTATGCCCCCCTACGTTAAAGCGATCGCACACGCCTCATTGGGGGTGATTGCTTTAAGGTAGTGATACATATAAGAAATGAGAAAGGAGCACATTATCACAAGGATTTAGCCCCCAAGTGTGAGATAAGCCCAAGGATAATAGACACAAAACACAGAGCACAAGGTGACTTCGCGTTCCTCGAGGTCAGTATGCTGTATGATAATTCATGTATATCATATGTATGTATGCATAATTGTTCTTCATTCCCCAATCAAGGAAGGTCACCTAGAAGAAGGGAACACATGTGTCTTTTGAGTCAACATGAGAGAGACCAAAAGAGATCTCAATGTTTTGCATCGTCCTCAAGTAGACAACACTAAGGACAACAAATAGAAGAATGGGAATAACACATAGAAGAAGTAACAAAAGAGATCAAGAGAGGAGGAGAGAGTCTGCTATGCTAATAAACTAGTCCAGCACGTCATCTACCCCCCGATCTTGCTGATCAATATTTCAGGGAGGTAGGAAACACGCTAGAGGAGGAACATCCAACACAGCAGATGGAGCTATCACAAGATCCAAACAAGGGCTATGTTCATATCCCAAGCCACGTTGTTCTTGTCTAGGAGCTAGGATAAGTGCTTTAGAAAATGCGTTAGATAAATGGTTATCAACATCAACATATTCATACTCACTATCAGAATGAACAGGAGTAACAATAACATTTTCATCTATATCATCATCAAGATTTATAAAAATAGGATCTTTAACTCGCACAGGATCAAGACCATCATGCATCTTATGTTTAGGAGATTTCGGCTCAATCGTCGGCTGAGGAGAAAATGGAATAATATTGGCTGAAGGTGTTTTTGGGGATTGCAAAGTTTGAGAAGCAGCTGCTTGAGCTCTAAGATGACGCTTTCGTCGGCGTTCACATGCAGAACGATTTCGTCTAGTCTTAGTAGGAAATTGAGAAGATTGAGGAGGAGGAATGTTCTCATCCTTATCACTTGGGTGTTTAGGTTGTGGTCTCTTAGGTTGAACAATAGGAGAAGAGGAAGGTCTCTTCTCTCCATAAGAGGAAGGAGGAGGAACTGCTCCATATAAGGGAGGAATATTTGGTTTAGGAAGGAGACCAAGTCCATCATGACGAGGAGGTAAAGGTCTACTTTTAGGAAGTTTATTAGATATAGGCATAGTCACATTCATAGGAATGGGTTGGGAATCTTCTTGAGGAAAGACATTAGTTTTATCTTTCAAAGGAAGAACTTCCTTCTCAAGAACGATAGGAATGTCAAGTTTGGGTGTTCTAGGTTCACTTAGAGATAGGATCATATCTTTTTTCCACTTTTGATAAGATTTGAAAAGATGATCACTTCATGGAGGAAGAGATTGGAATTGTTTAGGCCAAAAATAATCAATAGGAACGCTAGAAGTTCTTTCAGCTGGTTTAAAGAGGCTATGATTGATAGTAACAACTTCACCATTATGGGGAAATTTCAGACACTTATGAATAGGAGAAGCAATAGCTTTCATGGAAGATAGCCAAGGATAGCCTAGCTTCACACGAAATTGTTCAAATGATGGAATAATAGCAAAGTCCACATCAAGGGATTTGTTATGGACCTCAATAGGTAATGTAATAGAACCAATTGCAGGAGAAGAAAATGCATCAAATAGTTTCACAACCACATTTGTTTCATCATAGATCACTTGATTCAATTGTAAAGTAAAAAGAAATTCTTCAGTAATGATATTAACCATACAAGAAGGATCAATAAGCACTCCACGGCAAGGTGTATTCTTGACTTTTGCAACTATATATAAAGGACCATCAGGTGCCCTGATAGTTTCACTAGAATCAAAGGTGATGGAAGGTTCTTTAGGGATTTTCTGCTGCTCTACAAAGTTAATCACATTCGGAGTCATAGACACAAGATCATCAGGTGAGACAGAGGAATCATTAGTATCAATCTCATTAGAGGTATGAGAAGGTAATGGATCAGTAAAAATCTGAAGATTTTGGTTAGGAGGAGCTACAGACATGTTGCCTTTATCATTCATACCAGAAACAGAGATAGTATTATTATCAATCAAATCTTGAATTTTACCCTTTAAAGCAAAACATTTTTCAGTATCATGCCCAGGATGACGATGAAATTGACAAAAAGATTTGTTATCGAAATAGGGTGAATTAATCTTTGTAGGATCTATTTGTTTTATAGGAGGAAGAGTAAGCACATTTTGTTCCAATAACTTATTCATAATACTATGCAATGATTCATTCAAAGGAGTAAACTTTCTTTCTTTCTTGAAAAACTTAGAAATAGGAGGCACACCTAATGCCGCATTCACATTGTTGTTGATGATGTTTTCATTGAATTTAATGGACTCTCTGTTCGGTTTAAACTTCCCAAATGGTTGTTGACTACTATCACCCTTATCACTCGGAGCCATAGGATTTGCTTGTTCCATTTGACTCACAGTCAATTGATAATTGTGAAGAGTTGCGCACAACTGTTGGAAAGAAGTAAACTCAGAAAACAGAAGTTTTTCTCTAATATCTTTTTGTAAATTAGAAATAAATATTCTTTGAATATCATTTTCAGGTACTGGAAAAGAAATTTGAGCATACAAATGCTTATATCTACCAATGAAATCAGTCACTTTTTCTTTAACACCTTGTTTACAATGCATTAAATCAATCAAAGTAACTTTAGGACTTATATTGTTTTGAAATTGTTGAATAAAAGCATTTGCAAGTTGTTCAAAAGAAGTAATAGAATAAGAAGGCAACAAGCAATACCATTGTAGGGCTTTATCTCTTAATGTTCTAGTAAACAGTTTTGCAAGCAACCTTTGGTCATAAGCAAAATCAGTACATATTGTTTGAAAGGTCTTAACATGTGTTAGAGGATCACCCTTACCATTATAAAGCTCCAAATGCGGAATTTCAACATGTTTAGGGGGGATAGCTCGAACAATGTCAAGAGAAAGTGGGCTCGCAACATCAAATGTGGGCACACTAAACTTAGATTGATTCATAGAGGCAATTTGTTGTTGTAAAGAAGAGACAGTTTGTGCAAGATTGTTGATGGTCGCTTCAGTCGAAGAGTTCATATTAGACGTGTTAGATTGTGATGGAGGTGTTATGTTATTGAAAGAAGGTAGAGAGTAAGGTGGTGGGACACTATGATAGTTAGTCATAGGAGATGATTGGAAAGGAGGAACACTACAAGGAGGAATGGAAGGGTTAAATGAATTGCCCCCTTGCGTCATGTTTATTTGTGGAGATATAATAGGAACACTCATTGAAGGAATGAATGAAGAAGTCAGATTGAATGAAGGAAGAGGGTTGATTGAAGAAGAGGGATTACCCCCATGATTAGTGATCATAGGAGGAATGTCTTGTATTGAAGTAGTCATTATGTTTGATTTAAAAGTAGGTATACTAGCAATAGAAGTTGTCAAAGGAATAGAATGATTAACTTGAGTAGGAGGTTGTGTATAACCTAAGGTTTCGGCACAACTTTTCATTGGCATCACATTCAAATCCACAATGTGTGCAATACCATGCAAAATATCAATTCCATTCTTATCATTTTGAACCATACGTTTTAGACCCTCAATTAATGAAAGAGCTTCACTATCAGGGTATTCTTGAGACATCCATTGTCGAAAATCATCAAATTGGTTATCCAATTTCGAAAGTTGTTCTACAGAAACCTCATGGAGAGCTTCTTCATCATTAAGAGGATTAGAGGAATTACCCGTGTCCTCGTTAAAAAGGCCAATCAAATTAGGTTCCATCTCCTCGGTAATTACACCTTGGAAAGACTTAATTCTAAGGCTTCGTCTAATGGGAATAGTGTAAGTAGGGCTTATTGTTGTAAAACTTATGCACTAAAGAGAGATAGAAGATTTTGAATTTTAGAGGTAGCAAATTTCAATAAAATCAGCCAATCTCCTAGATTTAAGCTGTAAAATGCAATCAGGACAATCTCCCGAAATTTCGGAAAAAATGTCTGGGACCGTGGCGAACGGAGTGCACACGGTCCTCGCAACTTTTTCCAAAATTTTCAGGGATGACAGTTATGATGATTTTAAAGCTAATCTAAAAAAATTGAGTGATTTTACGATCTGTAGATAGGCCAAATTAAAGTTGCAATCTCAAAATTGAACCCTACCAAGATTGTTGAAAAATGCAAAATTTGAATTTTGAAAAAGAGAGGGAAACTGAAATTTTGAATTTTATGATTTTAGAGAGAATGCTGAAAGCAATGCAGGCTTTGAAATTTAAAAATTGACTCAATTTCATGCAAAATTCAAATTTGAAAGTGGAAATCAAGGTTGTTGCAATTAAACACTTAGTTTCAAAAGTCACAAACTGCAAAAATTTGAATAAAACACTGAAATTTCGAATGAATCCCAACACACTTTTCAGATTTAGGACTGTAAGAAACACAATTTTGATATGAATTTCAATTTCAACAATTTTTGAATGATTAGAAGCCTCAATCCAAGCAATCGCTAAACCAACTTTGACTTTAATTTTGAAAGTGTTAGAATTGATAAAATCAGCCAAAATTCTGGATTTTAGCAGAAAAATATAGTAAGATCTAGCTCCCAAAATTTTGGAAAAAATGTTGAGGACGAGGGCGCTCGGGGTGCACATGGTCCTCGCAACTTTTTTCCAAATTTTCAGGGATGAAAGATGTTGTGATTTTATTGCGGAATCCAAAGTTACAGCCGATTTGGAGGTGTTTTGATTAGTGAAATTATCAGTCAAAGGTTGAATCAAGAAAGTCTTAAAAATTAGGGTTTTGACATTTAACCACTTAATTTTCAAAATTAAAGCACAAATATGAGTTGACAATTTGCAATAGAAGGGTAGATTTGAAACAAGCATTAACAATCAAACATTTCACAAGTTTAATTACTTAAAAGAAAATTTTAGGGTTTTTACACAATTAGCCTCTAAAATTTGCAAAAGATCAAGCATGGAAATGTAATTAGGAAAGCAAAATTTTCAGATCTAACCATGAATAATCAGAATGAGGATGTTCATGTCGGGTTCACCAAAATGTAAAGCGGAAAAATCGAACCCTAGTCGTTCTCCCCTCTCCAACTCCAAGGAGAGAGAAGGGAGAGTCACTAGGGTTGATGGTTTTCACTTAGGAGAGACTTTACATTCAAAAGAGGGGTTGAAACCCACAAGATCCAATCCCACGCAATGCAAGATTGGATTCTAAATGAGTTTCAAGGGTTGTGACATCAAGGATACCCTCTTTTGTAAAGAATGTAGATAGAAAGATTGAACTAGGAATGCATGTAAAGTAGGAAAGATTCGCTTATAAACAGAGATAGGGATATGGGATGAAGTTGCAGACCTGGAATTAGCAGTAAAATGTCAAGACGGTGTTGTTCTGCAAATTTGAGTGAAAGTTGATGGGACGATGGCGCCCGGCGTGCACACGGTCCTCCGAAAAATCCGCGAAACGAAGGGGGATCTGTTCGTCTATGCGAAGGTGTAATGTATGTAGTATGTTGTATGTTGTATGTGATCTCCTCTTCAATGGTTGAATCCTTGTCTTGAATGCCACACTTAGCCTTGAATGGAGACTTAGAATGCTCAATGGCTTGAAGGAATGCTTGAATGCTTGAATGCTTGAATGTTTGAATATTGCTTCCGCGTCTTGTTCTTGCTTATTTCCTTCCTCCCTTTCTAGGAGAGGAAAAGTAGTTTATATACTTGTCAATTAGGGTTGATAGACTGATTTTTCCGACCTTAGGCTGACCAGGAAACATTATTTCTCGAATTGCAAACTTAAAGACCCGATGCCCAAAAGAGACCGGGCCCAAAATAGGGCCAGGGACTAGGGCGCTGGGCGCCATGGTCCCACCTCCCGAGACAGCAGGGTGCAAGGAGGGATCAGGCCAAGGTGCAGAAAAATGCCTATTTTGGTGTCATAAACAGGTTTCGGGGTCTCCATTCAGGTTCAATGTTGCACCGCCATCGTGAAGACCCAAATGCAATCGAAATTGCAAGTGTCGTAATTTTAGGATGCTACAACTGTTAAGTCCACTAGGTTAAGAGATTTCCTGTCACTTACAAAATAAATAACAATAATAAAATATATCTGCAACTTCACATCTGAAATGCTAAAGCAGATTCTATGTGCTCAGAACAATCTTGTCATAAGACTTATCTTGCTTCTTGTTGGGTTTGCTAGGCTTCTCAATCTATTCCTCAATTAGATCTTCAAGCTTTTGTCCTCGGTAAACATTATTGTAGCATCATTGTGCATACATTTGCCTGCATACATTGTTCATCAACAATTCCTTATTTATAAACAATTTCTAACCACTTAATCTACTTGATCACATTTCCCATGATCAATCTTAGCCATCAGATCATCAAACTTGACTAGGTTCAATGTATCCTTCGATTAGAAAAATGTTTTACCTCGCCTTGGAACTTACATTCCTTCCTTGGAACCTGTGCTAGGTTATTGTGGTTCAATCTGTGCTATAGATCTCCCTCTTGATTTTCCATTGCCGTAGATCCTTAACAAACTTCTTGCACGACATACCAATCATTTATTCATCTCCAGCTCATCAACATCCTTCATTAAATGATACTTTTATTCATCCAATGCAATCTATTATAACTCGGTTGTTACTCGGTTAATACTGAACTTCACTCGGTAGACATTCTACCTTCTTTAACCGATATTGATAACCTTAGGGTTTACCAACTAGATTCTTTGCTCGGTGACATAGTACAGTATTAAACTTATAATCAACAACATATGTAGGATATCAAAACAATCAAAACAACATGATCTCATCATTGTCTAACTCGGTAATAGTTGCCCATTGAATAACTTATTTCTCCCCTTCATTATCACATTCTTTCTGTGTCACTTACCGACCTCTTAATACTCATCAAAACATACTTCTCAAGATATGGCAACATCATACTGAATCAGAAAATCAATTTCTTGACATCAATGACAAAATAATATTATTAAGACAGTAATCATCCTTCTTCAGATATATCAGTAATCTCCAACGACCTTCTCAATATCCTTATTGAAATGCCAACAATCTCCTTTCTATTGTAATGCCAATAGAGGTTACTCCTGACAGGGTATTTTTCTTTTCATCAAGGCATTTTTGTAAATCCCTTAACTAGGTGATTCCTAATAGAGTCGGTGCTTAACAGGACTTATTGTAAAAGCTCTAACCGGTCCTAACAGGGCGAACTTCAGAAGAGTTCAGATAGCTATCTTTGTGAGTCTCATCTCACTGTGGTTTTTACCTATTTGGGTTTTCCACGTATAAATATTTGTGTCAAGTGGTGAATGCTTTTGTGGTTATGATCTTATTAGTTGATTTGATTAACTACTTAACTATTCTGATAAGGCATGATAACTACAAATAATGAGAGATGAATATGTTGACATTTGATTAAGCATTTTGATGTTTACAATATTGAAGTTGTTTACTATAACAGTCAAACCAGTAATCTTATGAGATATTATCTTGATAGAGTTATTTTGTTGATAAGTTTATT
Source organism: Cryptomeria japonica (assembly GCF_030272615.1). Lineage (NCBI taxonomy): Eukaryota > Viridiplantae > Streptophyta > Pinopsida > Cupressales > Cupressaceae > Cryptomeria > Cryptomeria japonica. The sequence goes on along the minus strand of NC_081415.1, from coordinate 45,290,053 downwards.
TTGAGTTTGAGAGTTTATATTAGTTTTTCAGTTTACTGATTCAGCACCCCCCCACCCCTCTCAGTAATCTATCAGATACTTATTCTTTCATCATATCATCATGTTTGTTCTTTGTGTTACATATGAGTTTTGGTTGCAAGTGCTCATCCATCTAGTTGCAAGAGGAAGTTGGTGTTGTGTGTGGGAAGACAAGGAAGGTTTGTCAAGGGTCAAAGGGATGGTCCATTGATTGCCAAAAGACTAGGGAGAGAGGCAAAAAGGAGAACTCCTAAGTGAGGCACAAAGGTTGTTGGTGAGGTGATATAGTATGGAGAGGTGGACTTATGGTTGGTAAAAGCACTTGGATGGCAACCACTACAAACTCCATTGGTAGGAGTCACAAAGTGATTGTTCGAGAAGGAAGCAACGTCATAAAGAGGCATAAAGAGGTAAAGATGAAGACAAAGGTGAAAATTTCACTCAATTTTTTTCTTGCAAGTCATTGTACCCATGTTTCCAAGGGACTTGGAAAATTTTTAAGGTTGGGAGTATGGTGGAGAGGCACCTAAGCACACAAGTATATCAGGAGGTCGAAAGTTATAATATGAGCAATTTTATTGTATTTGAGTCATTCTAATGTATTAAGGTTATTTGAGTCCATTGAATCATAATATGTAAGGATAATGAGCCATTTTGTCCAAAGATATCATATTTGATCCATATTGAAGTGTTAAAAGTGTCCATGTAAGGGTTAGAGTCATTTATGTCAAAAACACAAAAATTGTAAAAATTGCAAAGTTGCAACATTGCTAAAAAGTGCAACAAAAGTGTAAGAATGAAATCCATTGGTCATGTGGTGGTTAGAGTAGTTAGGAAGGAGTTGGAAATGGTTTATAAAACTATTTTTGGTCAAAATCAAGGGGGTAGAGCAGTTTTGGAGGGGATTTGACAAAGATTATCCATCAAACCCTCAAACTGTCATAAGGTTTTAAGGAATCTGTGACTGTCATAAATCCATGGAGGATCAAATTTGGTGTAATTATAATATGTAGATATTTTTTAATGATATATTAATGAAATATATTTCAGATGAATCCTTTATTATTCATTTTTTTGGAGTATTTGGCAAGATATGTTTGTTTTTACAAAAATTGTCAGAACCCTGCCAAGGGTTACCCATTTTGGGAAAAATCCTCATAATTTTTTAACCGTTGGATCTGGCTATAAATTTGAGAGAATTTTTTAACTCAGAATTATCAATTCTGATTGGAGAGATTTTATTTAGGATCTATATTGAAAAATTTATTGATGACTGTTTGTTACAGTTTGTGGTGAAAAGCAGATTGGTGAAGGCAACAACAGTCTGGTTGTAGCATTTGGTATGGTCACATGATGAATCATAATGAAGAAAGGCTATATGTGTTGGAAGGCCTCTGAATCCTCTTTCTATTTTTTTTTTTTATGACTTAATTTGGTTAAGAATTAAATATTTTTTTATTATTTTGGTGAAAATGGTTTTTAAAGGATGAAACCCTGAACTAGGGTATTCCATGGAAATAAAGAATTTGTTCTCTCATGTTATGGTGAATTTTATGATTTGAAATATTGAATGAAGGTCTATAGGGAAGGAATATAACCTTTGAAATTTGTTTGGAGTTGAGAAGAGTGGTTGATCTTTTTATATGCCTCTTGATTCAAGTTTAAGGTCTTGTATTAGTTTTGGGTCAATAATACCCTTGAATGATGGTTTTACGGTTTGTGATAGATGCTCTACATCAAACTGTAATCAGAGCCTAGCAAAAGATTTGGGCTAAGAGAGATGTTTGTGTTTTGTGTTACGGATGAGTTTTGGTTGCAGGTGCTCGCCCATCTAGCTACAAGAGGAAGTTGGTGTTGTATGTGGGCAGGCAAGGAAGGTCTGTCAAGGGCTAAAGAGATGGTCTAGGGCCATGGAATGGTCCATTGATTGCCAAAAGACTAGGGAGGCAAAGAGGAGAAATTCTAGGTGAGGCACAGAGATTGTTGGTGAGGTTATGCAACATGGAGAGGTGGACTTATGGTTGGTAAAATCACTTGGATGGCAACCACTACAAACTCCATTGGTAGGACTCACAAAGCGATTGTTCGAGAAGGAAGCAACAACATAAAGAGGCATAAAGAGGTAAAGATGAAGACAGAGGTGAAAATTTTGCTCAAAATTTTTCTTGAAGGTCATTATAGCCATGTTTTCAAGGTACTTGGAAACTTTTCAAGGTTGGGAGTATGGTGCAGAGGCACCTAAGCACACAAGCATACCAAGAGGTCAAAAGTCATAATATGAGCAATTTTATTGTATTTAAGTCATTCATAGTGTATTAAGGTTATTTTAGTTCATTGAATCATAATATGTAAGGATAAATGAGCCATTTTGTCCAAAGATATCATATTTGGTCCATCTTGAAGTGTTAAAAGTGTCCATGTAAGGGTTAAAGTCATCTATGTCAAAAATGCAAAAATTGTAAAAATTGCAAAGTTGCAACATTGCCAAAAGTGCAACAGAAGTGTAAGAATGAAATCCATTGGTCATGAGGTGGTTAGAGTAGTTAGGAAGGAGTTGGAAATTTTTTATAAAACCATATTTGATCGAAATCAAGGGGGTAGAGCTGTTTTGGAGGGGATTTCACAAAGATTATCCATCAAACCCTCAAACTATCATAAGGTTTTAAGGAATCTGTGACTGTCATAGATCCATGGAGGATTAGATTTGGTGTAATTTTGATATGTAGATGTTTTTTAATGATATATTATTGAAATATATTTCAAATTAATCCTTTATTATTTATTTTTGTGGAGTATTTGGCAAGATATGTTTGTTTTTACAAAAGTTGTCAAAACCCTGCCAAGGGTTACCCTTTTTTGGAAACATCCCCATAACTTCTGATTTAACCATTGGATCTAGCTATAAATTTGAGAGAAGTTTTTAAACTTAGTAATCTAAAGTCTAAATGGAAAGATTTTCTTTAGGATCAATATTTAAAAAGTTATTGATGACTATTTGTTATAGTTCATGGTGAAAACCAGATTGGTGAAGACAACAACAATCCGATTGCAGCATTTGGTATGGTCACATGAGAAATAATAATGAATAAAGGATATTTGTGTTGGAAATTTCTTTGAATCCTCTTTCCATTTCTTTTTTTCTGACTTAATTTGGTTAATAATTGAATAGTTTTTTATTATTTTGGTGAAAACAACTTTTAAAGGATGAAACCTTGAACTAGGGTATTCCATGATAATAAAGAATTTATTCTCTCATGTTATTGTGAATATTATGATCTAAAATATTGAATGAAGGTCTATAGGGATGTAATATAACCTTTTAAATTAGTTTGGAGTTGAGAAGAGTGGTTGATCTTTTTATATGCATCTTGATTCAAGTTTAAGGTCTTGTATTAGTTTTGGGTCAGTAATACCCTTGAATGATAGTTTTATGGTTTGCGATAGATGCTTTGCATCATCTCTTACTTCTACAATATTTAACAATATGTCCAACCTTGTTGCATGCATAACAGACAATATTGTTCTTCTGAATTGCCTTGTTAACCCCTTGATTTCCTTGATTTCCATTTGATCTGCATTGGTTAGCCATGTGTCCAAATTTGCTACATGCATGACATCTTACATTTCCAAGACTAGTGAATCATGTATCATTCTGATTATTCATATTTCTTCACCGACTAGCCATATGACCATATTTATTGCAAAAAAAGCATGTACCATTAAGTTTGTGAGCATTAGACTATCTTACCAGTGATTTCTAGTTCTCGTTGTCATGTTTATATTTTTTTCTAGATGATTGATCTTGTTGTGTAGTACCAGAGCTTTCTCCTTTTTCATAACCAAGACCTCTTTTGTCATCAACATCTCTTTGATTCTTCAACAGTTCATCAAGTTTGGCAGATCTGGCTTGAAATTTGTCCTTGTACTCATTTGCAGTGACCAAATCATCCCTCATGATTATAATTTGTCTCTCAAGTTCCTGTCCATTGTTCTGGGACTAGACCAATTCAAGTTTCAGCATATCATTCTCATGAGTCAGTCTGTTGCATTCCTCAAATCTATCCTTCAATTCTTGAGCTAGTTTTTCTTCATTTTTCTTTCTATCCTCAATCTCCTTGCACATTCTCATGGTTAGGACTTGCATCTCATTCTTTAAAGTAGTGTTCTCCTGGGTGAGTTTCTGACTTTGATCCTTCATAGCATCTTCCTCATCATTGTTTAGATTTTGCAATTGATCATAGAGTTCCCTTCTCTTAGCCTTAACAGCTAAAAGCTTTCCTTGCAATGTAATGATGTGTTCTCTAGCTTGATTCAGTTCATTTTTTAGTTTTCTATTCTCTATCTTCTCATTATCAAGATCCTCAAGAGCAAGTTGAAGTTGTTGCTGCAGATCAGTTTCCATTGATTCCAAATTCTGGATCTTCCTCAAGTGGTTAGACTTCTTCCGAGGAACCAAGATTTGATACCAATTGTTGGAATCCAAGAACATTGAGAGGGGGGGTGAATTAGTGTTCTACCAGTAATGACAAATTTGAAATTATTGCTTATTAACCGGTTAATAGTAAATAAAATTAAAGTGCATACACCAAATAACACATAGAAGGGAAACACCATAACACCAGGATTTATACGTGGAAAACCCTGCAAAGGAAAAACCACAGTGGGGTTTATACCCACAATATCTATATACTTGAACAAGGTATACAAATATTACAAGAAGGAAATTGCACAAGCAATCAGGTCAACTGCCTAGAGCTCACTTCTCAAACACAGAATGGGAAGTCTCACTGACTTACATAATATTACAAAGTGTTTACACATGAAAATGAACTTATAAATTGCATTTGACCATGCTGGATAAGTTTCGGTGAATGCTCTGATATCCTTCTCTATATATTGGTTGTCTGATGCTTCGTTTTTCCCTGTTCTACTACCGGTTATGTTGTGCACGTGAAATTATACACGTATTCTTCTAATCACTAACCAAAATGTATATCGATACTCACTGAAACATTCACAACCAAAAATTTGCATTCCATCACATATCTGATCTATCGCTAAAATGATCTTCTTAAATATCCTTCCAACTTTACCATGTTGGCTTCAATGAGAAATATAAACATGTCAGTTGTCGATACATAATGAGTTTCAAACATTATCCTAATGACCATTTCGGCCATCACCCATTACCACAAAATCCATAAAAGAAATAATCGGGACCAAAATATTTCCTATCTAGGTCCTATCCATTACTAGGTTCCATATACACATTACCAGGATAAAGACTATTGTTATATGGAGCCTAGTCAGACTCAGGGGTTAAATTTTCTCTACTTCTATCAGCGTGGTTTCCCCCTATTCTTTTGTAAAGGTGTCGAGTGCTATTTTTCTATTGGCTAACATGTTGTAACCCTAATTTTGTAATCGACATAAGTTGTGATAAAAAGGATAAGGGTTAGGTTTTTTTGTAGAGAATTTGTAGCATTTTGCAGCAGTATTGAGTTGCAAGAAGATTGTTGTTTGTAATTGGTTTTGATTTACTGGATAATAAGATTGGACTCTTTGTTTGGTGGATGTAGCCCGAGATTGGATGAACCATTATTAAATATTGTCTCTTCGCTATGATTATTTCTGTGTTTTTTATTCTCGTGTTTATAATTATCTGCATATAATTGATACTTTCTACATGTAATTCCTAACAAGGACTTAGCCTGGTATGAAGTGAATGTTGGTGTCAGTGTAAAGCAATGTGAATACTGATTAAGTGCAATAAATTCCTTTTCACTCAATCACTTCCAATCTCCCTTAACAACCCATAGAATAAATCACATATTTGAGTACCCTTTTGGATTCCCTTCGAAACTTCACACTTTGGCATCTGAGTTTTGAGTTTAAGAGGTCTATCCATGCTACCCCCATTTAGGCCTATCTAGCCGATATTGGAGACTTGTCACCATAATTCTTCACCAGTCATATCACAAGGAATAATGGGCACTTTTCTAGGGTCTTAATGCTTAAGGGTCCCTACCATACCAATTTCTCACACCCTTCAATCCGTTGCTCAAGGGTTTCATCCACTTCTTCTGTTGCACAAGCTTGCCACATAGTAGATGTCAAGCCTAGGGCTTCCTCTTAAAAATTTCAAATGACACTTCCTACCTCCCAAACCACTTGTAAAATTTAGTATACAAGTAAAATCAACATTACCCAAGGTTTCAATCCATTCCCAAGATGGCATGTAGAATTGTGACCCTTCTAGCATCAAAACCCTGATTTTAAGGGTTTCTCAGGCCAACGACAAAGAATTTACTCTAACTTTCAAACCAAAATGATTCAAGACCTCACTCCAATGTCAAATGAAAGGTGATTCAAATCCTCAGCCTTTCCTCTTCTTAATTCACACCTATCATTCATACAAATCCATACAAGTGCAGAAAACTCAAGGAAAATGGAAAAAAATGCAGTTTTTGATTGGTTTGGAAACAATAAATTCATTACCATCTTCTCCTAGCCTGTTGGCATCATTCCTCAGGCTTATATCATTCCAAGGAACTCCTCCAACCACCCCCAATGTGTACATTCAACTAACTAACCATTGGGCAACCAAAAATGTAAAAACTTGTCAAAGTTGCTCATGACAACATTGCAAATTTTGACCATTATTACAAACTTTCTCTTGCCTTCACACCAAAAGGCCAAGAATGAACACACAACACATCGAAAAATCCTAAACACCAAAAGCACAACTAAAACACCCATATAAGGCTTTGGACCAAACTGAAACCTTTTGGAGCCTTATGGCTTATTACATTGTTTTGGGACCACCATGGACATCACCATGGATCAACATGTATCAACACACATCCTACCACAAAACATCACCCTATAAAAAAACACAAATAAATAATGTAAACATGTCTCCTTGTGCCCCTGCACCATACTCCCCGAGACAGGAAAACTCAAGTCCCTTGAGTTGCTAACCAAGTGACTATGGTTCCATGCTTGATGATATCACCTTCAGACATCCATGTAGCTTTAGATTTAGGAATCCCCTTCCATTTGACTAGGTAGTCCTTTTACACTCCTTTTCTGGTTTTTTTAATCACCTTGGAGTCAAGAATGCACTCCAATTCCAATGGCTTGCTAGGTGGAATATCCTTGACCCAATCTACATCCTCCTCCACAAGAGATGAATCAAATGCTACATTAGTCAAAGACCCCTTGAAAGTTGTTAGATCACACACATTGAAGATGGTAGATATTCCCAAATCTGGTGGAAGTTCAACTTCATATGCATTGTTTCCAAATTTCTGAACCACATGAAGAGGACCTATTTTCTTCATGAGTAGTTTGAAGGGTTGGCCCTTGGGTAGTCTCTCTTTCTGTAGGTAGGCCATCACCAAATCCCCTACCTTGAACTGAACATCTCTCCTCTTAACATCTTCTTTGAGTTTTTACTTATCAGCACTTTGTTGAAGTGAAAGCTTAACTTGATCATGAATCTCCTTCATAGCAATGGTGAAGTCTTCACCTTGGGCACTCATTTTGTCCATGCCTCCAAGATCTATAAGTTCAAATATCCCTCTAGGATGTAAGCCATACACAACCTCAAATGGACTCCTCCCTGTACTTCTATTGACTGAATCATTGTATGCATATTCATCTTGTCCAATCACCAAGTCCCATCCTTGTCCATGCTGCTTGGTAAGGCATCTAAGGAGATTGTCAAGAGATCTATTAACCACCTCAGTTTGTCCATCATTCTGAGGGTGGTATGTTGAAGAAAATGATAGATTGGTACCTAATTTTTTCCAAAGAGTCCTCCAAAAATGACCCACAAACTTGGAGTCTCTATTAGTGACAATATTGAGAGGTAAACCATGTATCCTTATAACCTCTTTGAAAAATAGACCTGCAATATGAGATGCATCATTTGTGCATTTACATGGCACAAAATGATCCATCTTATGGAATCTATCAACAATTACAAAGACACTATCAAATCCCCTAGGAGTTTTGGGCAAACCGAGTACAAAATCCATACTAATGCTTTCCCAAGGCCTAGTAGGAATTGGTAAAGGCTGATATAATCTAGCATTAATTGAAACACCTTTTTCCCTTTGATAAATAGGACAAAGCTCAACAAACCTTCTAACTTCTACTTGCATCTTAGGTCAAAAGTAAAACCTTGATATCTACTCCAAGGTCTTATACAAACCAAAATGACCTCCAAGGTTGTCGTTGTGCTTTTCCCTAATGATATTCTCCCTCATAAAGCATTGAGGAATGCATAGTTGATGCCCCTTGAAGAGCAATCCATCATGCAACATGAAATCAGGAAACTCAACATGAAAAGAGTCAACAAACTTAGTATATACGTCATATGCATATTTGAAATCTTTATCTTCCTTGTACATGGCTTTAAGAGAATCAGCACCAATACTTTGCGACTGAATTTCTTGGACAGTGAGGGTTCTTCTACTCAAAGCATCTACAACCTTGTTAGACACACCCTTCTTATGTTTGATGGTAAAAGTATAAGTTTGGAGTTGTTCAACCCACTTGATGTGCCTTTGATTCAACTTCTCCTATCCATTAAGAAAACTCAATGCATGGTTATCAGTATAAACAATGAACTCTTATGGAAGAAGGTAATGGTGCCACTTTTGGAGTCTTTGCACCATTGCATAGAGCTCCAAATCATAGGTTGAATACCTTTTCTTAACCTCATTCAACTTCTTTAAAAAAAATGCCACCAGATGTGCTTCTTGACTAAGGACTGTGCCTATTGCCTGCTTGCTTGCATCACATTCAATTGTAAAGAGTTGATCAAAATTAGGGAGCCTCAAGGTGGGAAGCTCTGCAACCTTCCTCTTCAAAATCTCAAAGCTTTGGGATGCCTTCTCTATCCATTCAAACTTGTATTTGATTCCTCCTTTTATAGTGTCAAGAATAGGAGCACAAACATGACTAAAACCTTTGATGAAATTTCTATTAAAAGAAGCCAATCCATGTAAGCTCTTAACATCACCTATTGTCCTAGGTGTAGGCCAATTGACAATAGCTTCAAACTTTGAAGGATCCATTTTTAAACATCCACTTGAAACCACAAAGCCTAGATACACCAATTCAACTTTCATGAATTCACACTTCTCTAGATTGATTACCAATTTCACCTCATGAAGCTTCCTGAAAACTTGATCCAAATGCTTCAAATGTTCTTCCTTGGACCTGCTAAACACTAAGATTTCATCAAGATAAACAATAACAAATTTGCCAATAAATTCAACCAATACCTCATTCATGAGGCACATAAAGGTACTATGTGCATTTGTGAGCCCAAATGGCATCACCATCCACTCATATAATCCCTCATTTGTTTTAAAGGTTGTCTTCCACTCATCACCGGGTCTGATTTTGATCTGATGGTAGCCTGATTTCAAATCAATCTTTGAGAAGTAGTATGATCCCCAAGATAGTCCATTAGGTCTTCAATCCTAGGCATAGGAAACCAGTATCTAATTGTGATCTTATTGGCCTTGGAATCAGTGCACATCCTCTATGTTCCATCTTTTTTTGTGTCAACACAGTAGGTACAACACATGGGCTCAAACTCTTCCTAATCAACACCTTATCTAGAAGTTCTTGCACTTGTCTTTCTATCTCTTCATTCTGACTAGGAGTCATCTTGTAGGCAGCTTTGTTAGGCAAGGTTACACCAAGGATTAGATCAATTTGGTGACTGATATCTATGATTGGAGGCAAGTTACCAAGCCTGTCTTTGGCCACAACCCCTTTGTATCTATCCATCATGACTTTCACTTCACTAAGAATCTCCTTCTCTTCTCCATTTCCTGATTTAGGTGCATCCCTTGGGTGTAAAACTAAGGCAAACCCTTGGGTCCCCTCTTTCTTGAGGATCTTTGAAAACTCCTTACCACTAAGAAACATGATACTTGGACTAACAATATTCTCGTCCCCTTGGTCAGGCAAAGGATCCATCCTAAATTGTCTACCATTCTTGGTAATGATGTACACATTCTTCTCTCCATCATGCTATGCTTTGACATCATATTGCCAAGGGTGGCCTAATAATAGGTGACAAGCATCCATGGATAGGATATCACACAAGATTCTATCCTTATAATTCCCCATTTCAAAATTAACCTATTTGTTCATCTACTACCACATGCTTCCCCTTGTTAAGCCAAGACGCCCTATAAGGACTCACATGTGGTAACCCCTTTAAGTTTAACTTCTCTACCATTTCCAAAGAAACAATATTCTCTATGGATCCAGAATCAACAATTACCTTACAAAATTTATTATGAGACTTACAAGTGGTCTTGAAGAGTGAATTCCTTTGTGGAGGCTCCTTGTGTTGGGGTACCTTCAATAATGTCCTTCTTAGAATAAGACTATCTCCACTCAAGGTAGGACCTGCATTTCCCATGGGAGAGTTGACACTTTGACTATCATCCTCTTGTACAAGTCGGTTCCTTCTTTCTGGTCCATGTGAACTAGAAGCTTTCTCGGGGTATCTACTCATGGTATGACCCACTTGATTACAATTGTAGCACTTGTCAGTGAAAACACCCGTATCTTTGCCTTGATTTCCATGTCTACCCCTGCCAAAAGGTCTCCTTCCTCTTCTAAAGCCTCCATTCCTATTATTGGATTCTCCATTGGGCTCTTGTTGACTAGAGTCACCATTTTTAAAAGGAGTATTCCTGCCAAAAGGTCTCCTTCCTCTTCTAAAGCCTCCATTCCTATTATTGGATTCTCCATTGGGCTCTTGTTGACTAGAGTCACCATTTTTAAAAAGAGTATTCCTTCCTCCATAGCCACCTCTACCTCTGAAATTTCTACCTCCTCTTCCTCTATTATTTTTCTCTCCTCTCCTCATCTTATCTTCCACTCTCAATGCCAATTGAAAACACTTGTGTATTGTGTCTGGAGCCAAGATGCTAATCTCATCTTGAATGTTTTTCCTAAGCCCATTCAAGTATCTAGCCACCTTCTCCACCTCCTCTTCATGCTTCCTTGACCTAAGACTTAGTTTGTGGAATTATTCGATGTATGCACTCACATCTAACTCTCTATGTCTAATATTTTGCAGCTTCTTGTACATCTGCACCTCACAGTCTATTGGTAGGAATTGGCTCTTGATTTTATTCCTCATCCTCTCCCAAGAGGATATCTTCTTCTTCCCTTCATTCACCCTTTCTTCTTGTAATACCATCCACCACAACAAGGAAGATCCCTTGAGTCTAGATTTAGTCAAACTCACTCTCTTCTCCTCAGGAATTTCTTTGTATTCAAAGTGTTTGTTGAGTGCTTCTATCCATTCAAGCACCTCTTCTCCATCCATGCTACCACCATAGGTAGGCAAACTCTCTACATTGTCTCTATTGACTGACTTCAAATCATCCAAGAACATATTTTTATTAGTTGCCATCTTTTGGGCCTCTTTAGCAATAGCCTCCTGGTCCTCATTCTCTTTCTCTTCCTATTAGTCATCATCCAACACTTTTTCCTTTCCTTTGGACTGTTTGGTCTCTTTGAGTTTCTCAACAAGCAACTCCTCTACCATCTTCTTGATAGCCTATGGGTTCATTTCCTTGGGAGGCATTTTATTAGCCTCTTATCCAAATTCTGTGTATGGCATACACTACCTCACCCTAGGGATCAACTTTGATACCAATTTGATGTAGAGGGTTTGGTGTTGAACATAACTTGATTGTTTTCACCCTTCAAAGGGTCTCCAATAGACACCATCCAATTGTGTATTACCTTTATCCTTCCCAAGGCTTGGTATCCTTCCCAAGGATCACTCACAATAAGGCAACTCTAAATAGGCAAGGAGTCTTCTGCTCCTATGGTCTCAATCCCTCCAACCAAGGACACCTAACAACCCCAAACCCTTAGTATATAGGATCTTTTGCTCAAGTGGTGAAGTATGACATTTGTGGATGAAAAAATTATGTGAGACATGACATTTTCAATGTTTTGGACCTCTTGAATAGATTCTACAAGACCCCCAATATCGTTTACCCTTTTGAGACCTAGTAAGGGCTACAAGCATTTAGGCCTCCTATTTGGGTTTTCACTCAATCACTTCTAGTATCCCTTAAAAAACCCTAGAATAAATCACACCCTTTTGGATGCCCTTAGAAATTCACACTTTGGCATCTGGGTTTTGAGTTTAAGAGGTTTGTCCACACTACCCCCATTTAGGCCTATCTAGCAGGTATTAGAGACTTGTCACCAATATTCTTCACCAATCATATCATAAGGAATAATGGACACTTTTATAGGGTCTATACATGATCAAGGTTCCCTACCATACCAAGTTCTCACACCCTTCAATCTATTGCTCAAGGGTTTCACCCACTTCTTCTGCTGCACAGGCTTGCCACATAGTAGATGTCAAGCCTAGGGCTTCATCTTTAAAATGTCAAATGACACTTTCTACCTCCCAAACCACTTGGAACATTTATTATACAATTAAATTCAACATTCCCCAAGGTTCCATGCCATTCCCAAAATGGAATGTTGAATTGTGACCCTTCTAGCATCAAAACCTTGATTTTAAGAGTTTCTCAGGCTAGCGACAAAGAATTTACTCTAACTTTCAAACCAAAATGCTTCAAGACCTCACTCAGATGTCAAATGAAAGGTGATTCACAGCCTCAACCTATCCTCTTCTTAATTCACACCTATCATAGGCCAAATTTTACCTATAGACCAAATTTTACCTAAGTAGGATTCTCCTTTGCACCTGTTGTACTGGTTGTGATGGATTTTAATTTTGTTACCTCATAAAAGCCACCTACATAACCCATTTCTCAATATGAACATACATATGGACTTGAAAAAACATTATTGATAAATTGACTCAATTTCAAAAAAAATTGCCTAATTTGCTGAGGGGGCACCATATTAGTCTATTGTTCCTGATGTATGTTGGGGTGTGAGTGGACGTAATTTTACCTAAGTAGGATTCTCCTTTGCACTTGTTGTACTGGTTGTGATGGATTTTAAATTTTTTGCCTCATAAAAGCCACCTACATAACCCTTTTCTCAATATGATCATACATATGGACTCGAAAAAACATTATTGATAAATTGACTCAATTTCAAAAAAAATTGCCTAATTTGCCAAGGGGGCATCATATTAGTCTTTTGTTCCCGATGTATGTTGTGGCGTGAGTGGACCTAATTTTTCCATGATTTTTCTTTGGAACAATGCTCATATCACATTTTTTCAAACAGGAGCAAAATTTAGACACCTAAAGTTGTTAATGCTTGCAAATGACATTTTACTAATGTTCTTCCTAATTAATTAAATAATTTTAATTATTTAATTAGAATAACTATATTATTGTATTTTAAATTTGATGATCTAAATTTTCTTGCCTTCATTATTAATTAAATATTTATAACTATTTAATTATTCTAATGTCTTATGTCATTAATTAATTTTTATTATTTAATTAATCCTCTTTTGCACAAATAATTTAATGATTTTTATTATTTAATTAATTCTTTTTCTTCCAATTTCCCATTATTAAAGGATTATTTTATTAATTTATTTAATTAAATAATTCTTCTATAATTAAATTATTTTTCAATTTATTTCATTATTTACTTTTCTAGATTTCTCCTAAAAATAAATAAAATCATCATTTTATTTATTCAATTCTTCTTATGCACATGTTTAAATAATTTTAATTATTTAAATACTAATTGAGTCCACCTCTTAAGTGACACTCACTTTGAGTTTTGCAAATCAATCAATCCATTTCACTAATCAATCAATTTTCTTAACATATTTATTAATTCACTTAACCAGTCAGTCAAACCACTTAACTTACTTAACCAATCAATCAAACCACTTAACTAATCATTCAATTTCCATCATGCAATCATTTAACTTTCAATTAATTCCTCTCAATGAATCTCAACCATTGATCATCAAATCTTCTCCTCAAATCAACACCGCTAATTGATATTAGGAAAATATATAAAAGCAACCTTGAGCCTACATGTCCAAATAGTGCTTAAGATAATTTCGAGAGCAACAATACCATAAGCTTAGAAAGTGAGAAGAGAAATGGAGGCCAAAAGGAATGTTTGCTTAGTTAAGGTGTGATTCTTTTGATTTAGTTTGCTTTCATTTCAATTTTCCATTGTTATGACTAGGGATTTATTGTGTTTCTTAGGCTTTAAGCTTATTACTAAATCACAATGTTTAAATTTCCTAGGACCATACAAGTAGAATAACTAAATTAGTATAATAATAAGAATATGCACTTAAACAACAGAAAAAATATTGAGGAAATTGAGAAAGTGAGGGGATGATGGCCACCTGAATTTATACAATCTTAACATAAAGAATATCAACTACTATATTCTTCACCATTACAATTTTAAACTTACATTATAGAAGACCTCTTTAACATAGAAAAAAATATTAGAAAATATCACTTCAAAATTTATTTCCATATATCATCTTGCAAAAAGTAAAATGGAAACCTTATTAATATATGATATCAATTGATTTTCAAAACTTATGAGATTGAATATTTGTGTGTGAGATTCATAAATTGAGAATTTATTTCTATATGTCATCTTGACAAAATGAATAGACCCTTATTAACATATAATGCCACTTAATTTTCAAAAAAACAATATGAAATTAAAAATGTATATATATATATATATATATATAAAATAAATGTACTTAAAAATTTCAAACTCCAATCACAACACCTGTCCATTTGTAAGCCATGTACATCAAGTAAATCTAAGCCTTGGAGTCGAACCTAAGACCAATGGAGAGAAAACCCACAACCCAAGCCAACTCCACTTACTTTGAATTGTTCAAAGCCTCTTTAAACTTTAAAAAACATTTATTAACAATTTTCAAATTTAAAAACATTATTGTCAAAGCAACTTTTGAAAATTTGTCGATTGGGATTTAACTTCTTTCCAACGGTCACAACCATTTCAAAGTTGGTTGTGGTCATTGAGAGGAGCCTATTTGTGCTGGTACAACCGACGAGAAATCTTGGTTGAAGGCGCGAAATGATTTGGAGAAGTTTTGTGGAGTATAGGAAATGAAACAAATCTGATTTTGCCTGAATTATGTTATTTTCTGTACTGTCCGTATAGAACGTTGAATGATTTTGTAAAAATTTGGCTTGGTATAGTAGAACAATGAATAATATTTCATATGAATCTAGTGTGACCCCTTGAAGTGGTGTTTGGAAGGAGATATTGACAATTTGCTTCTACAGGTCCGAAAACCCTTAATTTCCCTAGGGTGTCGCAAAGATGAGGCCCTAACTTGCAATCTATTCATTGGCTCTCAACAAACTTTTGTAGGATGTGAGTTAGGGGAGTGTATTATGATATTCCAAAGGGGCGAGATCAAGGGAGTTGGATTGGTATTTTTACCACCAAGCCCTAGCCTAAACTTTGTAAGGGTTTAGACTAGTACAGGCAAGAATTGATGGATTGCATGATGCCAGACATTAGAAGGAGTTAGATGGTTGAATTGGTACATTCAGACATTAGACAATCCCTCTAAATAATTGGATCTTCCTTATGGTCCCATTCCCATACACGCCCTTTGTAACCCAGGCCTAATCTAATCAACTAGGTCTATGACCCAAATAGGTCTCTAGGTGTGTTGGAGCAAGTTGGAGATCTGGTTCTTTGGAGTCTGAGAGAAGTTCCAAAAGGGTATTTGAAACTACAATTATAATTTACCAGTATAATCTTCTACTGATGTAAATTGGATGTTGGTGTGAATGAGCCTTATTGTATTGCCGGTGTCGGTAGGTGAAGTCTATTGCCAGTAGGTGAAGCCTATTGCTGGTTGAACCCATGGAACCTTGTTGCCATCAATGATAAGAAGGTTGTGGAAGGTCTTATGAGACCCTAAGGGCATAGTGAAGGTGTTTGCCAACCCTTGTGAGGGATAAAGTTCAAGTTTGTGTTTTGGTATGAGTTGAGGCCTTCATAGGCTTGAGATTGTGAGAGTGAAAGGTGAGAGAGTGTGTGGGGTTTTCCACACTACTGCTGAAGACCTTTGCATCAACATGCTCTGAAAGATGCCTATTAATGACATGTTGGCTCTATGCTATTTGGCCAATCAAGTATCACGTCAGGTGAAAATAGGGGAGATGGCTCCCATTGTCATCCCATGGCCTCATTTGTTGATATGGTCTCTAACAAAAAACCATAAGAGTGTCCAAAACATGCCTTTAATATATAACATGATTGAAACAGGGATTTGTAAGTTATCCTCTATACCTGCATACACAAGGCAAGTCATCTCCTAAATTCCTTTCTGCAATCAAATGACACATTGCAATATGCTCCTAGGACCAAACCTATAGAAAAGTGACCCTACAACCAATGGACCATCCCTCTTGGTATGCAACATCATGTAATTGATAATACAACATAGTGCGACACAAGTTATCCAAGCATATACTATGGCCCAAGTCATCATTCCCTCTAGAGCCTCACCCAAGCCAACTGAAACTCCATGGCCACAACTATCTAGCACAAGAAGACTTGCTACTACTAAACACACTACAACAATCAAAATCTCATAGTGGTCAACCAATGTGTCCTAGCGAATCTTGTAATCCTCTATGCCTAGATCATTGGTCTCAAAACACCTAACCAGCGTGACAAATCCTAGCAAGCTCGTATCTGACCCTCTATCGATGAATGGGGATATGTAGGATGTGCCAAAAATCCACATGTATACAGAATCCTCTCTAGTTGGCAAGTGAAATGAATAGGTCTGAGAGTACAATTGCTTCACTAATGTTGTAAAAAGACCTTTATTTGCCCTAAACTTTGACATAAAAGTGATATGATATAAACCCAATGCATGCAAAGTGTCTCACTCCTCAAGTGTTAGTGATGTCACAACGATCAATAGTTTGGCCAAAACTCTCGAATATATAGTAGATGCAACTCGACCTACATGAAACCAAGGCACACGATCATTAATAACATACCCCTAAAACTAATTGACCTAGTTGGACGATTCATTCTACAAACAAGATCATTTTACTAATTTACCAAACAATTGTGGTGATTAAATTAAAAAGTGTGGTGCAACATTTTATACACAATCAAAATTAACAATTGCAATTCCAAATAACACATATGCATGAAAATATCCAATTGCATCACCAAATTAATCACACGTGTTGAAATAATCAAATGTGTTACACGGTTAAATTAAATGCATGAAGATAAATATTTATGGTGCAATAACAAAGAATTGTGTCACTTAAAAATGATTGTGTCTCTAAAAATTTCCATAATCGTGGTGCTAAACTCATAATTGCATCTATTCCACTGTAGTTGCAGTGTAGAATCTTGCATTGCAACTGATGCCCTCATTTCAGGGCCCTAAATCTAGCAAAAAATGACAGAAAAAAGGAGTACATATTAAGGGACCCACATTTCTAGGTTGTTTATAGGTTCACACATGCCAAGCTCGATGATCACACTCTAGAATTGCTGCCATGGCTCTACTATTGTGCACTTAGGGCTTCCTCTTCTCCTCCAAATTTTTGAAAGTTGAAAAGCACAAATGAGGATTTTAGGGCTTCTAGGGGGGTATTTATAGGCCAAATTTGACCTAAGTAGGATTCTCCTTTGCACCCGTTGTACTGGTTGCGATGGATTTTAAATGTATTGCCTCATAAAAGCCACCTACGAACATACATATGGACTCGAAAAAACATTATTGATAAATTGACTCAATTTTTTAAAAAAATGCCTAATTTGCTGAGGGGGCACCATATCAGTTTGTTGTTCCTAATGTATGTTGGGACGTGAGTGGACCTAAATTTTCCATGATTTTTCTTTGGAACAATGCTCATATCACATTGTTTCAAACATGAGCAAAATTTAGACACCTAAAGTTGTTGTAATGCTTGCGAATGACATTTTACTAATGTTCTTCCTAATTAATTAAATAATTTTAATTATTTAATTAGAATAACTATATTATTTTATTTTAAATTTGATGATCTAAATTTTCTTGCCTTCATTATTAATTAAATATTTATAATTATTTAATTATTCTAATGTCTTCTGTCATTAATTAAGTATTTTTTATTATTTAATTAAATAACTAATTCTTCTATAATTGAATAATTCTTCAATTTATTTCATTATTTACTTTTCTAGGTTTCTCCTAAAAATAAATAAAATCATCATTTTATTTATTTAATTCTTCTTATGCACATGTTTAAATAATTTTAATTATTTAAGTACTAATTGAATCCACCTCTTAAGTGACACTCACTTTGAGTTTTGCAAATCAATCAATCCATTTTACTAATCAATCAATTATCTTAACATATTTATTAATTCACTTAACCAATCAGTCAAACCACTTAACTCACTCAACCAATCAACCAAACCACTTAACTAATCATTCAATTTCCATCATGCAATCATTTACCTTTCAATTAAATCTCAACCATCGATCATCAAATCTTCTCCTCAAATCAACACCGCTAATTGATATTAGAAAAATATATAAAATCAACCTTGAGCCTACATGTCCAAATAGTGCTTAAGATAATTTCGAGCAACAATACCATAAGCTTAGAAAGTGAGAAGAGAAATAGAGGCCAAAAGGAATGTTTGCTTAGTTAAGGTGTAATTGTTTTGATTTAGTTTGCTTTCATTTCAATTTTCCATTGTTATTAATAGGGATTTATTGTGTTTCTTAGACTTTAAGCTTATTACTGAATCACAATGCTTAAATTTCCTAGTCATACAAGTAGAATAACTAAATTAGTATCATAATAAGAATATGCACTTAAACAACAGAAAAAATATTGAGGAGATTGAGAAAGTGAGGGGATGATGGCCACCTGAATTTATACAATCTTAACATAAAGAATGTCAACTACTATATTCTTCACCATTACAATTTTAAACTTACATTATAGAAGACCTCTATAACATAGAAAAAAATATTATAAAATACCACTTTAAAATTTATTTGCATATATCATCTTGCAAAAAATAAAATGGAAACCTTATTAATATATGATATCAATTGATTTTAAAACTTATGAGATTGAATATTTGTATGTGAGATTCATAAATTGAAAATTTATCTCTATATATCATCTTGACAAAATGAATAGAACCTTATTAACATATAATGTCACTTAATTTTCAAAAAACAATATGAAATTAAAAACGTATATATATAATAAATGTACTTAAAAATTTCAAACTCCAATTACAACACGTGTCCACTTGTAAGTCATGTGCATCAAGTAAATCCAAGCCTTGGAGTCGAACCTAAGACCAATGGAAAGCAAACCCACGACCCAAGCCAACTCCACTTACTTTGAATTATCCAAAGCCTCTTTAAGCTTCAAAAAAACATCTATTAACAATTTTCAAATTTAATCAAAGATTACACTTAAGTATTCAGCCTTCTTACTCTATCATTGTCTATTATAGCATTCTAATGACCTACTTTAGCGGTTGTGAACTTCAACATAATTTAATTTCTTATATCCTCTACCTGCCCAAAAAGAGTAGAATAATTAAATTAGTGTCATGATAAGGATATGCACTTGAACAATAAAGAAAACATTGAAGAAATTAAGGAAGTGAGGGGATAATGGCCACCTTAGTTTATACACCAAAAGATTGTCATGTTTGGCATAAGATTTTAAATAGAGTAGTTAATAGTGGGATGTGATTTTTCTGATCTTGATTGGCATTCTTTTCTTCATGTAAACTGTTGGAAAACTCACAATGGAATCCTCCTCTGCTTCCCAACTGCCCAAAAGAAAAAAATTCTGTATCATGTTAAATAAAATATGATGGTGGGGATTAGTTTACCGGGAAAATGATAATGCAGAATTGCTTTACAATGAAAACAATTCATAAAAGGGCTGCACCACAACAAATATATATGTATATTCCTGTGCACCCAAGTGAGCAATGCAGTATTGCTTCATAAAAAGATCAGTTGGCTTAATTGTGAAGTCCTAATTGTTTTCGTGATACTCAAAGATTTAACATACATATATGTGTGTATATTGATCTGCATCCAAGTCATATACACACAAAAACAAACATATACACACATGTATTGGGTCACCAGCAGATGCAAGAACATAGATACTTCAAGTCTTGCAATTTCGACGCCTGGGCAAAGTCTGTGGCCTCCTCCAAATGCAGTAAAACTACTCCCTGATGGGTCCTTTTCCTAATCAATGAAAACAACAGGGGCAGAAAACATATACAGTTATATTCATATCTCCATTGAAATGACACAGCACCTTATTATCAACACCCATGGAATGACAATTGTTATAAAACAAATAAATACCGAAACAGAGCTTGGAAATCTACATAAATTCATAGATCTCAAAAGTTTTTGCACTTGTATGTACTTCGAATTGAGGAAAACATTTGTACTATATTTGAACAATTTATTGGAAATTCAATGAAAGTATATATATATAACATGAAGATTGTTGTGCTTTAAAGATTGTATGATGTATATAACAATATAATGAATGATTTAATAATGTATATATTTTTATATAGCCATCCCTTTTATCATCCCTGTTCTCCCCAAAAATGACCTCAAAAAGTTCCATCCAATGTGTCCCATTCCCACGTCTCCGAAACTTGGTGGAACATAGTCTGCAGAAGGAAACTGTAGCAAGTGATCCGATGTGAAATGGTGGCTGAGGGCATCTAGATTATAAACCACATATAAAACATGAATCGTATGTAGGAACTTAAGTTTGATACAAATTACAATACATCGGGCTCAATTAACTTCCATGACTCCCTGGGCAATCATTATGTAAGACCCATTTTAAAGCATTGAAATGTGAAGTTGTTTATCTATTAGACTTCACAGTTCAAGAAACAGAAAAGCCTTATAGAATTCACTGATATCAGGGCGAGGAAAAGTGTGTTAAGACTGTAAAATCCATCTTGTCCATATTGGTGTGCAAATTATTGTTATTCGATCATGGACCTGTATCTATGATCTTAGAAAAAGTTGTCTGAAGAATTCATCTTACTTGCCATCTCCAGGGGTCGAATTTGTAGGGACTTTCATAGAACTCTTCATCCAGGTGAATGGATCTGAAGTATGTGAGCACACTCCATCCCTTGGGAATCAAGTACCCTGAAAGAAGGCATTAAAATTAGCAAAACCCATTCTTTCAGTAAATGTTAGAATCTAGTTTTTGGTCTTAAACTCTGTAGGCGTACTGGTTGCTTGATTCCTTTACAGTCATACATCTAATTTATTGAAGAAAAAAGAACGCAATAGATATTACCTTTGATCTCAACATCCTCTAATGCTTTGCGCAATACACCAGTTATGATATTGCCCAACCTTAAAGTCTCTGTTATGACCTGTTCATTATGCAGGAAGGAAAAAAAGGATAAATTTCAGAGAAAGAAAGAATTTTTAACCAATTACATTGAGCAGACTGATAGAGATTTATTCCTTTATTTCTCAATATTTACATTTCTATATTTTCTAACAATGGTTCATAGATTGTGATCCAAAATGTTGATGCAAACAAAATCTTACACAATCTGTGATCCAAAATGTTGATGCAAACAAAATCTTACACAACAGAATCCAGAAACAAAACATTGAAATTATCAATCTTAACCACAAAAATGCTTACATTCTGTGTAAATGATAATGACATGTAATCACTCCAAGTCACTAGCTCTTTATTCTCTTCCTTAGACTTCTTGAGCATCATGTTTTCTTCCTGAGACAGATTGAGTAGATAAACGGCCTGATGTCAGTACAAACTATTAGAAATTATTCTCATGATAAAACAAATTATTGATTAATACCCGTATCTGTTGTAGTGCCAGTGGGCATCCAGAAAGGTATCTAACTGCCAGTGTCATTAGCATTGGTACAGAGTCTTCTCCTGGAATCATTAGATCTATCATGTTATCAGAGATTAGGTCTATACTGAACTGGCTTGCTGCACCCTTTGTTTCGTGTAGTAGTACATCCAGAACATCTTCATGTCTTTTCTTGGTGTCATAGTTTGCTTTTCTGTCTTCTATAATTCTGTGCACCATCTTCACCATGTTTGCTTTTGCCTGAAACATGGTTTAATTATCATAATTGGTAACAGAGTCATAATTATCAAAAACACTCAATGCATATTATCTCTTGATTATTGTTGCCCATTTACATTACTTAATCTAGAAAATCTAACCTGCAAGGACTTGTAAAGCCTTGTTCCTGGGAATTTCACTGGAATTGAAATTAAACCTGAAATGAACTTTTTGAATTCTTGTTTTAGATAGTCCAGTTCATCACCAGGGTTAAGACTCATTAGTGCTCTCAATAACACCTGAAAGGCTATCTGTTCATCAAATAATGTAATTGTAAGAAAAACTATTTTTTTCACACGCAATATGAAACTGTGAATATACACTTATCAGTATTCTTGCTTACCTTTTTTGTTTCATCTTGAATGTAAATCATTTGACCATCCTGCCAATCGCTCATGGACTCCAGGACATACTTCTCTATGTCCACAGTTATCTGTTCTTTTAACCGTGGAGACTTGAGGAAACTACCTATGAGGCCATGCAACTTTTTCTGCATGGTTCCATTCAGCTGAAGTATTGAAGACTTCCCCATGAGTTCATTTAGTGACTTTGGATAAGAAGGAATAAATATTCTGCCATCATTTTGCAAGACCACCTTGCTCACTTCTGGATCAGTTGATATAATTGTGGGGCTCCCAAGAAGGTGTGATTTGAATACCTTTCCATATCTGATGTCATAAATTATAAATCAGGTCTATAATAAAACAGCATAAGAATCTCTCATGTCGAACCTTATGAAAACTTCATCTATTATAACTCAGGTTACACAAATCCATTGTTGGTCACAAGCAAACAAACAAAATGAACACCCCAAATGACAGCTATTCTAGCCAACTTTTCCTCAGACATGGCAGACGTTTACAATGACAGAAAGCTTGTATTTTGCTGACATAAACTTCTGATCACAGAAATCTATATTCCTTGATGCACACGTGCAGCACAAACTGACATGGCTACACGAAATTCCACAACCATGCGTGCAATTGTGTGTTTGTATTGTTGGCTTTTTCCATTAACTTGAATGATGGGCTTAGTGAGTAGACTGTAGCAACGTGAGAAACTTTGATCATCCTGACAGAAGGGCTGACAGAAATGTAATATTATTTAAGGGATCATGAAACACAGTGTTTTAAGGCCTCAAGAAAATCAGATTTTAGTCGGATTTGACAGTCACCTTTGGCTGCTTATTGCCAATACAGATTTAAACTTACAGTAATGGCAGGCTATTGTATGATATGAAACTCATTTCTGAATCAAATTGGCTAGATTGATACAGTAGAACTAAAGTGGAGAATATTAGAGAAATAAAATATATTAAACTAAACATTATTTCATTTGAATGATTCTGTGCAGCTTTTAAGACTGTCAGGAGATATCATAATCTTTTTTTCAATGATCTGGATGAGTTTTAAAGTTAATATATGGGAACTCCAAGACTACTTTCCAAAGATTAGATATTAAACAATTTGGATCATTAGGGGAGCCAATGTTAAACATGCCTTGTACTATAGAATATGTTCTTGTAGCCTCCAGGTAAAAATATCTTATTTCTGTCAGAATTATAAACATTTAGCTAAGCATGTTTATCTATAGGAAAAAGGAAGAGCAGTTACCTTTTTAAAAGAAAAAAATGATGGGATGTGGTGGAAAGAAATTGGAAGTTTTACAGTATCCAGTTCAACTAACATTGAAATAATGGAGAAGCTTTGTTGCCACATTAGAATTATCTGTATCACTTTTGTAAAACAAAACCCCAGAAAATTGCATCCCAAGGAATAAAATATTATATTTCATAAATTTTACTCACAATAGCTGCTCAGAAAATTTAAGAGCTCTCTTTTCCTAGGATATTACCTTAATGGGACTATGTTGAAAACGTTGAGAGGCACAAAACTCAAGGCTACCTAGGAGGTCAAATAAAGTTGACAGATATGGATAGGTTGAGAGGCCCAGTGTGGACCAAGTTTCTTTGAAGCCCTTGTCAATGTAATTACCTAACATACATTGGAATTTGGAGCATGGAAAATGTAATGCCTGGTCAACACCGACATTCAATTCATTGTACCACACAGAAAAGTCTGAATCTTTTCCAAAAGCTTCAGTGCAAAATAGAAAGAGATGAGAAGCACCCAAGGAAGGAAAATAGTTGAGCTTACAGCACAGGAGTGCTTAGTCTTTAGCAATAGTGCAATTGATACTGTACCACTGTTTCTCCTGTGGCAGTTGCAACTTCATTTATATTTAAAAGTGGTAACTTCATCAATTTATCCTCCAACCAAAAATTTTGGACATGCCCAAATGGAGAAACTAAAGAAAAACAGTCACAAACATTATATGCTTCAAATTCCAGCTATTCATGAATCACCTTCTGACTCAATCTTGTCCAAGTGAGCTCTAATACACGAGCTACCATCATGATGGCAAACTAGAGAATCTGATCCTGCCTTGTTAGGACTACAAATTGAGCTCCCTGTGTAACATAATGGAGTGTTATCCTCAATGACAATTAGATAATGATGTTTCTGCACATGAATCGGGCCACAAGAAAGCTAAATTCCATGTTACAAGACAAAGTGACCACAGAACTGAATAGATTATGCACACCCACTTACAGAATTCAAAGGTCATGCAGCATTGGATTCAATAAGACCACACAGAATCTATATTCTATTGATTTACAATACAAAATCCAGATAAGAAAGACAGCATAAAGATAAGAAGTGTCATGAACTTACAGTAGCCTTCTTTTGTCCATGAAGCTCTCTGGCCTTGTGGAATAGCCACATGATATGAATTCCAAAGTTTCTCCAATGAAGGGCCATCCCAAGGTGCCAAGAGGAAGACCAGACCTCTTGCCCCTGTGCTCTCTAACCTTATTCCACACCAAAAATAATATCCCTGAAATAATCCCAACCCTGATCAATATCATCCATGCTTGAACACCATCACAACAACAAGAGCTCCAGAGTCTCCCTAAGAACTCCATGGTCATTCTTGTTATTTTTCTACATAACAAGTTCAAATGACTTGCATAAACAGAGTAATTTGTTATTTGGCATTGGGTATAGCAGCTGTTTGCTTATATAAGTTCAAGCTGTCTGTCACCCTTTGTGAGTCTTGTCTCATTGTGACTATATGCTCAACCAAAAATCTTGCTGGGTTTGTCGAGCCAATTGTTTTGTTCAGATTGTGAGCTAGGCTACAGCCAATGTGCTTCTACCTTACAAAGCAATCTGAATGTAATCTAGTATTATCCAACCTATGATATAATAGATGTCTGCCAACACATTTTTTTGGTTGGTTATCATTAGGTTAGCCTTGATAAGACTTCGAGATTATCTGGCTGACTGTGCATTTACAAAGATTATAGGCTTCTGCAGTCTATAGTACCCCTCATACATTTATGGAGATTGATAAAATTTGATCATTTATGGTCATTTATGGTACTTTTATGTAAGATAAAGAGGAGTATGAGATGAATGCTGATAAGGGGTAGTCCTTCTTATGTCATTTCGGACTTGTTGATGTATGGGATAAATCAGATGATTGGGATATTCCTCCACCTATCATTGGTGGTCGCTTTATCTACTGACTTGAAATTGGAGTGTGTAAAATCTACTTTTTTGTTTGTTCAATTGTCTTCAATTCTTTTGTCTTCTTGATATGTAGGACTGGTGGTATTATAAATGCCTTGGTATGATTATTTTCATGTCACAAGATTTTCATGAGAGTCAACCAAATATTTTTAGGTCCACCTGTGAAAATGTGTACAAGATAAAAAATAACACTCTTTAATCATGTGTGTTCTCTCAGAATGCTTGTACAAATATAGATTCTTTTTAATGTTCCATTGAAAAGTGTATTGTAAATTATATATAAATATAGATCTCAAATCATGGGTCATGGATGTTTAAAACTAATATATTGAATACCTTAAAATACAAGGATATATCAACAAATTAGACAAATATTGTAAGGCATAGCAATACATCATACAAATTTGTGTTTAAGGCATAACAAGGCATTGCACAAGTTTGTGTTTACGGCATGGTAAATTTGTGTTTAACACATATGACTATAATAAATATGTAAATAAAAGGTATGTATGGAAATGCGTGAACATGGAGACAAAATGAAAAAAAAGTGCTTGTACATGTGTAGAAGAGATAAGGTTCTATTTTAAAACATCTTCTAGTTTAATAGTCAAAGATGACTTTTGACCAATAAAAGTAAAACAACTATGTACCACTTTTTAGTATGAATGAAATATAAAATTAGTATTAACTATTTAACCACTAAAATAAAAGACATTTTAATAGAATAAATATGTAGCATAAAAATACTAAATTTACACAAAATTAAATAATTAAAAATATAAATATAAGAAATTTATCATTATAGTTAAATTAAAACCCTTTTATATAATTTTGTGACCTACTATTTCTAAAACATCAAATAAAAATTATTCTTAAGTTGAAAATAAAAGAATTCTAATAGATATCGTAAGTTGTTAAGTATATTGTGCAATTTCTAATATTAAAAAATAATATACTTTATAATCTTTATTACCCTTTTCAACATATATTTATAATAACATTTTGACATTTTAATTTGTAGTTTTTAAATATTTCAAAAAAATATTAGTATATTTATCTTAAATAATTTATTTAAAAGATATTATTTTTTATATATTTATTTTATTTATAATATAAATTAATAAAAATAAATTACTAATATTTTTAAATTTTACTAGCACATATATTTTTAATAATAATGTTAATATTAATAATATATAATATTAAAGTGGCACACTTCGACAACATTGGATGCATGAACTATGAGGAGACGTTGGATGCTCAACTCCGCAGCTTGTTTATCTCAAAGGAGCATGCCTACGACGCGATAAAGGGTCTTGTTGGGACGCGATAAAGGGTCTTGTTGGGATCACACTCAATTTCGACCGCCACTGGTGTGATTCCACGGTGTATGAAGATGTTCTTATGCCTCTTGTGGACGTCATTGAGTCTAGGGAGAGAGCTGTGGAGTTGTTGTGTAGATTTGTCAAACCCGTCAATGGGAATAGCATTGCCAACTCCATTTTAAGCTTGCCAGAGAATGAATGGATGAGTATCCTGAAGACCCACTTCTAGCTGGAAGTATTTTTGCCCTCTAATTCTGAAGACATGGGGAGGAGACTGAGAATGAAGGGAGTGATGATTCAGACAACAGTGAAAGGATCAGGGCCAAACGCAGACGTTTAGAGAAGGAAGAGTTAAGGGAGATGATGAGAACATTCGGTGAGAACGCTTGGGAATTTTTTAGGTGTGTTGTGCAGAATGGGAATAACTCAAAGGGATGATGGTTTCGGCTAGGGCTACTGAAACTATGATTAATGTTGAAGAATTTGTTGGGGTCATCATGCAGACCTTTAAAGGTGGTGCATGATTTGTACTTGGACTGAGTCCAGTTCTGTCTTTTGGTGTGTTGGTTTAGGCCTTGGGTTTATGTATGCAGGGTGGTGGATGGGTAGTGGTGTTTGTTGTGTTTTTACTATCAGGCTTTGATGCCAATTTTTGTAATCTTTATATATTAATATAGGGCACTATCCCCATTAACGATAGCACTTACCGTTAATATATATATATATATATATATATATATATATATATATATATATATATATATAAAAGTATAATAATTAATATATAATATATTATAATTAAAATATTTAATATTACCACAATAGAAGATGTGGTTGGTTTGGAAAAGACAAACATACCCTTGGTTTATAATAGGATTCCTTATTCACAATGTAAGGCTCTAATTCTTATTGGGCTTAATCCTAACCCTAACTATAATTGAATCTAATCTCTATATATAGAGTTGATTTAAAAGATATTATTTTTTAATATATTTATTTTATTTATAATATAAATTAGTAAAAATAAGTGATCAATATATATTATTAATAATATTAAATTTTAATATTTTGATATGTAAATAACTATCAAATTTATAGTAACACGTAAAAAAATTTAATATCATAATATCAATGCTTCTCTTTTTTAATGTTATTACACAATGTTTATGATCTATAATTTTTAAATATTCAAATCAATTTTTATTTTTTATAGAAATCGTTTTCCTTCCTTTATGATATTATTTTAATTTTATATTAATTTTGATTTTTTTTTACTTATCTTTGAACTTTCATATTGACTTGTAGAATAAGTCTATTCCATTCACCATATTTTTATACAAATTAATATACTATATATTTTTATTTATGAAATGTACACTATTCATTATAAATATTGAACATATACTTCATAAAACATTTAATAAGTTAAAAAATGACAATTCAAACTTAAAACAAATTTATAAAAGACTTTTAAACATTAAATTTATTAAAGATTTTTTTAAAATTAATATTTTAATGTTAGAACTTTGATGACTCTTTTTCTAATGGTAATTTTAGCACTATTCAATTAAAAAGTTAAATTTAATATTCTCTAAATATATTTTATTGTTTCATAGGAGTGCACTAGGGAAAGGAAAATACCGTTAGTCAAACCTCACAAACATAATGATCAAGTGGCATTCACATGCATATATTTAAATACCTACTTTAAAGTAGCCCAATGGAGGAGGAAGCTTTGAAGAATTCATAGGGTTCTTTATAAATTATTTTTTGAATGCTACTTTAGACATCTTGTTGTATCCTAAGTTGCCTTTTCTTTTTTATATTACACTACACGAGCCCTCTGACATTTGGCTAAGCTTATACATTGACATTTGGCTAAGCTTATACATCTGTGTTTTGAAGTTTGAGGTACAATTATAGATTTTTTTTTTTTGGAGGGTTAGTATTTTTCATCATCTAATTATTGTGATTGCATATTAATAACATCATTTATTTTATTTTCATTTTTATTATTTTAGTTGTATTTGCATTATTTTGTGATAATTTATCTTTTCGTTTTTTCTATATCAGCTACTTTTCTTAAAACAGTTACTTGAAATTTTATATTAGAAAAATCAAGACTTCTTACCATGTCATATTTGAATCCTATCATTAGATAATCCCTTTTCATTTAGAAATAAAGATGTTTATCTATTTTTTCTAACAACACCATATCTCTTATAGTTGCAACTACAAATCTTTTATTTAACCTTCCTTTTTAGGTTGCTAATCTTGTATATATTTTATATGACACTTTAGATAGTAATAAGGAGCTAAAGAAGTAGATTGGTCATATGTTGGAACTTAGCTATGCACTATTGCAAATTTTAGAGTCATGGCGTGTCACAAGCTAATCAACAAGAGTAGCTCCCTTTTGTAACTCTCTTATACATCATAAATGCTCTCACCTTTCTAACAAAGGAAGTCTCTATTGGAGACCATAATTTTTTGTTAGAATAAACCATTTGCTTGCCTTATTTTTTTAAAATTGATGATGTTTGAGTAGACTTCAACAAAAGATCCCAAAGCCAAATTTAACATGTTGTAGGGCCAAAATAGACCAAATGAATTATATAAAGTATATTTTTTGTTTTTAATATTAGATGCAAGGTTAAGACACGTTTCTTAATATTTTCTCACTTGTTGAACATCTTGAAAGAGGGAATATAATACCAATGAGAACTATAGATCTTCTAAGATATCACCTCCCTAATAACATATGGATTACTCTAAAGTGCCTCACAAACATTTGATGACCCTCTTCATTACTATTTAATGATCCCATATAAGATTAGCCATAAAATAACTCAAGACTTCCACTACATAGGTTATGTTCTCTCTAGACTTCCACTACATAGGTTATGTTCTCTCTAGTGTATACTATAGAATAAATAAAGCTCTTAACTCTATAGCATAAAGCACAACAATGATTTCCTCTATCTTTGTATATTTCAAAAGGAACTTCTCAACTTACAAATGCAAATTTGCATAAAAATAGGAACACTAATTGTGTTTCTATCAACCATACTAAAGCACTACAAAACAAAGATAGCATACTTCCTCTAACTCAATCAAAGCATTATGTTATATTTGTTTGATAAAATATCAATCTCTAATATAATTGTTAATAATCAATGATCCATTCAAGTCCATAATATAGAATTTTCATGTTGATATTAAACCTCTTTATGATTCTTAAATTAGCTATTTTAACATTGTTAATACAACCATCTTGGATGAACTTAAAATAAAAATAAAAGGAAGATAACATCACCATAAGGTAGAAACAACAAAGAGAGACAAATCAACAACATAAGAATGTAAGAAATTCTAGAAGATCATCTCACAAAATAATATTTACTTGGAAGAACCATTTTAGGGGGAAAAAAATCTACCAAGAAGAGAGGTCAAGCATGTATTATCTTCAAATGCAAGATTACAATAAATTAACTTTCATCAATCCTTCCATGTATACAATCTAACAATGCCTATGTGTAGATATTTTTTCACATCTCACACACTCCTTTAAGAACCTACAAATAGAAGTTTTTAATGAATTTTCTAAACTATACGCACTGGCACCACAAGGACCTTTTAAATAGTATTTTCATCCTCTAAATTAGATGTTCAAGTTAATTTCACATACCACCAACTCTCCTCGAAAATCTACAAGCTTTCTTAATGTAGGTTGCAACCAAATTACTAATCTAATCTATCTAGGCACCTAGTAAATTGTTAGTTCCAAGGTAGTTAAAGATATTTAATATTCATCCCAAAATTATTTCAAGTGTCAAAATAACCTCATGAGAAGTTGGGTACCAAAAACCACTATAACAACCATTATGATCAAACTCAATAAATGGTAACTAACTTTTGATATTTTTGCTACCTCACAATAAATAAAAGTTACTACTTTAATAAAAACCTAATGGTAAAAATAATTACCTCTATTGGTGAAACCCTCATCTCGTATGATTGATTTGTGAAATAAATAGGAGTTATTAAAGACATAATATTTATAGGGTTGATGGTACCTTTATAATAACATTTTCCCACTTGACATAATACATTGCAAATACATCCATGTGAAAGCCAAAAGGGGAAAAATGTCCCTTTGTCAACTGCATACCATTTAATTCATTAACATGTAGTCATGCTGCTCCAAAAAGATATATATAATAGAAACCATAATAACCACCATCGAAAATTATTCTTTTCATCCTCCATCATTTCAACCCCTGCTAGGATAAATAAAACTTCTCTTTCAAAATTCTAGTATCACTTCATTACTTTAAGAACTTGCAAAAAAATTGGCTTCTACTAACGTGCAAGTATACAATTTATAAAGGAGATGGGATGAGAATAAAATTATGATATCTTAAAATAAGGGTCAAAACCACTCATAAAAAACATATGCCCCATATCAAGACAACTTGTAAACTAAGAAAAAAATCACAAATGATCACATGGCCTTCACATGGGTGCCTAACCTACAACGACCATTGCTTCACTACCCACCAATGGCTCTAATGGATAATATGCACAACATGCAAACCTTGGTCTTCCACTTATAATAACATATGTTGAAACGCAAAAACATGCAAATCCAAGTGGTCCCCACTACAAAAGTGGTGCACAAGAGTCTTTCAGACTCTAGACTAACTAACAACAATAGCTTCAATGTGAGATTCAAACAAAGTACCAAAAATCCAACAACTCAAAGATGAGATTTCTTGTAGCTCACAATCTACAAAAATCCTCTCATTGATCCAAGAGTTGTATGTTTTTGGTTGGTAGAGGATCAAAGATGTAGCTTCACACCTAAAGCTTGTGCTCAGTTTTGATGAATACTAAGAGGGGGGGGGGTGAATTAGTATGCCAAAAATTAATGTACTTAAACACTTTACTATTCTAATAGTAAACCGGTAAAGCAGTTTAGCAAACAAACCAGTTAGCACACATGCAAACCAAACAGCAAATAATGCATTCACCCACAGAAGCACAAATACCATAACACAAAATATTTTGACGTGGAAACCTAAATGGGAAAAACCACAGTGAGATGAAACTCACAAGTAACTATCTACAGAATAGAAACCAGACCGGTTAAGGTCATACAATGTTCTTTACCAGAATAGATCCTATTAGGAATCTCAATCTCTGTTAGGAGATAAGTCTGATTGAGGACTACCTTGCTAGAGGATTTTAGATCCACAGATGTGAACCACCTTGTTAGAGGATTTACAAAAGGCTTTTTGGGCCTACCGGGTTAAGGGCTTCAGACTTGTCGAAGATGTGAGTAATCAACAAGTGAGTGATCTAGCAAATAGCACAGATTGCTTGATTAGATCCTTGATAGCTCATTCCTAATGCATTCTAGCACTACTTCAGTCTTCAACACATTCATACTCTACCTTTTTCTCACAGACATGAACTTCTCTTCTATATTCTCACTTACAAAAGCTCATCAACCACCTTAAACCCTTGCAACAACCTAAAACCCTAGACATGATATCCTTATAAAGGAATCTGAGTTCATGTCGGTCCAATAGGATTACAATACAATTTCCTAGGTTCTATGCATGTAGACACATTTGGTAACATGACACAAAAAGCACCACCAGAGTGTCGGCACCGCAGAACAATCGGTGGATGGTAACTCATCGCAAAATGCCAGTTGGCAACTCATCACAGAGTATTACCGGTTCAAACAAAATACCAGTTTAAGAAAAATACCGGTTGCCAGTTTGACAAAAATGAAGACTGGTAAATATGAGTTGTGTCGCTTCGTTCCTTCTAACCGCTTGAGATCTTCGAACCGCTTGGGATCTTCATACCGCTTCAGATCAGTAAACACTTTCTGCAAAACACTGATAGTCTAAAGACTATAATACATCATACCAGTTGGAACAAATACTAGTTGAGCTTTAACTCATACATACAAAAAGTGATCTCATAGAAAGTGTGTGTCCATCAATGACAATCACAACATAATCATCAAAAATGCCAACAAGTTTAATAGTAGATTCTCATAAATTGAGCACACAAGTGGTCACTACTATAGAGTAAGTATCCCCTTTCATCTCCCCACGGTTGTGGATTTAGAACTATTGGTGCAAAAGATATATAGTGCAACTAGGGATACCCTCCAAGAAGCAAGAATCAATAACAAAAGACAAGTGGTGGTGAAGTTAAATGAATTTTTAATTTGCAATAAATTTTCTTTGAAGTGAAAGGCATATTTGACTGCCTTAGATCAGGTCATTAGAGCCATGAGAGGGAACATTGAACAATTAGTCCAACTAGGACTTCCTTATCTATTCCTTAAAGAAAATTAAATCCTTAGAGGACCAAATCAAACAGGTCTTGGATGATAAGCAAAAAGATCAATCAGCCATCTAGACTATGAGCTAAATATTGAATGCGTCTGAGGTAGAAATAATTCTATAGTCACTCACCCAAGTTGAATATCAGAGTCGAGCTACAATCCAAAGCTAAATAATTTATCCTTTAAATAAATTATTGACCTGGGTAAGTTTTTTGAGGCACTAAAAAAATGGTGTAACCCTCAAAGGATGATTGGAAATCTCTATAGTCCACCCTTCAGAGGCTTTGAACAAGATATTCCTATTTTTTCCTTATTTTCTTTTTGGCTATGATCCCAAGTTTTTGGGTTCATTCCTCCATAGGGAAAATTCTCTTGTGAGTCACCATAAGCTATAGAGAAAGTCTATATTTTGTGGGTTTCAGTGGAGAGACATTGATAGAAACAATGTAGATTGTTTCAATCACTTAAGAATAATTTTAAGTAGGGCCCCATTCATAAAATTTGACATAAGAAGCTTTTGAACACACCACAAGACTTTAAGAGGGGGTGAATCAGCTCGGACCTTATAATTCCTAAATGCTATTCTTCAAACTTTAAATCACAAGCACATAATCTTAGCAATAATAAATTATGAAAGTATGAAGCATAATGAACACATGAACACTAGATTTACATGGAAAACCTAATCAGGGAAAAACCACAATAAGAATCAAACTCACAATATAAATATGACTAGTTACGAATTTGCCTCCAAAACACCCTACTCTTGAGAGGACTTGTAGAACTAAGGCACACAAACTTAGGTCAAGATATAAATGACTTGCAAGATTGAAATCATTGTTTCAGGGAAAGTTATAGAAAGCTTCCACGACACTCATTGTCTTCCGACAAAGAAATAATTCGTTGAATTGGAATGAACAAGATCTCTTAATCATGAAATTGATCTTGAACCATTGTGTTAAGTGATCAATATCATAGAAAACTCTTTTGCTTTCAAAACACAATCTTTGGACTCTATCACATCTCCAATCCTAGATCTACTTGTATATCTTTCACACCTTCAACAAATCGATTCACACCCATTCCACATGTTGGCATTCTGAGTTTGTTGGTATTTTTTATAAAGATTGCATTAATGATATGTTGTCATTGATGTCAATTGAGCCGGTAATGGTATTCATGTTATTGTTGATAATGTTGTTTTTGATATTGGCTAGTAACCAATAAGAAGAGCTTTGTGGAAGATGTTGTAAACCAGTATGTAAAGTTTGTGAGTTGAACAGGTGTAAAGGGTTAAACCTTTCTATGTAATGTAACTAGTAAACCCTATCATTTGTTAAACCCTAACTGATCAAGTTTGATGGTTTATTATCTGATAAGCGGTAATGATGGAGACATATGTGATCATTGAATGAGGATATGTTCAAATTGTTTTGGCGCGTTTGTTTTTTGTCTAGGGAAGGAGCAAAGTGGATTGCATCTAATGCACAACGTGTGATGAGTTGCAAAGTCTGATGAAGTGGTGATCATGGAGCAGTTGGAATTTTCTTAAAGAATGTGAAGAGATTGTCATGATTTCTAATGGTCAAGATTGTACCAACTTGTTTGTAATCTCGATGATGAGAATTAGGTTTTTGTTGTGTTACCGACCTAATTGATTTTCTATTTAAGGTCGATGAAGTTGTTTGTAAAGTTTGTTGGCAAGATTGGTAGAAAATTTGTTGAGTGTGTAGTTGCCTAACCAGTAAATGGATCTGCACTTTGAGTGAAGGCAGATTGAAGCTTAGATATGATCAAGCAAATGTAGTGCTACTCAAACAAATCAAGAAAACCTGTTGTTTTCTAACAATTATAGCAGAAGTGAAATCCCTTAACCAGGTAAGCTCTAACAAGCTTGGTTACTCATTAAATCATCTAACAAGGTGGTCCATTAGCTTGGATTCTTAAATCCTCCAGCGAGGTTACTCCTAATAGGGTATTGTGCTTTTCATCAAGGCATATTTGTAAATCCCTTAACCGAGTGATTCCTAACCGGAATTAGTTCTTAATAGGAATTATTGTAAAGCTTTAACAGGCTTGGCTCCTAACAGGGCAAAATTCAGAAGAGTTCAGATAGCTATCCTTCTGATTCCCATCTCACCGTGGTTTTTACCTATTTGGGTTTTCCACATATAAACATTTGTGTCAAGTGGTGAATGCTTTTGTGGTTGTGATCTTATTTGTTGACGTGGTTAATTTCTTATAAGGCATGTTATGTAGAAGCATTGAGAGATGAATATGTTGAGTTATGATTAAGCATTGTTGATGTTTACAAGATTGAATTTGTTTACTGTTAAAGTTGTCATAACAGTTAAACCAGTTGATGTCAAGTATTCTTATGAATATTGATCTTGACTAAGATATGTTTACTTTGTTTGACTAAGTCTGAGTTTGGGAACTTTGTGTCAGTTTTTCAATATACTGATTCACCCTCCCCTCTCAATATTCTACCGGATACTTATT
This sequence comes from Cryptomeria japonica, assembly GCF_030272615.1. Classification (NCBI taxonomy): domain Eukaryota; kingdom Viridiplantae; phylum Streptophyta; class Pinopsida; order Cupressales; family Cupressaceae; genus Cryptomeria; species Cryptomeria japonica. The sequence continues at coordinate 45,254,048 of NC_081415.1, read as the reverse complement.
CTTTCATCATACCATCACCACACACTTAAGCATATGTGCTCCATTATATATAAGGTTAATCATCAAAACCCTTGACTAGGTCAACCACAAGTAAAATATACATTTTTACATAAATTCGGCCATCCTAGACCTAAAATATCAAATACAATCCACTCCAAGAGATAGAGAGGACCCCAAAACATTACAATACAATATTTCCAAGTGATTCAAATGAACTGCACACACTAGCACATTCTCCAAGGTCAACATTAAATGAAACATGTAGATGAACAATGAAGCATGCCAACTAGTTAGCCTAAAACATTCTTCAATGCATGAAACTCAATGAAAATCTACACACGCCATGGTGAGACCCAAAACATTAGTCATACACATCCTCCAAAGAAAAATCAATCCAAAAAAATATGGCTCAAGTAAAATACAACATCACACTCAGTCAAAGACTAAAATAGCTGACACCTAGAACAAAACGTTATAACTTCACTTACCAGTCAAGTCACCATTTGAAAAATAAAATGAAACACTGCATAGATCATGTGAACAAATCCTCCAAATTGCAACACCTGAATCCACATATCTGAAAGCCATCATACCTCTTTCGAATTTTTTCATACAAATAACCTTACTATCATAAACAATAGTAATCAACTTAGCCAACTGGGCCATTTGCAAAATAGATAGTGCAATGTACATGTTCACGGAGCATAGACATCATATGTAGAACCATAGCATATGATCTTCACAAACTAGAGTAATGCAATAAATTCTTCGATTGAGACATTAAAAACTCTTTTCAGCATAAATATTGTTTCCTACATATTGAAATTTTCACTATATCGATCCTTCAGAAACACAACATCTTCACCAATATAATAACACCTAATAATGTGCATAAGTACTCTTTCTTGCATATAGAAATATCTACTCTACTATTCTTACTTTCATATCAATACAAGATAGGTTGACATCAATGGCAAGGCACAATAAGTTGGGTTTCCAACATTCTCCTCGTTTGTCATTGATGACAACACATGTGTACCATCAATAGCCAAAAAAAATGAACTCAAACTATATATCTCTCCCCATTTGACATCAAAGACAAAGGGCACTTAGATGCATTCTCTTTCTCCTTGATGGACAAGCTCTGATGACTACAATACTTATTACTCCCCCTAAGAGCAATCATTGCATCAATCTAGGAGTAAAAGATGAACTATAGAACTCCCCCTAGAAGGATGTACCACCTAAGTACATATAGTTTTAAAAAGGAAGGGTAACGACCTCCAATTTCTTCCATAAATAATCAAAATTATCTTTTGACAATGCTCGCTACTATATTTGGCACCAATTTTTGACGCATGTTTGTTGAAATTTCGACGAACTATCATCGGATTACTGACGAAATACCTAACAAAACTTCGTCGCTAAAATTTCATCAAACTCTCGATGAAGAGGCGTCGGACAATGTCACGAAAAAATGCGAGCGACTTTTATTGGAATATTGATGAAAATTTCATTAGTCTTGCAACGAACAATCAACACAAAACATTGGTAATTACGATGAAAAAATCATCGCACATATAGGAACTTCATCAAATATTTAAGTGGTTTGCAATGATGTGGAGCATGTTAGTTCAACAAAAATATCACCGCACATACAACAACATCGTTGGATGCCGATTTCACAAGAGACAAAAACAAAGGATGCGAAATGGCGAATATTTCGATGCTTCGTGTAGTCTAAGTATGAAGGATGAGAAATAGTGAATACATCGCCATTTCATGAAAGACAAAAGTGAGGATTGTGAAATAGCGAACTCAATGCTATTTCGTGAAGGGCATCAACTACCACTTTGGAATTGGCAAAAAGGTCGCCATTTTAGAAGGAGAAATAAAGTGGGTTTGCAAAATGGTGTCAGAACCTTTAATAGGATAGTGCACACATGTGGATCAACCCGAAAAGAATTAAATGTTGTGAACTGTCTTGAATACATTTGACCGAATTGTCTTACGTTATTGCCATGTGGTGATCGAGAATGCTGATAAGAAGAGATATCGCCTTGTTGTATGCACTGAATGGCTAATATTTAGATGGCTTTGATGTCGGCTTGTGTGAACGAATTGTGTGGATGAACTTAAACATTTAGAGGAATGATGGCAGAGATTGTGATAAATGCCGACAACGGATGGCTATAATAATTGAGTGTGAGGTGTTTAAAGCTTGAGTAGACTGGGTGGAGTGTCATTTTCTTGGTATCATACTATATGTAGAGTTGTCTTGGGTGCCTTACGTAGCATGGAAGCCAATTTCTCCTTCCATACTGACAAGAAATTAGTCCCATTTCTTGGACGATTCATGGACAAGAGGCTGAAAGGTTTTATTTTGTTTAAGGATGAGCACATGTATGAGGTTGTGAAGATGTTACTAGGTGAGGAAATTGTCCATGTAAGTCATCAATACAGGACGAACATGGAACCATATTCATTGATTGCAGCCTAGGGTTTCCAATTTGAGGCTGAGGTGGACAAGGTGAAAAATGCCTTGAGAGTTGTAATTGACTCAAGGTATCTGTTAAACCTAGATAGTGTGTGTTCTCGTGTGGTACCACTAGTGGGCATTGTTCCTGAGGCAGGGGTGGCTGGTCTGGTGGTGTCGTTACCACTCATTTGATGGGCTGATGATGATTTTAAGGCAATATGCAAAGCTCTTTCTTTTCATGGGTGGCAGGAATTCAAAACTTTCAAAAGGTTGAAGCAATGTGATGAGGTTTTAGGGGTTCTTCATGAAGTGGCACAAGCAGAGGTGGGTTGAGAGTTGCGGCTGAGACCCCAGACTTCCCAAGCAATGAAGCGGCTCTCAAAATTCTATGAGGACCCGGAGTATAGGTCACTTATGGGTTAATCCTTCCATGGTCGGTGGATTTTGTGTTGTCTAATTGTATCTTTTTGTTCCATGTCTATTTTGTCCCCAATTATGTATGTACGTGGGTATTTCTGCTAGTAGTTTTGGTAGGTCGATTCTACATGTAGTAGGGTTTGGTTTTTGTTGGGATCGTGGTTTTGAGGGTGGTTTTGGGGGTTTTTTGGGGGTGGCAAAACTCTAGTGGTTTTTCAATACCACCTATACTTGCATATTTGTAATATTTTATTTCCAAGAAATACAATACATAAATTATCGATCAATTATGGATCAATATTTTATTTCCAAGAAATACAATAATAAATGCATTATAGCCAATAAGAAGGGTCTAACAATGCGTATATTCATGTGTATACTTTGTGTATGCTCAGTGTCTTCATGTATCCATGTGTATGCTTTGTATTTTCAAGTGTATGCTCTATGTTCGGCTCTATATTTTTAGTTAATCTAGAATATGAGAATAACAAGAGTGAACCAAAGGGGATATGAAGGTCATAGATGTGTCATGCTTCTCACCTTTGTTTGAGAAAATTAAAATCAATATTGCTTGAGGACAAGCAAGTTTGGGAAGGGCAGACTGTAATGTCCCTACTTTGAAATATAATTTAATAATAAATAATAATAATAAAATTAAGGATTAGAAACTGTAAAGTTATTTCTTGGATTAGAAGAATAAAGGTATTTCCTTTGCATAAATTTACATGATTTGGCATGAGGCTTTTTGTACATGTGCTAAACCAATTTTGTACCTAGAGATATATTTATCACTGAGATGTTGTGAATACCCAATCCACCTTTAGACTTATCTAAACTCATGTTTGCTAATGATATTAGACAGGTTTTTATTTTTTATCTATATTTACTTTCCAAATGAAATTTTTGACAACTCTCTAAGTTTGAGACTACTGATTTAGGAGCTTTCAAAACAACCATGTAACAATTGGGAATGGTGTCAAGAGTTGATTTTATCATTTGTATTCTAGATGCCATTGATAACCATTTGCCTTTCCAATTAGAGATCCTACTTTGTAAGCTTTGAATGACTTTCTAATAGTTTGAAGGTTTATTTTGAACCATGAAGAAAGGAATGCCAAAGTGCTTTCAAGGTAACTCTATCATTGGAAGCGTAGGACCCTAGTAATATTAGCTTTTACAAGACAATTAGAGTTAAGGATGTATACCTTGGATTTGGATGAATTTATCTTTTGACCAAAATCTAATGAGTATCTTTCTAGCAAGGACTTATGAGTTGAATAGGGATAACTTCTATAAGGCACCCTACAAGATAGCGTTGAATAGGGAGAATTGCTATAAGGCACCCTACATAAATATATTTTCACCACTATCTCATTGTATGAATCTTTCTTTAATAACTAATTTGACTATACTTGTTTATATGAGCAACCCTTAATATAATTATTAGTATCTTCTAATTCTATTTTGCAGTTGTAGATCAATAAAGGTTGTAATAAGCCCACTACACTTAACCCAAAATTTCAATTGATTTTTTTTTTCGATATAAAAATATTGATTTCTTATTCTTACTTATTCTTAATTGTGTTTGATTCAATCACATACTCAGGTACATCTATCCAAATGGGATAGGCATCCGTCCAACTAGAATGGGCATCTAACCATATGGGTTGGGCATCTAACCATACGGGTTAGGCATCTATCCATACGAGACTAGGCATCTAACCATATGGGTTAGGCATCTGTCCATACGGGACAAGAGGTTTCATCTATCCAATTCAAGATAGGCATCTACCCAAATGGGGTAGGCATCTATTCATAAGAATAGGATACACTCTAGCCAAAGACTTTAGACTCATTAGTACCATCTAGGTCCTGAGCCACTCTCTAAAGACTACACTCCCCTGCTAGGAGTGCACAGAGGTCACCGTCCTTAGGAGTATAAAAATAACTACATTAACAAGCTTGAGTTTCACCTCCGAATTTAGCCTAAAGCATCGGGAAGTCAAGTGAATCCATACATGATTCCTTTTGAGTATGTATTGAATTAATTTCAACCTTTCAATTAGTATTTGCACCATTTGATTAAAATACCAAGGATATTTGAGAACCAACTACTCACCCATAACCAAATCCAACTATGTCCCTAAATTGCCTACATACCTGTTTCGGCACGGGATCAAGGTGTAAAGTATGTAGTTCTGGTTTCTAACTATGGTTTAATGTAAACTATTTGGTGGGTACGCAACCCTTTCTAGGGTCAATGTCCCAGACAGTTTCTCTGTGGTTGCTACCCACGATGGCCTTCTGCTTGTGACCTAAAACAAATAAGTCATATTTCCTATTAAATATGTCGCCCTTAATCCGTTATTATCTGTTGAAATCAACAAGATAAAATAAATTTCCAAATTCATAACACACAACCAAACCCTAATGGGGTTTTCTAAGGTTTAACTGAGTGGATGTAAATTCATTTAAGATTTATCTTTTTAGATTATCGATCCAAGGGGGATTACCCGCCCCTTGGATTTTAACTTCCAAATGACCCTTATTTCTCCCTGACGATGCCACAGACGCCATTGTTGTGGCTTTATTAGGTGTTAAGTGCAGTAGTTCAACATGATGGCATTACCCGTTGTAAAGCAGAAAATCGCGGTCGAACCCTAGTTGGTCTCCCCTCTTCTAACTCCGAGGAGAGAGAAGGGAGGTTCGCTAGGATTTGATGGGTTTTCACTTAGGGGGAAGACTTTACATTCAAAAGAGGGGTTGAAACTCATAAGATTCAATCCCACACAGTGTAAGATTGGATGCTAAAAGAATTTCAAGGGTTTGGAAAGCAAAGCTACCCTCTTTTGTAAAGAATGTTGATTAAGGAAATTAAGCTAAGGATGCATAGAAAGTCATAAAGATTCGCTAATAAACTGAGTTTAGGTTATAGGATGAAGCTGCGGACCTGGAATTAGCAGTAGAATGTCGATACGGCACTGTCCTGCAAATTTGAGAAAAAGTTGTCGGGACGATGGCGCCCGGCGCCACGGTCCTCCGAAAAATCCGCGAAACAAAGGGGGATCTGTTCGTCTCTGCACAAGGATTCCAAATCTTCAATCTCAGCCGCGTACCTGCAACCTACACACAAAAAAGCGAAGACGATGGGGGGTTAGGGATTAGGGGTTTGCCTTTAGGTCAAACCCCGGTTTTGGAATTAACCAAGAAATGAGCAAGTGTTGTAAATGTAAATGACTGTAATGTAAAACAAGTACTAATACCTTGTTCTAAGGATGTTTGTATCCTTATGTGCAAAGGTTTAGATGTTGTATGTTGTAGTATGTAGCATGTAATAAGTGATCTCCTCTTCAATGGTTGAATCCTTGACTTGAATGCAACACTTAGCCTTGAATGGAGACTTGGAATGATCAATTGCTTGAATGCTTGAGTATAGTTTCCACGCTTTTTCCGTCATGTATCTCTTCTCCCTCTTTTCTTTTAAATGAGAGAGAAAAATGTAGTTTATATACTTGTCAATTAGGGCTGATAGACTGATTTTCCCGACCTTAGGCCGACCAGGGAAGTATATTTCCAAATTGCAATCAAAAAGACCCGATATCACTTAGGAAACCGGGCCCAAAATAGGACCGAGGGACCAGGGCGCTGGGCGCCCTGGTCCTAAGGGACCAGGGCGCTGGGCGCTCTGGTCCCACCTCCGGGACAGCGGGGTGCAAGGAGGTTCAGGCCAATGGTGCTTGAAAAATGCAGTTTTCAGTGTCGTGAGCAAGTTTTGGGGTCTCCATTCAGGTTCCGTGTTGCGTCACCATCATGAAGACCGAAATGCAGTCGAAATTGCAAGTGTCGCAATTTTAGGATGCTACATTTAGCCCCCACTTTAGCGGGAGTATGTATGCTCATACTTCCGGTAAAGTACAAGGAAACAACGTTGAAAGACTTTCACCACGTCAAGGAGGCAAGACACACCAAGCCCCCAGTGGACTAAGGATATTACGACTTCGATTGACAAAGTAAAAGGGAAGATCACGAGGAAGAACCATGACTGTCAGTAGTAAGGTTCCCTCACTATGAGTCATGCAAAAGAAATACCAAAAATCTTCAAGACAAAGCTAAGTTTGCCAAGAAATTTTCAAGTATCTTTGAAAGGATAGACAGGGTGTATGCCCCCCTACGTTAAAGCGATCGCACACGCCTCAACGGGGGTGATTGTTTTAACGTAGTGATACACATAAGAAATGAGAAAGGAAAAGGAGCACGTTATCGCAAAGATTTAGCCCCCAAGTGTGAGATAAACCCAAGGATAATAGACACAAAACACAAAGCACGAGGTGACTTCGCTTTCCTCGGGGTCAGTATGCTGTATGATAAGTCATGTATATATCATATGGATGTATGCATAATTGTTCTTCATTCCCCAATCAAGGAAGGTCACCTAGAAGAAGGGAACACATGTGTCCTTTGAGTCAACATGAGAGAGACAAAAGAGATCTCAATGCTTTGCATCGTCCTCAAGTAGACAACACCAAGGACAACAAATAGAAGAATGAGAATAACATATAGAAGAAGTAACAAAAGAGAGGAGGAGAGAATCTGCTATGCTAATGTAACTAGTCTAGCATGTCATCTACCCCCCGATCTTGCTGATCAATGTTTCGGGAAGGCAGGGAACACACTAGAGGAGGAACATCCAACACAGCAGATGGAGCTATCACAAGATCCAAACAAGGGCTATGTTCATGTTCCAAGCCACATTGTTCTTGTCTAGGAGCTAGGATAAGTGCTTTAGAAAATTCATTAGATAAATGGTTATCAACATCAACAAGTTCATATTCGCTATCAGAAGCAAGAGGAGTAACATTTTCATCATGCATAACATTTTCATCTATATCATCATCAAGATTTATAAAAATAGGATCTTTAACTCGCACAGGATCAAGACCATCATGCATCTTATGTTTAGGAGATTTAGGCTCAATGTCCGGCTGAGGAGAAAATGGAATAATGCTTGTTGAAGGTGTTTTTGGAGATTGCAAAGTTTGAGAAGCAGCTGCTTGAGGTCTAAGACGACGCTTTCGTCGGCGTTCCCGTGCAGAACGATTACGTCTAGTCTTAGTAGGAAGTGTAGAAGATAGAGGAGGAGGAATGTTCTCATCCTTAGCACTTGGGTGTTTAGGTTGTGGTCTCTTAGGCTGGATAATAGGAGAAGAAGAAGGTCTCTTCTCTCTATAAAAGGACGGAGGAGGAACTGCTCCATATAAAGGAAGAATTTTTGGTTTAGGAAGAAGACCAAGTCCATCATGACGAGGAGGTATAGGTCTACTTTTAGAAGATTTATTAGGCATAGACATAGTCACATCCATGGGGACGGGTTGGGAATCTTCTTGAGGAAAGACATTAGTTTTATCTTTCAAAGGAAGAGCTTCCTTCTCAAGAATGATAGAAATGTCAAGTTTAGGTGTTCTAGGTTCACTTAGAGATAGGATCATATCTGTTTTCCACTTTTGATAAGATTTAAAAAGATGATCACTTCACGGAGGAAGAGATTGGAATTGTTTGGGCCAAAAGTAATCAATAGGAACACTAGAGGTTCTTTCGGCTGGTTTAAAGAGACTATGATTGACAGTAACAACTTCACCATTATGGGGAAATTTCAAACACTTATGAATAGGAGAAGCAATAGCTTTCATGAGAGATAGCCAAGGATAGCCAAGCTTCACACGAAATTGTTCAGAAGATGGAATAATAGCAAAGTTCACATCAAGAGATTTATTATGAACCTCAATAGGCAATGTAATAGAACCAATTGCAGGAGAAGAAAATGCATCAAATAATTTCACAATCACATCTGTTTTGTCATAGATCACTTGATTCAATTGCAAAGTAAAAAGAAATTCTTCAGTAATAACATTAACCATGCACGAAGGATCAATAAGCACTCCACGGCAAGGTGTATTTTTGACTTTTGCAACTACGTATAAAGGACCATCAGCTGCTCTAATGGTTTCACTAGAATCAAATGTGATGGAAGGTTCTTTAGGGATTTCTTGCTGCTCTACAAAGTTAATCACATTCGGAGTCATAGACACAAGACCATGAGATGATAAAGAAGAATCATTGGCCTCAATCGCATTAGAGGTATGAGAGGTATGAGAAGGTAATGGATCAGTAAAAATCTGAAGATTTTGGTTAGGAGGAGCTACAAATGTGTTGCCTTTATCATTCACTCCAGAAACAGAAATAGTATTATTATCAATCAAATCTTGAATTTTACCCTTTAAAGAAAAACATTTTTCAGTATCATGCCCAGGCTGACGATGAAAGTGACAAAAAAATTTGTGATCAAAATAAGGTGAAGTAATCTTTGCAGGATCAATTTGTCGTATAGGAGGAAGAGTAAGCACATTTTGTTCCAATAACTTATTCATAATACTATGCAATGATTCATTCAAAGGAGTATACTTTCTTTCTTTCCTGAAAAATTTAGAAATAGGAGGCACACCTGATGCTGCATTCACATTGTTGTTGATGATGTTTTCATTGAATTTGATGGAATCTTTGTTCGGTTTAAACTTCCCAAATGGTTGTTGACTGCTATCACCCTTATCACTCGGAGCCATAGGATGTGATTGTTCCATTTGACTCACAGTCAGTTGATAATTGTGAAGAGTGGCACACAACTGTTGGAAAGAAGTAAACTCAGAAAATAGAAGTTTGTCTCGAATATCATTTTGCAAATTAGAAATAAAGATTCTTTGAATATCATTATCAGGCACTGGAAAAGAAATTTGAGCATACAAATGCTTATATCTACCAATGAAATCAGTCACTTTTTCTTTAACACCTTGTTTACAATGCATTAAATCAATCAAAGTAACTTTAGGACTTATATTGTTTTGAAATTGTTGAATGAAAGCATTTGCAAGTTGTTCGAAAGAAGTAATAGAATAAGAAGGCAACGAGCAATACCATTGTAGGGCTTTGTCTCTTAATGTTCTAGTAAACAGTTTTGCAAGCAACCTTTGGTCATAAGCAAAATCAGTACAAATTGTTTGAAAAGTCTTAACATGTGTTAGAGGATCTCCTTTACCATTATAAAGCTCCAAATGCAGGATTTCAACATGTTTAGGAGGGATAGCTCGAACAATGTCAAGAGAAAGTGGGCTCGCAACGTCAAATGTGGGCACACTGAACTTAGATTGATTCATAGAGGCAATTTGTTGCTCTAAAGAAGAGACAGTTTGTGCAAGATTATTAATGGTAGCTTCAGTCGAAGAGTTCATATTAGGTGTGTTAGATTGAGATGGAGGTGTGATGTTATTGAAAGAAGGTAAAGAGTAAGGTGGTGGGACCCTATGATAGTCAACCATAGGGGATGATTGGATAGGAGGAACACTACAAGGAGGAATGGAATGGTTAAATGAATTGCTCCCTTGCGTCATGTTCATTTGTGAAGATGTAATAGGAACACTTATTGAAGGAATGAATGAAAAAATCGGATTGAATGAAGGAATAGGGTTAATTGAAGAAGGAGGATTGCCCCCATGACTAGTGATCACAGGAGGAATGTCTTGTATAGAAGTAGCCATTATGTTTGATGTAAAGTTAGGTATACTAGCAATAGAAGTGGTCAAAGGAATAGAATGATTGACTTGTGTAGGAGGCTGTGTATAACCTAAAGATTCAGCACAACTCTTCATAGGCATCACATTCAAATCCACAATGTGTGCGATACCACGTAAAACATCAATTCCATTCTTATCACTTTGAAGCATACGTTTTAGACCCTCAATTAAAGGAAGAGCTTGACTATCGGGATACTCATGAGACATCCATTGGTGAAAATCGTCAAATTGGTTATCCAATTTGGAAAGTTGTTCAACAGAAACTTCATGGAGAGCTTCTTCATCATTCGGAGGATTAGAGGAATTACCCATGTCCTCGTTAAAAAGGCTACTCAAATTAGGTTCCATCTCCTCAGTAGTTAAACCTTGGAAGGACTTAATTCTACGGCTTCGTCTAACAGGAATAGTGTAAGTAGGGCTTACTGTTGTAAAACTCATGCACTAGAGAGAGAGAGAAGATTTTGATTTTAGAGGTAGCAATTTTCAGTAAAACCAGCCAATCTTCCAGATTTAAGCTGTTAAATGCAATCACAACAGTCTCCCAAAATTTCGAAAAAAATGTTCGGGACCGTGGCGCTCGGAGTGCAACACGGTCCTTGCAACTTTTTTCAAAATTTGTAGGGATGAAAGGTATGATGATTTTAGAGCTAATCTGAAAAAATTGAGTGATTTTACGATCTGTAGATAGGCCAAATTAAAGTTGCAATCTCAAAATTGAACCCTATCAAGATTGTCGAAAAATGCAAAATTTTGAATTTTGAAAAAGAGAGGGAAACTGAAATTTTGAATTTTATGATTTTAGAGGGAATGTCAAAAGCAGTGCAAGTTTTGAAATTTAAAAATTGACTCAATTTCACGCTAAATTCAATTTTGAAAGCGGAAATCAAGGTTGTTGTAATTAAGCACTTAATTTCAAAAGTCACAAATTGCAAGAATTTGAATAAAGCACTGAAATTTTGAATGAATGCAAACACAATTTTCAGATTTAGGACAGTAAGAAAGCAATTTTGACACAAAATTTCAATTTCAACAATTTTTGAATGATTAGGAGCCTTAAACCAAGCAATCACAAGACCAACTTTGACTGTAATTTTGAAAGTGTTATAATTGACAAAATCAGCCAAAATTCTAGATTTTAGCAGGAAAATACAGCAAGATCTCGCTCCCGAAATTTTGGAAAAAATGTCAAGGACGATGGCGCTCGGAGTGCAACACGGTCCTCGCAACTTTTTTCCAAATTTTCAGGGATGAAAGATATTGTGATTTTATTACAGAATCCAAAGTTACAGCTGATTTGGAGATGTTTTGATCGGTCAAATTGTCAAACAAAGGTTGAATTAAGAGGGTTTCAAAAATTAGGGTTTTGACATTTAACCACTTAATTTTCAAAATTAAAGTACAGATATGAATTGATAATTTATAATAGAAAAGCAGATCTGAAGCAAGCATTAATAATTAAACATTTCGCAAGTTCAATGTTCAAAAAAAAAAAGAAAATTTAGGGTTTTTATGCAATCACCTCTAAAATTTTGCAAAAGATCAAACATGGAAATGTAATCAAGGAATCAATTTTTAGATCTAAGCATGAAAAATCAGAAAGGATGTTCACGTCGGGTTCACCAAAATGTAAAGCGTAAAATCGTAGTCGAACCCTAGTTGGTCTCCCCTCTTCTAACTCCGAGGAGAGAGAAGGGAGGTTCACTAGGATTCGATGGGTTTTCACTTAGGGGGAAGACTTTACATTCAAAAGAGGGGTTGAAACTCATAAGATTCAATCCCACACAGTGTAAGATTGGATGCTAAATGAATTTCAAGGGTTTGGAAAGCAAAGCTACCCTCTTTTGTAAAGAATGTTGATTAAGGAAATTAAGCTAAGGATGCATAGAAAGTCATAAAGATTCGCTAATAAACTGAGTTTAGGTTATAGGATGAAGCTGCGGACCTGGAATTAGCAGTAGAATGTCGATACGGCGCTGTCCTGCAAATTTGAGAAAAAGTTGTCGGGACGATGGCGCCCGGCGCCACGGTCCTCCGAAAAATCCGCGAAACGAAGGGGGATCTGTTCGTCTCTGCACAAGGATTCCAAATCTTCAATCTCAGCCGCGTACCTGCAACCTACACACAGAAAAGCGAAGATGATGGGGGGTTAGGGATTAGGGGTTTGCCTTTAGGTCAAACCCCGGTTTTGGAATTAACCAAGAAATGAGCAAGTGCTGTAAATGTAAATGATTGTAATGTAAAACAAGTACTAATACCTTGTTCTAAGGATGTTTGTATCCTTATGTGCAAAGGTTTAGATGTTGTATGTTGTAGTATGTAGCATGTAATAAGTGATCTCCTCTTCAATGGTTGAATCCTTGACTTGAATGCAACACTTAGCCTTGAATGGAGACTTGGAATGATCAATTGCTTGAATGCTTGAGTATAGTTTCCACGCTTTTTCCGTCATGTATCTCTTCTCCCTCTTTTCTTTTAAATGAGAGAGAAAAATGTAGTTTATATACTTGTCAATTAGGGCTGATAGACTGATTTTCCCGACCTTAGGCCGACCAGGGAAGTATATTTCCAAATTGCAATCAAAAAGACCCGATATCACTTAGGAAACCGGGCCCAAAATAGGACCGAGGGACCAGGGCGCTGGGCGCCATGGTCCTGGAGGACCAGGGCGCTGGGCGCCATGGTCCTGAGGGACCAGGGCGCTGGGCGCTCTGGTCCCACCTCCGGGACAGCGGGGTGCAAGGAGGTTCAGGCCAATGGTGCTTGAAAAATGCAGTTTTCAGTGTCGTGAGCAAGTTTTGGGGTCTCCATTCAGGTTGCGTGTTGCGTCACCATCGTGAAGACCGAAATGCAGTCGAAATTGCAAGTGTCGCAATTTTAGGACGCTACACCCGTAAGCATGACCTAGAGGCACCATAGATACCAAACGCTAGTAGTTTTTGGTTTCAACTCCTCTTGTTTAGTTGTCTAACTAGTAATTTAACTTTGAATTCACGAATCTTAAATGAAGCAATACATTAATACAAACTATGAAAAGAAACTATTATTTGCAAGGAATTATCACTTGAGATTAAAACTAAGGTATAAATTTTATGTAAATAAAGGAACATAAACAAATCAACTACTTTGGAGTGGTATTATCATGAAAGAAAACTATGATAGTAATTAAAACTCTGAAACCTGAACTAAATACATGAGAGTACTATTTGTTTGGAAACTATGATACTTGTAAAATATAACTTATGAAAAAGATTCGATCTACTCGTATGATATGATTATTTTGAAACAACCATTATTCTTGAAATATGAATCTTAATGCTTGGAAGGTACAAAATTGCTTAAACAAGATTAAATGATTAAGTAGCAAGACTTTGGAAATGAATTTAGCACTTATCTGTTTGAAAGAAAAACTATTTTAAAGTAAGCTTGAAAATAACCAAGTTATTGATAAACCAACTAATTATCCCACTTCGAGTAACAATAATTTATATCCTTAATCATTCTCTACAATGATAACCTTTAAGAATCCTAACACTTGAAAGGTATTAAATTATAAACTAATAATATTTTGGAAATAAATTTAATATTTACTTGTTTGAAGGGGAAAAAATATTTAACAAAAAGCTCACATTATTTTTAATTACTAATTGTTTGAAAAAAAAAAAACATAAGAAGAGAGTCTAAATACTTGATAGTTAACCAATAAAGTTCCTAAATAATTCTAATCAATCTACTTCTGGATGCTTTTGAACTAATGCCAAAACCTTTGCAAGATTATAAAAAGAGATAACTAACTATTCCTTCTATTTCTTTCCATAGTAGTAATTAGGATAATGAGCAATTAGGATAATATCTAAGATGAGACATTGGGTTTTTTCTCAAGCTTCACATGTAGGTATTATGTTGTACATGCATGTAAGTGAAAAATACCATAAAGTTTACAATGAATTATATAAGTAAGATAGAAAAATAAAAAAATAATGATAGTATTATTATTATGTGAGGTTTTAAATTTGTTGCACCCAAAATTAATATATTTACTTTTATACCATGCAAGTTCTAACATGACATTTTCTTCTTGTTTGCTAAGGCATTTATTAAAATATTAAACATATATGAACTTGTATACTGATATAACATAATTGTATTATAATAATTAATATTGAACTAATAGTTACAAGCCATGTCAACCTCCAATTCAATTTTATCCAAAACCTTTTAAAAAGAAGTTAACTCTTTTCTTACAATTATATATTTAATAATACATGAATCAAAAGATAATATATAATATTAAAATGATCATAAAAATAAGAATTTATAATAGTTAAAAGATTAAAGATGATAACAAATTAAGGGTATATGTGTGTGTGTGTGTGTGTGTGTGTGTGTACATAAATATGTATATACATACATATATATATGTATATACATATACACACACATATATATATACTGTAGACGTCTAAAAATGGTCAACGCTTGCGGAGTCATACTTTAACATTTGCGCATTGCCTTATTTTAGGGTTTTTGCGTCGCATTAACATTTCTTCTATGTTGCGCACTTGGTCTTTATCATTTGCGAGCATCGAGTTCTTCTTCTACATTCTTCATTTGTCTCGCTTTCGAATTTGGTCTTGTTGATAATAATCTTCAGTCATGATTTTGGTCGATCTTATCCTGTCACATCAATGTGCATGCTCATTTGGCATATTTTGACATCGTCAATCCTAATCGATGATAGAATTAGGGTTTTATCCTCTTGTCAATCTTGTAATTTTGTGATCAATTTGTCATCGATCCTTGTCCTCTTGTCAATCTTGTCATTTTGCGATCGATTTGTCATCGATCCTTGTCCTCTCCTCAATCTCATCATTTTGCGATCGATTTGTCATCGATTCGTCATTGATCTTTGTCCTTTTCAATCATGTCAATTTGGATCAATTAGTCATTGTTCCTTGTCAATTGGCGCTTATCAATTGGTCTCCTTGTTAATCTTGGTCAATTTGTCATTTGATTTTTGTCAAACCAATCTCAATCATTTATCAACACTGGTCCTTTGTCAGTCAGAATCATGATCAAATCGACCCTACATCAATTATCTTTTGTCAAGACCTAATTGTCGTCCTTGCATTTCTAATTCATCTTCTAAGGTTTTATGATTTATTCATAAAATCTTGTTTGTCATTTTCCCTCTAGGTTAAATAATTTATTTATTTATCCTAAGTCTTTTTGTCACAATTAAATATTTATTTAATTAGCTAACTAATTCCTCCCTCTCTTTGTGAATTAATTAATGAATGAAAAATTATTAATTAATTTACCTAATTTTCATCAATTTCTAATTTCCTAATTCCCAATTCATCTAATTTTCTATTTTCTCCTATTTTTCTAATATTTCCCCTAATTTCATGGGAATGACATGTCAATCTTGTCATAATTTGTCAATCAATCAATTTTGCATAGCAACCTTATCAATTTGTCATAATTTGTCAATCAATCAATCTTGCATAGAAAGTGTCAATTTTGTCATAATTTGTCATATTTGTCATTCTTGATTTGAAATTTCCTTTCAAATTTCTTCATGCTAATCTTGTCTTTTCTCCAATTTATCTATAAGTTAGATGAATTTCTTCAATCATGGCCCCTGATCAATCAATCACACTTCTAGTATCCTTATATTGTCTTGTCAATCTTGCTTTCATACTATGCTTATGCACTTGTAGGTGAGATCCACAAACAAAGCAATTTGAAGGAGAAAGAAGGACAATGGAGAATTATGAAGGAGATATCTGCATTTGGTTGGCTTTAATTTCATTTTGAATATCTTGTCTTCATGTTTTCTATTGAATGTTTTTAGGATTGTTATCATTGCAATTTAGTTTTCGTGATTGAGCTAGTCTAATTTGTATATTTCTTTGATGAATTCCAATTTCCTATCTACATTAATTGGCGAACCCGACGTGAACTAACCATTTAACCATGTTTTGAGTGCCTTTTGAGCTGATTTGCAGGTGAAACCCCAAGAAACAGGGCAACTCAGGGCTTTCTGGGCACTTCTGCACCTATGTAGGAGGGATTTGCACCTGTGTCAAGGGATCTGTGCCTGTGTCAAGGCATTTTGCGCCTGTGTCAAAGGGATCTGCACCTATGTCAAGGCATTCTATGCCTGTGTCAAGGCATTCTGCGCCTGTGTCAAGACATTCTGCGCCTGTGTAAGGCCAGAAACAGAGGTGAAAATTAGTGTTTTTACTTGCAAATTACTTTGTTTTGCATTCTATTCTTGTATTCTGGTTTTCTTTGGTACTGATTCTCTGTGCAGCACCTTGGCATTACGTGTGACGAAGACTAAGAATGAAACTACTAACAAATCTTATGCAAGTTCGCTAGTCAAAGACCAAACAAATCAAACTTCTAACTTAGTGATTTTGCAGGTTGCCTTCTATTCCAACCAAACTTTGTGTTTGTGATTCATAATTAGGCACCTAGTATGTTTGCTAAGTAGGATGGAATGAACATGTGTTCACTTTGCTTGTCGAGTTTGACGTTGGAGTAGGAGAATATGCTCTCATCCTTCTTAGGGTGATCAGAAATCCAGATCTTCGATACCATTCTCATGTTTTGGATTGTTTGTTACCTTTAGAGGGCCTGCCTTCCCGACCATTTGCTTTCTTTTGCAAGCAAGTGACAATCGTGAGAAGTGAACGACCCAAAGTGAGCACAGCTAGAGTACCTTGGCATTCTAACTCACTATAAATAAATACCTGATGGGTGAAAGATTTGAAGGAAGGGTTACGTGGGAATTGTAGTTACTTGGGAAGTGATGAACCTTGGACTCTTTCTCATATCAGCATCTAAGTAGGGCCTCACGGTCTAAATCATGCTTGCGTGACTACATTTGTTTGGTATCTTGGTGGGCCTATGTCTCAATCACGCTTGTGTGACACCAAGGAGTAGCGCTTAACAAAAATCCTTATTAAACACCTTGTATTTAGAGGCCAAAAATCTTTCTAGTTGCTTGAGAAGGAGGAGTTCGGATACTTGGAAGAGATACTAAGTTTTCCATGGGGAGATTTCCATGGGGACTGATGCTTGGCTGCCCTGAGAAGTGAGTTCCGTGGAGGGGAGCCTGTGGGGTCAAGCATCTATGTATTCTCCTTGAATCTCATAACGAGTCTACCTCTCAAGTACCTACTGTCCTTACCTACCATAAGAAATGTGTGAGTGAGCATGATTGTCTTGAGTCTAAGTTAAAATATCTTGTCTTCTTTGCTTGTCAAAAGTTGAGTTGTCTCTCATTTCAAAAACAAGACAAATTGATTCAAAACAAGGTTAAACACAAGAGTATTTCATTCAACAAAGTTCAAAACACCTTCAAACATGGTTGTCAAACATTTTTCAAAATCTTGTCTCAACATTCATGTCACTTAGATTTAGGTTCATCCTAGGTTTGCATTTTGTAAATTCATTGTCAACTACCAAGGTTAGGTTTCGCCTAGGTCATACTCCTTTGCATATCAATTAGGGTCATCCATTTGCATGTGTCCTCTTACATTAGAGTAATACCATTTCATAATTCAATCTTAGGTTTTGCCTTAGGTTGGCATTGTCATACATTTGCATTTGCATCCTTGTCCTCATAACATTAGGTCACATTTGCATACCCTAGGTCTCTTCATTAAGCTTAGGTCATTATCATATCATATTAGGGTCATTTGCATAGTAATTGCCCCTTTGCATATAGTGTCAAAACTAGGTTTTGTCAAACTTGAAAAATCAAAACTTTGGATGATACCCTAAGTTGTTGTTAGGGAGTCTTGACCTTGTCTAAAATTTGTCCTTTCATTAATATCATTTTTGTCAAACCTAGCTTAGTATACAAGCATATAGGTGAGACATTGTCAATTTGTCCTATTGTCATTTGGTCCTTTGTCCTTTAAGGTCTTGGCTTCATTTCAACTTCCCAAGGTTGAGTCTTTAGGTTTGCATTCCAAAAAGTTTGTCCAAATCTTGAAAAACAACAAAAACATAGGTTGCATTCTTGCCATAGATTGCATTTCCATCTATTTAGTTTGCATTTAGTTGCATATCATACATCATCCTTTTAAAATAAAAAATCCCAAAAACATTGCATAGTGACATGTCTATTGAAACAAGGTTCCAAGCACCAATGATGCAACAAAGTTTGACGTATCAATCAACAATGCAATCGAATTTTAATCCAAGGCAATCACAATTCTATCCAACCCAACAACAAAGCAACATTGATCAAACTTTTTATGATGAAACAAGTCTCCAAATACAAAAACTAGAGGAGAAACTAGCTCAAGAAAAGGAGATATTAGAACAAAGAGTGAAAAACATTGAGAAGAATAGATCACAAATGTCCAAAATGTTTCAAAAATTTCCAAGTTGAAATCCAAATATTGAGCCAATTGATGTAAGATCTCTTATTGAACGATCAGACATAGCAGCTCTCCTCTCACAAATAGAGATGATGAAACAATTTCAAGAAAAGAGACAACAACATTATGTGCCTTCACAACAAGATCAAGAAGGTGTTTACTATCAATCATATTTCCAACAGACACAACTAATGGTCCAATTTCAACAATATGTCCAACCAACTATACAATGTCAACAAATGGTTCAACCAATGGTGGAATATCAACAAGTTCAATTAACATATCAATGTCAACAACCACAACCAAACATTCAAAAACAAAACTTGCAACATGCACCAAGCCAAATTTTGAACATGTCAAACCAATTTGATCAACATCTAGTTCAAAATAAAAACATGACATCAAACCAAGACCAAATTCTTGCCAAACAAGTTCAAATTCCAGATACAACCATGTCAAAACCTTGAAAGAAAGGTGGCTTTATTGCAAGGCTCTTAAGGAACCTACCAAGTGAGTTCTTTGAGGAAGATCAAAATAATACACTTATGTCTAGCAATGCCTCATCCCCCCGCAAACAAATTGACTCTCCAGTGGCATCTATCCCTACACCTTTAGAAGTTTCCCAAGAATCTTCCATATTGTCCTCATCAAATAATACACCCAAGGATGCAATTATCCAAGGGCTATCCATAATTGATTGCCAAGATAATCCAATTCATGATGCACATCCTTGTCATGTTTCAGAAATACAAGACCCAATGCCACCATGCACTTTATTGCCATTACCTATTTTAGAGGATCCCATTTGAAGTCCTTCTTCCTCATGTTCAAGCATTGATTCCTTGCCAGAATCCATCACAAAGGTTCAAAGTGCATTTCCTTCATGCCAAAACATCGATCCCTTGTCAGAATCCCCCATGCATATCCAAAGTCCAACCTCATGTCAAGAGGATAATTTAGAACATGAAGAAACGTGTCTTGAAATAGATGAAGATCAAGATCCTAAAACCTTATCATCCCATCCAATTGTTGACTAGGACCCCATCTTCCCAGACACTCACGATGATTCCCCTATTCTTCTCCATCCTATCCAAAGTCCTATTGACACTCCATTCCCTAAGCAAGATCAGGATATCCCAGTCCATCCAATCCCAAACGATCCCATTCCATTTCATGAAAAAAATGTCCTTTCAAATCCCATTATCATTCCACTTCCTAAGAAAGATCAAGATATCCCTTCCATCCTTTCTGATGATCCCATTAAAAGTCAAGAGCAAAGCACCTTTAAAGAGGATTCCAATGATCTTCCTCCTTATCAAGATAAAATTATTCCTTTAAATTCTCCACAAGATCCTTTTGTTCCCCCATCTCCTTGTCTTAATGCTCCATATACACTCCAAGATCACATTTCTTTTGATGATCCCATTATTTCTCCCATTCCATCTCTTGAAGAGCCTGTCATTGAACCATGTCCACTACACCATCCTAGTCCCCCTCATGATCCTAATCCCCCTCATGATCCTAATCCCCCTCATGATTCTAACATGTCAGTGCAAGATGTTCATGAACCCTCGACATGCATAATGGGTTCTTCCACTTTGGTGCAATCCGATCCACTTCATGATCTCATTTTTTCTCTCATATCATATCCACCTCATAATGGACTCGCGTCTTCTTCCCAAAGAAAAGAGTACCCTACAAGTCAAGATATTCATAAAGGCAAAGGAGTAGATCTCCATAAGCAAGCATCCCTTCATATTAAAGAAAATATTAATGTTCATGGCCTCAATGAAATTCCTCAAGACGTGGGTACCCCTACTAAATCCAACATCCCTTCAAAATCCAAACATATCCCTTCCCCATCATACTTTCCATCCATCTTAGGTCCTTATATTCCTTCATCCTCTATGCAAGGTCAGCAAAGGCACACATCCTTGAGTAAATTTCATCAATCCAAAAGAAGTCCATTTCATTCCTATCCATCCATGAATTCCTTTCCCCCTCCAAGCAATTTGGATGCCAAGTATAAACATCATAAGTCTACCAATCCACATGTATTCAAGGATCAACATGTCCAATATAATCGATATGTCAAAACAAAGAACAATATGATCTATAAAGAAAAAGAAATATCCAAAAGATCATAAAGGCCCACTAAGAAAAATAAATCAAAGTCAAAATATATATGGGTTCCTAAATCCCTTGTGCAAGCAATGCACTCCAAGGAACCACAAAAGCATGAAAAATCAAAAACCATGTGGATCCCTAAGCGGCTCCTTGAAGCACAAAAGCCTAAAGAAACATCCAAATTGGCATCTACAATTGCTATTCCCGCATCCAAACATTCCAAGTTTATTCCTCCATCACCTTCTTTATCTGTTTTGGGCCCTTATGTCTCAAAATCCCAAGCTATTCCTCCATCCAAATCTCACAATCTGAGATCCATTTTTCCTCCATCAATCCACCACCCGTCAAGGTGTGTGCCAATGTTGATCTTGCCTTCATTTTCATCCAGTGAAGCCCAATTCTTCCAATACCCTATCCATTATCCAATGCATATTTTCCATCCTTCGATCCCTCTAATCCCATCCTTTGCATAAATCCTTGCCTTAATTTCATCTCTTGTTCCATGTCCTTATCCTACCAACGTCTTTGAGCATACTTTTAAAGGTCATGATCCATTTTTTTCAAGGCTACTATCCAAACAAAAAGATGCTTGAGTCCTTCTTCCATCCCCTATCATGTGTCCATCTTCTATTGAAAAAGTCAAAATATAAAAAAAAAAAGTGAAAAAAAAAAAGACAAAAGAAAAAAGTAAAGCAAAAATAATTCGTCCACTAGTGAAAACCTGGCAAACAGGCGCCTTGGGCAAGTACCGTCATGAAAACCTGGCAAATAGGCATCATGCATAATCTATGAACTTCTTGCACACCACACTTGGGGGCAAGTTTCCTCCTTCATATCCTATCGAACCCTTGTCATTACCCTCCATTATCCTATTGTCCATCATGTCCATTTCCTCTTTCCACCTTTGATCTTGACAAGGCTGAGGATCGTCATGAGCATCATGCATCTGTTTGCAACTTTTAGTCTATCATAGCTTTTGGTCTTTATCCATTTGCTTATTATAACATTTCATCCATATTCCCTAGCTTATTGCAACCTTTTGCCACTATCCCTTAGCCTACCCCGACCTTCAGTCCATGTCCCTTATCCATTCTTGGTCTTGCTTATCCTATCCATATCTTATCACTATCCAAACACTCTTTTTCATTCCTTGATCTTGATTTGACATAAGGACGCAAAATTTAAACATGGATTCAAAAACCTCTTGGCATGTCCCTCATGCCATGTTACTGCTTTACATTGTCATATCCAGTCTCTTGTCCCATCACGCAATAGCCCTTGAAAATTGCATCTGTATTGTCTCCATGATAAAAGGCCTTTGTCTTCCCTCTATCCACCAACATTTCAGCAAGCCTATTTATTCACCTGTCATATTCCTTGACTTGCTAGACACTAGGGGCAAAAATCATAAAAATTGAAAAATGTCCTGAAATAATCAAAAAAAAAAAAATTGAAAAATGTCCTGAAATAATAAAAAAAATATATCCTAAAATAATTCAAAAACATCAAAAAATGTCTTGAAATAATCCAAAAACATTCAAAAAATGTCCTGAAATAATTCAAAAACATTCATAAAATGTCCTGAAATAATTCAAAAACATTCATAAAATGTCCTGAAAAAATCCCTAAAAATCATATAATGTCTTGAAAAAATCTCTAAAAATCAAATAATGTCCTGAAAAAATCCCTTAAAAATTAAATAAAGTCCCGAAAAAGGAAAAATAAATAAAATTTCAAAACATCAAAATCCAAAAACAATTTCTTTGACATTTTGCATTTTGTCAATAAATGGTCCCCTTTGTGCATAGACAGATCGTTGAGCATACATCCAACGGCAATCAATCACACGCTGCGCTTTAATAAAAATCACACATTAACAGATGAACTTTTCGATCAAACCAAACATTCAAACTGATTAAACTTGTCATCCATATCATTTGTCCTTGTCACTATTATCATGGGTCTTATACAGGGTGTGGTATACTCGAAACCAGACTGTGTCCTGTCTTAGATGGGGTACCGCATTCCCTGAATCCAGACAGCATGATCGTTCCTGTTTTCCACCTTTGACAATGACAATCAGACTGTTTGTTTGACTTGGTTAAATTTGTGAGTCTTATCTTTTTACTGATTTATCTTTGGCTTCGATCATGTTCCTATGTTGCTCAAGGATGTCACTGAGTGATTTAGAGTGACTGAGATGGTTCATGGTCCCTTTCCTTTTTTGTTGTGTTTGTTGTTTATGGAATGTTTGTCACAAACTAGGGCAACTATATCATTAGGTGTCTGTGATAAGTACGTTCGCTTTGTGAACGCCGCACATACCTCGACCCTTGATGTATGCACCCTAGGATGCTTCACTCATTCCTTGTGTGCGATGTGTCTGTCTTTTGCAAAAAGGGTTGCGTTCGAGCTCTGGCCTTCAATGCCATGATGCTCTGCATCCGCTTTGCTACAATAAATAAAGGTTCTCACCTACTTATGTGCA